>NC_071990.2:38635000-39380000 GCF_028885655.2 Pongo abelii | reverse complement strand
GATAGCTTGAGGCTAACAGTTCCAGACCAGCCCGGACAACATGGCAAAAACCAGTCTCTACAAGAAAAAAAAAAACAGCCAGGCATGGTGATGCACACCTGTAGTCCCAGCTACTTGAGAGGTTCAGACAGAGGATTGCTTGAGCCCAGGAGTTCAAGACTGCAGTGAATTATAATCACCAGGGCACTCTGGTCTGGGCAACAGAACAAGACCCTGTCCCTAAAAAGAAAAAAAAAAAGTGGGGGAAAAAAGCCATCATCACGTACAGCAACAGTGAGATTAAAGGGATATGGTAAGATTTCTAGACTCAAATGCCCCAGAGTCTTCCATTCTTTCCTCCTAGTTTAGTTTACTTGGATTGAAATATGAAGCTCTCCAATTTCCCTCTACAATACCCTGACAAGTGGACAGTCAGTCCCTGCTTGAATACTGCTAGTGTCAGGGAACTTATTGCCTCTGCAAGGCAGCACATTCTATTGCTGAAATAATTGAGATGCCAATTTTTTTTTTTTTTTTTAAGATTTCACAATTGTCATCTTGTAATTTCCAACTAAGTTCTACCCCTTGGAGTCCCACAGAATGATTCTCCTCCACCACCACAGCACTTATGTGTGTGTGTGTGTGTGTGTCTGCGTGCACAACAAGGCTGTTTATTTCACCTGGATGCAGGCAGGCTGAGTCCAAAAAAGGAGTCAGCAAAGGGTGGTGGGATTATCATTTAGTTCTTGCAGGTTTGGGATAGGTGTACAAAGTACCTTCTTAAGGGTGGGGGGAGGGGAGGGGAGAATATTACAAAGTACCTTCTTAAGGGAGGGGGAGAATACGTCTATCAGGGTGGGGCAGGAACAAATCACAATGGTGGAATGTTATCAGTTAAGGCTATTTTCACTTTTGTGGATCTTCAGTTGCTTTGGGCCATCTGGATGTATACGTGCAGGTCATAGGGGATATGATGGCTTAGCTTGGGCTCAGAGGCCTGACATTCCTGTCTCCTTACATTAATAAGAAAAACAAAACAAAATGGTGGTGAAGTGTTGAGGCGGCGAAAATTTTGGGGGGATAATGGGCGATGTTTCTCAGGGCTGCTTCAAGCGGGATTAGGGGCAGCGTGGGAACCTAGAGTGGGAAAGATTAAACTGAAGCAAGATTTTGGGGTAAGCGGTGATATTGTGGGGTTGTTAGAAGGAGCATTTGTTATATAGAATTATTGGTGATGGCCTGTATGCGGTTTTGTATGAATTGAGAAACTAAGCGGAAGACACAAGGTCCAAATAAGAGAAGGAGAAAAACAGGTATTAAAGGACTAAGAATTGGGAGGACCCAGGATATCCAATTAGAGAGTGCCCAAGGGGGTTCAGCATAATTATTTGCTTGGTTGGCGAGTTTTTGGGCTCTATCCTTGAGTTTTTTATGTTATCATATACCAGGCCAGATTGATTTAGGTAAAAAAATCACTCTTCATTTAAAAATATACAGAGTCCCCTTTTTTAGCAGTGAGTAAGTCGAGGCCTTGGCGATTCTGGAGGAAAGAGAAATGCAAAGCCAGCAATTGTTTGTTAAAGAAGGACTAGAAACGGCTAGGAGAGAGTGACGGAGATTGATAGTATGGTGGAGATAGCTGGGGAGAGGTAGAGGGTAGCATAAGAATGGGAACGAGAATAAGAGTATAAAACTAAGGAATAGGACTTTATCAGGGTGAAAGTATTGGAAGGTGCCCTGCCAGCAAAGATCATCTAGCCACTCTAAGAGGGAGTTAAGAGTGGCGGTTTGGGGATAGCAGCGGGAGATATCAGCTGTGATGGCTTGGAGAAACAGTGTAAACTGGCAGCTTAAACAAGAGCAGGGCATTTATAAGTAGTTGAGAATGGTGAATAGGAGTATGACTAGACAGAAGATAGCAGAGATGACAAGTTTTTGGGGAGCAGTCCAAGTAGTGGGGGTGACTGCGTAAAGCCCTGTTGCAAAAAGTAGGGTAAGGATGAATAGACTTAATAGAATGAAGGGATGTATTAGGCTCATGAGGGTTATTACTGTTCTTCAGAAATTCGAGTGAGTTTAAGGGAAGTAGGGGAGAGTGCTTGCGACTTCCAGGAGGAAGAGGAGAAATTAGGTTGGCTGTCCAATGGACACAGTTTTATTCTGGAACGGTGAACCCAATGGGGAGGGTCCTGCAGGCGGACGGCAATTGGGGTACTATAGATGACTAAGGAGGGTCTGGTCCATCAAGGCTGTAGAGTTTGAGGGGTCAGACTCTTTACAAGAACTGATTGTCCAGCTAGGGTGTCTTCATATGGCTGGGAATCTGGAGTAGGCAAGAGAAGATTAGCAGCCTGGCGAATTTCCTGTCTAGCCTGTTGGAGGACTGGAAGATAGTCACCCAGAGGGCCACAATAGCACTTCTAATAGAGTTTCTAAAACAAACTGGTATGTTTTCACCGTGAATCTCCCTCTCTGGCCCAAATCACTCACTGCCTTTACCATTCTTACTACAATGTGGTCTTTAGACCAGTGGTTCTCAACCAGGGGCAAACTTGCCTCTTAGGAGGCATTTGGCACTATCTAGAGACATTTTTGGTTATTACATCTAAGGGAGAATGCTACCGGCAACTAGTGGGTGGTGGCCAGGGATGCTGCTAAGAATCCTACAAGACACAGGACAACTCCCACAACAATTTTCTGGCCCAAAACATCAAAAGTGCCAAGGCTGAGAAATCCTGCTCCAGACACATCATTATCCAGGCTACCCCCCTCTGCTTTATATGGTTTGTTATATAAAGCACAGTGCTCAGAACTTGGTATGTGGTACCTGCAAGGATAGGACCAAAGAGAGAGAGCATGAATACATGGGGGTATCAAGAATATATCCTCGGGCTGGGTGCACTGGCTCATGCCTGTAATCCCAGCACTTTGGGAGGCTGAGGAGGGCAGATCACCTGAGGTGAGGAGTTTAAGACCAGCCTGGCCAACATGGTGAAACCCCATCTCTACAAAAAATTAGCCAGGTGTGGTGGCTCGTGCCTGTAGTCCCAGCTACTTGGGAAGCTGAGACACGAGAATCGCTTGAACCCAGGAAGCAGAGGTTGCAGTGAGCTGAGATCATGCCGCTGTACTCCAACCTGGGTGACAGAGTGAGACTCTGTCTCAAAAAAAAAAAAACTATATCCTCTCTCACTTTGAAAATGGGATTCATAGTAGCAGCTAAAACATTCACCATATATCCCTCCTGCTACCCAGTCTGTGGTCAGGGAAAGGCTCCAAGTCCTATTGAAACAAATTGCTCTCAAGCCAATGATTAAGAAACAAAAACAAAGATATAAAAACATAAATGCAAATCTAGAAGGAAGCACAGTTCCCTCTGAGCATCTCCACAATGCTTTAATCGTAATAAATTGAATCAAATTCATTTTGGTTTATTTTTTACCCTAAAGACATAACTGCAGATCTCTACCAAATTTTTGTCACCTGAATAAATGATAAATTCTCTCTCATATTTTCACCCAAGACACTCCTAAAAATATCAAACAGGACAGAGCAATGTTGATCCATTTCTTGACCCTTTTTGGGTGAGGGTGAATTGACCAGCTATGAATCCAGTTAATTGTAGATTACATTTATTTACCTGATACAAGGAAACACCAGGTCCAGATGGTTTTACTACTAAGTCTGACCAAAACATTAAAGAAAGAGTTAATTCCTATTTTGTTCAAACTGTTCTAGAAAATTTGGGTGGGGGGTATGGAAGATGGAGGCACACTTCAGCTTATTTCATAAGGCTAGCAAAATCTATCTAAAATTGAGGACAGCACACATAAAGAAAATTATAGGAAAATCTCACTAATGAACAAAAGATGTAAAATTTCTAGAAAATTCTCAAACTGAATTTAGCTTTGAGTTTTATGTTTTATAAAGTGACTTGAGTTTTATTTATTCCATGAATGGAGGATGATTTAACAACAGAAAATTGATTACTATACCTCACCACACTAATAGATTAAAGGAGTGGGGAATCAAGAATGAGCACACAGGGACACAGGGAACTTAAAATGTTCTTCTTGGGTATTGGGTATGTATGTATTGGTTAGCATTTGCTGTGAAACATGCAACTGCAAAATTTCAGTTATGTAAAATAAGCATTTGTTTTCATACATTTTAGAGTAAGCTGGGGGTTAGCTATTTTAGGCTGGGCTCAGCTGGGCAGCTCAGCTTTAAACTGCAAGTCTCTGGGTCAGTCAGGTGACCACAACCTTGATGTCTTTCATTATTCTTGGATTAGCTGGCTAGCTGTTGCAAGTTCATCTCATGGAAATGTGGAATATTAAGAGAATTTACTTAACAGGACAAACACACTTCAAATTCCTGCTCGCATAGTTTCTGCCATCATCCCATTTGGCCAAAGCAATCTGCATGGCTGAGTTTATAGTCAAGGAATGGGGAAGTCTACTCTGCCTTTTATGGCATGGATACAGACAGGAATATAGAATCGGGCCAATGACTCAATTCTATAACAGGGCCTGTATTCGTGCATTCTTGCATTGCTATGAAGAAACACCTGAGACTGGGTAAATTTATAAAGAGGTTTAATTGGTTCACAGTTCTGCAGGCTATATAGGAAGCATAGCTGGGGAGGCCTCAGGAAACTTACAATCATGGCAGAAGGTGAAGGGAAAGCAGGCGGGTCTTACGTGGCTGGAGCAGGAGGAAGAGAGAAGGGGCGGGAAAGTGCCACAATTTTTTTTTTTTTTCCAAGACAGGGTCTCACTCTGTTGCCCGGGCTGGAATGCAGTGGCACAATCTCGCCTCACTGCAACCTCCGCCTCCTGGGTTCACGCAATTCTCATGCCTCAGCCTCCCGAGTAGCTAGGATTATAGGTGTGTGCCGCCATGCCAGCTAATTTTTATGTTTTTAGTAGAGACAAGGTTTCACCATGTTGGCCAGGCTGGTCTCGAACCCCTTGCCTCAAGTGATCCACCTGCCTTGGCCTCCCAAAGTGCTGGGATTACAGGCGTGAGACACTGCACCCAGCCATGCCACACACTTTTACACAACCAGATCTAGTGAGAACTCTATCACAAGACAGCACTAGGGGGATGGTGCTAAACCATTAGAAAAAAACTCATGATCCAATCTCACCAGGCCCCACCTCCACACTGGGGATTACAATTTGACATGAAATTTGGGCAGGGACACAGATCCAAACCATATCATGTGGGTATTTTATTTATAACTTATATGTATGACACATACACATTATATATGTTATGTATATGGCATATACATTATATATATGTAAAATGTGGCATTTACAAAATATTTCATAATAAAAATTAATGAAATTCACACTTTGAGCACATTTTGGGGACCCTTCTTATTTACTAGTCTCATAATCCTATCCAAAGAGGAAATAAAGTTGGCTTGGCAGGAGTTGTTCTTCATGATGGTCTCTTTCATCTTTTCTTTTTTCTATTCTTTTAACCTCTTCCAAAAAGGATTTAAAGAGGCTTACAAAGCACAAAGAAAAAGTAAATTCATAATAAATAAAACAAAGCAAAAAGAAAATAAGGTTTACAAAACAAGACAGAGCAGGAACACGTTAGCTCTGGCCTGGATGTTCTGTTTGCCTCTTCTGATCCTCTTTCCACCCTTCTCTACCTGTTCTATGCTCCCTGAAGGGCTCCTGTGTCTCCTTGCTTCTCCTATAGCTACAGGGCTCACTGGGTTCTAACAACTGCTCTGTCCTCCTGATGCTTTGGGCCTAGAGACAGGTAGCACTTCCTGTGAACCATCCCTTGCTGGCTTCCTTCATCCTGCCACACCTTTGTAACTTACTCCTTCACTAAGCCCTTCTTACTTCACCCTTTGGAAGGTGCCACGTTTCCTGTCAGGGACCCTGACTGCAACTGCCCACAAATTGTATGCCTTCATTCTATATGCCTGCAAGATGTGGGCCTAAGGTCTTAGAGTCATTATCAAGTGGGAGACAAAATCAGTAAAAGAATCCCATCTCTCAAGAGAAGCAGACATATTCCTGACACCAAAATGGGCAAGAAATTTTCTCTTGTGGTTTCTCAAAGAGAGGACATTGTGGTGTAATAATCCCATTCTTTTCTCTTACAAACCATTTCTAATCTACTCAGGGCTCAGCCCTCAAATCTCTTCTTATCCACACTCACTGTTTGATCTTATCTAGTCTCACAGCTTTAAATATACACATGCTGATGACTCCCAGTGTGTGCCTCAGGTCCTGACTTTCCCCTCAATTCATTTTCACTATCTAACTGCCTATTTTTTTGGATATCCAATAGGCATCTCAAGTTCTTTGTATGTCCAAAACAAAACTTCCAATGTTTATTCTGTAATTCTCTCCTCCCAGTGTGCCCTCATTTCAATAGAGGGCCCCAGCATCATTTGCCTGGTTGCTCAGGGCATGTGTGTGTGTGTGTGTATGGGGGGGCAGGAGGAGTGGGGTAGTAATGGAAGAAACCTGTCATCCTTTTTTTTTTTTTTTTTTTAATAGCGATGAGGTCTTGCTATGTTCCCCAGGCTGGTCTTGAACTCCTAGGTTCAAGCGATCCCCCTGCCTTGGCCTCCCAAAATGCTGGGATTATAGGCGTGAGCCACCATGGCTGGCCCTGTCATCCTTGATACCTTTTTTTCTCACATTCCACATCCAAACCGTCTCACACCATGTTGGCTCAGGTGTTCAAAATACATTCAGAATCTGACCAATTCTTGTGACCTCCATCACTATCACTCTAGCTCAAACTACTACAGTTTCTCATTCTACCATATTTATTCCTAACTTGTTTCCCTTCTTCTATTCTTGCAACCTTCCAGGGTCCCACCTCCATCAGCCAGTGTAATCCTTTCAAACTATGTCATATCATATCACCTCCTGCTCAAAATCCACTAACTGCTTCCCACCACACTTACTCTTCCCCATGGCCTACAGGGCCTTACATGCATGATCTTGCCCCTGGCATCTTTATTTTCTATCACTATTTCCTCCCTGCCTCCCTCCCCCTCCTTCCAATCCAGTCGTAACAGCCTCCCTGATGTTCTGTGAACAAGTCAAGCATGCTATTTGAGGCCTCGGGACCTTTGCACTTGTTCCTCTGACTGAAACACTCCTGTTCAGATATCTACATACCTCACTCACTCATTTAAGTCTATGCCCAAATGACAAACCTTCAGGGAGGTCTTCTCTAATACCTCCACCATTGCCTACTTTGCTTCACTTTTCTTCACAGCACTTATCAGTACCTGATATGACATGAAATATGTAGATACACATTTGTTTATTGTCTGTATTTCCATTTAGAGTGTAAGCTCTAAGAAAACAGGTTTTTGTTTGTTTTTTCCTTTCATCCCAGCATCCCCAGTGCCTGTGACTTTAGACAGAACAGGCCCTAGGTAAACGTTTGTTAAATGAATGGATGACTCTCTTCTAATTTGTCTAATTTCTCGAGTCACCCTCAGCCAGATCCAACAAATATTTGAGTCTTAATTATGTAAGTGACACTTAGCTAGATGCTTACAGCTTTAAGAACGTATAAAACAGCCCCTAACCTGAACTGTGTCCTTTTGGGAGGGTACTGATGGGGAGAGGGCACAAGGAAACTCCCAGAATACAGAAATGTTCTTTATCTCCATCTGGGTGGTAGTTACACAGGTGCATATATAAGAGCAAATCTACTGAACCATATTCTTAAGATATGTGTATTTTATGCTGCACCCCAATAAAAGTTTTTGTTGTTGTTGTTTTTTTTAAGGTTCTGACGTATCTAGACACAAAACGAGATAATTTTCCAACGTGGCAAGACCAATGATGGAGCTGCACAGCCTGCTTTGTGAGCAGTGAGAAAGCCACCATCCAGGTACCAAGATTGGCATACCCTTTCCTTGATAAGAGAAAAAGGGTAGGATGTAGCCTGTTATTCTCCTGACGCTGGAACGTCCTAGAGATCACGGGCCTCTCCTATCCCCTGGAACCATCTTCTCACTGTGGCGCTCTTCATTGGGGCCCAACAACAGAGATCCCGAATAGAGGATGCTAGATCAGTGGGGGCTCGAGCCCTTAAGTGAGATGAAGCAAGGCAGAGTGGCCTTTGGGAGACGGGCAATGGGGAAGCCCTGTGCTTTAGACTTGGCTTGAGGAGGTGACACTGTGTCCACGTGCCTATGAAGAGAGGACGGCTGAGGACACACGCGACCCGCCAGACTTCACAAACGGAGGAGACGCGGGTCACACCAGTGCGCATGCGCGGCAGGGGCTTCTGCCACGCAGGCGCACGGCGGCCGGCGCGGGCCGAGCGGAGGCAACGGCTGTGCGGCCTGCGGGCGCGCGCTCCCTTACTGGCCAACGGACGCGAGGCGCGCGCCATGGAACAGCGGTTAGCTGAGTTTCGGGCGGCGCGGAAACTGGCGGGTCTGGCGGCCCAACCCCCCGCTGCCAGTCAGGGCGCGCAAACCCCAGGAGAGAAGGCGGAAGCAGCAGCGACTCTAAAGGCAGCCCCAGGCTGGCTAAAGTGGTTCCTGGTATGGAAACCTAGGCCCGCGAGTGCCCGGGCCCAGCCCGGCCTAGTTCAGGTGAGACGACGGAAACTTCGGCCCTAGGACCTGGCCTCGGAGCCACAGTCGAGGGCGCAGCCCCTTCCGGGGGTGTGGCCCTAGCTGCCGGAGGCGGAGCTGCTGGCCCCTCCCTCCTGATCGAGGGCTGAATCGCTCATCTGCGGCCACACGTGTCAGCACTGTTACCGGTTTTGACATTTTCTTTCCAGTCCGCCACCCACGCAGCTCCTGATTCCAGACAGGAAGCGAGAGTCGAGGGTCCTGGAAGAAAGCACCTCTGCTCTTAAATTATTCACTCCGAATTGAGTTATCGTGACGCCCTGTGGCTTTGGGAAACCTTTCCACAACCAAGTTGAGCCACAGCCCTCTGCTAATGGAGGGTAAAAGGTCTAATTGGATACCGATCACAAGTAGCAGTAATTAAAACTTCATTTGATTCGCACCTGGGGCACATGCAGCTAGTAGCCCAGATAGCCTGTGACTTAGAAATGCATTTGAATACAGAATTTACCAAAGTGTGGTAGCTGTAACTGCCGGTAGTGGCAGAAGCTTATTCAGGTTCCATAGTGAATGTTCAAGACACAAACAAAAAAAATGTGATTTAGTATGATAACCTTTTCACATTTAATTGTTTTGGTAATCTCTTATTTTGCGGATGAATTTAATTTGCATCCTTTTGTGTTTTCATTTAGTTTTAACTCATCAGTAAAATGGTAAGGTGGCTTGCAGTGAGGTTGAAATGTCTATGTGAAAATACAGGATAAGACATATCAAGGGATAAGTGCTTTGTAACAATTTGTGCCCAGTGCTTTGTTCCTCATAAGTGTAATAAGAACTAAAAAATTCCTTTTAAAATGAAAATGTGCTGAAAGAAAAGTGTACCTTGCTCACCTTAAAATTATTTCCTGTAAGTTCGTCTATTATTGCACAACATTTGATTTGAGGGAATTTTTAAAAATTACTGAACCTGTTACTCAATTTTGATTTGATATTCTCAGTGATATACAGGATTCCAGCTGACTTGCAGAAAGGTGAAAAGAGCGCAGCAGAGTTCAGACAATCCATTTCCTTGTGTGCAGTTTGTGTTAATTGTCTTTGGATAATTTTATTGTTGACTAGAACTTTCTAAGTACAACACTTGCTTAAGATTTTAGAAACCATTTCCCTTATTCTTTTTCTCTCTGCAGTTAAAAAACAATGTCTAACCCACGCAATGAGCTTTTGACTGTATGTCTCATTTCCAAAGGAATGAGATCATTGAGTTGGACCCAGAGAAACTGAACTCAGAGAAAAACTTCCATTATTGAGAACCCAAAAGCTGATGGCCAGACAAAAGGATGAGAGGAAATGCTGGATCTCCAGTTTCTTGTTAATTGCTCTGTTTTTCATAAGGGACTCTGCCTTAAGCTCATTTTCATTGACTTATCATTTCTGGGTTTGCTCTGGTGTGAAAATTCTCATTTAATTTTTTTTCTTCAGATTCTGCCTCTAGTTTAGAAAAGAAAAAGTCTAATTTACAATTCATGTCAGACAATTTTGATGGCACACTGTGGCCTGTCAGAGATTTCTGTAGCATTCTATTTTTTAAAAATTATTTTTAATTTTTGTTTTTTAATTGAAACAGCTTTATTGAAATAAGATTTACATGCTACAGAATTTATCTCTTTTAACATACAGTTCAAAGATTTTTAGTAAATTTATTGAGTCGTGCAACCATCACTACAACTTGAGAACGTCTCTATCACTCCAAGAAGACCCCTCTTGCACATTAGCAGTTACTACCCATTTCCAACCCCAGCCCTGCACAGACATCCATCTACTTTCTATCTCTATACATTTGTCTTTTCCGGATGTTTCATGTAAATGGAATTATACAGTATGGTAAACACACTTTTTGTCTATTAATTTTTATATTCAACCAGGTTCAACATGTAGCCGTAGCCAAATATTTTAAATTTTCCTTCTGGAAGTTTGAAAATATTTATCTTTTTTGATACTTACTTCTCCTTCTGCTTTCTCTTTTTCATACTGAAACAGTCTTTTAAATGATTGCATTCATTGATTAATTCCTTATTTTTCCCTTCTAGCAGAAGACCTTCCTTTTCACTCTCAAGACAGCATCCTTGGATATTAATTACCTTTTGTTCATTATGCCCTTTCTTATGAGCACCATCTAGTTGTTGAAGCAACAGATTTTCATGTTGTAGTTGAGATATTCTCTCCTCTACGTAGTCCCACTTTCCAAAGGATTTACTTGGCTTAGGTCCTTTTGTACACTTTATAAAACCAAAACCTTTTCTCTGAGAGAATTTCTTGTGTCATGGAGTTTACTTTTTAGGGTATTGAATTTAATTCGAGCTTCGGAAGGTTGCTCAGTTAAAAACTCATTATTATCTTTTAGTTCAGAAATATCAGAACTCATTTTCTTTCTTGTAAAGAAACGTCTTGTGCTCTCTGTAAAGCAAGTTCTAGGTCTCTCTTTGTTTTCACACTTTGATCACACTCACTTATAGCAGCAGCCAGTCTAGCATGGAATGATTCAACTTCAGCTTCCAGTCTTTCCTTGTTTTGATTTTCCTTCTCCAGTTTAGACTTGAGCATTGTATTCTCAGTTTTGAGGTCGTTAAGCTGTCGACCATACTGGGATACTGTTTTTGTTAATGTTTTTCCATTCAGTTTTAGAGTCTCTTGAAGGTCATCATTCATTTCTTTAACAATTTAAATGTCCTTTTTCCCTTTCGAGGTTCCTATTTTTTATTGTGTATACTTACATACACAATAAAGGCAATATCTCTCTTCAACAAGCAATTTTCATGCATCAGATCTTTTTTTTCTTAAAGTATTTCTTCAAGCCTTCAATTCCATTTCTAGTGATCCGATAGTCAGTTCAAGCTGTTCTTTTACTTCAACTTCTTTCCTATGTTGCTCCACTTTCCTTTCTAACTCTTCCCTAATTTTTTCATACAACATATTAGCATTTCTTCTTTTAAGGTGCATTCAAACTGTAGAGTTCTTGTTTCCATTCTACTTTTTGATATTGAACTGTGACTTCATTTCTTGTGTTTTGGATAGCTCCTTCTTCAGTACACTAAACTCAGTTTTCGTATTTCTTATTGTCTAGTGTAAGTTGTTCACAGGTAGTTTTTTTTAAGGTCCAGTGACTTTTCACATGAAAGAAATGCATTCTGGATTTCCATTAGGATACAAGAATCATTACAATCCATTCCATATAGCTTAATGAGCATCATAAACTTCTTATAATGAGGTTAAGGTTCCTCATGATCCTCTGAAGCTGTTTCAGATGGCCGAGTTAAGTTATCAGGTTCGTCTCTAAGTGAGTTTACTTTTTGACCTTTTTCTTTTCATTTGACATATTCTTTGCAGGCCTAGCATAGTCTTCATTCTCTTTCCTAGGAAATCGCTGATGGTAAGTTTTTCCACTCTTTCTTTGTTGAATTAATTTATCATCATCGTCAGCAGATGTACTATCATATAGGTTTTTTTGATACTTTTTTTTTTTTTAACTTTGTGCTTCTTTCTAGCTTCTTCAACCTGTGGCTATTTATTTTCACTTTCAAGCTTTTCTTGTTCTTCCTCTGATGTCACTTGTACTTCTTGTTCTGCTTTGGATGTTTGTTCATTCTTCCTTTCTGTTGCTTTCTTCACAACAGAATCTTTCATTTCCATGGTAGGCTTTAGGGAAGGATGTTTTTCACGAGGCCCTTCTCCCTTTCCATTTACTATATATTTTTTCCTTTTTTTATATGAATGTCCAAGTAAAGACTTTGAAACACTCTCAGGGATACACTGCTTGGTAGTAAAAGTCAAGTCTTCATCATCTGGTTTAGGCCATGAATCAACACACAGTTTTTTTAAAATACTGAATGCAGATGCTTCAGAACTCCCAGAATCTTTTGCACTTGCTCCTCCTTTTTTAAACTTGCATTCTTCTTGGATGCTTCTTCTGGGTTGTCATTTTGAAGACCATTTTCAAGTATCTTTTTTTTTAATGTTGCAAAATTTGTTGTCAGTGCTTGTCAGACCACCAGAAATAGCATAATCTGCAGTCTATTCATACATACTCTTGAGTAAAGACAATATTTTGTTGAAGAAGAATGCTAACTATACCTGACAAGCCATAATGTACAACAGTCATGAGAGCTGTTCTTTTCAACCTATCAACAGCATGTACATTTGCTTGTTTCTTCACTAAAATTCCACCTTTTGCTGTGTTTTGCAAACTATAGCAAGTAAAAGTGGTGTGTTTGCATCCTTGTTCAGCACTTCAGTATTCACATGGTGTGAAGGCAGTTTTTCTGCCAGTAGTGTATTCTCATTATAGACAGCATAGTGTAGTGCATTGTTGCTATAGACATCCATAAGATCTGGGTTGGTGCCACATTCTAGCAGAATGATGACACAAATCTCTTCTTGGCAATGTACGGCCTTCATCAAAGGCATCCTGTTTCATTTGTCACCAATGTCAGTCTGGCACTTTTAGTTCACCTGGAGAGTAACCACTTCCACATGGCCATTGGCACAGGCCAAATGTAAAGCAGTCCTGTTCATCCACAGATGAAGGAATACAGAAACTCCAGGATATTTGCACAATGGAATAGTCTTCAGCCATCAAACTTTAGGACATCACCCCACTTCCAGCAACGTGGAGAGAGACCTGTTCATCAACAGATGAAGGGATACAGAAACTGTAGTATTCATTCACAATGGAATACCCTTCAGCTGTGCACATATACTGAAATCATATCACCTGGAGCCACACAGTTGAACCTGTTCATCCCTTGGTGAAGGGATGACAAAACTGAAATATATATCCAGAATGGAATACTCTTCCACCACAGAAATGGATGAAATCCTGTCATTAGCAGTCTTGTGGAGAAACCTGTTCATCCACAGATGAAGGGATAAAGAAACTGTAGTATATATACACAAATGGAATACTCTTCATCCAGAAAAATGTAATGAAATTACATCATTTGCAGCCACACTGTTGAGCCTAGAGGACATCATGGTAAATGACCTGTCCTGTCCACCCACAGCTGAAGGGATGAAGAAACCACCATACAGATACACTATGGAATATGCTTCAGCCATAAAGCTTTGGGAAATCCTGTCATCCACAGCCATGTGGAGAAACCCAGAGGACATTAGGTCCAAGGAAATGAGCCTGGTAGAGGAAGTCCCACACCTTTTAATCTCAGGCATGGAGATTCCAAAAACTTTATCTCCTGTCCATCCACAGATGAAGGGATCAAGAAACTGTAATGTACATGCACAAAGAATACTCTCTGGCCATCAAAATAACTAAACCATGTCATTTGGAGCAACACAAATGAACCGCTGAGGCTGCAGCTGCCTCGTCCTGCACCATGGTTGGAAGCCACTGCGGCCTTCATCTGGGCCAAGCTCTGACGGCAATGATGCCTCTGCCCCCACCCGGTCCTCGCTCTGACTGACAATGCCGCTGCATCTTTTCAGTAGTAGTTGATGAGGAAGTATCTACATCCCCCTTCCCACTACCAGATTTTGCTTGGAGAAAAGCAGTTTCCCGAAATAATTCTATGACGAGCTTCTTCCACATTAGGACAAAAATGCTGGTAACTTTTAAAAATTCCTACAGAAGCCTCCTGCTTCCCTCTCCAGCCATATCCCAGGCAAGCCCCCAGCACACCACCCTGCCCCAGAACCCATTCCCCATACCCATCCACCACTCCTGACCTCCAGGCCTTGGCTCAGGCTGGCCTTCTGCTCAAAGGCTCTCCTTTGGAGTCACCTGGCTGAGCACAGCTTTGCCTCACCCCTGCAAAATCTAGTAGTCATCTTGAATTTCTCCCTTTCCCTCACTATCATTCATTCATTCAACAAAAATCTCGTCATGTGCCCACTGTGTTCCAGCTGTTGTTCTAAATCCTGGGAGACGGTGTGATTAAGACACACAAGTCCTACTCTAGTACAACTTGCATTTGAGCTTGGGGCAGCAGGGAAAGGAGGACAATAAACAAAACCAGATAAATGCTATGAAAGAAAAAAGATAAAACCAGTAGATTGTGATAGTGAATTAGGGGTGAGGGGAGCAGAGTACTATTTTAAATCAGCTGAGCAGGGAGAACTCACTAAGGAGGAGACATTTAACAAGAAGGAACCACCCTGGCAAAAACGGGGACTAAGCCAAGGGCACATATGGTGACATTTTTGCTGTTTGTAGTAGGAGGGGTCAACCAAGTGATATGAGGGGAAGGGAGCATTCCTCTCAGAGGGAACCGCAAGTGCAGAGGCCCTAAGGTAGGAAGCAGCTTGATATTTGAGGAGTGGCAGTGCCTTCCTTGGACCATGCCTGCGTGTGATATAACAGTCACAAACACTTCTTCACCCAGGTTTTACAGCAGAAGGGAACTGGTACTCAGACAAATTCCAAATGAGGCAGAAGAATGTCCGTATCTCTCCTCTTCTTTGTTTGTTCCCTTCGTCAGTTTGTTTACCCCCCCGCCCCCCACACCCATCTACCTCTAGTTCCCTAACCTTTCTCCTGCCACCCCCCATAAAGGCCCCTAATTAAATAAAATGGATTTTGGAGGAGACCATCCTAGGATCCCAGACTGACCTCGTCTCTGCCTATCACTAGTTGTATGGCTTTAGGGAAATTACTTAACCTCTCAGTGTTTTCTTATCAGTAAATTGGGAATAATAATGCCTGCTTCCTGGATTACAAGAGTTCATACATTTGAAGGCTCTCAGTAAATGGTGACATAGGAGCATTCTTCTTTTTATACTCCCTAAATGATAAATTTAGTTTATTGTGAATCTCAACATGTATATTCAAAATGTATTTTGTGTCCATCAGCCCACTATTTCCATCTGACTGCTGTCCCCACCCTGGTCAATGTCTGGCTTTCTCTTGCTAGGCCTCCTCCCCAACCTTTTTAGCACCAGGGATTTCGTGTTTTTGGTTAGTGCCCTGCTTAGACCTTCAGCTGTTTCCCATTTCCAGAATCTTCACTGCAGCCTGCCTGGCCCTACTTTATCTGGCTCCCACCCTCATGCCCTCCCTCCTTAGCCCTGTCATCTCATGCTACTCTCCCCCTTGCCCAGAACACTGCCCAGATGCATTCTTCTTGGGCCAGAAGTACTGTGCATGTGTGTCAAATCTGAAACAGACATTTCTTTCTTTAATAAGTGTCAGGGGTCAGGGATGTGGCTGATAATATAAGGGCCTCTCCAATCAGACTTTCTAATCCAACTGAAAAGATAATAATTACAATGTTGACGCTAAAAAAGAAGGTTCTGACAAAATAGAACTTCTGAAACATCATAAATCAGATGACCAGTATTTGTGATCCCCTTTTAAATATTCATGTGAAGAAGAATAGGGTATGTAACTGAAGAGATGAACTAAAAGTTCTGCTATGAATTGAGAACCTAAGTATGGGATGCCGTGTTTGGATCTGGAGACACGTGGCCTCCTGGTACTTAATCTGGCATCAGACATGACATGACCTATAGTAAAAGAGAGACACTGTAGTGCTGAATAGTTTGGTGCTCAATGAACGGGAGAGCTAGCTGGTGCTGGGGGAGGTGGAGGGGGCACCCTCCCTGATGCCCAGGGAGGTCAGGGCTGACCGTTCATGAACTGTGCTTGCCTGGAAGGAAGGCAAAGAGTTGAGGAAGAAAGAGGAAGTGGACAGAATTCTAGGTTTGAGATGAGGACTGAGAATATCTTTGGGTAATAAGACCAGTTAAGCTGGAGAAGAAGGGTCATTTATGGAACAAAGGATTGTGGATCGTGTTGTCATGGAATTTCCTAGACCACTGTGACCCATTAGTAGATGGTGAAATTAATATAGAAGATCTTGTCCCCTATTAAAAATGTTTTTAAAGTAGAATAGGAAATACAAGAGAATGTCTCAGGGAGGGTAAGTGTTGACTTGTGAAACTTTGTTGCATATATGTATTCTGGATTACAGTCTAAAATGTATTCCTTATTGTAGGTCATGTTCAGAAGAGTTCTGAAAACAGTGGACTGGACACAGAGCTGTCTAAATACCTGTGTCTGCCATTAGCATCTGGCACAGGGGCCTGTGTACTGGCATTTCAATCTGTTGAACAAATTGAGGGTCTTGGGTTCCAGCCCAAGGAGTTTGGATTTTATCCTGTAGGCAGTGAAAGTTTTTGAAGGTTTGTGAACAGGAGGGTAATGGGTCTTTAAGAAAATTCATTTAGCAGTTGTACATAGGATGGCTTGGGGAAGGAAGAGATAGGAGGCAGGGAGTCTAGTTAGGAGACATTGGCTGGGCCTTGGGTGAGTGACAACGACCTGTGTAGGTTAATCACAGGGGATGGGAAGGTAAGGGGGCCCAGTAATGGCTGTAACAGTGGTTTTTGTTTGTTTTTGAGACAGTGTCTTGGTCTGTTGCCCAAGCTAGAGTGTGATGGTGCAACTCAGTTCACTGCAGCCTCCGCCTCCCAGGTTTGAGCGATTCTCATGCCTCGTCCTCCTGAGTAGCTGGGATTACAGTCGTGTGCCACCATGCTGGCTAATTTTTGTATTTTTAGTAGAGATGAGGTTTCACCATGTTGGCCAGGCTGGTCTCAAACTCCTGAGCTCAAGTGATCTGCCTGCCTCAGCCTCCCAAAGTGCTGGGATTACAGGTGTGCACCTGGCTAATTTTTTTTTTTTAATGTGAAAAGGATTTTTGTTTCCTGTCTCTATTTTAGAATCATGTCACTCATAATATTTTAGGTCATCTAATCCAATCAACAAAGGTGTATTGACTCTGACTGTATTTGAAGCATTTGTCATGACTGTTGCATTATCAGTTATTCAGGAGTTTCTGTATGGGGCACAAATTAGCTCTTCTTAGCAGCAGACTAATCTGAAGAAATGACTCCCACGAAAAAGAATCTGTCTGAATGCTGTAGGGCTTTTATTAGGTCACATCTCACTAAGTGCTGATCAGTTTTGATTCAGTTGGAGTAGAGCACATAGGTTCTTTGGAGATGATTGTTTTAGAGAGTAGTGTCAAAGAATAGAAATCAATGAGCCAGCAGCCTTCTCAGAGCAATGAAAACTGCCTTTTCAGATTAGTTTTGATCATCTCAGCTCCATTACCCTTTATTCTTTCTTTTGTTTGTGTATCCTAGGAAGCGGCTCAGCCCCAGGGCAGCACATCACAGCCACCATGGAACACAGCCATTCCTCTACCATCGTGCTGGGACCAGTCTTTCCTGACCAATATCACCTTCTTGAAGTTTCTTCTCTGGTTGGTCCTGCTGGGACTATTTGTGGAACTGGAATTTGGCCTGGCGTATTTTGTCCTCTCCTTGTTCTATTGGATGTACATCGGGACACGAGGCCCTGAAGAGAAGAAAGAGGGAGAGAAGAGCGCCTACTCTGTGTTCAATCCAGGCTGTGAAGCCATCCAGGGCACCCTGACTGCAGAGCAGTTGGAGCGCGAGTTACAGTTGAGACCCCTGGCAGGGAGATAGGACCCAGCTGTGCTGTCATGCAGCTAACCTCTGATGTGGTCTTCCTCACCATTGGCTATGGATTTGATTTCAGGTTCATAGGACTAAGGGCAGCTTGCGGGTTAGCTCTGTGACTGCATAGTTTTTCTACCTTCTTTCCCTGATCTTTTGCTGCCATTTGATCTTTGATAATTTTGGTGAAACTCTCTAAAATACATTCACTGTGGGTCCGATGCAATTTATAAAAATTATGTACTCAAGAAGGGAGACCTGTTTGTTTCATTTCTCATCTGTTTGGGAGATGATTTTAGAGCACTAGAAAGGCACTGGGGAGATTCTCAGCTTCAAACATCCAGCAGTTTGAAGTATGATTAGGTAGGTACATCAGGGCTGCATTGTCAATGTTCTCTTTAAGTCTTTTAACATTTATAGCAATTTTTTTTTTTTCCTGGAGAGTTTAGGTTGCAAGTTTTGGGTTTCTTGTTTGTTTTTGTTTTGCTTCCTGCTTTAATTCTTTCAGTCATTACTGGTATCGAAAAATAAAATATCTTTAAAACATCTCCTCTTCAGAAATAGGTCCCTCTTCATTGCCCATCACCATCTTCCACTCTCCTATTATTTTGCCACCACTCAGTAAAGGAAGGTAGGAAGAGACAAAGGCCTAAGTGCAGGTGTGGGGAGGGATTTCACAAGTGGTTATTAACAGCCAGTTCAGCAAGAAGTGTTGAGTGTATACAAAGGGGAGGGCTGGAAGTGTAACTCCAGACCCGTTGGCTGCTTGAGTTGTTTCTTATATTCTAAGGCAGCAGTCCCTAACCTTTTTGGCACCAGGGACCAGTTTTGTGGAAGACAGTTTTTCCATGGACAGGGTGGTGGTGGAGGTGGTTTCGGGATGAAACTTCCACCTCAGATCATCAGGCATTAGAGTCTCATAAGGATCACGCAACCTAGATCCCTCGCATGCGCCGTTCACAATACGGTTCCAAGGGCTTTAGAGTAAGCAGTCTTTTCACCTGTGGGCCTCTGGTGAGAAATTCTGTAAATTGTGATAATCAGGCTGGATTTTAATGTTCCTTTTCCAGTACAATGTTAAAGTTTGGGTTCATTAAGATTAGGCAAACTCCCATTCGGTTAGGGCTTCTCTCATTAATTCCACTTTGTGGCTAACCTTACTGTGTTTCAGCCCTTGTTGAAAATTCTTCTGATATGTGTTGCTCTTCCCCACAGCCCTTTGCCCATTGGGAGTTTGGCTGTCCCTCAGAGCCATCCGGTCAAGCAGATGGTCTGTTCTATCTCACAGAACAGTCTTTTCTTCCATGAGTTCTGTCGGAACTGAACATGTAAAAAGTATGGGAAACAGATGAATCCCTATTAAACATGAAGTTTTGATTGTATTTAAGATACAATTTTGTTGACTGATTTATTTTCTTAAGGCTTTCTTAATTTTCTTGATACTTTCCTTGGGCTCTTCTGTTTCATAAAAGCCCCATACAAGGGAGTAATTCCCTAATCTTAAGTTTTACTGCAGTGCTCAGGGCAGTAAGCATTGCTGTAGGAAAGAACTAATTTGTATTTTAAAAACATATAATTCAGACTTTCCCCTAAAACAAAATGCCTGTAACTCTGAATTAGGTTTGATCCAATTAGTAATCCCAGTGGGGTAAAGACTTAAGCAAGCAGGAGACTCGACCTGTGGGTGGACCTCAGTAGTGATTTTTGAAATGCAGCTATTTTTGAGGTGGAGTCTAGATTGCCTCAAACCCATCTTGCATGAGATTTTCTGTGAACAATTTGTCACTTCTCACCTCTTCCCAAAGGTGCATGTAATGATGGCATTAACTTCTAGGAAAAATAGGGTGTGAATCAATTAAAGGCCTGGCAGGGAGAAGAAGAAAGAACAATAAGTATTTGGTGCTCTGATCAGACCATTAGGCTTTAGGTGCAGCCTTGATTTCCCGAATTTAGGCCTATTGATCTCAGAATTTCCACTCACAGCCTGACCATTAACCCAGCATGCAGCTTCCATTAAAGGATTCTTCTGTCATCAGGGAACTTGAAATCCCAGAGGCAGATGCAGTCACTGTGATAGCTTTATACACGAGTGAAGTCGTTTCTGTACAAGTCTAACAAGTAACTTGGTTTTTGCTTTTATTCACATTATCCCATCTTGCCTATTGATAGGGACTGTTAAACAAGACTCTATATCTAAAGTTGGAAGGGACCCCAAAATACCATCAAGTGTGTTCCCCACCCCCAACCTTGGGCAGGCCCATCATTTATTCCCAACTAAAGATAATTTGTTTCTAGTGAACCCCTAAAGAAGATTCCAGGTACTTCCTAGGAAGTTCTTTATGTTTACTGAAAGAACTTTTGCCACCCCCATCCCCGCCATCTGGGGTTACTTTGTCTCCTAATCTCAGTGGATGTGGAGTCCCTGGAGGCCTATGTGAACATCCTTCACACTGGTAAAGCTTTAGTTCTCTTTTCTCTCTGCTCTTTAGGCCAAGTCATTGAGCTATACCTCTGGGACTCAAATCACTTTCATGCTAGCCCCGACCTATTCTAAGTGTTTCAGGTTTGGGTGGGGGTGAGTGGCCCTGTGGGTGGGTATAATGATCTTTCTCAAAAGCTTTGGAGCTTTGCCAGTGATGACTTAGGCATGTGTATTTTGTGCTATTAGAGTTATGCTTTGAGTATAGGCCATCTTTCACATTTGCCTTTTGACTGATCTGTGTGTCAATCAAAAAGCTCTGTGCTGCAAAATCTTAGAAAGTTACACAATTGAAAGAACCAGTGACCCTCAGTTGGGCAGAAGACATCAAAATTCGAGCTTTGTGTTTTTAGTTCCTGCCACTCATACCAGCAACTATTTGTAGATGCCCTGGATTTGGCGCTGCTGGGGACACACACATATAAGCTCCTGCATAGGATGAGCGTCCCTAAGAGCCCGGGGATGCAGGGGTGGGGTTGGGATGTCATGAAGCATGTTGCCGCCAGGCGGTGGCGTAGAGCTGCCACTATACCTCATGGGTCCCTTCACATCACACTTGAAAATTTACATAATGTAGAAAACCCTCTGGGATGTTTATCTCAACCACTTGTGCTGCTTTTTCAGATGTTTTTTTCAGTTTAAAATTCACAGAGGAAAGGGCCCATCAGAGGTCCTGGGAAAGGCATAGAAAGCTACCAGAAGTGATTTATATATGTGTTTTAAAATAAAACAGCAGCCCCTCTCTAGACTTAGCAGGCAGTGTTACAGTTGCTTGCACATAGCTAAGCTTTGCGGGAAGGGGAGGTGGAATGACTAAGAATGTACATAGTTGGCAGAGAAAACCAACTCCCTAAGCCAAAGAAAGTAACTTTTGAACCATATGCTTTGGTTTCTATCACACATACTTTTATTTCACAACTTTGGAGCACTAGGCTACATAAAGACTTGGATCCCATTCTCAAAAAGCTGAGAGAGAAGACAAGATGAGTGCACACAAACTGTATTATAAAGTACAGGACATAATGTGAATGTTTATAAAGGTGTAAGGTGTGTGTGTGTGTGTTCAAGGGAGAGATCACTTGCAGTCCTAAATTCTATACTATATAGGATTTTCACTTCTATGTGAAAAATACTCTTTCCTTAACAAGTCATGGATGAACGTTTTGAAAAGTATGGTCTATAGACGACCCACCTGCATAGGAATCTCCTGTAGTAATGTTAAAATGCAGATTTCAGGGCCCCTACTGACTCAGAATATCTGGGGGTAGAATCCTGAGAATCTGCATTTTAACAGTCTCCCGGGTGTGATCTCTGGCACAATAAAGATTAAGAGCCGCTGACGTAAACCATAAATGTTAAAATAGGAAGAAAATTTAGTGATTATTAGATCCAAGCAAAGAAAATGGGTGTGCATTTTTAAAGGGAGAAATGAGGCTTGCTATTTTTCAAACTGTTCATTTGGAACACCAAAGCGAGAGAAGAAGAAACATAGCTTTAAAACAATGAGGAACTAACTCCAAAGACTACGTGGAAATTAAAAGTCCCTTATTTTTGAGGTTTTCTCTAAATGATTACAACGAGAAGTACATGCTCATTTTAGAACATTTTGGAAATACAGGAAGGAATAAAATATTGTTGTACTTCTATGCATATATTTTAGAAACCAAGAGGTACATGGGGTGTATAGTGAGAACATCTCCCTCCACCCTGCCATGTTTGTTCTTTCTCAAGCCTGCAAATGACACCATCCTAAACACGCTATTCTTTCCCTTGCTTTCTTTTTCTTTCTTAGGAGTTTGAGTTTTATTTATGTGCATTTGAAGTTTTTATGTAAGGGAGTGATATGATCCAATTTACTTTTATTTTTTTTGAGAGACAGAGTCTCGCCTGTCACACAGGCTGGAGTGCAGTAGCACGATCTGCCTCCCAGGTTCAAGCAATTCTCCTGCCTTAGCTTCCCAAGTAGCTGGGACTACAGGCATGTGCCACAACACCCAGCTAATTTTTGTATTTTTAGTAGAGATAGGGTTTCACTATATGCTGGCCTGCCTGGTCTCAAACTCCTGGCCTCAGGTGATCTGCCCACCTTGGCTTCTCAAAGTGTTGGGATTACAGGCATGAACCACTGCAGCGAGCCCCCAATTTTCATTTCTAAAAGATCATCCACGCTATGTTGGGGAGTAGATTATCTATGTCATTCATTCATCCATCCATCTATCCATTTACAGAGCATCTAAACTTTGCCAGTCCTGGTGCTGGGCTTAGCTCATACAGACATAAGGCAGACAAGGTTTCTTTTCTCAAGGAGCTCACAGTCAAATAGGGGAGGTAGCCAGTAACCAGACAGTTACAATGCAGTGTGGTAAGCCACACTGAGAGTATGTCATCTGAACGAGGACCACAGCATCAAAAGAGGATCTTAAATCACAGGTCAGGAAAGCCTTCCTGGAGGCAGTGACACTGTGCTGAGTTTAAAGGAGGACTAGGTACGCACTCAAAAAAGAAGGTGGGGGACAAAAAGTAGCATTTTGGTCAGAGAAAACCACCTGGGAGAAAGGTGATAATCATGAAGGAGAATAACAAGCTTGGATGCATTCTGAAGACTTGGATGTTAAGGAACAAATAAAAGGAATTGATGAGAGGCAATTCCAGAAAGGAATATTGGGTGCCTCTTGCTTTTTGAGCAAACAATATTTCTTAATAATTACATCAGCACAAATAGAGCTGCTTCCTCCTTTTTCACAGCTACAGAGTGTACCATTGTATGGATAGATTATAACTCAACAAGTCTCCATTAATGTATATTTAGGTAGTTTCTAATCTTTTGTTGTTGCAAACAATGTACAATGAATATCCTTGCACATATGTCATTTCAACATATGGGAATACTTCTCTGGGATAATTTCTTAGAATTAGATTTGCTGGCAAAAGGATATTTGACTGAAAATGTTGATAGATGTTGCCCTGCATAGAAGTGATTCTCATTTACATTCCTACCAGCAATGTATGAAAATGCCAACTTCCTCATATCCTCACCAACACAGGGTGTTTTCCCAACTTTCTGTACTTTGCCAATATCTGAGAGTTGAAATGACACCTCATAGTTTTAATTTAAATTTCTTATTATGAGCGAACATCTGTCTATAAATTTATGAGCCATTTGTATTTATCTGTGAACTGTTTTAGCTTTTGCGTGATTTCTGTTGAGTTCTTGGGAATTTTAAAATTTCATTTAGGAACTCTTCGTAAATGAAGAAATTGGCTCTTTGAATTATGCGTTTCAAATATTTTTGCTCAATTTGTTCAAACTTGTTGCCGTTTTTGTTTCTGTGTGGAAATTTTTTGTCGTCAAATTTATGTATTTTATGACCTGGGTTTTTGTCATACGGCAAAAAAATTTCCATGTTTACCCACTGCCTTCATTTTCTATATTTAAGTTTTTTATCTATAGTATTTATTTTGGAGTGGGGTTACAGATAGGGATCCAGCTTTATTTATTCAGGCATCTATTTGTTCAGGTATCTAGTTCCCTCAGGTTCATTTATTAAATAACCCATCTCTTTCCTGCTAATTTAAAACCCTTCTGTATCATATACCACATTTCTTATGTATTTGTATCTATTTTGGGCTTTCTGGTCTGTTCTTTTGATCTGACAGCTTTTTCACTTTTTATTATTGTAGCTCTTTAGTGTGTTTTAAAATCTGAATGGGCTAGACACCTCTTTATTACTCTTATTTTTGCTTTCTTTTTTAAAACTTATACTTAACATGTTTATTTTCTCCCTAAGTTCTTTAGAATTAACTTGACCAGGTCCGCAAAATTTCTCTTGATATTTTTATTGGTCTCACATTAAATTTACAGATAACTTAAGGAGAAGAAGCACCTATAAGTTATTGTTTTACTATTCAAGAATACGGTATGCTACCATTTGTTTAAGCCTCTTTTACTGCCCCTCAGTTGCATTTTCAAGTTTGCTTTATATTGATCTTACTATTCCCTGTTTATTCCTGGTTATTTTATCTTTTGCTATTAAGTTCAGTAGATCTTTTCTTCTATTATTTCCTCCAACTTGTTGTTGTGTATGTGTGTGTGAAAACTATTGATTTTGGTATATTAATTTTGTACCAGTCCTTTACCAAATTCTCTTGCTAATTATAATGATTTTTCAGTTGATTTGCCTGGATTTGCCACATAGGTAATTATTTCCTTTTCAAATAATGTAAAATTTAGTTCTTATTTTACCTGTGGGTTTTTTTTTGTTTTGTTTTGTTTGTTTTGTTTTTTGAGACAGGGTCTTAATCTTGTCACCCAGGCTGGGGTGCAGTGGAGCAATCTTGGCTCACTGCAACCTCTGCCTCCTGGGTTCAAGCAACTCTCTCACCTCAGCCTCCCAAGTAGCTGGGACTACAAGTGTGCGCCGCCATGCCTGGCTAATTTTTTGTATTTTTAGTAAAGACGGGGTTTTGCCTTGTTGGCTAGGCTAGTCTTGAACTCGTGGCCGCAAGTGATCCTCCCCTCTTGGCCTCCCAATGTGCTGGGATTACAGGCATGAGCCACTGTGCCCAGCCTCTTTTCCCAATTTTTATGCCTCTTATTTTTTTCTCTTTGTCCATTACATTGGCTATAGCACCCAGAAAAATATTAAATCAGAATAGTAATCAATGATGTCTTTGTTTTGCTCTTGACTTGAATAAGCATGTGCCAGTATTTCCCACTAAGCATGATCCTGGCTTTGGGGTAGGTGAATAGATAGATAGACAAACAGGTATCTTAAGAAATTACTCATCTGGGCCAGATACAGTGGCTCACGCCTGTAATCTCAGCACTTTGGGAGGCCAAGGCAGGCAGATCACTGAAGGCCAGTAGTTTGAGACCAGCCTGGCGAACATGGAGAAACCCCTTCTCTACTAAAAATACAAAAATTAGCCAGGTGTGGTGGTGGGTGCCTGTAATCCCAGCTATTGGGAGGCTGAGGCATGGGAATCACTTGAACCTGGGAGGTGGAGGTTGCAGTGAGCCGAGATCGTGCCACTACACTCCAGCCTGAGTGACAGAACGAGACTCTGTCTCAAAAAAACAAACAAAAAAGAAATTACTCATCTGTACTTATGTTATTAAAAAGTTTTTCTTAAATTAAGAATGGATGTAGAATTTCACAAAATCTCCTTTCAATGTAGTGGAAATTAATCTTATGGTTTTTCTTTTTGATCAATTAATATAATCAATTAATATTACAGATTTATTTATTGAACCATCCTTTTATTCCTGGAATAAGCCACCCTTGATTGTGATGTACTATTTTTTGATGTGCTGATAGATTCTGTTTGTTAATAGTTTTATTTATGTTTTTTATCAGTGATTTTCATGAGATTGTAGTATTTTTTAGCACTTTAGATTTTGAAATGTATAAAAAGCATATTTTTAAGGTCTTCATTATAGATTGCTCCCTTTATCATTATGCAAAGCCCTCTTTGTTTTCTTTATTGCATTTTGCCCTGAATTTATCTTATCTGATATTAAGGCTGGAAGCCCTGCTTACTTTTTGTTTGCATTTGCCTCATGTGCCTCTGCCCATAGTTTTGTTTTCAGCTTGAATTATTTTTATTAGGTATGCTGCTTGTATATAAAGACTAGTTGGGTTTTCTTTTATAATCTATTATGAGAATATTTTCTTTTAATAGGTGAGTTTAACTTATTTATGTTTATGAAAGTCTTGCTTATCTCATCACATTTTATATTATTCTGTTTAGGTAGCTTCTTTTACCATATGGTCTCTGGGTTTTTTGTGTTTGCTTGTTTTGTTTGTGTGTATGTTTCTTTCAATAATCTAGAAAGTTTACATTTCTGTTTCAAGTTTATATTTTTAACTTTATATTGATCACTTAAAAATTGATATTTTTAGGCAATGTTTATTAACATCCTGTAAAAAATAAGTGTAATAAATTTATATTTCCACCTTCTTCCTACTTTTCTCCATCTTTCAACCCCCCAGTTCTACTGATTTATTGACTAATTGACTTTGTATCTTTAAATGTAATTACAACCTACTACTGGAGTTATCAGCCTTAAATGATATATTTTGACCTGATAGATAATGAAATCAACATACCACCACTGCCTTTTATGCCTCCTCTCTTCCTTCCCTCATTTTATTAGTTATACCCTACTGTTAAGGTTTATAACATTTATATTCTGTTCTTTAGTCCTATCTCTACATTTGTTTTAGTCTTAGTCCTATCTACAATTGATTTTTTTCACTTAGTGATTAACTCTGAATATATTCTCATGTTATTCTCCTACAGTATTGATTTTGACAGCTGCATAATATTTCTGTATGGATAAATGTACCAGACTTTATTTAGCCAATCCCCTATTATTAAACATTTCAGTTGTATTCAGTTGTCACTAGCATGAATAGTACAAACCAGGCTAACCTCTTTGAAATTTAAAATTCTATATTTCCATTTCTTAGAAAAAGAGTAATTAGAAGCCAATCCCTATTAAAGCCGGCTCTCACACTTTAATCACCAAATCCCCTGGGGATCTCATGAAAATGTGGATTCTGATTAAATAGGTCTGGGTCAAGGCCTGAGATTCTGCATTTCTAACCACCTCGTAGATGATGCTGATGCCACTGGTCTTTGGACCACACTTTGCATAGCAAGGTCTTTGAATACATTTCATTTCTAGGGAATTCTACTTGAATTAAAAAAATGCTAGAAAACATAGTCTATAGCAGTAGTTTCATTGTGTCTTATGATACAGTTTAAAATATCACATTTGTATCAAAATAACTTATAGCATATAATTATTATTTGTGAACATTCATTTTACAATTTTCTTAAATCTCATTTGTTTGGGCTTATTGTGGATATGTCCCTGGAACCCTCTCAGATGTGTACATCCCTGTCACATGGAAAAAGAGGCTGAGACCAGAAATAAAGCAGAGGTCAGACGGGTACCCTAGAATGAGGCAGTGAAAAGAAAACTTTGGACCTCAATTTGTAAATAATATCTGCACTCTTAATCTCTTGGGGATGTTGTTCAGTAGGTAGGTGGTTGTTTAGGTGGTTTTAATCTATCAGGCCCAAAGTGAT
The DNA here is from genome assembly GCF_028885655.2 of Pongo abelii. Lineage (NCBI taxonomy): Eukaryota > Metazoa > Chordata > Mammalia > Primates > Hominidae > Pongo > Pongo abelii. Next base: position 39,352,362 of record NC_071990.2, on the reverse strand, counting down.
CTTGGCCCCTGCCTCTCTTTCTAGGTTACATTCACCTCCTTGGTTTGGCAGACTTTCTGTAAAGGGCCAGTTGGTAAATAGGCTTTGTTGACCAAACTGTCTCTGTTGCAATTACTCAACTTCGCCATTGTAGAGCAAAAGCACCCATAGACAATATATAAGTAAATGAATGTGCCAATAAAACTTTATTTATAAAATCAGGTGGTGAACCATAGTTTACTGATCTAACAAACTAAATATGCTTCTTTCTGCTTAAGAGTTTTGACTGTTGCCTTTTCTGGGAACTCACTCCCCTAGATGATCCTAGGTCTTGCTCCCTTACTCCACTGGGGTCTCTCAGATGTCACTTCATCAGAGAGGCCTTCCCTGACCATCCAGCCTAAAATAGCACCCTACCCCCATATCTCCATGTCCTTTACTGCCTTTCTTTCTTGGTAAATATTTCATTTATTGCTTCACTAATAATATTGATCTTATTTTAATAACTTAGAGAAAAGCATATGTGTTGACAGGCAGAGTATTCTTTATATACATGGCAGTTCATTTACAGTGGACCATCTCTAGGGACAGAAATAGTTTTGTTTTGCAGAGCTTGTTTTAATCATTTTTCTTCTAATGACTTTTCCTCTGAGATTTAGACTGAGTTTGGTGGTGCCAAACATATTGTGAAATGGCACCGGGTTGGTATGAAACAATTGCCTTGTTCTAGATCCTCATCAATAAAAAAAAAAAAATGTCTTTGGCTATTCTGGCTCTTCTCATAGATTATATCAGGTTCTGTCCCATATATAATTTTCAAAAAACTATTTCTGCAAAGAGGACCATTTCCTAGACAATTTGCATTTTTCCCAGAATCCTCATGGCCTAGTAAAAGGCTGGGCAATGCAGGGCGAGTAGGGGCCCTGGAAGAGACATTTCCTGAAGAAACATGATCATTTTGGAAATTCATGTTAGAATCTGATTGCTTTGGAGGATCCAGCCCCAAAGAAGAGAGAGAAGTCATATTCTGAAGTTCATGTAAGGTTTCTGTGATCTTGCTGCTATAGCCTTTGGAAATCTACATCTATGCATCATTTTCAGTGCAGCTGAAGAAAGCTGTTCTTCATGTGGGTGGCCAATGCAGAGGGTGCATGAGCCCCACACTTCATTATGGAGATGGCTCTAACTTGGGGGTATTACTGGGATTTGGGTGGCTTGGCATGCTCCCAGGAGATATGCACCATGGATACAGAATGTCTCAAGAGCTATTGCATTTCTCATGTAAGAAGTGACAGCAAGACTAACTCGGTCATGGAGCCTGAGAGGTAAGGGCCCCTTCCTGCCAGAAGGAAGGTCCGTATTTGAGAAGCAGATGTTGTTCAAGGCTAGGATAGTGAGTGAGAGTACTGCCATTACAGCTGATTCTGAGACCCCATGGGTGGCATTCTTTCTGGACTTGTGGCACCACCATGCCTTGTTTGGCAGGCTTCACAATCTTTACCAATTTCTAGAAGGTGTTTTTGTAAATACTTTATGTAGCTGGGATGTTATAGATGTTTTTCTTGACAGCTGAGAATATTTCAACACAGTATAATTCTTAATGTAACACGGTTCTTTCATATAATGAGTGTACATGAGAAATCTTTTCATCCGTATTTTTTTTTTTTTTTTTTGAGACGGAGTCTCACTGTGTCTCCAGGCTGGAGTGCAGTGGCACAATCTCAGCTCACTGCAACCTCTGCCTCCCGGTTCAAGTGATTCTCCTGCCTCAGCCTCCCAAGTAGCTGGGACTACAGGTGCACGCCACCACACCCAGCTAATTTTTGTATTTTTAGCAGAGATCGGTTTTCACTATGTTCGCCAGGATGGTCTCGATCTCTTGACCTCATGATCCACCTGCCTCGGCCTCCCAAAGTGCTGGGATTACAGGAATGAGCCACTGCGCCCAGCCTTCATCTGTATTTTTAACTGTACCTTTCCAAAGGATGCCATTGGAAGGACATTGATTTAACTTAACTAGGGGGAAATGTCTTTGCTTTGGTGTGTGTCTCTGGTTTGGGTTCTCTAGTCTCTACTTTTAACACCAGGATTTGAAAGATGAAAGAGCTTGAGGGTGGTTTTATTGTCAAGTAGCATCTAATCGATGGGTAGCAGAGGGGTTTATTAAAGCTGTAAATTCAATTTCCTAGGAATTTTGAAGGTTCAGAAGGGTTCTGGAGGGCAAAAATATGGTAAAACACTGTTTTTTTTTCAGCCAGAAATGTACATAATGGTTACAGATTGTCAAAGACTGGAGCTAAAGGGTAAAGTAACCATGGCCTTTTTGTTGTCACTATTTAGTTTGCGTAGTTGCCAAGTGTGTTTCTAATGCAACCTTAGGTCATCGGCATTAAAAAAGTTTTGTGTAAATATCATTTACTGCCTCAAGTCCTTGCTCTTTCACCCTAAAGATTTGGAAAGTTAAAAAAAAAAAAAAAAAAAAAAAGCCTGCTAATCGCCTCTGGGTGTTACCAGCCTGCATTAGCTCTAAGGCAATCCATCTCTCAGCATGGGACTCCCCAGTGTTTGTAATTCTCAGCTATTGATTTTGTTTGTAGTTGGAGGTTGTACCACAAATAAATTCTAAGGTCTATTGGTCCTACATGAGGGGGAGCCATAGTAATTCATTCTCACATTGGTGCCCAGTGTCAGTGCTAAAAAAATAAAAGTCTTGTTGGATTCACTCTGGGCCACGGGTCTTTTTCTCTTTCCAAAATCATTGTGTTAGTTAAAATGAGCTTTTGTACAAAAGAAAATATTCTATCACTGCTTAGGATTAGAGAACGCTACAGGGAAAGAGCTCAGATTTATGGAAGATGGAGTTAATAACACTGACTGGAGATAGGGTTCCTAACCTAGTTCCTTGTCGCTTGCCACTTGTAATTCTCATTCTTTTTTCCTCCTCTGCAATTTCCTCCCCTCTTTCACTACAGCCCTTTTTCACAATTGAACAGTCTGCTATTTTTCTTTTTTCTTTATCTACTTATGTTCTGGCCTCTTCATCTTCTTTCCTCACCTACCCTTCCCACCTTGGGGACACTCAGTTCGACTCCTTCCTTATAGTCACACAATATTGGATCTCTGTTCCCATCTTCTCCAACCATCTGGCTGCGTTTGTCATCTAGTCCAGCTTGTGCTGCTAGTTTCCAGCCCTCCCTCTCTGCCCCACCAACTATTTCTCTACTTCTGATGGGGAAAACCTCACTGTTTCCAGTCTTTCTCTTTGTGTGTATGTGTTGGGAGGGTGGGTAGGGAAGGAGGGAAAAAGGAAGAAAGGAAGGACAGAGGAAGAGACAGAGACAGAGATTGAAAGAGACTGAACTGCCATATGTTCAGGGCACAGGGTTTTGAGAAGATAATGAGGGAAGGGTACAGGAGTTCTCAAACTTTGAAAATGCTGATATGCATGGCATGTGAGTGAGATCCTTCACAAACTCTATGTGGAATTCAGTCCTCCCCATCTGGGGGCAGCAGTCACTAGAATATGTCTTTATATTGCATGTGAGGATGAATGAGTCCGGAAGCCAAGAAACTCTCATTTGTCTCCCCAGTGGCTAGGCCTCAGAACAGCAGGGCAGCTCCCCAACCCCCTTTCTTTAGGCTGAGGTCAAGCCCTTATTAAGCCACAGTGCAACCTCAGAGAAAGAAGGTGCACTTCTACCTGATTTCTATTATTTGTAATAGCTACCTAGAAATGTGGTGGTCATTAATTGGTTTGGGTGGATGTTTTCCTGGAAGGTGGGGTGGGGATAAAAACCTCTATTTTGGTCCTGTTAAGTAGAAGGGGAAGGGCACGGAAAGGTAAGACTATCCATAGGGGAGTGAATTAAGTCAAAAGCAAGATTGGTGCAGAGAAACAAATGCAGATGTTCCACCTGCCGCTATCAGGAGTTGGCTGTAGGTATAACTTGCTCTCAGGGTAAGAATTATTCTTATGTTTGAAAGGGACAATTACCACAGCTTGTCTAAAAAGCGGATGTTTAAAGATACTTTCAGGTAAGTACACTGACCTTCAAATAGGTGTAACTGAAATGATGGGGGAATTAGGAGAATCTGCAATTCCTCTGCCCTTCTATAAGAGTGAGTTGCAAATCTGGAGAGTGAGTGATTATTTAAATTGGAGAAAAGTTCATTTTTTCTGAAGATGAATCGCTAAACAGCAGTTCCATCCAAAATCTGTGGCTGCTTTGCAAACAAAGCTTATGTTTTTATGACTTTTTTAAATGGATTTAATGGACTGAGGTCATTTAGACAGGAGAGATTGAATGAATGAGCGGAATTAAAATACACATCCATTTGGCCGTCAGTCATTGTTTAAGCCACTCGACCACCCAACTTTTCTAATTAAATGACATTGCAGTCTGCATAAAGGCTGCGATGGATAAATTAGTACTTGGTGAGTGCTTTGAAGATGAAAATCATGGTGTGAGCAATGAGCAGGGTTTTTTTTCCTTGGCTGGAAACGGCATCTTTTGTGTTTTCCCACTGCACTGTGAGTCACCTGGATTGACATTGCAGAAAGCCTCCTTTCGCAAAGGAAGAGCAAGAGAGACAGTAGAGACAGACTTTTATTTGGCTTAGAAGGCAAATTAGGAAAGAGTCTGCATCCATTCACATCTGTACAAGGAATTATATGACCTACACATTCGCTACCTATAGAAGCTGGTCCTATTTTGCAGGAATTTATACATTAAGAAATCACATGGAAATGATCTTGTTTAAACACTCATGAAGAGCAAACATCCCCCAAGAGCACTGAAGATAGAAATCTATCTTTGGCCCTCCTGAGAGCTTGGCTTACCTCTCTGTTGGTGCATTTAAAGGTCTGCATCAAATCCCTCCAGAACCGATGGGATGCTGGAGTTTGTCTGCTTTGAGGATGGGATGATTATTTTAGTGGGAGGAGGTTAGAACTGCAGGTTTGGAGGTAAAGTGTGAACTGTTTGGCAAGATCAAGCACTGGCTGTCTGGGGTGAATTTTGCCCTTCCCTCAATGTCCCCATTGGCTCCCCTGCAAAGAACTCAACTTTTTATACGTTTCAAACTGTGGTGAGAGCTCTTTTCTCACCACATTTAAACATTCTCATTTAGATATGTTTTTCTTGTCCTGAATTGCTTTGACACAGCAATAATTAGTCATGCTACATTGTCTAGGCTGGCTAATTACTGATAACTTGGCAGGCCCCGTCAGAAAGGTTGCACTACCCAATGTAAGTTAGGATCCAAGCTGGTGGCTGCCCCGCTCCTCACTGCATCCAAATGTAGAATGAGGTGTGTCCTTTTCAGCCCTGACAGCACCTCACTCTCAGCTACACCCCCAAATTGGTCACAGCTGAAAGAACAGCATTCACAGTATGGCCAGCAGGGTCACCTATTCCTGAGGCAGCAGTCGGGGAGGAGGAGTGCAGGGAGGGAAGTTGGATGCATCAGGGAAAAATGGAGCCACTGCTAGACAAGGTCCTGGAAAACAGGCTAAAATGGCCAAAGAAGAGAGAAAACTCTCTCCTCTGAGAGATTCAGATACATATATATTCCAAGAGGCTTGGGGAGTTATTGGAAAACAATTATGCTTATCTGCTTCCTGCCAGTCTGTATTCCTTGACAGAGCAGAAGTAGTTATAGATACTGCAGACACACTGTGGCACTAAGTAAAGTGTTTGAAATTATACTGCTTCATAATGCTTCCTGTCTCGGCCCTCTGCAGACCCAGAGAGCTGATCTGGGCCAGCAGGTAACAGTGTAGGGGCATGGGAATGTGGTTGGCATAAGTTTCTCATTTGGGCGATTTTCTTTCCCAGGGGAACTGATTCCAGCCACAAAAGAGGGAAAAATGTTAGAGTTGATCCTAATTTGGTTTCTGCTGAATGTTTAGCACGTCATTCACACAGGTGTCTTTGCAGAGTAAGCCTCTGTATTTTATTTGAGAATTTTTATAGTTTGCCTCATAGGAGCCAAAAGCAGGGTCAGCACTGTAGATTAGAATCAATTCAACGGAGGGAAAATAAACCTTTGGAATAGATTTTGCCTTCCCTGAGCACGTCGCAGGCATTAGCAAATAATGGGAGCCCTGTCTGCGCATGGAGAGGAAGCATCTACCACTTAGACTCCCAGCCTCGGGTGTGCGGTCCTATGACCTGCACAGCGGGTGTGATGATTCTGGAGTCATCATCTCCTAACTTTATGCTGCTATGCACAGAAGAAACATGCACACACACATGCACACACATACACACACAGACACCCACATGCAATGTTCTTTCCTTGTGGAAGAAAGAAATGGGAGGGACTGAGGAGGAGAGGTCTCCTGACTGTGAGCTGCTGGATAGAACACAGCCAACCCTGATGAGAGTGGCCAAGACCTTCAGAGCATGGAAGGGAGTTGACTCCATTTGCCCTTTGTGGTGCTGTGCCATCTTTGCTAGGCTACAGTTGCCGTTTGCTAGCTGTCTCCAAATTCAGAGGTTCTAAAGAGGTAAAGGGGAGGTTCAAGACCTTTTAGGTTATTTTAGTACACTCTGCGTGACTATCAATACAACTTTTCAAACACATACAGAGGCATCAGAAAAAAAATTAAGCTAATCCATTAAAAGAGTGCTGGAATTGCCATCCAAAATGGCTTGCGTGCTGTTTTTATGTGTGTGTGTGCCCTGATGCATTTCATTTCTTAAGTTTAAGACAAGGATGAATGAAGTACCAGAGTAAAAATAGGAAAGCACATCGTTCCCCTCCTCTCACCAGTATAAATTACAAAGGAGATGACACTTTCACCATCTGATGAGTCTACCTTTGCTGCTGTATTTCCTCTTCAGTAGAAATTCCAGATAACACCACTGACTTTTACTTAGAGTATCTTGAACAGCTATTTATAGTTTTCACCTATCCTTCCCAGAGGCCTCACTAGACTGAGAGACAAGGGCTTGTCTGTGTCCTGGCCCAGCTCAACCACCCTCTAGTGTTGTGACCTTGGGCAAGCCACCTCTGCAAGCCTCATTCTTGAATCCTATAGATCGGGCCAGGGGGGATCACCAAGGTCTTTCTCTGCTCAGAGTCTCCCAGAGCTCCAACAATGAGGTCTACGGCATGAGACACACTAAGACCATAAAAAATCATCCCTGCAATCCAGAAACTCATTTTAAAGGGAAGGAACTTTGCAATGTAAGTGGTTTGTTTCAGTTCTGTGATTCAGCTGCTTGAAAGACTGAAATGGCAAAGAAAAATGGACAAAATGCAAGCCCCTATCAAGTTTGAGGAAGCTGGCCAGAGTGCTGAAGTCAGCTGCTGTTCACAATAGCCATCAGACCTTGTGGCTACAAAGCTCAAACAAAAGCAGCGCCTACACCCTGCTGGTCAGCAATAGTACCCCAGGACAGAGGCAGCCGAGAGTTCTCAGCAAGCTCCAGGTGTATGGCATTAGGCATCAGGCATGTAAACAGCTGGTGGAATTTCAGAGTACATTGCATTCGATAGTTCCCAGACCTGTTGGAGCCATATTTAGCTTAGGAGAGCTTGGAAAGAGTGCAGTGCCATTTGAATGACTATTAATAGCTTCGGGGGGCGGGGGGAGCGGGGGTTGGAGCAAAGAAAAGATTTCTTCAGTTCGGTATCTTGTATGTATTCATGAAGGAAAAACTTCCTCCGTGTTAAAAGGCTTGGGTGTGGGGGTCTGATGAGCCTTCTGAAATCAAGAATCACAGTTCCAGTTGGGAAGACAACTCTACTTAAAGTTTAAACTAAATGATTTGAGCTTCCGAGGTGCCTAACTAAGCAATTTCTTCCCTGCAGTCCCTCTCCTCAGCAATTTATTTCACACAGATTATATCAATCTGTTTCTTTGTTGCTATGTAATGTAATAACGGTTCTCAAAATCCTCAGTCTATCTAAAACTTAAACACTTGCACCAGAACTGTTTCCCACATCAACCCACTGGTGCCCACCCTCACGAAGAGACAGCAAATAAGGGGTGCCATTGGGAAGCCTGACCTTGTTCTGGGGAAGCAGGAGTGCCCCCTGCCCATATTGTCTCAGTCAAGGCAGCCATCCACACAATTCCTTTCTTTAGTCTGAGGTTCAATTTCCCTATTAACATAGACAACAGTTCACTGAAGCTGAAGTATAAGAAACTTTCTGCTTGATGTGTTTTATATCCTATTATTTTCCCTGCACATCACATGCCTCTCTGAGGGGCACAGGAGAATGTGTCTAAGGTAAGGTTTTGGGGAGGGTTCCCACCATTTAAAAGGGAGGGAGAGACTGACTCATAAAGGAATCTGTAGGAACCCTCTGCTCTCCCCGGAGGTCCTGACTCCCAGGAGCGAGCTCTCTCTTGCTCCAGAAGCTTCCTTTGCAGCCGCGAACTCCTTGCCAGCCTCTCTAGGATGGCTATCTGTCTGGGTATCTGCAGTGCTGCTGTGTGTCACCGTGGCTTGGGGCTTCCTCATCATGGCTGGGGGCAGGATTGATAGGTTTCCCTGTCCAGCCTTTCTGCTGTTCATTATTTGTGGGGGAGGCTGCAGGCAGGGCAAACCTTAATTAGCTCCAAGTGTGAGTGGGTCAAATCAATTACTACTGCACTCTCCCAAACAACATCACTACAACCATGATTTCACTCATTTCCACTAGATGGGAGAAGTCAGAATTGCCCATTGTGCACACAGACTATTCACAGCAATAAAGAAAAGTGAATGAAGTACATACAAGCTCCCAAGTGGGGGAATTTCAAAGGCAGAGGGAGCCTGCCTCCCAGGGTGATGATGGGGACTATTGGTTTCCCTAAGAGAGTCTCTTCATGGTCACATCCCCTGAAGCTAGAGAGTGTATCCAAATTCTCAAGAGACAGCGTGTGGTCACAGATAAAGTATTTCCAAGGAGAGGTGGAGGCAATGTCTCTCTTGGCCCTCTGGGCTCCTGGAAGTGGCAGGTAATCTACACCCACAGTCTGGACATTCCTAACGTGTCCCTAGATGAACCCCAGAGGATTCTTGAGCGTCTTTAAAATAGACTTGGCAGCTCATACCCCAGGGCTGGGCTCCCCGGTAGCAAGCCTGCCCTGATTCTCTGGGCATGGCAGAGGCAGGCACCAAAACAACTCAAATACCTGGAGGAGAAGCGGGCACCTTCTCAATGCTCATTCTCAACACCACCTACAGCCATTTCCAGAAACGGCTGCTGGCAGTGGCCCAAACAAAGCCCCTCAAAAAGAAACTGGGCAGTGAGATGAGGGGGCAAGACGAGGGAAATAAGCAACCCAGACACACAAACAGCTTCCCTTTGAGAGAAGACAGGGGAGAGTGGTGACCCCAAGTGATGCAAGCAGAGGAGGCTCCCGTCACTCCCGCTCTGTGTTTGGCTGAGGTTAGAAGAGCCGCTTTCAGAACCACCTCCTCTTGCAAGCCCCAGTTTCACTAATAAGCCATTGACCTTGAGTTTGAGTCTGGGGTTGATTTGCGGCTCTGTCTGGGGGAACCCCAAGGGCCTGTGGCTTCACAAGAAGAAATCCTCCTCATTTTCACAGCGATCGTTTTTCCTCTCCTCTCGCCACTGTGATCAAATTAGGAGGCTGCTTCTCCTAGGAGAAAATGTGTCCATGGTCCCAGGAGGCACTGCCCATTTACCTGTCTGATGGGTTTGGGGAGGGAAAGCAGGATGTACGTGTGTGTGTGTGTGTGTGTGTGTCCCTTCCTTCCCCTGTCCCTGGGAGTGTCTCTCCCACCTGGATTGGCCACCCGGCCTGCAGCAAGGACCCCAGGGAGGGCAGGCGCTGGAGTCTCAGCTGCAGGAGGCCTGGCAAGTGGCTGTGTACACGCTGCTGCCTGCCGTGGCCCCACTGCTCAGGCTGCTGGTGGGACACTTGAGGGGCTTCATGCTGCTGTCCCTCTGGATGTGCAAGTGCTCAAGCCGCCAGCGCTCCCAGCTCTTCCGAAATTCCAGCTGGACCTTCCATGGGAAAAGGAGGGAAACGAAAGCCGTCATGCAAACCAACGGCTCACCAAATGGCCCCACTATTACATTAGTAGGGAAGGGAAGAAATCCACTGCATTATATTAAGAGATATAAGTCAAGGCCTTTGGGTGCCTAAATTAATATCCCAATAAAATTGTTTATTGTTGTCTCCTATTTTCTGCAGCTCCTCAGGAGAGAGATCAGCTTGATGACCTAATTGGTCTTTTCCATCTCTAAACTCTGTGATTCAGCTAAGTACCTTTTACAATCCATCACAGTATTATTTAACGGAAGAGAATGAGAGGGAGGGTGAAACACAGGGAGACAGGAGATGGGAGAGAGAAGAGAGACTCTGTCTTTACAGCGCACATCCCAGTTTCAGCTTGGATGCTTTAGAAGGGGGACGGCAACCCCCAGCCTTCCTGGTGTCTACAGGAGACCCTTCTAAACTCCCTGAGGGCTTCTCTCCAGGCCCCAGCACCTCACAGGGGAGGAGGGAGGGAAGGAAGGAATGCGGCTGAGACGAGAAACAGCAGGGAGGAAGGGGCAGCCAATGAGGGCTTCTCAACTGATGCCATCCAGAGAGATACTGCAGTGACCATGGGGGTGCAGCCCAGGGGATCTCAGTCAGCCAGGATCCCTGTTGTGCTGGGCTCTGGCCTCCCCATCAGGAAAAGCCTCTCAGGAGGGCTGATGCTTGGGGGCCAGATTGTTGGGGCAGAAAGAGACAAATCCAAGTAACACTGTGGAGCCCCCATCCCTTGAGGGTTTGTGGTAATACTGGGGCTCCCTGTGGTGGCCAGTGATTCTGGTCCCTGGAGAGGCCTAGCTGGAACCTGCCAAGGTAGTCCTGGGGGGTCTGGACTGCTCTTCTGGGTGATGTTCCCATAAATTTGCTTTCCAGAGCTTCTTTGAAGTCCCCACCCTTCCCACACCGGAGTGTCTGGGGTCTGGGCCTTCCCTTTAGGCCAAGTCACCAAGACAGCCAGATGCCAGCGGCTGTGGATAAGGGGCCAATCTCCCCACCAGCCCCTGTGCAAACAACCCTCCTCTCCTCCTCCTTTGTTGTCCATCCAGCTACGCCCAGCAAGACGCCTGGTATGGCTGCATGCCATCCCTTAAAAGAACATTTTCTGCACTGAGTAGAGTTGAGATGGCCCAGAGGCTGCCTGCCAGGATGACGCCAGTGTCCCATGCAGCGTCAGGAACCCAAGCTTGAGTGGGGGAGGGAAGGAGGCTGAGCAGACACCACCTACAGCCACCCTGCTGTATGCCAGCTCCCTGCCCAGCTGAGTCTTTGTGAAGGGAGCGCATGCTGACAGCTGGGATGGGGGCCCTGAGTCCAGTGGTGGCCCCCACTTGTGCAGCTGCCAGGAGGCCAGGCTTGTTTCACAGCCCTTCCACTGGAGGGGGGGGAAAGATGGTAAACTGAGGCACACCTCCAGGAAACCAGAGACCAAAGAGAGGTTTCAGGGACACCTATGGGACTTCTCAGGGTGCTGACACACGGTGTCTCCTTCTGCCCCCATCTCCCTCAGCACTTTTCCTGAACCTCTGCTGTGACCCCTGTAATCACGATTGTCCTTGAAAGTCACCATATTTATTGGGCACTTACTGTATGCACAGCATTTTCCATTGATTATCTTAGCTAACTTTCACATCAACCCTGCAAAGTAGCTCCACATTTAAAGATGAGGAAACTGAGGTGCAGAGTGTTTATTTCCTCAGGTCGCTCAGCCAGGATTTGAACCTAGATCTGGCCTGATTCCAATGCCTGGCTCCTAACCGCTGGCCTCCTGCCTGTGTGGCTCTTGCAGTCCTGCTTGTCCCTGGTCCATCTCCTACCCCTCACCTGGGAGCACCTCTAGGGCTGGGACCACATCTTCTTCATCTCAGCATCCCTGAACCTAGCACAGTGCCCAGCATACAGCAGGTGCTCAGTAGATGTGTTTTAAATGAGCCAAATGAATGAACACATAAATAGATGAGCATTTGACCTCAGGTTCCTTCTGTTCCTCAGCTATGAAAATGAACCCACAAAGACAACACCACAGATCCTGAGCACCTGGGCTGGCACTTAGGCCACAACACTTCCTCCTCCACCATCAGATTTTATCCTCATCCCTGCCCTCGACCTCTGCAGTGCAGCACACCCCTCCTGACCTCCCTCTCCAGCAGGCACCATGCCAGCCTCAGGATTCGGGTGAATTGGGGAGCTCATTCACCTTCATTTACAGCTGGGGAGACAGAGGCAAGGGAGGCAAAATGACTTGCCCCAGGTCACACAGCTCAGCAGTGGCAGGGCTGGGACAAGCACTCAGGGCTCTGAGTCACCTCACTGTGGCTCTCAGGCACAAGCTACAGCAAAACCACCTTCAGGCCTCCCCCTCCCTGTCCCCACTCCGGCCCACCAGCAGCTGGTGCAGGCCTTGGCAGCCACACAGAACCAATATTCAAGCCATCCTTTCTCCTCAGGTCACAAGTACCTGGCATTGCCATGGCAACCCTGGGTCTGCAGAACAGCTCTTGTGGACAGAGGCCTTAGCCCCAGAGCCACATGTGTCTTTTGTGGTCCAGTGACAATGACGTATCTGTCCTTGTGCCTGGAGCAGCCAGGGCATGAGGAGTCTCAGCGTGGGTTTAAAGGAACTGGGTGGTGCTCTGAAGGGAGACAGGTTCTCCTGTTCTCTGAGCAGGGTCTCCTGGACCCCATGGCACTAGCCTGGAAGATCCACAGGGAGATGCTAGCTGGGGTCTGTAGCCAGGCCTGGTCAGAGAGGCGCAACTCTGGTGATTCAGGATCAAGTTTTTTTCCAAGGGCAAAGAAGTACTATCCCCTTACAAAGGTGGGCCAGCCATAGGTGGTGCATGAGGAGGGAGGTGATGAGATGACTAGGCTTGGAAGGATGGAATCTGGAGAGGCGGCTGAGCCAGGGGTCACAATGGTGGGGGGGAAGCCAAGCACACTTGTCTGCTAGTAGGGCTGCAGTGAGAGTGTCAGAGGATAGAGAAGTGAGAAACGGTGACGTGGGGGGCCAAGATGACAAGGTGGCAGCAGGGAGCCTCAGTCTCTCCCCACAGGCCTCTGCTCCTCATCCCTGCACAGGATACATGCCACCCTGTCTTGCCCCCATCACCACTGGGCTGGAATGGAAAGCAGAAGAGCTCAGGGCTGGGTAGCACATCACCCAGCTGGCTGAGAGCATTCCTGGAGGGAAGGCCACTCACAGAGCTTAGGTTTTTGCACTTCCTCGTTTGCATCAGTTTTAAAGAAATTCATTTTGAGGATATGGCAGTGGAGGAGGACCAGGGCTGCCTCCTGTGGGTCAAGAGCCTGTTCCCTGCCCTACCCTCCAAACTGAGCCTGATGGGTCCTCTGAGACCTGCCCCAGGAGCAGCCAGAATCCCATTTATGCCACTCTTTGCCTGGCGCTGCCTTCACCTCCCCAGCACCTGCTTCCCTGAGGCATTAAGTGGGATCTGGCCCCCGCCACAGCCCAGTGGGATCTTGCCCCCGCCACAGCCCGCTAGCTCTACCACCTTCTATCTATTGAATTAGGCTACTCATTTCATTTTGCTGAGGCTTAACATTCTCAGCTGTGAATTGGGGATACCATCTGCTGCACAGCATTGGATGTAATGAGACACTCTGAGCACCTTATATGCAGTAAGCACTTAAAAGACCTTGGTTTCCCTCCCATTTAGAGATCTGAGGGCCACACTTGCCACAGGTAGCCAGTTCAGCAGAGGCAGGGGGAGGCCTCAGGGACAGGGGAACATTCTCCTCCCTTCCCTTTCACCCAGCCTCGTTTTCTCTGCACGGCATCCTCTGAAATTCCTTAGGCCCCTGTCTCTGGGAATCACTGAATATTGGTATCTAGTAGCAATTGCTTACTGAGCATCTGGAGATAATGGTATGTGTTTCTTTGTGCCAAGCAGCACCTGTGAGGAGCTAAGATGGACCTTCAGCATCCCACCTTACAGGAGGGACTTGTTCTCTGTTCCCCTTTCCCACCTTTTTCAGACTTTCTTAATCCTCACAGGATTACCCCCACTTTGTAAATGAGCAAACTAAGTTTCAGAGTGGGCAGGTAACTTATGCAAAGTCACACAGCTCATTAAGTGATGGGGCCCAGATCAGACCAAATAAGATGCCAAAGCCTGCATCCTTGCATCTTTTCTGCTACATCACATTGCTTCTTTGAGCCATCTCACAGCTCCTTGAAACACCCAGGTCTCCACCCACTGTCCTTTCTGCATCCCCCACACCCATAGAAAAAGACAAGTCTATTAATGCGCTGACTCCAAGATCCCTGAGCTCTGGGATTCCAAAGCTGAGTGCCTTGGTGGAAGGGGCCTTTTCCAGGTGCCCACGAACACAGCTATGTCCTCCTCCCAGGAGCTGACCATCTCAGGGATGGGAGAGACGCCTGCTGTCCTGCAGACATTTGCAGGAGAGGGTGTGGGGCCAGCAAGAACCCCCTTCTCCCATCCTAGCACCAGAAAGCCACCCCCTTCCCCACAGTGAGCCAGGGCTCTTGCCTGTGTGTATGAAGAATGGAGTGCTTTCTGATTTAATGCAGAATTAATTTGAATCCTGGCTCTGCCATGCCACTATTCTCACACTTCATCTTGGCCAAAAGGCTAAGAAGCAATGTGTGCCACTATTTCCAAACCTAGGGCAGGTTCCTGACTCTTTCTGATCTTCAGTGTTCTCATGTATATATAAAAAATGGGAATATGAAATAAGAATTTTAGCAGGATTTTTTTGAGGGATGTGGGGGTCATAATTAAATGAAATAGTGATTATTAAAGCCCCAAGCACGTGGTTTGGGTATGTGTGTGTTGTATCACTTTGTAAGTAACAGTCACCACCAAGCAAAGAGGGTCATTCAGGATCCCCTTAACATAAGTCTGGGTCTTCCCTAGGGTCACATGCCATTAGGGTATGCCTGTACATGCACGTGTGTGTGTGTGTGTGTGTTCATGTGTGAGAGAGATCATGCACAGAAAACCAAATCTGTGGACAAGATGGCTTCTCAACCCTAGTGCCTCAGTGAGGTGAGTAGGGGGTTTCAGCTGGCAAGATTGATGGGAGTCCCCATTGTACTACTCCAGACTGGCTGATGGTACCCACCCACCAGGGTCCCCACCATCCCTCCTCAGAGCTTACCTCATTGTTGACAAAGCAGTATAAGATGGCCACCATCAGCCCCTGGAAACAAGAGTCACATCAAGAGGGAGGAAGCAGGAGGGAGGTGCCCTGCAGACTAGCCCTGGTTGGAAGCACTTTGGGACTCCATCCTCACCAACCCCCTCCCCAAATCCAGTGGCCCAGGCAGATCCAGGAATGGGGCAGTGGCTTCCCTCTCATTTCCTTTCTGAAGGAGCACCAGGGTTGCACCTCTCCGACTAGGCCTGGCTACAGGCCCCAGCTAGCCTCTCCCCATGGGTCTCCCAGGCATGAGCTGTGGGGTCCTGGAGACCCTGCTCAGAAGCTGCCCAGAAGCTGTAGAGATCCTACATCTAACCTCTCCTTGAGGAGGCCTGATCCAGTGAAGTACAATGACTCTGATCATGGAGAATATTCCCCACCCCAGCCCCATCTGTTTACGCAGGAGACCCAGGGCTCCAGAATTGTGTTCTGTATGTCTGCACATGTATGTAAATACACACACATGAGCCCACATGTGTGCAGGCATCTCATGACACTCTTGAGGGGCAGGGACCAGTTTTTTTGTATTTTTACACCCCCTTAGCATCATCTAATGCTAGTGAAGAGGATCAGTTCTTCTCTTTGAAACTGTGACACCGTAACTCTGGTTTTAACACCTCTGAGGCGCCTCTGTAAAGCAAGGCTAACCCTGCACATCTCCTGGGTTCTGTGAGGAGTGAATGCGCAATGCATGTATAGCACCTGGCAGGGCGCTCACCACCAAGTAGATGGCAGCTGCAATGCCAGGTTGGTGCCCAGAGCTACATCCAGGAAGGCTTCTTGTCCCATGTGCTTACAGAGAAGACTGGCCCGGGTATTGGGACACCTGGGGATACTAGTTCTGGCTCTGCTCCAACTAGGTGACTTTGGGCAGGGATCACTCCTCCAGGTCCCAGTCTTCCTACCTTTTCCATCTGCATGATGCAGGCTGGTGTCTGTCCCACCCCCACTCTAGGACTTTACAAGCAAGTGTCCCCAAGCATGAAGTCACCTGGAAGGAGGTGAAGGAGAGCTCTGTGAACAGCTTGATGAAGCGCAAGGTCCCCCGGGCATGCTCGTCCATCACAAAGGCAAAGATGACCTCATGAGTCCCCAGCAGGGGGATGAGTGTCAGCGTGGACTTGGCAAGTCTGAGGGGCAGGGCAGAGATCTCGAGTCACTCTGGACCTCTCCCATGGACTCTTCTTCACGTTCTCTACCCTCCCCACTTCCTACCAAGTCCTGATATCTGGGTCATGGATGTTCTCCCACCCCAAATACCCTGGGACAGGCTGCCTGGAGGGAAAAAATAGAGGTCAAGACCCCAAGAAGTCCAGGGGCTGCCCAGAGACAGGGCAAAAGCAAGGGTTTGGGGTCCAAGGCCAGGCCTGGGTGGGTGGAAGGAGAGGGTAGTGTAGGGCTCTAAGCTAAGCATCCCAGGATCTCTCTCTCTGCTAGAAGGAAAGGGGCACTTGCTGAAGGTCCTCGGTAAAGCCAGCTCAGTTACATCACCTGCATTTGATGTCTGTCTTGCACATGAGATTGGCCTTCAGTTTGGATACCACGATGCAGATGACCCGAACAAAGATGAGGAAGTTCACCTGCAGGGTGGGGCCGGGGATTGGCAGAGGGCACCAGCCCAGCCCTATCATAGCTGCCACTCCCATCCCTCACACCATCACTCACCCCAATGGCAAAGAGAATGGGCAGCCGGATAATGAGCCAGTAGTTCATGTTGGAGTTCCTGGTCCAGCAGCTGGGGAGGGAGAGAGATGCACGCATGCATCCAGCAGGATTCACAGGACCCCGAGTTCAGGTGCAGGCACAGGGGCCGCCGATGCACATGGCCATGTTGAGTGCCACACACACAGCTCCCAGGAGCCACCCAACAACCAGTCCCATGGACCCACAGAGCCCTGCCAGTGCACAGCCACACAACACACACGCACAGTCCAAATACATAGTCATACACAGAGATGCACACGGCCCCCAAACAAGCTTTCATGGACCTACCAACACAGTCATGTGTGTACCCAGCATCATACACAAAATGACACAAACATTTCACTTGCAGATATTACAGAAAAACCTGCAGGAGGGCACCATGTACCCCATAGACCCAGTTCCGTTAGTCATCAAACAATCCTGGGACAGGGGCAGGGGCAGGGGCAGCGGCAGGGAGGGGAGATTAGAGAACTAAATTCACCTTCTAAGCTCCTGGTCCCCCCCTTTATCCTCCCAACAGATGGGTGCCCCAGGTACCAAGGAATCCCATGGACCTTGAGGATGGGGACCTGGGCACACCCGCCCCCTTGGAGCAGGACACTCACCCCTCGTCCTCATAGAGGTACTTGACAATGCCCCAGGGGACAACAAACAGCAGGGGAACACCTAAGAGAGAAGGAAAGACAGAAGGGGAGAGGGGCTGGCAGGCCAGAGCCACAGTCCACATGCCGAGGCCTCTCCCTGCCCCAGGCCCCTCATACTTCCAGCCCCTCTTCTTGCCTGGCCTCAAACTATGTTCTCTAATTTTTTTTCTGGGCACCTGGGAGAACAGAGGCAGCAGGATCCCCATGCGGACTCCCAGACTCTTCCTTACAAAGAGGTCCTCATCAGTCATCAGTCCCCCACCTCCTATGTGCCAGGCACACTGTCGGGACTTGCCCTGAGAGTCCCGGCTGAGTCACCAGGCCACAGGCACACAAGCAGCAGTGGGACTGGGCCTTGCGGTGGGGACAGCATGCCGGATGAGGAGAGGAGCAGGCGAACCCTCTGATGCCCTTTTTCTCTCTTGCTTCAGCCCATGTTGCCAGTCAACTCCTAAAGGCACTGGATGTCCTTTCAGTCATCTCTTCCCTACTGCTGTGCACCTGCAAGAGGGCTCGGCAGAATCCTGGAACGGAGACAGGAGCCCAGTCCTTGATGCCAGCTGACCAACTAACTGTCCGCAGTGGCCTACAATAACAACAGCTACAACAATATTACTTTCCACTCGGCTGAGACTTGACTTGTGTGGTAGACAGCCTCTAAGACGACCCCTAGGGATCCCCACCTCCTGTGCTCATACCCTTGTGTAGTTAGTCCACGTTGTATCAGTATTGTTTCATGTGACCCACGAACATCTGGCAGAAGTGATGGCATGTCACTTCTGATTGTTATAAAAGACACTGTGGCTTGTTTTGCACACTCTCTCTCTCTTTCTCTGATCACTTGCTCTGGGGGAAACCAGTTGCCATGTGCTGAGAGAACTCAGAAGGCCTAGATAGAGGTCTCTGCAGCAAGAAATGGAGGCCTCCAGCCTCTGGCCAGCAACTGCGGCTTCCTGCCATCCGCCTCGTGAGTGAGCTTGGAAGTAGATTCTCCATCCGCAGTTAAGCCTTGAGATGACAGCAACCCTGGTGACAGCTGGCTGCTTCTCTTCGAGTGCC
Source organism: Pongo abelii (assembly GCF_028885655.2). Taxonomy (NCBI): domain Eukaryota; kingdom Metazoa; phylum Chordata; class Mammalia; order Primates; family Hominidae; genus Pongo; species Pongo abelii. The sequence continues at coordinate 39,333,783 of NC_071990.2, read as the reverse complement.
CTGATCCTAGAAGGAGGTCTCAGAGAGAAGGGACAGCAGGCAGCGGGGGATGCCCAAGAAGGAAGTTTCTATATGTGTATGTGGTTCAGGAAATCCACATGCTGTTGCCTAAAGAGTTTTCTCTGTGAGATCCTGAGCCACAAGGTACCCAGCTAAGTTGAACCGAGATTCCAGGCCACAGGAGCTGTGAGATAATAATGGTTAGTTGTTTTAAGTAGCTAAGTTTCAGGGTTAATTTTTCTGCAGCAATAGAGAATTGATACAACTGGTTCCCGGTTCTTTGAGGGTAGAGCCTGGGCCTCACTCACCTTCAGAGCCTCAATGCCCAGATCACCCTGAGAGCTCAGGGTCTGTGTTGGTTGATTTAAAATTGGATTTTCCTTCCTCACATGACAGATGAGGAGTTGGATCAGGGACTCAGAAGGGCACAGGTGGGGCTCGAATTCAGGGCTGCAATCCCATACCCACTCCCACCGCCCTCAATGGCATTCTGCACTGGCTGTCTCCATGCTTGTCTCCGTTGGCCCCTCCCTCAGTGCTGGAGATGTGTCTGAGATAGGTAAGCATGTGCATATTAAGGCATGTAGACAAGTGTGTGAGGGTGTGGTGGGTGGACCATGAGTGTGCACGTGTGGCTTTGGGGAATCTCTGCCAGGAACACATTTCCAGGACAGAACCACTTCATAGCCTTTCCTGTCCCCATTGTCTGTATCTTTAGCACATCAGTGTCCACTCAACAGCAGCTACTAAGCAGGTTGTGTGCCCAGATCTACTGTGCCTGATGATGCAGGGAGAGATGGAGGAAGCAAAGCAGCCCCCAGCTGACCAGCATTCTTCATCAGCTCTCTCTCTCCTGGCCCATTTATTTCTACACAAATCGGACCTCTCAGCATCTACGGTGCTTTAGTAATGCCTTTATGAGACTGGACAAGGAATGGGATGATCTCCAAAGGCCCCAGCACATGGCACGGGCCCTGCCACATAGAAGATGCCCAGTGAGAATGGAATGAATGATGGGTGAGTCAGTACACCAACGAGGGAAGGAAAATCCTCTAGGCAAGAGCATACCAATTTCCTGAACCACGTACACATACAGAAGCTTCCTTCTGGGCATCCCTCGCCCCCTGCTGTCTCTTCTCTCTGAGACCTCCTTCCAGGATCAAGGCAATCACCGATGTTATCAGCCAGACCTGGCAAGTTTCACTCATTGTCAGCATTTCCTTAACAAGGTCATTTCAAAAAACATAGCCACGAAAGCCCTGCCGCATGCAAACATTACACACTCCCTGCTGCCTTCATCTTTCTCCCGTTTAGAAAACGAGCAAGACAGGTTGGAGAAAAAAGCTCAAATTAAGACACACAGAACTGGCTCCGGGAAGTAATGATTCCCGCATCCATCACTTGCCTCCCTCTTGCACAGCCTCCGTGTGGGTTTCTACAGGCCCCCAACTGCCTGGGGACTGCAGCAGAAGCTGCCATGCCCTTTGGGGGACCTCTCCAACTGTGTCAGGGTCCTCATTTTAATTCTTCCACTTGCACACGAAGCTAAAAGTTGTTTCCCAAGTATCCCAGCTTGGGCAAGGCCTCCTGGCATCACATCCGAGCTCCTAGCAACCTGTGAATCTCTCTCCATCTCCCCCACCCCAATTCCTCAAGAAAAAGTGTTCTGATTAGAGCAGGGTGTCCTCCGGGTCTTGCCCTTGTGCTCCCACAGACCCCGAGCCCTGAGCTAGGGTGTGAGGTGGTAGGAAAAGGACTTGGCATTCCCTCCCCCATCTCCCACTCAGAGACCTCTAGGGCAGTGTGTCCCCACCAAACTCCAGCCACCCCCGCTCCTCTGCACACATCACACATGTCCCTTGATTGTTCCTGCCCTCGGGTCGCCATGGTGACAGGCACTAACAGCGCTGATGCTATTTCCTAGAATGGACAGACACCGTCCCCCACCCTGAAGACAGCCTTCCCTGAGCTGCCCTCAATGGCCTCCCTCCTCCTGCTCTAGCAGGAGGAAGAAACCTCGGGGAGAAAAGGCCAAGGAAGGGACTGGGTCCTGGGAGAGGAGGAGGCAGGTGAGGAGCAGGGATCTGTGAGCAGGAGCCAGGCCTACCTGCCTACCTGTGCAGAGCCCTGAGCCTGCTCAGGGGTGCTGCAGGGGACTGAAGGGATGCAGCCCAGGCAAGAGAACAGGGCATGATGGCCGCAGGCCCGGAGCCTGGGAGTCAGGAGGCCTGGGTTCCAGGGCCTGCTCTGCCTGTAAGGCCCTGCCAGCTCTGGGCCTTGGTGCCCTCAAGACACTGGTCACATTAAAATCTCTCAGGCTACTCTTCTCCTGGGGGGTGGGGGGGAGCTGTATAGAGCAAAATGGCTGAGGAACACCAGAAAATATAAATGAAGTGCAAGGACAGGGGATGGAGAGCTTGAGAGGGCGGAGAACACAGAACCACGAGGGCTGGTGGCCTGAGGCAGCTCCCTGCAGAGGCAGCGGACATCCTGGTGTGGGAAGGATGCTCCCTGAACATTCCTGCATGGAGAACAGCCTTGCAAAGGCTCAGGGGCAGGACCAGTGTCAGGGAAGAGGAGTCTGGATGTGACTGAGCTGGAAAGTCCCTGGAGGTCGGCGGCAGGGGCAGCTGTGGTCAGAGCAGTGTGAGGTGGGTGCATGAAGGAAGGAGGAGTGAATGAAGGAGTGGCAAGCAGCAGGGGGGATGGTGTGGAACAGGAAAACCCGCGGATTCAATGGCAGATTAGGGAGGGCAGAGGAGATCCCAACCCCCTGCCCAACCCCAGCACTGCCCCTCATTACAATCCCACGTGGTGAGAGGCAGAAGCACAACCAGAAATGTTCCAGCAAAAAAAAAGACACAATGGTTCTTGGCAAACTTTTTTGGCTAGAACATTTCCAGCTGGGCTCCAGGCACATCCGCCGTCCACCCTTTCCTTGGCTGGCCTCTGGTCCCCCTGCCCCACTGTACTTGGCTCTCCTCTGAGCTCTCCTCCTCATCGTCATGTGACAGAGCACCAGCAGGCTCCCCCTAGCCAGCCCCCTGCCCTCTTGATCCCCTCCCCACCTTGAGGCCCAGGACTCACCATTTCCCTCAGGCCCTTGGGCTGCCCAGGACTGGGTGTGAACTTATGTCCCCATGTGATCTTAAGAGAAGAGTGCCATGACCTCCATTGGTGTGCATGATAGTGGTAGAGGGTGGTGTTTGGCCACATGCAGTAGAGGCTTCCATTAAGGGAGGAGAGTTATGCAGAGGAGGGGAGGACCATAACCTCCCTACAACATCTTAACAGCACAAGGGCAGAAGGTCCTGTGCCCAGGAAGAGGGTTACCCAGTGGGCCCTGCCCCTTGCTCAGCAGTGTGTTCCAAGTACCATGTTAGAAGAGGGGTCAAGGTCTCCCACCCCCGTGCCACAGGTCCAGGGTGGGTGATGGTGGGTCTTACCCCAGCCTATGCTCACATAGAGCCTGAAGATTCGTTGCTCAGAGAAGACCGAGAAGGCCAGCAGTGTGTACAGGTACACGCCCTCCACCAAGAGCCAGTAGTAATTGGCCGCCACACAGTACTGCATGAGCAGAAACACCAGGCGGCAGCCCAGAGAGTTCTGGGGGTAGAGGAAGGGTGACATGGGGACAACAGCTCTGCCCTCTGCCTCTCTTGATACCACTCCCCATCCTGCTCCAGCCACTATCCTGCCATGGTTAATGCAGGAGGAGAGAGCTCACATCTCTGGCTAGGGCAAGTGCTAAGGACTTTATCTTCTTTAGCTCATTGAATCCTCACTATCCTGATTGGAAGAAAGTAATGTATCCCCCTGCAGGTGAGAAGTAAGTGACTTCTCACCTATTTCTCAGCCTCAGAGAAGTAAGTGACTTGCCTAAAAGTGTACAGATAGTAAGTGACAGAGCTGGCATTCAAACCCAAGTGTGTCTCCAAAGACTATTCTTTGGTGTCAGACTGAGAATTCCCTAGGGCAGTGTCTCCTCCCTTAGGCTGGGGGCTTCCCAAGGTAGACTGCCTCTCTCAGCAGACTGGAGAGTCCCAAGGTGAACTGCCTCTCCCGTCAGACTGGGGGCTCCCAAAGGGCCAGGACTGTTCAGCTCTTGCCTTCTCCTGTCCCAGGCCTGTCTAGGGTGGCAGAGGCAGGCCTCCTCCAGCCGCCCATCCCTCCCGAGGCGGTCCTGGATGCACCACACACCTGGTAGGAGAGGAGCCCATCCCACTGGTGCTGCTGGGCGGCTGTGCTATACATCCACTTGAGGGCTGCGTCCTTGATGAAGACGGACAATGCTCGCAGGATGAAGGATGCAAACAGGTTCAGGTGGATGTAGTTCCGGGTGCAGTGCAGGTGTCTGAGGGAGAAAGCAGAGCCTTTCCCTGGCAAGGCAGCCAACAGTTCTGCTCTACAACCCCAGGCTCTCAAGCTAACACACACATCAGGCATGTTTCCGGCCCTGGGACTGTGCGTGTGTCTTCTTCTATGAATACCCTTCTTCCCCATCATCGTGAAAATCCTTCTGTCCAATTCAAATCCTGCCTCTCCATGAAGGCTTCCACTATGTAGTCACTGCCCCCTCCTCCCATCCACATTCTATCCTTCTCTCTGCAGCATCTTCTTTTACACAAAGTCTTGCATAACCAAAGAGATGTATGCATGAGGATCAGTTTCCCCAATGGGAACATTGCTTCTTCATGACAGGGCCCACATCTTAAATGCCTCACAGAGGCAGAGCAGGACTAGGCACTTGGTAGGAATTCAGAAACTACTGGATACAGTTTTAATATCCTTTCATGTGAAAATGTGTAGCAAATTGAAAGTACAGGGGCATTTCTTAACCTAATAAAGGCTATTTACCTAACCGGGAGCAAATATCAATCTTAACTGGGAAACTGTGGGAGCATTTCCTTTGAAATCAGGAACAAAATAAGGATGTCTGTTATCACTGCTTCTAGTCAACATTGTAACTACAGATCCTGCCCACTATAATAAGGCAAGAGAAAAATGTACAAGAATCAGAAGTAAACAAAATAGTTATTATTTATAGATGATAGATTATCTTCATAGAAAATTCAAGAAATCTATGGACAAATTATTAAAACTAATAAGACAGTTTAGCAAGGTTGCTGATAAGTATGTTTGTATATGCCTGAGTTAAAAAATTTAAAAGTAAATGTTTAAAAATAATTCATTTGCAATATTTTTAATTAACTACCTTGAAATGAGCCTAACAGAAGATAGGTAAAATCTCGATGGAGAATTTTATAAATCTTGCTTAAAATCATTAGCGAAGACTTAAATTAGTGGGAGATAGATACATCACATTCACAGATAGAAAGACTCACTATCTTAAAGGAGTCAAGTCTCTCCATATTCATAAAAATTCTACCTTATTTTTAAAGTAGAACTTTAAAAACTTATAAAGAAGAGCTGGGGCTAAGAATATTCCAGACACTCCCAAAGAATCACAGAGGAGGGGATTTTGCTATATGATTTCTAGTAAATCTACAGTAGTTAAGGCACCGTGGTATCGGGATGGGGAAAGATAAACAGCCTAACAGAAAAAAACTGTAGGTGACCGAAACCAACCCATACATATATGGAGCCTTGCTGCATGGAATGGCAGTCATTGCAAACCAAGGGGGAAGGAAAGGCTATCAATAAATGGTACTCAGGCAGCTAATTCCACATACAGAAAAAAAAAATGAAATCCTTTATTTATATCATATGCAAATATGAATTCCAAGCAGACCAAAGAACCAGAAGGAAGAGCAAAACTCTGAAACTGACAGAAAATATAGATGGCCATCTTTATGACACTAGGGTAAGGAAAGATTTCTTTTTCTTTCTTTCTTTCTTTTTTTTTTTTTTTGAGATGGAATCTTGCTCTGTCGCCCAAGCTGGAGTGCAGTGATGTGATCTCGGCTCACTGCAGCCTCCACCTCCTGGGTTCAAGCGATTCTCCTGCCTCAGCCTCCTGAGTAGCTGGGATTACAGGCAGGTGCCACCACGCTCGGCTAATTTTTTGTATTTTTAGTAGAGATGGGGTTCCACTGTGTTAGCCAGGATGTTCTCGATCTCCTGACCTCGTGATCCACCCGCCTCGGCCTCCCAAAGTGCTGGGATTACAGGCGTGAGCCACCGCACCCAGCCAAGGAACGATTTCTTAATAAGACTGTCCAGAATTTGTTCTTTGGAAAAAATGAATAATTTTAAACCAATCAATAAAATTAACTGTTATCAACTGGTTAATCTTTATTGATAAATTTTATTTATCAATACTAAATTGATAAACTTTATTTATCAATACTAAATTGATAAACTTTATTTATCAATACTAAATTGATAAACTTTATTCCATTAAAATGAAGAACTTCTGTGCATAAAAAACCCTAAAATGAGTGAAAAAATAAGCCACAGACTAAAGAGAGGGTAAACCCTGGATAAGTATCCAGACTATATAATGAATATGTAAAATAGAAAAGAAAAACCCAAATAAGCCCATGAGAAAGTAAGCAAAGGATATGAAAAAGCAACTCACAGAATAAATCACGAAAAAAATGCTTGATCTCTCTGGGAATCTGGAATATGCAAATTAAAATCATAAGGCAATTTCACATACTTCAGGTTAGCAACAATTAAGTCTGAAGACACTAAATATTGGCGATAAGGCTAGACAAAGGAAGCTCTCTTTTATTACTGATGAGAGGGTAAACTGGTGTGACCACTGTGAAGAGCAACTTAACATAGTAAAATTGCAAAAGCAGGTGGTAGTCAGACCTGGCAATTCTACTCCTAGGTATATGCCCCAGAGAAATACACAAGCAAGAATGCACATTGCACCAACATTTGTAATTCAGAAAGAAAAAAGAAAACAACTCAAATGTCCATTAAAAGGTTGACAGATAAACTGTGCTGTATTATACCATGGAATACAGAATGGTGGTTAAAAATCCACAAAACAGGACTACTCGTGTCAGTGTGAATGAATCTCACACAAACATAATGTTGGACCAAAAAATTACAGAAAAATATTTCTATGATTTGAATGTTGTGTTCCTCCAAAATTCATGATAAAACTTAATCCTTAATGCAATAATAGTATTAAGAGGTGAAGCCTCCAGAAGATGATTAGATCATGAGGGCTCTGCTCTCAAGAATGGGATTAGCGTCCTTATAAAAGAGGCCTACGTGAGTTTGTGAGCCCTTTTGCCCTTTTGCCTTCTGTGATGTGAGGGCATAGTGTTCACTCCTTCCCCACCATGTGAGGACACAGTGAGAAGACACCATCTCAGAAGCAGAGAGCAAGCCCTTACTAGACATCAAACCCACTGGTGCCTTGATCTTGGGCTTCCCACCCTCTAAATTATGAGAAATAAATTTCTATTATTCAAAAATTACCCAGTCTAAGGTATTTTGTTATAACAGCAGGCACAGCCTAAGACAGAAATTGGTACCAAGAGTGGGAAGTCATGTAACAAATACCTAAAAACGTAGAAGTAGCTTGGGAACTGGGTGGTGGGCTAGAAAAAAGTCTATATTTCCACTAATGGGATTCTGGTGAGAGCTCAGAAGAAGATGAGAGCTATGTAGAAAATTTCAATCTTCGCAGAGATTATCTAAGTGGTTGTGAACATAATAATGGTAGAAATGTGAACAGTAAAGGCCATTCTGATGAGGTCTGAGATAGAAATGAGGAGCATGGCATTGGAAACCGGAGGAAATGCCATCTTTTTGTTACAAAGTGGCAAAGAACTTGGCGGAATTGTGTCTATGTCCAAGTGTTTCATGGGAGCAAAGAATTATGAGCAATGAAATAGAATATTTGGTGGAAGAAATCTCTAAGCAAAGTATTGAGGGTACAGCACGGCTGCCCTTGATTGCTTACAGCAAAATATGAGAAGAGAGAAATGAAAGATGAACTTTGTAATCAAAAGAGAAGAAGAACTTAAAAGATTTGGAAAATTTTCAGTCTGGCCATATTGTAAAGAATGCAAAAGCATGTTCAGGAGACAATACCAAGGGTGTGGCCAAGTGAACATTTAATAAAATTAGTATGGATAGAGGAAAGCCAGGTGCCATTCATCCAGAAAACGGAAGAATGACCCTGAATGCACTTCAGAGATCTTTTAGGTCCAGATGTCAGGGCCTTGAGAGCAGAACAGTTTTGGGGGAGGAGCCCAGGACACTGTGAGGCATTGGAAGTCACTGCCCAGGGCTACCTCCTGTCTCTGCTCCCTACACTTGGGTGCAGTGCTCCTTGGCTACCCTAGCTGTGGCTCAAGTGGGCCCAGGTATAACTCAGGCCATCCCTCTGGAGGACGTAGCAGTAAACCTTGGCAGTGTTCATGTGGTGCTAACTCTACAGACACACAGTGCAAGAGCTGTAGGGAACATAGCTACTTCTTTGAAATCCAGGAAGACCTAGATTTCAAAGGATATCCTGGAGAGCCTCAGGGTCCAGGCAGAGTGGAGGTTTCTAATAAATCTGTAGTAGTTAAGGCACAGGTGTGGGGCTGCTACAGAGAGTCCTGACTAGGGCAATGACTAGCAGAGTCATGGGGGGCAAGATTCTCCCCCAAGACCCCAGACTGGTAAAGCCACCAGCACACAACTCCAGCCTGTGAGAGCTGCTACATGAGCTGAACCCAGCAAAGCTGTGCGAGTGGGGCTTCGGGGAGACTTGGTGACCCAACTCCAACCTCTATATCAGGAAGGCAGGACACTGAGTCAAAGAAGATTATTCTCAAGTTTTAAGATTTAATATTGTTCGTCCCATTTAGTCTGGATTTACTTGGGACCAGTTACCCCTTTCTTCCTTCCTATTTCTCCCTTTTTTGATTTGAATTTTAATTCTTTATTTTTTTCCAGATAAAAAATAAACAATTGTATTTATTTAATGGTCTCTTACATTGGTCAGGCTGGTCTCCAATCTCTGGCCTCAAGCAGGCTTCCCACTTTAGCCTCTCAATTAGCTAGGATTACAGGCATGAGCCACCACACCCAGACCTATTGCTCCCTTTTGAAACGAGAATGTCTGTCCTATGAAATGAGAATGCCTGTCACACCATTTCATTTTGGAAGCACATAACTTCAGTGATTTCATAAGTTCACAGCTAGAGAGAAACTTCCTTCAGGAGGAATCATCCCTTGAGTCTCACACATACCTGATTTAAATAATATTTAGATGAGACTTTGGACTTAGACTTTAAAGTTAATGCTGAGATGAATTAAGACTTTGGAGCCATTGGGATTAAATGAATGTATTTTGTATGTGAGGAGGACACGAATTTTGGGGGGCCAGAGCAGAATGCTATGGTTTGAATGTTGTGTCACTCCAAAATTCATGTTGAAACTTAGTCCCCAAGGCAATAGTATGAAAAGGTGAAGCCTTTAGGTGATTAGGTTGATGAAGGCTCTGCCCTCACGAATGGGATTAGTACCTTATAAAAGAGACCTAAGGGTGTTTGTAAGAGCTTTTCACCCATTTGCCCTTCTGCCATGTGAAGACACAGTGAGAAGGTGCCATCTTGGAAAGAGAGGACAAGCACTTACTAGACATGGAATTTGCCGGTGCCTTGATCTTGGACTTCACAGCCTTGAGAACTGTGAGGAATATATTTCTGTTATTTAGAAATTACCCAGTCTAAGGTATTTTGCTATAGCAGCAGGAAAAGACTAAGACAAATATGTTCAACACACTATTAAAAATACACAGAACCTTATAGCTATATATTTCTATAGCTACTCACAAATGTGGTAAAAGTACAAGGAAATGTGTGGGAATTAAAAGAGGCACATTCAGGGCTTACCTCTGATGGGTGTAGGGCAGGGAGAGGGATGGGATCAGAGAGGGTTACCCAGAGAAGTGTAACTATGGGACGTGTTATTTCTTAGGCTGGATGGTGTGTGCATGAGTGATCATAATATCAGTCATTGCATTTTTGAATCACTGGAATAATTCATAACAAAAGAGGAGAATATTAATTGAGTGAATGCATTTATTGAGCACTGTGTGCCCAGGACCGTGCCAGGTGCTTTGAAGGTAGGAGAGGGAATGCCACCTCTCCTGCTCTTGCTGTTTGGTGTCCTGAGGTCTCATTCTCTCAGAATCCCTTCCCTCTTTGAACCCAGTCCCCCTGGCCCACCTCCTCCAAGTGCAGAGGAGTGGGAAGAACCTGGTACTCTGTTCCCAGCTCCTATTTGGAAGGAACATCTCATCTAGGTTAGACCTAAGGAGGAACTTTTCCATTGGGGCTGAAAAAATCCAAAGGGAGGAGGATCTCTAATCCCCAAGATCTTTTCTAAAATCATACTCAATTCTTGATTATTAAAGTTACACATGTTCATTGGAGAAGATCTCCTGGGATTTTCCGTAATCCCATCACTGACGGTTAAGGTTTTGAGGTTGGTGGTGCATGTTTGGCATTTTTGTTCTTTTTTGCAGTACATATGCACACTTTTACACCGTGGAGACTAGACTAAGAACACAGTATCACATCCTGTGTTTTCAACCTCATATTCTATGGTCAGGGCTCTGTAGAGAGCTCTTGAGAGAAGGACGGATGTGCTGCACTGTTGCTTTGATTTGGTGTTGGGCTGCTTCATTCCTCTATCTGGGGGAGTTAGGATGAAGCGGCCCCCTCCCGGGGTCCGGGCCACCTTACCTGAAGCCGAGGAGGATCGAAGACGCGATAACCAGAGCAGAGAAGGACAGTGCGTAGCCCACCGTGTAGATGATGTAGAGGAACAGGAGCTGCTCCTCCGGGGAGTTCTGTGGCACACGGGGGACATACGTGTACATGGGCAGCCCATGGCCCTCTTCCCACAATCTTCCTTCCCATGGGACAGAGGCAGAGCTAGGGCCCCAAGTCAGGACTCACCAGGGATACCAAGACCAAGAAAGAGAATAACCGTAACCTACGGCGATGGTTCTTGGATATCTTGGGCCCTGTTCCAAGGCCAGAGAGGTGAATACACACCACCTTTGTCCAGAAAGCATGGTGTGCAAAGCCCCCAGAGGCAAGGAGATGGATGAAATGGCCACAGATGCCCCCACGAAAGCCAAGGGTCTTTGCTCCAGTGAAGTGCTCCAAGACATGGCTCCCCGCTCCCTGGCTCAGAACCCCGCCTCAACTCACTCTCTCCCCTCGCTTGGACTCCTCGCACTCCGACAAGTCCCTCCAGGGCAGGCTGGAGTTGTCCTTCTGCAGCCAGAGGCCTTCAGCTGTGCAGAACCGGTACACGTGGCCCTGCGGCACTGGGGTGGGGAGACCTGGCCCTGAGCCTCAGCCCAGAATAGGGCAGCCTGCCCAGTGCTAGATGCCCCCCTTCCTCCCCATTCTGAGGGCTATCCCTGCTCCCCCAGAATGGACTCCTCTGAGTTAGTGACATCCTTTTCCCTTCTTTACACACACACACACACACACACACACACACACACACACACCCGGACCTTCCTCCCCTGACATATACCCTGTTGGTCCAGGGACAAGACAGGGGGTCACCAAGGCAGGGGCTCCTCAGCTCCACCCTCAGCCCTACCTCTCAGCCACCCTAGGACACAGTTTAATGAATTCATGTCTTTGAGATGAGACGAGTTTAGCTCAGTTCCATGTCCCTGCCTCCAGCCTCAAATCACACTACTGACAAGGTCTGGCACCGACGAGCAAGCAGCAGCCGTGCCTGCCCCACAGTCACTCGCTATTTCTGATTTTTAGGACTCAGCGCCCACCTCCTTCCCACACTCCTTGGGGAGAGCAGACCTTGGGAACAAGGTTAGCACTGAGTTCCCAAGAGAATGGAAGGAAGACAGAGCACTGATCTGAGAGAGAGAGAGAGAGAGACAGCCCTACCCATAGGAAGTTCTAATCTGATGGAGGAGACACAGACCTACCTGCAAGGACCCCCTGGTCTAAAAGGAGTACACAGCCTCCTGGTCATATGCAGCCTTGGCCTTTGGAGTTCTCCCATAGAAAAAAGGAAGACCCAGCTCCCACCTTCACGTAGACTCTAATTATAGGTTAGAAATAGAGATAGCCCTTGGAGAGAGGAAAGGGATCCAGCCCCTGTCCTCAGGGAGCTCCCCTGTCTGAGGATGGTGGCACCGTCCCTGTCTTCAGAGAATCAAGACTCACACAGAAAAAACAAAAAAGACCTGAGAAAGGAAGAGCATAGATGGAAACTAACAGAGATCAAACACAGACCCTGCAGAAGCGAGGCGGGGCATTGCCTGTGCCCATTCACATCCCAGCAGAGGCTGTCCCCCGCCATGCCCCATGTCCACCTACCAGGGAGATGGCTGGCCTGTGGCCTCAGGTTTGATGTGAGGCTGATAGAGGCCACTGCTTACTTGCGTCCAGGAGGAAATGCCTCATTCCTGGCCTCTGTAGGGGAACTTAAGTTTGACACCAGGGCCAACGAACTTGGGACAAAAGGGCACAGTGAGAGGGTTTGGGGACATTGACCTGTAAGGAGCACAGGGGGACCAAGGAGAGAAGCTGCAGCCAGGACAAACTTTAAAAGAGTTCAACATTCTAAAAGACTAGAAGATTTTAAAGACCAGTTTTCCCAGCTGAGGGAGGAAGGAGGGAGTGAAGGCCAGAGGATGGAGAAGGCACCAGAGGCCCACTGGGGGCAGTGGCTGGTCAGTGTTCAAGTGGAGAGACAGCAGTCAGAACTGGGTCTCGGCTGGGTGTGGTGGCTCATGCCTGTAATCCTAGCACTTTGGGAGGCCGAGGCGGGTTGATTGCCTGAGCTCAAGAGTTCGAGACCAGCCTGGGCAACATGGCGAAACCCCATCTCTACTAAAAATACAAAAAATTAGCCAGGCATGGTGGCGTGCACCTGTAGTCCCAGCTACTCAGGAAGCTGAGGCACGAAAATCACTTGAACTTGGGAGGAGGAGGTTGTAGTGAGTTAAGATCAAGCCACTGTACTCCAGCCTAGGCGACAGAGTCAGACTCTGTCTCAAAAAAAAAAAAAAAAGAACTGAGTCTCCTGAGAAGAGGCTTCATTAATGTGTGGTGTATGTGTGTGTGTGTTATGTGTGTGTGTGTGTGTGTGTGTGTGTGTGTGTGTGCGATGGGGACTGTGGCAGCCCCAGGGCCTAACCCTCAGGGGCGCAGGACAGGGGCAACCATCTAGTCTGGGAGTTCTATTTTTCACCCCAGCAAAAAATGTGACAGGGACTACTTTGCTGCAGAGTCCGGTGACAGCCTCTTCCAGCACTGTCAGCAAGGCCTGCCAATGGACCTTGCCCTTCCCTAACCCTGATCCCAGACACCAGGACAGCCTCCCTGCTCTTTCTTCTCCTTCCCAGCTCCTTTCCCAAACAAACCCTGAACGAGGTCCCTCTTCAAGACACAGAAATTATCTGGTAACCCAGTGGGGCGAGTCAGCTTGCAGCATGACTCCTTCTGGAAGAACCTGCATTTTAAAAGATACTTCACCTGGGAGAAAAACAAAAACCTGAAAATCTAATGGTGAAACTGACAGCAGTGGGAACGATGGTGTTCCAATACCCTTCGAACGCATTTATGAACAAAATCAGGCGTAACCCCAACAGCAGAGAAGGGGAGGCAGGTGGTCTGATTTTAGCAACGCGAAGGGCCCCTCTCAAGCCCCCAAATGCCTCTCTTATCTGTTACATGGATGCCTGAGATTCTTCACTGGTGCCAAGTCTTCTGACATGAGGCAAAATCAGTGTTCTCCTGTAGATACCCCCAAAAGTAGTGATGGGGACCTGAGCTGACTCCATGCGGAATGGGATGGTGTCAGAGCCTGCTCTAGCAGCCTGCTTTGATGGGAGGAAATGGGGAGAAAGGAAGAAGGTTGAGGGACCAGGGAAAAGAAGACACAGCCATGGAACTGCAGGCACACAAACCATCTAAAAACCCACATACCCAGGACTCAGCCTGCAACCGTGTGATGCTAGTAAGACCCACTTCCTACAGCTGGCACAGGGCCTGGCATACAGTAGGCACTGCCTTGTTGCAGGTTCCTTTACAACATGATCCTTACATGCTCTTTCCATAGGCTGTGACTTCACAGAATCAGTTTTTGAACACCTACTGTACACCTGACACCTTTAGACATTAGAACCACCTTTCAAAGTAGGAACGGTTAGTCCCATTTTACATATGAAGAAACTGAGCCTCTGAGAAGCCAAGCGACTTGCCTAAGACCATCAACCAGAAAGTAGCAGAGTCAAGACTAAACCCCCCAGCTCTTTGCCTCCAGAGGCCCAAAGTTAGAAGCCAAACTTGCTGTTAATAGGAAAGAATGTGGCATATGCCATTCTCCTCAGCCCTTTCTCTGGGCTCAGATTTCTCAACATTCAGTCTCCTCCCCGCAGGCCCCTTTGCCAGTGTGGCCCCTCGGCGGCTGCGCCATTCCCACGCCCTCTGTTCAGAGCCGGTGGGAGGGTGGGGAGGTGGTGTGTGCACAGATGTGTGCATTACTGGCAGAGAGTCAGAGGATCACTGTGTCCCTTGCTCAGCGAGCCTGTGCAAGTGCATCTGTAAATTACCCTTCATTAGCATCAAATATTAAAAGCCAGGCTGGTTCCTGGCTGGGCCCGTGAGTGATCCCCAGATGCCCACCTTGGCTGGAGGTGGGGTGGGTCAGGGCATAGCACTACTTATCAACCCAGCTTTATCTGGCTTGGGAGGAGCTGGTAAATCACAGCTAGGGATTTGGCTCAAGGCTTGTCAACACAGGGAGGCAGCCACGCAGCCACATGCCAGGAGGCCCAGGGATATTTCATTAAGCCAGACCCTGCTGCTGGAAATAAAACCCCCAATTAAACACTTCCCCTCCCGGAAGCTGCTGCGGCGCCTGTAATCAAGCTAACAGCCACCCCTCCACGTGGATGCTGGCACTCAGGGCTGTGGAGAGCTGCTCATGAATCCATTAGCTCCTGCACCCTGGCAACGAGGTGGCCAGCAAGGACTACTGGGCCCCCATTTTACAGATGCGGCAGCTGAGACTCAAAGAGGCCAGGCACAGGGCCTCCCCAAGGGAGTGAGCTGAGGGTCAAAGGCCAGGCTCGAAATGAAGGCATCAGCTCAGGGCCAGGGTGAAGGGTAGTGTAGAGCATCAGGGCTTAGGAGAAGGAGCTCAGGTTCTAAACAACACAGACTCAAGTTCAAATCCTGGTTCTGCCTTCAACCAGCTGTGGGACGTTGGGCATATCCCTTCACATCCTCAGGCCTCAGTTTCCTTATCTGTAAAATGGGAAGCATAATGACTTCCCAGAAGATAAAGCATGTGAAGTGCCCGGTACATAGTAGACCTTTGAAATATCCTCCCACGCACCAGTTTCTTGAAGGGGCACTCCTTCACTGAGGCTGGAGGTGGAGCTTGTGACACCACTTCAGCCAGAACTCCTCTGGGGACAAGCTTGGGCCTCAGTTTCCCCTTGGCAACCCCAGGCTGTCGTAAAAACCCCCAGGCTCCACATTACTCAGGGGAGGCACCTGCCAGAGTTTCCAAGAACTGTGAGTTATAGGTTATTTTTAAAGCATTTTATGACTCTCATATAATTAGAACTGAGCTAACAAACAGGTAGGGATCAGGAGGAGGTGTAGCTAATGAGGCTGGAATGATTTGTAACAAGCAGATCAGCTGTTTGTGGGTAAACGAGGCTGCTGAAGGGCCCTCGGGCGGCCAACAGGCTCTCTGAAGCCACTTCAGCCTTCTCCTCCCAGTCTCGTCTGTACCAGCCATTTCCTTTGAACGTCTTCTGTCTTTGACTCATCTGCTCCTGTTCTCTCTGCACGATCCTGAGACCCAAGTTCTCAATTAGAGGGGTCAGAATTCAAGGGCTTGGCTAGCTTCTCCAGGACACTGCGTAGTTCCGAGACCCGTGGCCTGGCCCCATGTCCAGGGTGCTGTCTGGAACCCTCACTCCTTGGAGGAGCTTCCTTTTCCCTTCTGCATCTGCCTGTTCTTTCAGGTCTGGCCCCAGTGTCACCTGTCCCTGGAAGCCTTCCTAATGCCGCCACACTCTTGGCAGAAGGGGTGGCTCTGGCCTCCCTCAGTACCACTGCCTGGGCTGCTGAGCCAACCTTCAGCTCCATGGAGGGGGGTTACCCCTTCTCCCCAACGCACACACTCACACACCTCTAAGGTCTCAGTGGCATTCCTAGCTCCTAACACAACCCAGCTCAGGGGTCTGGTGATTGTTTTGACTTTTACTGTTTCTCAGATCACCACTCCTCTGCTCCATTCTGAACTCTAGAAGCCTGAGCCATGGGACAGCACCCCTCGGCTTCCCTGGCCTCTGTTGGGTTGGGCCAGTGGGAGGCATTGGCAGAAGATGGAAGGGCAGAGGGAGAGAGAGGCTGGGTGTTCTCCCCTGCTCCCTCCCTGCCTTGATTTGAAGTCTGCCAGTGACTTTGTCCCCTCTGTGGCCACAGCCCTGCTGGGTGGCTTCTCCATTGTAGCCCAGCTGTCATGGGGACCCCCCCAGCCCCATTCTTGTCCCTTACTTCTCAGGTCTAGGGGTGCTCAAGCTTTCCATTGTTGTAGTCCCTGGTGCTTTATATGCCTTATTGGTCCCTTTACCTTGCCCAGCCTCTGAAAATGACCCCCCCACACACACACATTAAACTCTCTCCAAATTGCCAACTGAGCATGTTTTCTGCCAGGACCCTGCCTGAGATAACCCCCTTCCTTCTCCCTGACACCAGGGCACACTGTGACGTTTCTCCATAGGCTACTCCCTTGATCAGCCCAAGAAAGCTCCAGAACTGTCCCCTTCTTCAGAACTGCTCCCACACACCTGGGTGGGGGTCAGGGAAGCCCCCGCTGCCAACCTTTGCCAAGGAAATCTCCAGGACAGGCCAGAGACAGCAATTATGCAGCCTGAGCCTGTGGTAGGTGTCTCCACGCATCCCTAACTCAGGGAATGGGGAAAGGGAGGCAGAGTCGGTGATTCCGAGTGTCAAAAAAGGGAGTAAATTAGCCTGGTGAGTGGCGGGGGGATGGGGTGGGGGAAAGGCTGGCAGGGGGCCTGTGCAGTGGCCGTTATCTTCATGGAGAAAGCAATAAAACCATGTTCGCTCATAAACGGGCACCACCAGGACCTATTTCCTGCTCAAATAAAATTAAAGGTGATGGATGGAGCTGCAAGCAGCAGGCAGAGCTGGGGGCGGCTTAGTGCTGAGTGATGGGCCCTGTCCTACGCCTGGCTCCCTGGGGTCTAGAGGCCCAGCAGACGCTGGCCAAGCTGCCAGTCTCAAATCTATGGGAGGCAGAGAAAGTGTGTGTATTGCAGGAAGTCAGGGAGGTGTGTAGGGAGGTGGGAAAAATTAACAGCTACCATTTCTCAAGGCCCTGTGGTCCTCCCGACACCCATGTCACTTGGCTCTATACCATCTCCCAGATGAGTCAACCAAGGCACAGAGAGGTCTGGCAACTTGCTCCTGCTCACACGGCTAGTGAGCAGAACCACCAGATCGCAGAGTTCATAGGACAGGGCAGACAGCTCATCCCTGTCCCTAGAGGTGTGTCCAGACAGCAGAGGGCATCTAGGGCATTCACCCGTCTCCAGGCCAGAGCCACGTGCAAGGGCACACACACACACCCAAGGAAGCCTTTGGTGTAGCAATTAGCCACACTGACTCTAAACCAAGCTTCTGGGTCGCCCACTAATGGCTTTGTGAGCTTGCAAAAGTCACTGAGCACCTCTGTGCCTTAGTTTCCCCATCTGAAAATGGGAGGGTAATCAGAGTGCTTGCCTCAGAGGGTTGTGAGGATGAAAAGAGTGTAGCGTGGAAAATGCTTCCAACAGGCAGTATTGGAGAAGGCAGGCCACTGATGGGCCCAGGCTCCTGCCTCCTTGTAGGCCCAGGCACTCCCTGCTCCTTGGGGAGAGGTGAGTGTACTGTGAGGGTGGACAAGGAGACAGCACTTTTAGGAGACCTGCCTGGGCCTCATCTGACTTCAGTCCCATGTGCCAAGGTGAAGCTTACATTGGGCCCCACCAGGCCACCTCCTCCAGGAAGTCTCCTGACTTCCCCACAGCATAACCTCATGCCTGCACTTGCTTCTGGGCCAGTTGCTGCTTGGGCTCCGGCCCCTTCAAGATGTGATGATAAGAGCATGAATTGGATTCAAATCCTGGCTCTGCCATTGACCACGTCATTTGGAACAAGTGACTTAAACTTTTTGTGCTTCAGTTTCCTTGTCTGTACAGCAGGCATAACCACAGGGTAGTTATGAAGTCCTGCTTTCAGGGCAGGACTTGGCACACCGTAGGCACTCAATCAATATTGGCTACGATGACGATGATGATGGTGATGGTGATGATGATGATGACGATGATGATGATAGGGAAATATCTTTTCTCCCCTTATGGAGACTGGGAGCTCCCTGCCATGAGAGTGCTTGTCTCCTGTTATCCCCCACGGTGCCTGGGTGAAACTGGGCTCAGCAAGGGAGGCTGGGATAGATAGGGGGGCACATTAACTAACCCTCCAGCCAGGGATCCTCTTGCAGCCTCTGCAAATCTCTGTACCCCCAATGAAATGACCTTCCCACCTACCCAGTTACATCTTCCCCAGTACAAGGTCCCCCTTGCAGGCAGGAGTGAGCTGAGGAGGGCTGAGTCTGGTGGGGTTCGTCACCCCACCAATGCCCTGATCACTCCTCCCAGTGAACCTCTAAAGAGTGAGGAGGTAGCTAAATGTCACTGCCAGGTATGGGCCACCTGCATACACATATCATATATACATGTATACACACAGCAGACACCCTGGGTAGCTGCCCTCCCCGCAGAGTCTGTCCCCACCTAGCTCCTTTCCTGACTACTGGATTGGAAGGGGTCTCATTTCTCTTCAGACACTTACTTTCCCTTCCCCACACACCTGCCAGCACTGGCCTCACACCTAGACCCAGGTGGCATCTCAGGCCATCGTGAAACTTATCACTGCTGACTCCTTCCCTCACCCCAGGAAAGGCAGGCAGACCACTCACTAGGAGGCCTAAAGACATTCTGGGTGGGGAGGGCTGTGTCTCAGAGGAAAGGAAGCAGTGCCTTGACCCCAGCCTCCTCGATACAGGGGACGGTGGGGGAGGGGGCTTACCACTGCTGGCCCAGGGCAGGTACCAGGTGGGGGAGGGGGCACACCACTGCTGACCCAGGGCAGGTACCAGGTTGGGAAGGGGTCTCACCGCTGCTGGCCCAGGGCAGGTACCAGGTTGGGGAGGGGGCTCACCACTGCTGGCCCAGGGCAGGTACCAGGGGCAGCTGACATTCACGAACGAGCCTGGCTCCCCATCTGGCCAGCAGGCGTATTCATCGAAGGTCCGGTTGCAGAACAAGTCTGGGAGCAGAAAGAACAGTCTCTGAGTCCCTGCTTGTGACTGGCCATGGTCCTTTCCCTCCCTTCCCCAAGACCCCTCCCCTCCTTGGAAGCTGCATGCCACTAACCTCTGCTGAATGCTTACTGTATGCCAAGCACTTTCCCCACCCAGCAAGAGCCAAGCAGGGGCACTTGCCACTTATCAGTGGCAGGACGTTGAGCAAGTAACTTAATGTCTGTTTCCTGATCTGTAAAACAGGAGTATCTCCAGCCCCATAGGGCTTTGTGGGATCAAGACTGTATGCTACATAGATAATGGAACATAGTACGTGCTCAATGAACAATCCCTATAGGCCTATTCTTAAATTGCACTCACAGATTAGAGGGAAATGTTAGCTCACCTTTCCTCTGATCTCACCTAAGATAACCTTCTTTAGGTCATATGTTATAATTACAGTCAGGATTTCAACCTAGGCCCAATGGGCTCCAATCCTGTGCTCTTTAAACCACCTCGTGAACTCCCTGAAACATTTATTCCTATAAATATGTTTGTGGAGCCCTCAGTCCATGCACAGGCTGGGAGGTGCTGAGGACAAAAATGGAAAGGCCGGGTGCCTGCTCTGAGAGGCTCTAGCTGAGGGGCTGGCCGAGGGTGCGGGGAAGGACACACAGATAAGACAGCTAAGACAGAAATAAGACAGCAACCCCAAAGCAGACTACAGCAAATGAGTAAGAGCCAAATGATGGCAGAAGTCCTGGGGAAGATTTTCTGGAGGAGGCAGTGCTTCCACGGACTTTGAAGAACAGGAAGATTTTGGTCGGTAGAAAGGAAGGTATCCAGGTGAAGGAGTAGCTTGGACAATGAGATGAAGGCAGAGGGCAGGGGTGGCATCCTATAGAGGCAAATGGCTCCCAGCTATGGACCTTGGGTTCATCAAAGTCCTCCAGAACTTTGGTTGGGTGGGGAGCAGTAAAGGTGGGGAGCCCACCTGGACTCACCTGTGGCGGGAGGTGGATCCTCAGTCAGGGAGCGCTGGCACTGGCGTCGGTATTCTCGCCATTTCTGCACTGTCTCCCAGAGGGACACAGTGGCACCCTGGGGGGAGGGCATACATGGGAGGCCTGTGGGTTCAGCCAGCCCCTCTCCTGCCCCCTCACCCCCTAACACACTTGGTTTCTCAATCTCCACGAAACCTCAAAGCCCCAAACTCTGCCAGGCATCAGGCACCTCTGAAAGAGAGTGAGAATAAGTCACTGCCACCCTGGGGCTCCAGGTGGATGGTTTGACATCTTCATTCCTCCCAGGGGACTGGTGCACAGCTTGATGTGTCACAAGCACCCAGCAAATGTCTGCTAAATTGATGCTTTTGGGTAAGTGGGTGGATGAAGGAGGGAAGGAGAGTGTGTGTCCCATTCGTGGTCTCTGATCTCACTTAGGAGACAGACTTTCTGAAGGCCCAGGACTCTAAACTCCTTCTGGCGCCTAGTCAGCCTGCCTGAGGGCTTCTTGCACTTTCAACCATTCTAGAAGAAGACACACAGGCCAGAGTGGGAGAGGAACTGAATCAAGGGTGCACAGCCCCCCCAGGAAGCAGAGTTAAGTGTAGAATCTGGAGTCCTTCAGATCAGTGACCGTGGCAAAATATCGCAGGGTGTGCGGGGGCCGGGGAGAGTGGTGGCGTTCAGAGCTACAGAGAGCTGGGATGTCCACCATTAGCATTCCTCCTCCAAAATGCACTCACTTACAGATGAACTCAGCACAGCCCCCCCACCCCCGCCGCCCCGTGCTCCCCTCTGACACAACAACAAAATCTAATATTCAACCCAGCTTCTATCCACCCAAAGGAAGAGTCCTGAGGACATGAGGTGAAGGGGTCAGGGAGGTTCCAGGACACTGAAGTCACGCGTGCAATGGGAGGCATCCCTCTCACCTGTGAGTAGGGAGAGCTGAGCCTCCACTTACAGTGAGGTCACCAAAATGGCTTTTTAGCACACAGACCCAAACAGACCCATCCCACTGAGAATCCACCGTTCCTTCTGAGTGTTTTTGTGCCCTTCCTTCAGCTATGTCTTGGGGTTGTCGTTCTTTTTAGTTTTTTCCTGAACAGCCTTTAAAATTAAAAATATTCGTCCTTTAGAGGCTGCAGATGCTGAAATGACCCACGAGCCCCATGTCTAAATGTAGGACCTATGCATAATTTAAAACAACATTCTGCTTTTTGAAATCACAAAAATGTCCACGTGTGCTGAAATTAAAATAGCTTCTTTTTAGAAGCTTGCCCCCTTGCCTTGTAGCGTGCTGGGCACATGCTGGATCCGGTCTCGGGTTCTAGCTGGCTTATCACACATCTCCCTGAGAGACTTGGGTTGCCTTGCTCACTGCCTGCTGCCTCGGAGGCCCCATGGAAGGGCCCAGCTCACTTTGAGCCCCAGCAGCATCCTTAGCATAAGTGTGTCGAGGCCACAGGGGCTACCCTGAAGGACAGAGCTCTTCTGAGGGCAAAGGTCAACTGTATTTGCTTGGGGAAAAAAAGAACAAGAAATCAAACATAACAGCTGCAAAGGTGTTGTCCACGATATTAGCCACAGCTGAAGAGGTGAAACAGTTTTCATCAGAGCAAGTCCTGGTGGATCAACCCCCGCCGCCCCGTTTCCCTTCTCCCTTCTTCCCTCTTCTCCAGGGAAAGGGCTCTTCCACGCTGCCTCTAAATGCAGCAGCTGCTGGGGGTGGAGGGCAGAGAGATGGAGAAATCCCCCTTGTTTTCTGTTTCTAGAATGAAAGCAGACAACACACAAGGTCACTGCTGGGAACTGGAGCAGAAGGTGTGTCTGGGACAGGCAGAGAGGCTGTGGAAGCCAGTTCTCCCCAGAGGCAGGGGGAGGGGTTAACGACAGCGCCATGAAGGCCAATCTGGCCTCCTGCACCCCAGGGCAGTGCTGTCACCTACTCTGAGCAGAGCTGTGGACATAAAACTATATTCAGACTGGGGGTCCCTGAGGACGGGGCTGTGTCTTCCCTGAGACTGGGGCTCCCTGAGGATGGGGCTGTGTCTCCCCTCAGACTGGGGCTCCCTGAGGACAGGGCTGTGTCTCCCCTGAGACTGGGGCTCCCTGAGGATGGGGCTGTGTCTCCCCCCAGACTGGGGCTCCCTAAGGATGAGGCTGTGTCTCCTTCAGACTGGGGCTCCCTGAGGACGGGGCTGTGTCTCCCCTCAGACTGGGGCTCCCTGAGGATGGGGCTGTGTCTCCCCCGAGATGGGCTCCCTAAGGATGAGGCTGTGTCTCCTTCAGACTGGGTCTCCCTGAGGATGGGGCTGTGTCTCCCCTGAGACTGGGGCTCCCTGAGGACGAGGCTGTGTCTCCCCTGAGACTGGGGCTCCCTGAGGACGGGACTGTGTCTCCCCTCAGACTGGGGCTCCCTGAGGACGGGGCTATGTCTCCCCTCAGACTGGGGCTTCCTGAGGACGGGGCTGTGGCTCCCCCTTAGGTAAGGGATTCCTGACAGTAAGAGTATCTTGTCCCCTCTCTACACCAGATCAGGGTTTCTAAATACCTTCGAGCCTTCATCCCACCCCTGCAAGCACACACACAGTGCAAACTACCCAGACTTCTGGCCATTCCCACGTCTCGTATTTACAGAAACCATAACTGTGCCAGGTTCTGGGTGGTCATGGGTGGAGGGGAACGCAGGGAGTATAAAGGTGACTGCAGGAGCCCTGCCTGAGAGAGTCTTCAGGCTACTTGGGGGTCAATGCTTTACAGGACAAGTGAGACATAACAGGGAAGGCAGTGGGTGAAAGTGTTCAGGGAGTGGTTGAGGCAGGGTTCAGTGCAGACTCAAGAGGCCTGAGGGACTGGGGACTGTGAGGTGGGGCTGGGGTGAAGGGGGTTGGAGGCAGACTGGGCTAGCAAGGAGGAGGGCGGGCACTTCAGCAGGAGGGCACAGCAGGGAAAAGTTACAGAGGTGGGGACATCAGTGCTCCAGAGAGCAGAGGAGAGCTGTGGACTGTTATTAGGAGGACTTTTTGGGGCAGGGAGAGAGTGGTGGCGGGCCCTGGGACAGATGGGAGGTTCTGGTCTGGAGAAAGACTGAGTAAATGAGGCTGGGGCCACCCAGTGCCATAGAGCCTGGGTGCCCAGGTAACATAGTGGAGGCTGAACAACCCTGGCCTTGGGCTCAGATCTGGGCCTGGACCTGGCTCACCCAGACATTAGGTTTGCAACCAAGTGCAAGAGTTGTATGTTTTAGGCTCAGCTTACACTTGTGCAAAAGGGAACAGCAGCCCCTCCCCCGTGGGATGGCTGTGGGGACTGAGTTAACGCTTAGGATGGTGGGTGCATGGAGAAGGCTCAGTCAATGGCAGCAATCCCCATGATTTCTACTGTTTAGTGGAAAGGGCAGAGTGGGAGGGAATGACCAGGCTTCCTGGGGACTGGGGCCCCACCGCTTCCTCACTTCTAGGATCAACATATTCCCAGAAAGAGGAAATGAATATATGTTCATGTCCAACGACCAATCATTCTGCTTAATTTGTGAGATCTTCCAGCAGTAACCACAGCCAATGGCAAAGTGAAGCAGGGAGGAGGCTTGGGACCCCATGCCCTGTGAGGAGGGGCAAGGCCCTGCCCACCGGTGTCCCCCACTCCTCCATTTCATCCTCCCACAACATAAGTCCCTGCTGCAAGCCTGACAAGGTGGGGCTGTGGGTTCTGGGGAGTGGAGAGGATGCAGTCCAGATGTCCCTGTCCCTCACAAGGCAGCAGAGCTGACCAGGAGAGCAGAGCAGCAGTCAGAGGGGGTCTAAAGGGCCATGGGAAGGGCAGGATGGCAGTTTCTAGAATCAAGACTTACAGGCTTCATGGGATCTCTCTGAGGTGGATGAAGGCACATGGGGACAATGCCTGGGTTGGAGGTTACTAGAAGGAAGGGGCATCCCTCAGATTCAGGAGTTTTGGGAGGAAGCAGGAGACAGGAAAGAGGACACCAGGAGGGAGTGGTGTGGTCTACAGGAAGGAGCGCTGGACAGCGATTTACAAGTCCTTGGTCTAAATCCCAGCTCTGTTAATGCAGAACTGTGGGACACACTTTATCTTTTAGGACCTCAGTTTCCTCATCAGTTGCCAGTTCTGCCGTCCATAAAATGGGCATATCATTCTTCTCAGATGGCACAGATTGAACAAGATAAAGCAGGTGAAAATCTTTGTGACATCTCAAGCCCTGTACAAGCAGGCAGCGTTGGAAGGAAGGACAGCAGAGAAGGAAGCAGGTGGAGTGGAAGCCCCCGGGGTGGTGGGCTTTCCAACATCCCAGGAAGGGGCTCCCTCTCCAAACACTGGCTGCCAACCTCAAAAGCACTCCTATTTCTCAGTGCGAATAAGTGTATCAGATTCTTTCCTTCTCTGGGGACCATTTTGGTGACGGGAAGGAGGTGGCACAGAGGTGGGAGACATGCAGAAAGGCCTCTCAGAAGGAGGAAGGAGGGATTCCAACTCAAATTTCTGGAGGCCCCCAACTAGGTCCAGCCCTTCAAGTTCCCTGGCATCTCCTCCCAGGACCCAACCTCCTTCCTCTGTGTCACCTCCCAGAAGTCAAATCACCCCTTCCATCAACAGACCCCTGTCTCTTTGACCGCCCGTTGTTTTTTTCTTTCTTTCTTTCTTTCTTTTTTCAAAACTTCAGAGCTTACAGTCTATTTTTTTCCCTAAGGGCTTTAGATATCTGAACGAAAGGACAGGAAAAGGAATACTACACACATGTTCTTACAGTCACAAAAACCCCCACGTGGACGCACTGTCACACGCATCATCACACACGCCCCCAAGCACATTCCCACTACTGAGACACTGACACAGACTCTCTCCCACCACACACAATCACTCACAGACTGCCAGGTACACAGTCACATGCTGAGACACTGTCCCCGACACACACACACAGAGGAACACACAGACACTCTCACATGCACACTATCTCTCCTGCACATATAAACACACACTAGTCGACACCCATTCACACACCAAGATGCCACAGACACACACACACACACACACACACACAGAGACCCTCCCACAGACACAGTATCACATACAGGGTCACAAACACATAGACACTGTCAGATGCACAGTTGCATGCTGAGATGTTGCACACACAGGGACTCATTCTCACACAGACTGTTACACACAGGGTCACTCACATATACCTGGGAACTGGGAGCTCATATAGCCCACTCCCTTCTCCCCCTGGTCTGTCTCAGTCTACCTGTCTGTATTTCTGTCCCCTCCTCCAACCACCACCACCACCACCACACACACACATAGGAATTTTCCTAGGGGCAGGCTGCAGCTGAGGAAGCCTGTTTTGCCTTGGTGCAAGGCGTTCGAGGGCAGGATGTGGTTTCTTGGTTGCTCCTGCCCCAGCCCCCAGCCTGGGTCCTGTCCAGGAGGAAACCCAGCTTAGAACAATGTCCGCACTGATCAAGGCTCAGCCCTGGACTCCATCTGCCATTCACTAGAGTACAGAGACCCAGGGTCTCAACAGCCCCCCTCTCGTACCATCCTGTAGCCCTGGAAAACACTTCCGGATCCCCAAGGACAAATGGGTCAGTTTCCCCATTTGACTAAAGTGACTAAAGTTGCCATTTCAGGGGCCAGTGTCTCAATCCCCTCCATAACCCTATGTGATAGAGCTTATGATCCTTATTTACAGATAAGGACACATATTGGGGATAATCAAGTGTCCAACTCAAGATCACCAGCTAATAGCAGACTCTATATTTGAATCCAGTTGTGTCTGATTTTAACTTTGAGTGTCAAAGGCTTGTCTGTGTCCTCAGTAGGCCCGCTCCCTCACCAGGGTATTGGAGAGGTAAGGACCAGGGTAGGGGAGTGAGCCTTCCCAGCAACAATGAAAGAGTGGCATAGGGCACCTTCTTTAGAAGTCAACTCAGCCATCACCCTACCTGCAGGGATGCTGTTTCCAGCCTCACCAGACCTGACAGTGAGCAGCTCACTCTCAGAGGTCTCCCTTCAGTCCCGTCTGAGTAGGAGGTGTTAGGTCAAGAGCCCAGCCCTTCACCCCTTTCTCTTCCCTGCTCCTGAACTGCTGGGGTAGTTTATACAGGGGACCCTCTTTTTCTGAGCTTTTATCCCCCCATCAGCAACATGAGGGGAGTAACTCTAACCCTTTTGACTTCATAGACAGAAAACAAAATGCAAAATGCACTATTTTTTAGTCTTATAAGCATGCATGATGTTGTGTCATAATTGTTGCAGTCTATCCTTAACACCTCCTGTGACTCAGATCTCCGTGGCAGCTCAGTTTCCCATGACAAGAGCACCCCCTCAAAGCTCCCCTCCCTGCTAGGACCTGTCCCCTCCTATCCTTCTCTACCACCCCAATCCTGTTATGCCCCCAGGATGCCCAGCTTTTGCCTTAGGTCTGGGGCTAAGGAGGAAAATCGGATCAGAAGAAAGTGCGGGTTCAGGAGTCTGACACTTCTGGGAATAAGACCTCTGGGAAGACAGCTCACAGAAACTTTCCTCTTCCCTTTGCTTTCTTCCCTTCATTCAAACCAGATCTGTAAACCTGGCCTGGAGGAGGATGGGACCAGGAAGCAGAGCCTCCACCCCTACCCCAACCCAGTCCGTAAGAGGAGGGAACGATGGGCAGGAACCATGTCTTGGGTCTGCAGCCCTGACCCCTGAAAGATCCCAGCCACACCAGGAAAACCAAGGCCTGGCTGGGGGCGCTGTGGGGAAGGTGCCTTGGAAGGGGGAGGGTGTCTCCTGGGGCTCAGGGCAGCAGCTGGGCTGGGGAACAGGGGCAGGGAGAGGATGCATCTGGAAAATAATCTGGGGGCTGAAAAATGTGCTGGCACCTTAGCTGAGAGGTATGTCTGTCCACATCTGGGGTTTCAGCTGGGGTGGAGTCTGCCCTCACCAAGGCAGTGGTTCTGGGACAAACTTTAAGGTTCGTTCAGGTCCACTCCCCACAGATCTCAGTTCTTTAGGTCTGGGGGTAGCAGTGGGAGGTGATAGGAAGAACCTGTTTCCTGAGCCAGGACAGGCCACCCAAGTCTATGTCTCCTCTCTGCTCAAGCAAGTCCCAGCATCTTTGGACAGCTCCCCTCTTCAAAAGCTGACCACTGTCCCCAGCCCAGGAGCCCAGGGCAGGAAAAGCAGCAAGAGCAGGAGAGAGGGGCTGCGGGGGTCCACCTGTGGCCTGCTCTCTGGTGGCACCAAGGAGCCCAGGTGTTCTTGCCTGTCCCAGTATGCCTTCTCTTGGTGCCTGTTGTCAGTGCAGGATGAGAATGGGAGGTCAGCAGAGTGGGTGAGTGGGGGCGCCTGGCTGCTTCCAGGGGGGCACTGAGCCTTCTGCCTGTTTGCTACAGAGGCTGGTAGGGGACGGGGGGTAGGTTCCATCTGGGAGGTCACTGGGAAGGACAAGCTGCCACCGCAGGGCCCCAAGAGCCATGAATCAAAGGCTGTGCTGGGGGCTGATGAGAAAGGGAGAGGAGCCGGGTCTCCGCACCATGGCCCTCTCAGCTCCTCCCAGGGCCTTCTCAGGGTCTTTGAGCAGGTGGATTGTCTGGGGAGGCACTGTAGGAGAGGGGTCTGGGTCAGACTGTGGGGCAGAGGGAGTCCGGGAAGATGCCAGGCTGTGCCAGGGCCGCTGACACGGTTTAGAAGGAGTTGGGAAAGTGGTGGGGAGAAAGGAGAAGCGGAGCAGAAGTAGGCGCAGGGCGGCCGCGGGGAAGCGGGTGCCCGGGCAGAGGGACCCGGGCGGCGAGGAAGAGGGCGCCTCGCTGGGGTTGAGGGGAATCCTCTGTAGTCCAAGCCCTCACCTGGGCCTTCCAGCCCAGGGGCACCAACTCTCCAGTCCCTACTCCCCCTGAGGCTTTCGGATGCCCCCACCAGCGGTCTCGGAGTTTCGTTCAAGTCCCGGGGCCCTCCACCAGGACACT
Organism: Pongo abelii; assembly: GCF_028885655.2. NCBI lineage: Eukaryota > Metazoa > Chordata > Mammalia > Primates > Hominidae > Pongo > Pongo abelii. Next base: position 39,305,510 of record NC_071990.2, on the reverse strand, counting down.
GCGCCTGCAGCCCGCAGCGCCACCCCCCTCCCCCGGTGTCGTCGAGGTCCCTGGGTCTCACCTGGGGGCGGGGGCCGGCCCTGCCCACCATCCCGAGCAGCAGGAGCGCGAGGCGCAGCGGGCCGGGGGCGCCGGCCATGGCGGGGAGTTCAGGACTGGGCCATCGCTGCCACCTGCGGAACCGCGTGCGGCGACTGATCCCGGGCGGGTGGCGGGCGGCGGGGGAGGAGCCGGCGAGGGGCCGCCCTGCCCGCGGGAGGGGCCTGGCAGGGTCCTGGTTCTTCCGGCCGCCAGAGACCCCTGGGCCCGCCCCGCCGCACCCCTCTGCGGGTCCCGGGCCGGGAGACAGTGGGCACTGCGCTCCGAGCGAGCGCGGCTGGGGATCAGGAAGCGCAGGAGGCGGCCACCAGCTCTGAGCGCCGACAGTGCGCCTGGCCGGCTTTCAGCGACAAGCCAGGCCCTCCTCCCGCCCTGGCACCCCGGACCTCCTCCCGTGTCTCCCAGCTGAGGAAAGCCACAGCAACCCCCGCCCATTCAGGGTCCCTCAAAGGAAACTGAGGCCTGAGGAGTGGACGGGACTTGTCCAAGGTCACACGGCTTGGCAGGCCACTCCTGGAAAGTATCCCCAGAGCCAGGGGTGACTAATAAGAACTTTTTTTCCCCAGGATTACCCCTTCCCAGGTCCTCTTCTCATTCCCAGGTTCTGTCCTGAAGACAGGCCCGGGATGGTCAAGGTTGTGGGGGAAGACTATGACAAATGGATCCACAGAACCCTGACAGTCGGAAGGGTCTAGAGGTTCCCCTCTATCTGGAAACTTCAGCATTGCAGGGCAGGGAGGGATGAGGGTGGGGTCTGCCTTTCTGGAAGCTTCCCTGCCACCTCTTGCAGCTCCAGCCTCCTGCTCTTGTAACCTGTGTATGTGTGATAATGTTTGTCCATGGTTGTTCCTGCCTTCTTTATCTCTCTCCCTGCTTGGCTTCTTGGGGACTCTGGATTTTTCTTGTCTCTGTTTCCACTCCCACCCCTAAGCACTGGAGGGCCCTCAGGTTCCCTTCTTACACCCAACAAGTGGAAAGAGAATGCAAAGAGGGCACTGACTGTATCTTCCCTAATGCTCTTGAGAAGCGGGGATGGGAAAAGAGGATCCCCCACCAAAGAACCTTGATGCCACTCTTAGGAAAGGTGAGTTGTGGCAGAGCCCCGCCTCGGAACTGCCGTGGGGCATGTCGACTAAAGGGACAGGAAGTTTGTGAGAGTAGCTACTCCTGGAGAGAGAACTGAACTTCTCAAAGTCCTGAGGAAGGCTGGACCTGTCTGAGCCCAGGGAGGGAGAGAGCCAGTGGGAGGGGCCCCTGGCTTCCATTCAGCAGGAGAGACCCTCTTCTCCAGTAAGCTCTGGTTCTACCACCTGAGACTCGTTTATTCCCTCCCCTCCCAAGAGGTCGGTCTAGCAGGGACCTTCTAGGTATCACTTAGGATTAGGTTGTTCACCTGGGAGTGACAGAAAATCCCACCCCAAATAACAATGGCATAACCAAGGGCTCTCTCATGTAAAGCAAGGCCAGCGGTTCAGACCAAGGTTGGAGTGGCTGCTCCCTGATCATCAGGGTGCCTGGGTCTTCTAGCTTCCACCATCCTCTGGTCCAAGATTTCCACCTAATGATCCAAGGTGGCTGCTCCAGCCATGATATCCAGCACCTCCACCCATAAAGACACATCTTGAAAGTGGCAGCCATCAATTCCACACCCCTTGCTCGGAACTTAGTCACATAGGCAATCCTAGCTGCAAAGGAGGGTGGGAAAAAGCACCCTTTATTCCAGGCAACCATGGGCAAGGTTAAATACTGGGCTTTTATACTCTAGAAGAAGGCGAATTTTAAAAACGATACTGGAAGTGAGTTTTAGGCACTGCTCTATCAGGTTTGGGGTGGAGAGAGGAGAAAGGAAGAGATAGAGAAGCTATTCAGAAAGAACTGGGGTCTTTATCATGAATTTGTCAGCCTCCAGATTACATTGATTCAGCAAGTATCTATTGAAAACCTACCATGTGCCAGACACCATTCTAGGTCCTGGGGATACAATTGGTGATGCCATCCCTATCTTCAGAGAGATTATATTCTAATACAGGAGGGAAACATTAAATGATTATTGGAGTCATTTATAATTGTGTAAGCACTATTATGGTAAGCAAATGCCCCCAGCACTTATAAGGCCATGTTTTCTCTTCCAGGGGGCTTTCTCTCACTTGGAGAACATTTTTGCATTCAGCCAGTGCAGGGTAGGTACCCCTAAAAGCAGCTGTCAACCATGGATGGACAGGAGTGGATGGATAAATACCCCAGCCAGAGGTGTGTACCACAGTCTCCCAGAGGTCCCCTGTGCAATGGAGCCCAGCTTCCCACAGCAGTTACCTGCTCAGTATTGCAACCTATGTTGGCTTCATTTCCTCACTTGTCCCACTTTCCCACAGTAGGGTGCCAGTGCTTCTGGGGTCACACCTCACATAAACAATTTGGCTGGGCTTGGTGGCTCACCGTCTAATCTCAGCACTTTGGGAGGCCAAGGTGGGCAGATCACCTGAAGTTAGGAGTTCGAGACCAGCCTGACCAACATGGAGAAACCCCATCTCTATTAAAAATACAAAATTAGCTAGGCTTGGTGGTCCATGCCTGTAATCCCAGCTACTCCGGAGGCTGAGGCAGGAGAATTGCTTGAACCTGGGAGGTGGAGGTTGTGGTGAGCCAAGATCACGCCATTGCACTCCAGCCTGGCAACAAAAGTGAAACTCCATCTCAAAAAATAAAATAAATGAAAAATAAATAAATGATTTGTCCTTAAATCCTTATCTCAGGATCTGCTGCTGGGAGAGCCCAGCTGAAGACAGTGGGCATATGAGGGGATTTAGGAAGCTTAGGGCCTGACCCTTCTCTTAACATCTGGGGGTCCAAAAACCTCTGAGTTTGCTATGATGCTAGGACAGAGTATGGACTCGGGAATACAGTTTCCTTCTTTCCCCTTGCTGTTACACCAGGGCCTCTCACTCAGGCTCCTTAGAGCAGAGGAAAGGATGAGTTCCCTAAGAGCAGAGATTTGAATGAATGGCATACTGTTTGGTAAACTGTTAACACCTGTAATCCCAGCTACTCGGGAGGCTGAGACAGGAGAATCGCTTGAACCCAGGAGACGGAGGTTGCAGGGAGCAGAGATCATGCCACTGCTCTCCAGCCTGGGTGACAGAGCAAGACTCCATCTCAAACAAACAAACAAACAAAAACCCTTGAAAACAAGACAATAGCTACTACTTATTGAGCCAGGAGCTGCTGAATGCTTGGTGTACCCTGATCTCATCCAGTATTATGCACAAGTGTTATTGTACCCATTTTATAGATGAGGAGACCGAGGCTCAGGGATGAAAAGTGAGTTGCCCATAAGAGCAAACAGGGCATTCATCCCAGGTCCACCTGCCCTGAGAGCTGGTGCTGAAGCTCCCAATAGGCAGCTGAATTTGTGGCAGTACAGAGGATGCAGGCTGCAGCTCAGCCAGCCTGTCCAGGAGCACCTCCCTCTACAGCCCAGAGCTCTGGGTCCTGCTCCTTACCCTTAGGCCTAAGGCTTCTCCAGTGACCCTAGCGTGGGGTGCCCTCAGCTTCCACTAAGAAAATGTGGTATTGAGATTGTCTTCAGAAATAGGAATGGGAGCAACTGATGTGTGCTCCTGAGGAAAAGATGCTGCAAGTCCCATTCGCCAAGGAGGCAGACCTGAGAGCAGGCCACCCGATGCTCTTTTGTCTTCAACAGGAAAACCTTGTCCCTAGCAGGAAGACCAGGTCAGTGGGCAGGACAGAACTATTTTTTTTTTTTTTGAGACAGAGTCTTGTATTGTCGCCGGGGCTGGAGTGCAGTGGCAACACTGCAACCTCGCCTCCCGGGTTCAAGTGATTCTCCTGCCTCAGCCTCCCCAGTAGCTGGGATTACAGGCACCCGCCACCACGCCCAGCTAATTTTTGTATTTTTAGTAGAGATGGGATTTCGCCATGTTGGCCTGGCTGGTCTTGAACTCCTGACCTCGTGATCCTCCCGCCTTGGCCTCCCAAAGTGCTGGGATTACAGGCGTGAGCCACCGCACCTGGCCCAGGAGAGATCTTTCACTTGAGAGGAGGCAGGAGGGAGAGAAGAGGCAGAAAAAGAGAGAGAGGGAGGTTGTAGAGTGGAGAGGAGGAGAGGGAAGGAAAGGGAATTGCTAGAAAAGACAGGTGTCTCTTCTTTTTTTTTTTTTTTTTTTTTTTTTGAGACAGAGTCTTGCTCTGTCATCCAGTCTGGAGTGCAATGGCGCAATTTCAGCTCCTTGCAACCTCTGCCTCCTGGATTCAAGCGATTCTCGTGCCTCAGCTTCCCAAGCAGCTAGGATTACAAGTTTATGCCACCATGCCCAGCTAATGTTTGTATTTTTAGTAGAGACAGGTTTTCACCATGTTGGCCAGGCTGATCTCAAACTCCTCGCCTCAAGTGATCCACCCACCTCAGCCTCCCAAAATACTGGGATTACAGGCATGAGTCACTGAGCCCGGTGAGGACAGGTATCTCTTGCACACATAGTTCAGGTTTCTTTCCAAGCTCCATGTCCCTAAGAAACTCATTTACTTCCCAAAGTTCAAGACCACATTCATCTTCTGAGTGATGAGATAAAGAAAGAGCCAGCATTTTTTTCAGCCTGATATAAACCCACATGCATACACATACCTAAACACAGATTTTTAGAGTCTAACAGTCAAATCCATCTCAGTCACTTACTCTGTATCCTTAATAGCACTAAGCCTTGATATAAAATGGGTCCAATAATAAGAACCAATATTTACCGAGCATTTGCCTTGAGCCAGGCACGGTTTTAGGAGCTGTATATGTGTTATTTCATCTAATGCTCACCATCGCCCTCAGGCTGGCCCTTGCCAGACAGTCTGAAGATCTGCTGCTGAGAGAAGGCAGAGACCTCAGCAGTGGGCCAGGAATCCACCTTCTGCCAGGAGAACCTGGCTGCCAGCAAGTCCTGGGTGCAAAGAGGGGGTATCACGAGAGGATGCCTCTTTAGGTAAGGGCTCTACCCTCCACCTCCTGCTTCTCTTCTCAGACCCTGCCCTGGGAGCAACCCTGAGTTGTAGAGTGGGATTTTTTTTTTTTTAGATGGAGTCTTGCTCTTGTCATCCAGGCTAAAGTACGATGGCACGATCTTGGCTCACTGCAGGTTCCGCCTCCCATGTTCAAGCGATTCTCCTGCCTCAGCCTCCCAAGTAGCTGGGATTACAGGCTCCCGCCACCACGCCCAACTAATTTTTGTATTTTTAGTAGAGATGGGGTTTCATCATGTTGGCTGGGCTGGTCTCGAACTCCTGACCTCATGATCCGCCCGCCTTGGCCTCCCAAAGTGCTGGAATTACAGGTGTGAGCCACCGCGCCCGGCCCATTTTTTACCCCAATTTTACAAATGAGGATGCTGATCCCCAGTGCACTTAGGTAACTAGCCTGGGATGGCTTGAGACAGCCCAGGAGAGCCTGGATGCAAACCCCCACAGACCCACACACTAACTCCACATCCCATGTTTATCACTTGCAGGATAGTTTGACTATCAGAAGCAGCACTTGCCCAGAACCTGGCACAAATCAGTCCTAGTAAATGGCAATGTTAACACCACTGTTATTCCCCACAGCCCTCTATCTTCTCTGCTGTGGGTGCACCAGCTGTGCCAGGTCTCATCCAGGCAGCAAGTACAGCTGCTAATGCCCAGGGGCTCTGGTGCAGAACATCACTTCCTGGTTCAGGTGGCTACAGTCAGATCCCCCAAGTCTAGATGGGGAGGAGGTCTGCCAGGAAAAAGGGTCCCTTCCTCTGTGGTGCACCATCGCTGCCCCCCATTTACCAAGCCAGCCAAGGTTACCAGGTGCTGGATCCTGTCCAGCTCCCAACAGTCAGCTGTGGAGAATTTACAACCTCTTGAGCTACAGTGATTACTGCTCTCGTGGGCGGATGCAGCACGCTGTTTTTCTGAAGTGTTATAGCATCATTTTTATAACTGGTTTTTCTGTTGATAAAGAACTCAGTGGGATCACACCCACTTTACTGGGGGGGAAACTGAGTCTCACAAGAGTCAGGGGTTTTGCTCAAGGTCATTTAGGAAGGTGCTGGAAGGGTTTGTACAACTCTGGACCAAAGAAGAGAAAAAAAATGAGATGAGAATGGCAAAGTTCCTCTCTCTTCTCCACATGGGGACTCTAGCCAGAAATGACAGCTCCCTTGCTCTCTCCCGGGAGGGATTAGTGTCAGAAGTGGGGAGAAGGTGAGAGAAAACCCAGGAGAGGGAGGGAGTTGTGGGTGGAGAGGCTTGGCAAGAGTCATAGAACCAGAAAGTACCTATCAGTGAAGATGGTAGCTATTGTGCTAAGAGCCACCTGTTCTCTTTTTTTCAGACAAGGAGATTGCACAGCACAGCTGGCTGGATGCTCCTCAAATCTGAGCATATAGTGTATTTTAGTTTCCTGGGGCAGCCATAACAAAGTTCCACAAACTGGGTGGCTTAAGCAACAGAAATTTGTTGTCTTGCCGTTCTGGAGGCCAGAAGTCTGGAATCAAAGTGTTGGCAAAGTTGGTTCCATCCGAGAACCATGAGGGAGACTCTGCCTGCCTCTGTCCCAGCTTCTGGTAGCCTCAGACATCCCTGGACTTGTGGGTGGCCTTCTGCCTGTCCTCACATGGTCTTCCCTCTGCACCCACATTTCTCTTTTGTATAAAAATGTCAGTCAGATTAGGGCCCACCTAACGATCTCATTTTAACTCGATTATTCTGTAAAGACCATATTTCCAAATAAAGTCACATTCTGAGGTACTGGAAATTAGGATTTCAAGATATCTTTTGCTGGTGAGTGACAACTCAACCTATAAGACATCAAGACCACATTCCCAGGTTCCCTTGATGTTTAGGGTGGCCAAGGTAATGTGGAGAAAAGTGACACAGGCCACCTCCAGGCTGGGCCCATAAGACGTTTCACACCCTCTCTTCCTCCATCTACCATGTTGGACACACATGGTCAGTGGAGAATGCCAAAGCCCCAAGGGATGATGGAACCTCAAGACGGAAGGGGCCTGGGTCCATGAATGACTGTGTAGAGCAGAGCCTCCTGCCAATCCATGTTAGATTGTAGTATGTTAGGCCATCAAGATTTGGGGCTGTTTGTCATTGCAGTCAGCCCACCCAGACAAGCCCAGTGGCATATGTCCCTGAGCTTATCTGGGGGCAGGGCCAGTTAGTCCAGGCAGAGGGGCTGCTGAAGTTTTCCTCTATGTAAGGGCAATTAAGTAAATGAGGTTCCTCACTCTGGGCCCATCTCCTCCTTTCCTACTCCCTTCACCTTACTCAATGGATCACAGGGTCAGAAAAAGGATTCTGGATCTGTGCGGCCATGGCTTCTGGGCCAGGGAGTAGATTCATTTGTTTTTGTCCATCTGGCCCCAGCTTTCCCCACTTGCCTGCCTTTTCCTCTGGAGGAAAGGTGGGAAGCTGGGGAGGAGGTGTTATGACAGAGGCCACACTGCCCCTTCACAGAATTAAAGCTCTTGTGGGTAAAGAGGAAAAGTACCAAATTTTACACATTTGGAAATCAAATGAAAAAGAAGTGTCACACGAGGCCTTCTCACTGTCACCTTTCAGCACCTCCGGCATGATTGAGAAACCTACTGAGACCAAAATGAGAAATGAAACCAACGTTAACCCTTGTCTGAAATAAGAGGTTTCCTCAGACTAACATGTTGACTGGCCCAAGGAGCCTGCTTCCCAGAAACTGTCGCAGCTGTTCCCCTCATTGCCCCTCAGACCTTCATGGGGAGGAAAAGAGGCCAGCCAGGCACCCGAATTTTCTCTGAAAAGAATGGCCCTGGAGCCAGGAGTGGGGAAGCTGCTGCTGGCTTTCAGGGACAAGGATTAGCACCAGTGCTGAGTAAAGCTGCCTCAGAGTCCCCCCAGGTAAGGAAGGAGGAGCTCTAGGGCAGGCAGGATCCCAGGCAATAAGCTCACCCTTGTCTCTGAGCCTTCTGGGTCTCCCTTTCACTCACCACACTCAGGTTAGACAAAATTAGCTCCCCTGGTTCCACATAAAGGGAATTTGATAACTCACTGATTCCCCTCTCCTAAATAAAAGAAAACAAACAGAAAATGGAAAATCTGAATGTTTCTGGGCCAACTCCTCTTAACAGCCAGCACCACCATGCCTTTGTTCTCTGAGTGTGGGCTCAGTGGTCATCTCCAGCCACCTTGGACGTTACGAGTCACACCTGGGATCCAGCTGGAGGTGCAGCCATCTAGGACTGAGCCTGCAGGTGTCTCCTACCCCTCCACAGGCTCACAGCCCAGAAGATTTCATTCTCGTCTCAGGTCATTTCCCTCAGTCCCATCTGACTTGTGATGTGGCAACGTGTCAGAATTTAAAACTGGCCTATGGTTGAGGGAAGCTCGGAATTTCCCTCTGTTGTTCTGGTCTGACCTCTAGACCTGGCCTCAAGTGAATGTGCGGCTTTGCCCAGCAGGTGTCATTTTTCAAGGACCCAGTTGCAAAGCCAGCTCGAGTCACTTCCTTCTCCATTCTGAAAGCCCTCACCTCCAATGCACTCAGTGATGCTCTGGTTTCTGGCTCATTTGCCAAACAGGATAGCAAACAAAGCTGATGAGCCTACCCAGTACCTAATAGCTCAGATGTCTAATCACCCACCTTTCAGGCACTCTCGGGGGGGTTCCTAAGGGAAGTGGGCTCACAGAATTAATTCCAAGCATGGCAGTTTTGTGATACAAAAATGCACAAACAGTTTTCTGATGATGCCAGAGAACCTTAGGGCCCTGGAATGGGGAGGCTCTGGCAGCTCAGCTGTGGCTGGGGTCTTGGCTATGGTCAGCATCAAGACTGAGACTCCAGATCTTGTGGACACAAATCTAAGACAAGGAGTGGGGCTCCATCAACAAGTCACCTTGCCAGGTCAAGGACATGAAGATCAAATCCCTGAAGGTCTATCTCTTCTCTCTGCTCATCAAGGAGTTTGAGGTCACTGACTTCCTCCTGGGGGTGCCCCTCAAGGACAAGGTTCTGAAGCTCATGTTTGTACAAAAGCAGCCCAAGGCTGGCCGGCGGATCAGGTTCAAAGTGATTGTCACCATAAGGGACTGCAATGATAATGTCAGTCTGGGTGTTGAGTGGCCCAAGGAGTTACTCATTGCTGTCTGCAGGACCATCATCCTGCCGTGCTCTCCATCATCCTGGTGTAGGGTGACTACCGGGTACAAGATCAGCAAACCCCACACAGTGCTCTGCATGGTGACACAATGCTGCCAGCTCTGTGCTTTTGATGCCACATCCAAGACTTACAGAGCTAACTTCTGGAAAGAGACTGTTCCCCAAGTCTCCCTCTTGTGAATACAATGACCCACACCATAGCATCCAGGAATGACCACCACATGGTGCCTTTACAGAGGAACAATCAGTGAATAAACCTGAAAGCAAGCCAACAAAAAAACCCCACAAACACAGTATGGGAATAACTGTGGGGTAGGCTCTCGCAGGCTCCCTGCCACTGCATGGTTTAGGGGAGAGGCCCTGGTCAGGGTGTTGGAAAATCTGAGTTCTCATCCTTGTCTTCTGCTATTCTCCTTTGTCCCCTAAGGCAGAGCACCTTAACTTTCTGAGTCTTAGTTTTCTCATCTGTATGACAATCCCTGCTAGTGCCTACTTATACGATTGTTGTGAAAATCAAATGTGATAGTGCACATAAAAAACATAGGAAATTGCAAAATGCCATCTAGATATAAGGAAATCAGGGTGATGCCCACAACATTTATTCGCCTCCATGGTGACATGTGTCCTGTGCTGCAGCCACACCGAACTCTTTCTCCTGGTTTAAGATCTGCCCGCCTTTGTGCACCTCTGGCCTCAGCTCCTGCTGTCTCTCCTAGAATGCTCTGCTCCCTTATTTCCTTTGGTCAAATCCCATCCATCCTTCATGACTCCACCTGAATTCTACTTTCTCCAAAGACCTTCCTTGATCCTTCAAAAGAAAGTCAAGTCTCTATCCTCGGCGTTCCCGTGTCACTTCATCTTTAGGGCAATGACCACTTTCTGCCTTACATGAAGGGCTGTTCATGTGTAGTTTATGTTCTCTGCTGTCTTGCCCATCTGGGGGCAGGGTCCATGCCTTGGTGGTTCTTGCAGCTCTCCTAAGGGTGTGTACAGAGCTGACAGTGCACAAGAGGCACACAGCACCATTCCGTCTTGTTGCAATGAATCGGAAAGGACCTCGAGAGGTGATCAATGCCCTCAGGGCCCGGAGGCAGAAGATGAGCAGTCAGGCTCCAGGGATAGGGGTCTATAAACACTTTTTGACGTAGAAGCCCAATTTCAAAGCCTAGTAGTTTTAGACTATATTTGCATTTGGAGGCTTTTAAAGCACCAAAACTTTAGATTTATATCTTCATGAACAGATGTGGAAGGGAAAATCAATTCCTCATAGGAATGGCTTATTCGTTTTTATCTCAGTGCTGAATATTATGCACCAAGTGGCAAATTAATACATAAATTGACCAGAGATATATACACCATAGAATAGTGCCCTGATGAGAATGGAGTGAGAAGTGGTCTGAGCTCCCCATGGCTGGGTGTGGCAGATGCCTGCCCATTATGTGTCAGTCAAGTCAGAGTTTCCCAAAAAGATGTTGGAAGCAAAGGCAACTCTGAGTGTTAGAAAAACCCAGACTATTCCTCGAGAAGAAGGGCAATGCTCACACACGTCATTTAGGGGGACATGTGGTATGGTATGCAAAGCTGGTGCCATCTTGCCTTTCCAGGGCTGTTAGAAGGATGTCATGAGAAAAAGTCATGGCAGCCCCCTGGCCCTTTCCCACGTGTGCCGTCTGCTTCCCCCAGTGAGCACGTCCCTCCTCCAGGACAGGAGGAAGAGAATAGAGAAACATCACAGATTGGCCCTGAGAGAGGTGCCCTCTGGGGCTGGTGGGGCCCCCCTGCTCTCGTCTGGCGTGGCTCCCAGAGTGAGTGATGTGAGCAAATGAAGCATGAGCACAACCTCCCTCCTCCCTCCTGCAGGCATCAGTCCCAGCCCTCCCAGGAGCCCTAGGGCAGAGTGGACAGGTGGGCATGAGGGGCAGGACAGGGCCTGATGAGAAGTCACCTGCTCAACCTCTGGGCCAGCTGTCCCACAGCCAAGTGTTCGATGGGCAGAGGAGGGTCCTGAGGGGAATGCAGGATCCAGGGCCCACCAGGGAACTCCGCAGTGGGCTGCTGGTGGCCGAGGACTGGTGTGGGCTTCCAGAGAAAGCAGACCAGGCAGAAAGGGCAAGTCTACTCTAAAAAATTCCATAAACATGGAAAAAAACTAAAAGTGACTGCTTTCCCCAAGAGAGGGGATGACACATAATAGACAAAGCTTCTGACGTAGTCTAGCTAAAAGCCAAAGAGCTAGTTATCAGCTCTGGAGGGAGCGAGGTTGGGGAGAGAGAGAGGGGCAGACACACACACTCACACAGGAGATGCACAGAGACAGAGAGAGACAGAGAGAGAGGGGGAGAGGGAGGAGGAGGGGGAAGAGCATTTTCTATTTGTCTCGTTCAGTTTCTTATCATGAAGGGATGCCGGATGTCCTTTAGGGGGATAATAGAAGAGAAACAATGGAAAGGAAAGGGTTTGCATAATCAGGAAGGACCACACAGAAACCGCAAATGACAGATGGGTGTCCTTATCCCCCAGACACAGGTTAGCATCCCTGCTCACATGTCTGAGGAGGCTGAGGTTCCAGTGACAGAAATGCCCATGGATTTGTCATCTTGGAGATGGGGACAGAGCCCCCTCGCACTCATAGCCCCCCTATCTTGAAGAAGCTGTGAAGATGCGGGGGAATTAGAGGCTCAAACATCACATCCCTGCACCAGGTCAGGTGGGGATTTTGCCTGGAAATAGAGAGGAGGTGCTTTAATGAACCGGTCACGTCCTGGGTGAGAATGAGAGGAGAGGTGGCTCTGTCAGGAGAAACAGGGAGCTGCCGGCACAGCACATGTGTGAAGAGGAATTTCCACACTCCCTGAGGACACCTGTTCAGTCAAAGCAGCTTATAAAGAAACAACGGTAACACTGTCATCCTGTCACATCCCACATTCCCAAGAAGGGTGATCTTGCAAGCCCCAGAGGGCTGGAAGAAACTGTGAGCTCCTCCTCTCCAGTTTGTTTTTGGGGAGAATGGAATGGGTTAGGGTAATCTTCTATAAGCCAACAGCTTCCGTAAGGAATTGGTATTGATTCAGGGTAGACAGAACAGCTTCATTTCTTAAGCATTACTCCAAAGTATTTATGTTCATCTTAGAAGGTTGGATGTAAATCAAGACTTGAGTGTTCAAAACCTCGGTTCTTATCTGCAGTCAAAGCCAGATGCTGGAAGATAGAAACGACAGAGTTGTTGAGCTTTTTTCCACCTGCTCAAGACACAAAAGTAATTTTTTGAAGGCAAAATACAGCTCTATCCCTCAAAAGTTGCGAGGAAATTCATGACTCTGAGAAAAACAGCAAAGTAAAAGGAGACTTTCGGGTTTCAGTTGTCTTTGTGCTTGGAGGTCTCTTCAAAACCTATCCAGTTACTGTGCTCAGTCTAGGGACTCCCTCAGCCAGGGACCCCCTCTTTCCCCGCCTCTCAGAGAGGACAGAAACCACATGTCCCTCTGGTGTCTTGCCCATCATTTCAGACATTCTGAAAAGCTCTCTACATTTCAGGGATATGGAGTCGGTATGCAGGTGTCAAAAACACTCTTGATGTAAGTTGTTAAGATCCTCTGAGGAAAGCATAAAGAGGAAGCAAGGAAAAGTACGTTCATGATTTGTTTTTAAATTAAAAGAGGTGGGGAAAGAAGATGAGAAGAGTGTGGAGGAAGAAAGGCAGGACACGGACGCCTTCAGGTCCCAGGCTATCCTCCCCAGCTGCCAGAAGTGCTGGCTCGCAGCTGCCTGGCCGTCTCAGCCCCTGTGTCCCCTCACCCCATGCGGCACATCCCTGCTCCATAGCTCCAGGGGTGGCTGAGGCCTTCGCTGTGATTGCATCACAGCCCAACCTCTCCCTCTGCCCTGTCCTGCCTCCTTCACTCGCCGGTGAGTGATGCTCCTAAAAGCCGTTTCCAGGAAACCTCCTGCATGTAGATCTCCATCTCAGAGGATTTTTCCAGAGAACCTCACCTAAGACAGGGAGGGAGGAGGGAGGGGGCAAAGCTTTTAGTGTTTTTAATGAGTAGATAATTTTTTATCAAATACAGAAAAGGCACACAAGCCAACGTGTTTGTCACAGCCCTGGAAAACCCTTGGTGTCTTCATTATTCAATATTAGTGCATATTTCTGGACGTATTCTATGTATCCCAACTATACCTAGAGTGTTGTCATGTGGCATCTTTTTATATCTAAAGTAGGATTATTTTTCTAAAACCTTAAAAAAAGACAATGTTGGAGATTCTATTAGATACCCTGGATTAAGTCACTGAGTTACTTTAACTACGAATTTTTTGTTTTGGCATTTTAAGTGGAAACAATCTCCATAGTTCCTTAACTTTTTTTCTTCATTTAGGATAGTGAATTATTTTTTACACTTTTGCTCCCATTTATCCCTTGCTGAGTTGTGTTCTTGAAAATAACATTTTAGTTATCTTTTCTTCTTTTTCATATGGACAAGGTAGCAGCCCTGCACGGGCCCTGTGTCTCAGGACTAAACCCCATGTCTTCTCACTTGGAGTTTAGGGCAAAATTCTCCAGCCATGCTCCTTCTGGTTACCATGCAATGCACCTACTGGTACAGAATATTCAAGAAAGCCCAGAAAAAGCACGTTAAAATGAACCAACTAATTCTCTTCAAAATCCATGAATTTTAAATATACATTTATTTGCATATCACACGAATGCTGATATTTGTCTTACAACCTCTCTTCTATGCACATTTTTCTGTCCATTTAGATAATGAAAGCTGTTCAAATTAACAAGTCAGAGAAACATAGATAATACTATTTTCTATACACAATTATGAATTCTAGTGGTTCACGCCTTTGGACTGTGGCTTTTTAAAAACCCAGTATTGTCTTACAAAGTACATCAGAAGCCCTAAGCCTATGTTCATCCCAGCTCTGTCACTCACTAGCTGTGAGAACTTGGGCAAGTTGTTTAGCTTCTCTGTGCCTCAGTTTCCTAATCTGTGAAATGGAGATAATAATATCAGTATCAATTTCATGGGATGGGTGCAAGGATTACATCAATTCATTCCCATCAAGTGCTTGGACCAATGCCTGGCGTACAGGTACACTGCATTATTACTAATTCATGGACCTCGCTGGGAGCAATGGTGAGCACACAGATCTTTAAGTCTCTCTTCAGAGACCCTGGCAGCTATGTATAAGCACAGGGCTAGCAAAATACCTCTTTTCCCCAAATTTTAATGATCAGGAAACATCCAGCTAGACTCCCCAGTCTATAAACTGCCTTATCTTTAGACCCTTTCTATCCTTCATCTCAGCTCAGTTTCTGAGTCCCCAAATTTTACCTCCATACCGTCTTTCAAATGCCTTACTTTGCTTCCATTCTAATTGTCATCTCTGTAGTTCCAACACTCATTTTCTCGATTTTGGTCTAGAAGTGTTCTAGCTGACCTACTCACTTCCATTCCTTTAGCAGTCCAGAACCACCAGTGACTCCCTACTGTCCTTTGTGGCACTCTAGACCCTTCCAACATGGCTCGCACCTGGTGTTCCCTCCTTCCCCATCATTTGCCTACATTTACCAGTCAAATTGGGTTACTTGCTGTCCATTCATTCTGTCATTCAGTCAACACTTCCTAGGGTGCTCAAAAGCCAGATTCTGCTTTCCAAAAGTTTGCTATAGAGTGGGGAGATAGACGCATGTCATTGAATCCTTGCATTAAAATTCTAGGATTGCAACCCAGATTACTAAACGCAGTTGCAACCAAAATGCAGAAAGTGCAATGAATCTTGCCTGGGGGAGGAGTGAGGGGTTGTGGAAATCCTCAAGGAAGGTGAAGAAAGGATCAGGTGCTATGGGAAGAGCTTTTCTTTACAGCTCTATTGATGTATAATTGAAGTACAATAAACTGCATACATTTAAAGCGTACAAGTTGATAAGTTTTGACACCCATGAAACTATGACCACTATCAAGAGAATGAACATATCTGTCACCCACCTTCCAACATTTTCTCCTGCCCCTTTGTAACCTCTTTCTCCTGCTCCCTTCCTTCCCAGTCAAGCTCTGATCTGCTTTCTGTCACTGTTGGTTAATTTGCATTTTCTAGAATTTTACATAAACAAAATTATACATTGTGTAGTCCTTTTTTGGTCTTACTTCTTTCACTCAGCGTAATTGAGATTCATCCAGCTTTAGCATGCATCCTCGATAGTTTGTTTCTTTTTCTTGCAGAGCAGTATTCAATTGCAGTTATATACCATATTTTTTTCATTCATTTACCTGTTGATGGGCATTTGGATTGTTTCCAATTGTTGGCTCTTCCAATAAAGCTTCTATGAGCACTGGAATATATGTCTTTGTATGGACATACACTTTCATTTCTCTAGGGTAATACCTAAGAGCGAAATGTCTGGGTCATATGGTAACTTATGTTTTACTCTTAAGAAACTGCCCAACAATTGTTTTCCAAAATGGCTGTACCATTTGACAGTGCCTCCATAGCCATGTATGAAACTTCCAGTTGTTCCACACAAGAGGGTTTTCTTTGATAAGGTAATCAAAGGATGGTGAGAATGTGTGTGATTTTTTCAGAGAACATCAAGAACATCAGATAGTCAGAGTAGCAGAAGCAATTGAGCAAGTTGAGAGATGGGATGGGTGATAAAGCAGAAATTTTGTTTGAGGCCAGCTCCTAGAAGGCTTTGGTATTTGGAAAGTACATTCCAGGCAATGGAAACTCATTGAAGGCTCCATCTTCTGTCTCTGGACGTTCCATGAGGTTTCCCACCTTTAGACCGTTCTCTCCCTCATGCTGCTCCCTTCCTTCGAACACACCCATCTGCTGTGTTGCTAATATCTATGAAAAGTTCAAGACCCAGTTGAAATGCTACCTTGTCTTCAAGTTCATCCTCAACCCTGAGTTTCCTTCACCATTCCTTTGAACTTCACCCATGGTCCTGAGTCACCTTGCGCCTCCAATTACGGTGAGTCCCCTATTCATCTGAGGTCTCTAGTGGCAGAGATGGTGGCTCGTTCATGCAACATCACCCACAAGACCAATCCCTTTAGGAAGATGTATCTCTCTACACGTTTCTTTTGGTTTTATTTTTATGCAAAGTCCAAACTAAAGGAACATTTTGAATCAAGGAAGGTATAAATCTCATTGCTCATTTTGCCAAGAGCAAAATGAGAAGATGTGGGCTGATTCCAAGGAAGAAGAATAATTACTTTTCTTCTCTCCCAGCTTCATTGGCTTAATCATTTCGTCCTCTATCCTTTGCTCCTTTGTGCGCACCAGGTCTCCCTCACTCAAGTGGGGCAAATTATGTAATTAGTGAAAGAGCAACAATTTTGCAGAGAAAATGGTTATGTGCTTATGGAAGTTCAATTAATGTCAATTAAAATGTCCAAGAAAACCATTTACTGGGCCTAGAGGAAGAAAGCAGAACTGGACCCTGGCAGAACTAAGGATAGCTGAGAAGCACTGACCGTAAAGAAGACCATTTTGAGGCCCTGCTCAGGTGCCTGGTGCCCATCCTTGCTGGACCTTAATGCCCATCTCTCTCTCTCTTCTGTGTTAACATAGTCCAAAGTAACCAGCAACAGCAGAGAGTGCCCAGGAAATGGCACATGTGTGACTTTAACTGGTCTCATCAATGATCTTTGCCAGATTTACACCTTCTTCACCTCTTTTCCCAGTTTTCCACAAGACATTCAAGTCATTAGAGAACACTGAACATAATTGTTATTCTTGGAAAACCTATCATGATATCCAGGGGTTTCGACTATCCATTTGCCTTCAATTGTTTTAGCAGCTGGACAGGGCTATCAATAAAACATGTGTGTTTGATTTTGGAACATGCAGCTTGGTTTGCTATAATGTCGTGGTGTTTAACTTTCTCTGTGTCCACCCAGACTGACAGGTGCTTCCAAATTCTAGCCTCAGTTCAGGAGGACATTCTTTCTCAAGAATGCCATCCTTACTTTAGTGTATGTATTGGCCAAGGAAAGTGCTGAAACACTTGAGCCAGGGGCTTGGCTGCTTTATTTTTAAAACTGCCTTTATTTTTTTAAAGTTCTATGGTTTTGACATTGAATCAATATCAGGAAAATACCAGAGGCCACTGCTACAATTTGCATTTCATAATGTGTTTTGTACTGCTTGAAAGTACACTAGACTGTGGCAGAGTTTTCTCTGGGGTCTTTTCTGTAAACCTTACCTGGGCTACTGCTTGGTTGCCTGGTTTTGTTTGTCATCAGCATCTCTGATCAAGGTGGCAGAAGGATGAGAGGGAAACAAGGCAACTTGAAACATTCCCTCCTTCAGAATAGACAGAAGGAATGAAGCTCGTGCATTTAGCTGTGGGCAGGCACAAGGATTCTAGATGAGAAGACTGGTAGAGACACTTCTTCACTGTCCTGAAGCTGCATGAGCATTCAGTATAGGACCCCATCTGTTTTGTTAAATTGACAATTTCCTTTAGCAGGAAATCAAGGTTCAAACTGAGTTTTAGACTAGCTACAGAATAAGAAATAGCTTCACTTTTTAAAGACTTTGCTTTTTAAGACATTCAGCATGTAACCTAATTTCATTTGATAGGTTTGTTTTTCCCTTCTCCATTTGCTGCCTAGAAATGTGTTTCATTATCTCCTGCAGAATTGGAGTTGGGAGGGAGAGCTGGAGAGTCTAAGTTCTCTGGGCCTCAAAAGCAGTAAAAATTAAAATAAAACAACATAAAATAAAATTAAAATAAATCACAAGAACGGCCATCCCAGTGGATTTTCTGTCTTAAACACTTCATACTGAATAGCTGTACTACTGAGGAGTACTGGCTGGATCTCTTCAGTTTCCATTTCAGAAGCACAGAGAGAATACCAAACTCAAAAGAACAAAAGATAACACGTTAGCACAAACATAGACATGGCTAGATTTTATTCAGGGGAAATTGGTACCTACTTGAGGGAAAAGTTTACAACTACTAGGCTCTTTTTAGGATGTCACATATCAACACTTTCAAATTTTTAAAATTCAGAGCTTCCAAAGTGTTCTAACATCCAAACAGGGTTTTATCTTTAAAAAGTAATTATAATGAAATATGATTTCCCAGGATAAAAAGCATTCATTTAGAGTGATCTTTTTGAATACTGATATGTGAGGAAAACACACACACACTAGCAATTTTAGAACATCAACTTTTTAATGTAGAAAGAGTAATTAAGTAATTACTGGGGAGAAGAGACACGCACATCACTGAGTCCCTCAATAGCACAGGCTGTCTATGTGGGTTCTGGTGCCCTCAGCAGATGGAAATGAACTTACTTGATGTCACACAAAAGGGCCACTCCTCTCAGGATCCAGTGATCCGGGGACAACACTGTTCGCAAATATACCACAGTGATGAAGGTCAAATCAGTTCGCCTGGGTTTCTTGTAAATAGGACACACATACAGCTTGGGGTCCTTGGGTGCCGTGGAGTTAATGGCAAAGATGTGGAGCACGGGTAACTGCGTGAAGAGTACCTTGGGGGTGGATTCCGTGAGCTTCCCATTCCGTCTGTCCCAGGCTGCTCCATCCATGTACAGCCCATAAATATACACACCTTCCTGGAAGAGTCAAGCATAAGGTAACAGGATTTATTTTTTAAACTACGTGCTGCAAAATTAGTCATAAAGGCTGTCAGTCTGGAAATAAAACACACACCAGTCTTAAAACACTACCAGAGGGAGAAAGCATCACCGGGCACACTGCATTCGTGAAATACTGAGCCCAGTTTTCTCCTGCAGCCTGTGTTGAGGCTATGAGTGCTGTAGAAATGTTCGTGTTTGTTATTAGTTATTTCAGTGTGGGGGTAGCCTCCCTGAGCAACAGGCTTAGCCGGTAGCACCAGATCACCTCTACAGGGAGGTGAAAGTCTCTGAGAGGTCTGGTTTGAGTTGGTGGAAGGTGGGAGCATGGAACAGGATCTGGAGCTGCTGTCATGTGGGATCTCAGCCTGGCCCTGGCCAAGCCAACCTGTGTCTCAACTTCATCTCAGTCACAGGATGAGGTGAGGTTTCCACAGCCAGGCCCAGCTAGTGGGAGAGTCAGAGCGCCCCCAGAGGCCAGGCATGGTAGAGTCAGGGGAATCATGGCAGGGGCAGCATCTGGCCACCCTCCCCAGTGTCTCTCTCATACAATAGGCCCTACCCTGGGAGTCCTCATCGTTAAATCAGGGAGATAAGATGCATAGGTGCAGAAAAATTTTTTAAAGATATGAATTGAATAGCAGCACACACTTGTTACTGGGAGTGCCCGGTGAACTGTTCTGGGGGGTGAGGGCGGTGACTTCTGAGGCAAGGTCCCTGTGGCTGGAGTGCTCAGGGGCCTCTGTAGAGGAGATGGCCTTGATGGGCCTTGATGGGCTTGCAGCAAGGGGCTGTGTTTGGAAAGAAAGAGGAGAGAGCATAGGCATCACAGGCAGGAGTAACACTACAAAGAAAGGCAGGGCGGGCCAGAAAAGCCCCAGTATTTCCTTTATCAGAGGGCTCAGTAGTAGTAAAAGAAGTCAGGGCTTGACCGTGGAAGGATCTGGGTGCTAAGCTGAAGAGTTTAAACTGGATCCTGTAGGCAGTGGGGAGCCACAGAACATGTATTCACTGAAAAAAGAAAGGCTGAAGGAGAATCACAGGGGAGGCTCCAACAATCATGCCAGCTCACCAAATAGATAAATGTAGAGGATGGTGACCATTTTTCCATCTCCAGTGAGGATCGGATCAGGGGAAGTAAATGCTGATTAGAATGAAAGACAGTAAGATGAAGTAAATGCTGATTAGAATGAAAGACAGTAAGATTCATTGCAGAGTGTTTTCTGGAATCCCCCTGTGTGGGCTCACCGTGTGAGGACCATGTTTTTTGAAGCAAAAACGGAGGCACATGATTTGACAGTAAAACCATGGGCAGTCCCAGAAAATCAGGACATATAGTTACCATCATTAACTCAGTGGGTGACAATCAACTACATGAATAATGGGACCACTTAAAAGCCATCGTATGGTAAATTGTATCCCTCTCCAGGGTGCTTTCAGCCTCAGAACTTTAAAAAGTCAGTGAGAAGGTGTGGTAGATAGAATAGTGTCACCCAAAACTTCATGTCCACCCAGAACCTTGGAATGTAATTATTTGGAAATAGAGACTTTGCAAAGTATGCTTAGATAAGGACATACTGAATTAAGGTAGGTCCTAAATCCAATGTGATTGGTAACTTTATAAGAAGAGGAGAGGACACAGATATATATATACTTATATAGATGAATGTGAGAATGGAGGCAGAGATTGTAATGATGAAGGAAAGCCAAAGATTGTCAGTAACCACCAGAGGCTAAGAGAGAAGCTTAGAACAAGATTTTCCCTTGGGGCCTCCAGTAGAAACCAACCCTACCCTGATTTGACTTCTGGCCTCCTAAGTAGTGAGAGAATATATCTCTGTTGTTTTTAGCCACCCAAGGTAATGATACTTTGTTATGACAGCCTTTGGAAAGGAACACAGATTTTGATTCCAGGAAGCAGGATGCTGCGGTAACAAATGCCTACAGATGTGGAAGGAATTCTGGAATTGCATAATGGGGAGAGGCTGGAGGAATTGTGAAACTGCCTAAAAGAGATTGTTGGTGGGAACCTGGAGGTTAAGGTGCTTCTGGTGAGGCCTCAGACAGGAATGTGGAAGATAATACTGGAAACTGAAGGAAAGGTGGCCCTCGTTATAAGGTGGCAGGGAACTTGGCTAGAACTTGGAAATCATCTAGTCCAGCCCCCTTACTTGACAAATGAGGGAATGAAAATCAGAGAGAGGGAAAGGGAGACTGATTTATCGAGAGTCTACGTGGGGTCCAGCACCACACCTAAATGATCACATTTAAATCTTCACAACTACCTTTTTCTAAAATTTATTTATTTATTTGAGACAGAGTCTCGCTCTGTCACCCAGGCTGGAGTGCAGTGGCAGGATCTCAGTTCACTGCAACCTCTGCCTCCTGTATTCAAGCGATCCTCCCACCTCAGCCTCCCAAGTAGCTGGGACATTGCAGGTGCCCGCCACCACCCCAGGCTAAGTTTTGTATTTTTAGTAGAGACGGGTTTCACCATGTTGGCCAGGCTGGTCTCGAACTCCTGACCTCAAGTGATCTTCCCGCCTTGGCCTCCCAAAGTGCTGGGATTACAGGCGTGAGCCACCGTGCCTGGCCACAACTCCTTTAATAAGGTTGAATTATCATGCTCATTTTGCAGATGAAGATGTGAAGACTCACAAAAGTTAAAGAATTTGCCCACATTCATTGAGCAGATCAGTATCCAGGAAGTGGGGGCTCTTCCCCCAGCCATGTTCCTTTCCACTCAAAGGGGACACCCCTGGAACTGGCCCCTGACTCCAACCTGCTAGTTCCCTTCATCTCTGCTGCCCTCAGCACTGCTCTGCTGCCTACAGTAGAATCTGTGAGTAGCCCACAGCAGTAGCTGGAGATGTGTAGAAAAGCCTTATTTATTTATTTATCAAGACAGGGTCTCACTCTGTCACCCAGGCTGGAGTCTGGTGGTGTGATCACTGCTTACTGCAGCCTCAACCTCCGGGGCTCAAGCAATCCTCCCATCTCATCCTCCCAAGTAGCTGGGACTACAGATGTGTGCCATCACGACTGGCTAGTTTTTGTTTGTTTGTTAGTTTGTTTGTTTTTGGCAGAGACAGGGTCTCCCTGTGTTGCCTAGGATGGTCTTGAACTCCTGGGCTCAAGCGATCCTCCTGCCTCAGCCTCCCAAAGTGCTAGGATTATAGGCATGAGCCACCGCACCTGGCCAAAAAGCCTTTTTAGCAAACACAAGTATAACTTGTAATTTTGTAGAAATGTAGTCTACGGAGTTCTAAGAGCTCATTAGACCTTGTCATTAATCTTCCACTCTGGCAGATGGGGGAGGCTTTGGCACTGATGTCTTCTGGTTATGACGGAGGGAACCCTCACTGCAAAGCAAATGGACCTAACCAAGGCACTTATAGCTCAGTTTTAAGCAGAACTTGAAATTTCAGCTCTGGCTCCAGAACGGTCCCTGCTATTCCCCAGCAATGCCTACCCCAGGGGGTGACGTGATCTCCTCCTTGGTCTGTCTCAGAACTTCATTGTGGATGGTCACAGTGTCCAGTGCCCAGCCTTTGTGGGCACGGGTCACTTCTTGCCTCATTGCTGTGAGGAAGCCTTAAAGAAAAAAAGAAGAGATGTTGACGCCTTGTTGCAATCTGCTTTTAAAAACAAGAAGGAAGCAATGTTAAGTGTTACTTGCTTGTCAATCTCCAAACTACACATCCGTCTCAAAAGGAGTTGAGGCCAAACCCCAGGGGAGACATTTCTCTCAGTGTTTCCTTTCTGTGGGGACCCGCAGTGAGCTAAATCTTTCTCGCCTGCTGACAGCAGGAAAGCAGTACCGTTTATACTTCAAACTGGGCCTTGGTTTGAAACTCTCCTGAGATTTCAGCTGCTCAAGTCTTAAAGGCTTGTAACCCAATTCTAGCTCACAGTCTCTACTTGAAAATATAATATCGAGGAATAAGATCGGAATGGTGAAATATTCTGAGAATAGCATTCCAATTAGACTTGAATCAAACCATTATCAAGCTTCTATTTGCTATAATGGAACAATTTCATTTAGTCTAGGGAAATAAGGCATAATGCCAAAATAGAAAACCTGACTTTCGATTTGACCAAAAAAAGCAATCACCCTGGAAAGGAAAGCTACATATTTTAATGTGCATAATACAGTGATTTTAAGACAATACGCGGTTCTGTACACTGTGGCTTTTCTTTAAAGTTAGTATTTCAAACCATGCCATTCAATTCAATAAGATAAGCCTTTCTTGGAGAGTAACAATCAATGTTAGAAAAAAATACCCTAAACTTCAAACTGGACTTCAAAACCTTAAGAAAACATATTTATGATCTACATATTTTATTTTGGCCTCCATGTAAATATTAAAAATCATAAAGCTCTCCAAGGAGTAAAATTTTATAATGTGCGTGTTCCTGCTACTCCTAGATTAGTGAGCTCTGAGAACCAAACCAGCACATACCAATGTATGCACAAAACAACACAAAAGTGAACATCTTATCAGGTTTGAATGGGAGTTGGGGGAGGGGAGAGTTGCAAGGCATAATTATAAGCACTGAGTCCAGATCCCCTGGAGTTGGAAAGAAAGAACAGGTCCTAGCCTGGCTTTACTGAGTCAAGTTCTCCTCATTATTAAATGAGACACTTGGAGAGGCACTCATATGGTCATGCTTTCATTCCTCTGTCAAATCTTGCTGAAGTGGCCACCATGTACCAAGCCCTGTACTACGTGGGATGACCACAAAGATGAAGAGGCCATCCATGGGCCCCACATTCAAGGAGCTCAGTCCAGAGGGAGTGTGGGGGAGGCTGGACATTGACACAACGTTGTCATTATGAACAAAGGTGTGAACAAAGTTAACTACTCGGGAAGACAACTCAGGGAAAGCATAATTGAGAAGATGAAGTGGAAGGTGACTCTTGAGAGCTACATAGGAGTTTGCCAGATGGGGCAATTCCAGGTAAAGGAACAGCACATGCACACACATGGATGGCTGAGACAGTGTGGAGTCAGTGACAGCAGATAAGGTTAGAACAAAGATAGAAGAGTGATTTTTCAAGGTCAGAGTTTGGACTTAAGTCTGTGGATGGAGAGAAGCCACTGAAAATTTAAATAAAAATTCAAATGGTTTGGCTTTATTTGCATCTTGAAACGTTTACTCGGAGCACCCACTAAAATAGGATTAGGTGTGGTAAAGAAGGGCCTTTGCATTAACCCAAAAGAAGAGTTGACCAATCAATCAAAGCAGCTGAGTGAAGGACTTTTATAGAAGATTCTTTTAAAGCTATAGTTTCATGAAACCGAGTGCCTAGTAGGAAAGACTGGTTTTATGATACAAAATGTTAAGTATAGGAGGCAGGAAATGTAGTGGAAATTTGTCTGGCAGCAATGGCTGGTGAATGCCTGTGCTCTATATGGAGTCACTTGAGGGGATTTGATCAGCATGTGATTACGTTGACTTCCTTTTTTTATTATTTTAGAGACAGGGTCTTGCTATGTTACTCAGGCTGGTCTCAAACTCTTGGGCTCAAGTGATCCTCCCACCTCAGCCTCTGGAGTAGCTGGGATTACAGATGCGAGCCAATGTGCCAGGCAACTTCCATTTTAAACATCCAGGCTCCCATACTTTAGCAGTAAAACATGTGGTGTGTTTTCCAGTCAATGGTATATACAACAAAAATAATAAAACCCAATTCTCCATTCTAAGGCACTCCATGAAAATGTCATTTTCACCATTCAACATTCAGTGTGCATCCATGTATTAGACACTGTATATCCTAGTAGGGTTTTCTGGACTCGGAATTAAATCAACCCTATTTTATGATGTTTTAAGATTCATTACTGATCTGTGAATCTACAAGGTCATAATGTACAAGGCATGAATCCTGGTCTTAACCATCCATTTGCACAAGTTGAATAATTAAATTTTCCTATAACATTTAAAGTTCCAGCTAAACTGCAAATTTGACCTCACTCCTTGTGGCACTCAAGACAATGTCATAGGTGCCAGAGGAGGATAGAGCTGGATTCTCGCTTATTTAGCACAACTGCTTCAAAGACTTCAGTCATCATCAGAGTTCTGAAAAACTCTAGTGCGAATAAGGAGACATCATGTCTTATCTTCTCCCTAATGGGGAGAGGTGCTCCCTAATGGGAATGATGTTGGCCAGCTGACTTCAGCCATAAGTCTCCTAATGCTTAGGAATGCCAGGAGGTGGACTCTAGAACACACTTATGTTACCTTGTACTATTAAGAAAGGAAAATGTTAAATATATTTGCAGTCTGAGAGTGGAGATAGGAAACATTAATGGGCCATTCCCATGTTCAGAGAACGTAGAGAAGATAAATGTCCTTTCAAGTCTTGATCATTTTGTTTCTGCTTCCTAAAAAGAGCATGACCCTTGCGGCACTCAAAGGGTAGCAAATCCAATGAACTGTTTATTACTGAATTTAAAAAATGAATGGCCATCTTTCTTGTAGATGGATAACAAGCTTAATGGAATGAAAAGCTGATTTTTTGAAGCCTGTATAATTTTTAAAGACTATTGATAAATTTTTCTTTGTAAGAGCTTGAAAGTAGTACTTTTGTTTTGGCGCAATTTAGTTTTTTGTTTGTTTGTTTTGTTTTGTTTGTTTTTTAGACGGAGTCTCGCTCTGTCGCCCAGGCTGGAGTGCAATGGCGCGATCTCCACTCACTGCAGCTCCACCTCCCAGGTTCACACCACTCTCCTGCCTCAGCCTCCCGAGTAGCTGGGACTACAGGCGCCCGCCACCATGCCCAGCTAATTTTTTGTATTTTTTAGTAGAGACGGGGTTTCACTGTGTTAGCCAGGATGGTCTCGATATCCTGACCTTGTGATCTGCCCACCTCGGCCTCCCAAAGTGCTGGGATTACAGGCATGAGCCACTGCGCCCCTGGCTGGCACAATTTAGTTTTAATAATTCCTAAACCAAATTTCAATCATCAGTGGTGGAAAAATGATTCCTCTGTTCATATGTTTAACTCCAAAGGGAGAAACAAAAAGTTGGGGAAAATCTTCAACAATAGTAACCTTCTATTCTTCATGAGATTAAACCACCCACATGAAAACAGGTGATTTGATTATTTAAACATCGAGTTACATGTGGTCTAAATCAGATGCTTTAAAAAAAATTCTTCCCCCTCAAACCCACAAAGCATAATGAATTCTTAAAACACTTGTCAAGCTTGTTCTTTTTAAAAAACTCACAAGTTTGAAACATGTATCTAAAATACAATTTATAAAATGCTTAATCTGCCGATTCTGGAGCCCACAGTGCAGGGTGGGGTGGGGGTAGGCAGCTGCCCACTACACCAGCAGAGCAAGACTGCAGGGGTGTGGCCCTCCCTCCCAGGCCCTTCTGTTCAGACACCCAAGGGGAACATGTGCACCCCTGGGATCACATGACCAGAAAACAAGACCCCAGAGGTTTCTTGAGTCTCTGCTTACCAGAGAAGCTGAGTGCAGCCCTGCCAGCCCATCCCTGAGCAAGGCACCCCCAGATGGGACAAAGCAAGGTATGGCTCGACTGGGCAGGGCAGGGCAGGGCAGGGCAGGGCAGGGCTGGGCAGGCAGGTGGGCTCTGGAAGGGGAGGATGGTAGCAGACAGGGTGTTGCCTCCTGCCTGCAGGTGGGGAGCACCCTGATTGAGTGGGCTGAGAAGGGTTAGTCACCAAGCCTGGACCCCCCAGCTCCTTTGCTTATAGGCTGATATCAGAGTAGTGACTCATGGGAAGCAGTTATCTGGAAAGTCTGAGGACTGGTCCATACGGTCAGGGAGGAGCTGGGGGAAGAGGACAGTACCGTGAAGGCAGATAAAAAGGTAGCAGCCTCAGATTTCTGCATCCCCATGGGGTTTGCCAACCCAAAGCCTGCAGCTTACTTCATAAAGAGAAGAAAAAAAAAAGCACTTAATGAAAGTTATGGACAGCTACCCCCCACTTACCCCCACACACAAAATCCAAATGATTTTTTCATCTCCCCTCTGGCCTCCTCCCAATACAATACAGTTTCCTGTTTTCTTTCTTTTTAAAAATTCCCTTTTAAGCTAGGATTATACTTTGGAAACTCAGGTCTAAAGTAACACTTGTTATGTGTCCATTCCTATAATAGTAGTAATCCAACAGTTCAACACACTAACGGCTGTTGTTTGACTTGTGCAATCAGCTGGCTTAAAGAAAGCTGAAGAATGCTTTAAGTATCATTTCATACAAGGTCTTAGAAAAGGTGAAAGAAATAACTAATCAGGAAGATTGCTCTTCTCAAATTTATAAGGAGTTGGTTGGCATTTTGTAATGATTTATACTAAAAATAAGCAACATTTTCTTTTCTTTAATAAATGAACTGGTCCTTACTCAATAGGCCTTAGGCTGTGCAGTATTTCCTGTCTAATCAGTTTCTAAGCTTCCCAGTAGCGTCTTTGAAGATGAGGAGAAATGATGTTCCTGCCATGAGTTTACGACAGGCAGTTTTTCCCCCAAATGAGAAGCAAATGTAGTTCATTGGTAAATTAAACAAAAGGTCAGAAATCATTAAACGAAGATAGGGTTGGTCAACCCAGTTGAATAAAAATGCACCAAGCACCTTTCCCAGTTCTTTGCTGTAAGGCAGGGACCTTAAACTGCTGAAAATTAGAGACACCCAGGAATCTTCCAAAACTCCCAATTCCCAAGTCACAGCTCAGATCAATAAAATCAGAATCTCTGGAGGTGGAACCCAGGTGCCAGCTTTGTTTTAAGGCAGGGCTTCTCAGACCTTAATGTTCATGGGAATCACCTGAGGAGGGGGACGTACTAAAAGTGCACGTTCTGATTCAGTAGGTAGATCAAGAGTGGGGCCTGAAATTCTGCATTTCAATCAAGCTCCCAGGTGATACAGATGCTGCTGGCTGGGTAGCAAAGGTCCAAGGTCACTCATTAGAATGACCAAGGAAGCTTTTCAGAAAGTTTATTGCCACCAACAGTGTGACAGCATTCCTATTTCTCCACAGCCATTGTGAAAGACAGTGTGGCAATTCCTCAAGGATCTAGAACCGGAAACACCATTTGACCCAGCAATCCCATTACTAGGTATATACCCAAAGGAATACAAATCATTCTGCTATAAAGACACATGCACACGTATGTTTATTGCAGCACTACTTATAATAGCAAAGACATGGAACCAACCCAAATGTCCATCAATGATAGACTGGATAAAGAAAATGTGGTACATATACACCATGGAATACCATGCAGCCATAAAGAGGAACGAGATCATGTCCTTTGCAGGGACATGAATGAAGCTAGAAGCCATCATCCTCGGCAAACTAACACAGGAATAGAAAACCAAACACCACATGTTCTCACTCACAAGTGAGAGTTGAACAATGAGAACACATGGACACAGGGAGGGGAACACACACACTGAGGCCTATTGGTGGGGGAAGGGGAGGGAGAGCATTAAGACAAATAGCTGATGCATGCGGGGCTTAAAACCTAGATGATAGGTGCAGCAAACCACCATGACACACGTATACTTATGTAACAAACCTGCACGTTCTGCACATGTATCCCAGAACTTAAAGTAAAATAAAAAAGAAAAGAAAAGAAAATTGATCGTGTGGACTCTAGAGGGCTCAGCCCTAGAGATTCTGATATACTTGTTCTGGGGCCCCAGGCAGTAGTATGCGTTAAAAGCTCCCCAGGTGATTTTACTGTGGAGGCAGGTGTGAGAACCACTGCCCTGTAAAAAGCTCTGCAGACAAGTCATTGACAGTCACTGATCCACAGTTGTTTTAAGAACAAGTTTGACAAGTGGGAAGACTACAGGCACAATATTAAGAAGACTGTCACTAGTACAAGCTGACTGTTTCCAGGGACCCTTGAGACACACACCTTCTCTGAAATAACCAATCCAGGACATAATTGGCTCCAGTAAAACTTCGGTATAAACGGGTGAGTTGGGACTACCTGTCTTAGCAAGGCTGGGATCAGCTAAACCCATTTAAAAATGTAATTCCGGCCCTGAACTATCTTTTCCTTGAGCTAGTTTATGCTTCCTTTCCCTTTAACCAACCTCCCACTTCCCCCATCTCTCCCAAACCTTTCCACTGTTCCCTCTGTTGACAAACTCTCACATTTTCCACCTTTTCACAGAATGTTCTTTCCACCTTCCGCCAGGTTGCCCTGGCTCAACCCTAAAGACCTTGCCCTTTCCAACTGTTCCTCCACCCTTTATGGGAATTTCTGCTGCATTGACAACCACAGCCTCTGGCCACATGTCCCTCCTCTCATTGTCCTTGCCATATACCCAACTGCTGCGACCCATTAAGCACTCTGAAAACACCTGGGTCTCTCCAGTACCCCATTCAGCATCTGACCTCTCAGACCTTTGGCCTCATCATTTCTTATGACCTTCTCCTCAACTCCATCCCTTTTCTTCATTTCCTTCCCTGTTTGGTTCAGATCCATCCTTTTCATCTCTTGCCTGGCAAAACCACAATCCCAGATGAATCCAAATGTCCCCCCTCTCTCACATCTATACCAGGCTGCTGAATGAAACTAGAAACCATCACACAGCCACCATCACCACAGTTCACCATCAAGAGCCTCAACAGAATTCTCAAGGCCACTTATCAGTCCTTCCCTGTCCCCTTCATCTGCCCTCTTTCTCAAACTTCTGCCACTCTTTTAAAAATCTCTCCACCAACACCTTCTTGCTTTCAAGAGGACCTCGCCTCCTGCTTCAGACAGAGAGTAGAAAGCTTCAGATGGGAATGCCCTTAACTTCTTGCCAGCAAGCCTACCTATGCTCCATCACCATGAGCATCTATGCCCTCTCCTTCCTTAGTACTCTTGTTACAGTGTGCAAGGTGCTGCCTGCCTGGAGCACATTTCTCCACTTGTGAGTGCTGTGTCCACCTCCTCCTGCCTCTTTTACCTCCTCCCTGGGATTATTGGGCTCTCTCTCCCTCCCTCATCCCTCCCACAACCCCCTATCTATCTTTCTCTCTCCTTCCCACCAGTATTTGGACAGGTTTAAGCCTCTCCTATCACTAAAAGAGAAAGAAAGAAAACTTTTTATTCTTATATCTACTCCTCCAATTTGCCTCTCCTCTTCCCAGCCAAATGTCTTGAGAGAATTATCCATGTTATCCATACTCACCCCGTCTCCATTTCCTCGTTTCACTCACATATCCCGAAATCAGACTCCTGCACCTCCCCACCTATTCCACTGAGACTTCTGCCAATGGTCTTCTTGTTGAAAAATCCATCTGGCCATTTTTGGCCCATCCTACTTGCCCTCTTGGAGCACCTGCCACTACTTACTTACTACTCTCCTTCTCCTTGCCTTCCATGACACCATGCTGTCCTGGTTTCCCTCTTCCACACTGTTTGACGTGAGGAGCCCATTCACAAGAGTCCAGGTGACCTGAAGGATGGTGCACAAGCACATTCAGCAGAATCCTGGCAAGGATGACTCAGGAGGAAGATGGGCAGATCACGGCTCTGGTGACCTTCGCAGGAGGATGAAATTCCTACTTGGCGGGTGGAAGTGAGGAATGAGCATGCTACAGTGGGACATTAGATGAGCCAGTCATAGGCTGAGGTCATCAACGAGGGGGCCGAGGCCAAGGACAGAAGTTGCCGAGAAGAGCACACAAAGTGAGCTCTGACGTAGGAAGAGATCAGAGGAGGTGCATGGATGGAAACCAAGGCATGAGAGTTTTCAGAGTCGGCATTCTAGCTGTAGTCAAGGGCAATGATGTCATCAGGGAGGTTGTTAGATATGAGGGCCATGGAGAGAGCAGTTTCAGCACAGTGATGGAGCCTGGCCAGATTACAAAGGACTGGGTGGTTGCTAAGGAAGGTAAACACATGCAGAGACTGGAATTACAAGAGATGTGGTTGTGTCTAAGGCCAGTGCGTAAAAGCTGCTCACACAAAAAGTCAAGGAGGACGGGTTGTTATTCACTCAGAGGCATTTCTATAGTTCTGTGATTTGGGGACAGGGCAGGTTAGTGCTATCACTCACGTTGAAGTTTAGGACCTTGAGGTCCACTCACCTAGATTTCCCAAGATGTTTAAGGGTAGCTCTCATTCATCAAACAGTGGCACTGGGGCATGCTTGGAATTGCTATTAGATTAGAAGCTATCCCCAAGTCCCTTCCAATCCTAAAGTTCCATTAGTCCTTGGCACACTTTCCCACCTCCACAAACAACAGACTTTTATAACTCTTCAAGACACGCATTCAGAGATTGTAGCTAGTTGATGATGTTTCCCTGAAAACACACACACAGGCAAAAGGTCGTAGATTATTTTTATAGAAATGCAAGATAACAGGACAAAAATGATCCATCTCTTTGATCCAGCAGAATTGCCTCTAACTGAAAAATCTTGATTTGCATTATGGAAGAAGTTGTCACTGATATCTGACACAACAGACTGGCATGGCTTGTCAAGACACTGAGAAAAAAATAACAGAAAAAAGTGGGCACAATTTGGCATCTAAATGGCATCAAGCTCCAGATTGAGCTAAACATTCAGAAAATAACGGGACTGCATGGTTCAATCTACTACAGAGGTGTGAGACCTGGGGAACACGCTCAGCCTCTGCCTCCATTTCATTAGCAGCCCCTGTGAGTCATAGCTAACATCAAATGGCAAAGCATGGCTATCAATTAAGATGTTCTGAAAGGCAGTCAATACCCTGGCCTGAAGTCAGGCTCATTACAACTCACATTCTTTGGGTTTAAACACATCCCTACACACAGCACAGACATGTACACACACTTTCAAGCTCATGCACCACAATCTAAATCATGTTACACAATGCGCCGAAAAGGCGCACCTATGGGAAAAACAGACCAGGGCCATCCTTTGCAACCCCCGAGAAAAACAATCTTAAATAATGTGGGAAGATGTGCAGCAACAATTGCTGGGAAAACCCAGTGGAGCACAAAGGTTCCCCTGGCCTGAGTAATCCGCCAGGAGACAAATCCACACACAGAAAAAAGCTGCACATTGAAAAAACTGTCACAGGGTCACATATATAGAGAGCTTGACTATTTTAATCATCCAGTCTAATTGCCACATGGTTGAGCTCGTCAATTGCTACAGAAATGATTGTGAGGAGTGCTGAAAATGCCAGATGAGCTCCACGGTGGCTGACTCAGCCTCTTCAAATATGACAGACAAAATATCAGGCCACCCATAAGGCAAACAGCAGTGCTACAAACAGCAGAAGCTCGGGCACTGACCAGGGGCAAGCAAAGCATGTCACTTGTCCTTGAGGTAGCACGGACCTCAAAGTCACTTAGGCCTGTGGAGCAGTCACCAGATAGACACAATGAGGGAAACACACTAAACAGCATCAGATGCCACATTGCATTATAAAATTATAAACATTAGCAATCGTACGTGAATAAAGCCTTTGCAGGTATTCTATAGTCTTCTTTATGGTCCAGGTGATTTTGATTACTGTATATATATTTGTGACGAAACTATGGCCTTTATGCAAACTGCATTGTGTTTTACTTAACTATGTAGGGGTTTCTTTTGTTTTTTGTTTTTTTTGAGATGGAGTCTGGCTGTGTTGCCCAGGCTGGAATGCAGTGGCACGATCTCGGCCCACTGCAAGCTCAACCTCCCGGGTTCACGCCATTCTCCTGCCTCAGCCTCCTGAGTACCTGGACTACAGGTGCCTGCCACCACATCTGGCTAATTTTTTGTATTTTTAGTAGAGACGGGGTTTCACCTTGTTAGACAGGATGGTCTCAATCTCCTGACCTCGTGATCTGCCAGTCTCAGCCTCCCAAAGTGCTGGGATTACAGGCGTGAGCCACCGCGCCCTGCCTATGTAGGGTTTTTTTTTAAAGCCATTTACTTAAATGTTTTGAACCAAAGAAAGAAATTATTTCATTGAAGAGGACTGAGTTAGAGGACATAAAACCCAGGAGATACATTCATGTTGGGAAATCAACTGTTGATGTCAAATAGTGTCCAGCGAGGCTTCCAGTTGGAAAGGACTCTATCTGTTTGCACACTGCCTGGGAACATGTATGGAGTGGCTGTAATCTTTATTTGCCAGATTTGGCCAAGTGAGGTGGAACAGAAAGTAATTTGTCCCTCATGTCAAGAGAATGAAAAGAGAGCAGAGAAGTGATTAGTGTGCAGGAAGAGATGACTTCCAGTCTTCTGTGCGACTAACCGAAAGCAGTCATGGATAAGGGTGTGTGTGCGTTTGTGTGTAAAGGGTAGGATGTTTGAATAAGTTAGGGCTTTCCAAGACATGGAGAGACCTGAGAGAAAGAATCAAAGTCTAACTTGAAAGCAGAACTGAAGAAAAGGGAAAAGATGAGTATTATTAACAAATGAAGGAAAGTAAGGCATTAACTGAAATGTGATGTATTAGTCCATTTTCACACTGCTATAAAGACGTACCCAAAACTGGGTAATTTATGAAGGAATGAGGTTTAAATGGACTCAGCTCTGCATGGCTGGGGATGCCTCAAGAAACTTACAATCATGGCAGAAGGGGAAGCAGGCACGTTTTACATGGAGGCAGGAGAGAGAGAGTGAAGGAGGAACTGCCAAACACTTATTAAACCATCAGATCTCGTGAGAACTCACTCACTATCGTGAAAGCAGCATGGGGAAAACCACCTCCATGATCCAATCACTGGGATTACAATTTGAGATGAGTTTTGGGTGGGGACGCAGAGCCAAACCATATCATGTGAATCTACATTTGTATTTCTTTAAGTATTGTTCGGCTTTGTAACATTTCTTAACAAACATTAACAATTAAAGATTAGTTCATATTAACACTTTGCTTTTTAAAGTTATATTTTGAATGAAAAAAATCACTGAAAAAAATTATGTGCATTCGTGACTATGGAAAGCCAGGGATGAACCAACTCCACTCCCTTGGTTTCTAAATATCAAAGATACACTCAATAATCTCACACTTTTGAAAATCATTGGTCCTTACGCCTCTCCCAACTCCAAGTCTGCCAACACACCTCTCCAGTGCTCCCTGTCTCTCTGCCCTACCTGTCCCTCTCCCAATGTTCCCTGTTTTGTACCTTGCCTCCAGCCTACATTGTCCCTCCTTGCTCTCTCAGAGACCCCCATTTAATCACTCCATCAAATCTGTTCCCTCCTTGGCACCTGGTTAAGGTCCCAGGCCCTCTTCCTTGGACCTGGCATGAGTCTCATTGCACTGGGCCTCTATATTCCAGTCCATCACTTGCCTTCTCTTGGGATTACCTTCTGATATACAGCGCCAACCCCTGAGGCCCCGGAAGACTTTTCGTACTCCAGCCTCATTCCCCACTACCCCCAGCCTTGCTCCTGAGCCCTGGCCACACTGGTCTCCCTGTTCCCCCGAACAAGACTTGTTTTTGCTCAGGCCTCTTCCTGGAAAGCACCCGCTCTTTTTTTGGCATCCCTGCTTCTGCAAACCCTACTCACTGCTTCCTGTGTGAAGCTCTTGGCAGAATTAATCTCTCTGTCCTCTGGGCTACCATGGCACTTAGTTCTCACACAGTGGGGCACTTATCACATTATATTAAGGTTGCTGATGTGTCTGTCTTACCAACCAGATTATAGGCTCCTTTAGGGCAGGAACCAAGTCTCAAATCTCTCTTCATTGAAAGTACCTAGCAGTGGGGCTGGCAAATGGGAGGTGGTCAAACAATCCTTATTAAGTTAAATGCTATTACTTCAGGTTCCCCAGCCAGAAATTACCTGATGACAACTTACTCAAATTGAGGCTCATACGGAAGAAAGAGACTCATAAGTAGACACACAAAATCTGAGACCCATAATAAAAACTGTTCCTCCCCTAACTCAATGGAAATTCTGGGAGAAAAATAGATAAGTGAAATCTGGGGGCTGCCCTTTACAACTCTAAAGGCCACGGACTTTATAAAATACTATGTATAATTTGATATGTTCATAGAAATCGCCATGGTTAGTGTTTCAAATTTAAACATTTTTAAGGTATTGGAAAATGCATACAGTGAATGAATGTATGTATACAGAGGACAATTAAACGCATATTTTTCATGTATAATATTGATAAAAGTATGCTTTATAGAAAAAAACCCTGCACAAATCATCACTATACAGCAATATCAAGGAATTTTCACCAAGGGAATGCAGCCACATAACCAGTATCCAGATCTAGAAACGAAACATTCCTGGGCCCCAGAAGTCCCTTGTGCCTTCTCTCTCTCTTTCTTTCTCTCTCTCTCTCTTTTTTTTAGATAGGGTCTCACGCTGTTGCCTAGGCTTGAAGTGCAATGGTGCAATTACGGCTCACTGCAATCTTGATCTCCCAGGCTCAGGTGATCCTCCCATCTCAGCCTCCCAAGTAGCTGGGACTACAGGCACATGCCACCACACCCAGCTAATTTTTATATTTTTTGTAGAGACAGGGTTTTACCATGTTGCCCCACTGGTCTTAAACTCTTGGGCTCAAGCAATTTGCCCACCTTGGCCTCCCAAAGTGCTGGGATTACAGGCATGAGCCATCGCTCCTGGCCCTTTGTGCCTTTTTCTAATCACTGCCCTCCTTCTACAGTCATTATCCCGACTTTGAACACTATAGAACCATTGTGCCTGTTCTTATTCTTTGCATAAATGGAACCATACCACATGTAATGTTTTCTGTTTGGTTTCCTTTACTCAACATTATTTTATGAGATGCACCTATATTGCTACAAGAAACAATAATTCATCCTAAATCTGTAAGTGTGAATGTTTCTAAAATTTTATTACAAATGGAGCCATAAGCTGCTGAACCATAAGGAATCCAACATTCCTTCATTTTCACCAACAATTACTCGAAGTAAAACTATCCATATTTTAGTAAGACAAAAAGGTGTCATGTTCCTGAACCTTACAAACTCTATGACATCAAGCCATTAACTTTCTCAGTAAACATTTCTAGAAGGAAGGAATAAACGAAGCAGAATTATAAAACACTCTTTCAGGAAAAAAGAAAAAGAAAACTAGAAAACTGAGTGGGGGAAGACCCCCCTGAAGTTCTCTGAATACTTTTGTCACAATCATTTTTGAAATCATCTAATTTTCTAAACCCTAGGAACAATTTTGGCATCTTTTGGTGCTTCATTTTTGACATTTCACAAACATTTAAAAACTGTATGTTAGAGAGGAACTTCTTTTTACTCTTTCATGTGTCCTAACCCCAGACACATGGTTTGCTGAAGTTGGTGAAAAGAAAAAGGAAGAGTTTTGCTACCACATTGTAAAGAACTGATAGGAAGAGCTTCAGATTGAATTTGTAAAACAAATACAGAAGAATTATTTGTGTTCTTTCGCCTTTGAGTGGCTATGTGCAGCACCCAGCAAGCTACAGCTCCATATTGTTTTATATGGTATACATTTATCACATGATGCTACTATCCAACAACACACAAATTCCAAGTTTGCCAAATCTCCTATGAGAACATACCTTGGGGATTAAAGAAACCAGTCATCCAAAACACATTAGGCCTCCCTTCAAATATCCACGTAGAAAACTGAGCATTTCTTTCCAAAAGTTCAGTGAACCAGAAGCCCAGTGTGGACGAATCCCAAGACACTCTTTTCCAGAGCTGAGGTATACGAGCATCATACATGTTGTCCAGAGCATCTCTCAGGTTCTGGAGAAGAAAAAATTAAAACATATGAATAAGAAACATCAACAAAGAAGGAAATGCCTACCGATGTAATAACAGCTCACCTCACTCATAATGATTGTTCCTTCAATGGCCAATTTTAGATCACTCAGGCTACTGCGGAGTATTGAAATGACTCTTTGCATTCTGTCAATTTCTTGTCTAAGAAATATGTTCATTGAATTAAGATGGCCCATCTTTATCAAACGAGATTTCACCTAAAACAAAGTAAACAATGCAATAAAGGAGATTTTCTCATCTGTCATTTCTCTTCCAATGACCTCTTCTTTCTCAATTCTTTTTCTTCCTCTAGATGTATCTCTACCAGCCCAAATGAACTCTAAAATATGTCTTGCAGAACCAAACTTGCCATTAAACTTTCCATTTCCTGGGTTTCCAAAACTACTGTTTAACTAAAATGATATTTATTTCTTACTAATTGTACTTAGCTAATAATTGGAAATGTACTTTAAAGAGCTGAAATAAAATTGTACCTTTTTCTCCTTTCACATGATTAAGTACTGGGTGTCAGTTAGATATTCTTTTTGCAACCTAACCTTCATAGGAGTACAGTGGAATTTTTTTCTTCATTATGTTTGCAGAGTTATTAGAAATGTCATAGAAAATTAATACAGCAAAAATCTTTACAGAGCAGTTACCAACATATATGATTAGCTATAGTTTCCAAAGATCATTGTTGCCTTAGCTGTGACAGCTAAAGAGAGCCTTTCCTAATCCAATCAATGAAAATATTTGATTTTGTGGGAAAGCCAGTTAAATATCTGTCATTTGTTCCTTTTGATGTATCACTTATTGACTATTTTGAAGAGATCAGTACAAAAGCCTCTGGTTGTGGGAACAATAAAATATGACGATTATTGGAAAACAAGCCAATACAATATACACATTTCAATTTGGTGACATACGCCCAACAAAAGATTGACTACAAATACTGGCAGGAACACATAAAGCGATTTGAACTTTCTGCTGGCCACAATCAAAGAGATGCCAGAATCGAAGGAACAAGGACGGGACACATGGAGTGGGAGAGAACTCAAAGTGAGGTATCAATCCAAAGGATCACAGGAGGTCAGGAACTGCAGGATTCCCTGCCAGAGATGCCCACTGCCCCCTCATAAAGCCTGGAATGTTAGAGATGGGTGGGCTTCAGAGTCATCTGAACCATTCTCCTCCTTTTATAGGACAGGCCTCTAGTATGGTGCAGAAGTTTCCTTTCAGCAAGGGACACCCCTGTTTACTGCAATTGGGTTGTTTCTAGTGAGTGAAAGAGGAAGACGGAAAGCACAAAAAGGGAAGG
Organism: Pongo abelii; assembly: GCF_028885655.2. Lineage (NCBI taxonomy): Eukaryota > Metazoa > Chordata > Mammalia > Primates > Hominidae > Pongo > Pongo abelii. The sequence goes on along the minus strand of NC_071990.2, from coordinate 39,267,615 downwards.
AGATATAACACTGAGCACAGATATAAAATAGGCAGCCTGAATAGGACTACCTATGTGGGTGGAGCAAACTATATTAAAATCAGTCAAGCATGCTAGTGGAGGTCCCTAACCCAGTCCGACGTAGCAACCTTCAGCTACTCTTCAGAATTCTTGGTTCTAGAGCCTACATTTTTGCAGCCTCCAGTGCCTCATTCTCATCTCCATCCCAAGTCCTTCAACCTCCAGTGGCTGAATAGCATATGTATATGCTATACATACATACATACATACATACGTGTGTGTGTATATATATAAATTATATCTATATATAATTCCCTTTAAATCAATCCATCTCAAGAGTGGAAATTCACTCTTAAGGAAAACGGAAATTATAGAAATACTTTTGCAACCCCATGAGTGGAAAATAAAGCTCAGGTATTGACTACAGTATCAAATCAACAGCCCAGGTATCTCTAGTATATCAACAGTTTCAAACAAATCACCTTGTCCTGCTTAGGGTTTTAAAAGGGAAACTTTACTTGAGCTAGAGACATGCTTAGAAAAACCTTAAACCCTAGAAAATGTAATTCTAGTCCTGATTTTGAGTATAATTATTGTTCCAGCCTAAAATTGTCTTTTTATTAATAACATTTAAGACTTGCTGTAGTCTTATACAGCATTTTCATTATGTTTCTGGGACACAGTAGTATTCTCTACAATAATGTAGCTTCATTTTTACTACAGAAGTCAATGGTGTAATTATATTTTGATTTACAAAATTCACTTTACAGCCACCTGTTCAAGAAAGATCTCTTCTATAAAATAAGACACTAAAAAGTAAGTGATCTTGGAACAGGGAGAAGTTTTAGATGTCTCTTAGTACAAACCCTTTCCCTTATAGGAATCCATTTAGTTACACCCCTGATGCTCAGTTTCCGCTGGAATAATCACCAGCACAGAGGTCTTGTTGGTGAAGTGGCCCCAACCAAGACTGGACAGCTCGAATTATCACAAGGTCTTGAACCTTTCCCGTGGCAATAGCAGTCCTGTGGTATAGTCTTTTAGAGTAAGTTTTATCTCACTTTCACATGCCAGTATTAAAAATCTTTGAAGGCAAGTATGCTGCCTTGTTTTTTGAAGATCACACCAACAAAACTATTGAAAGTGTATACTTACAATATTTATCCATTTAAAAATATTTTCTCCCCTTACTATAACTATCTCTACATGAAGCTATTGATTTCAATATCTTAACCAAAGGTCTTGGTACCTATCTACACAATGGAAACAATAATTATTTTAAGAGGCAATAAAACACTTTTTATTGTTGGGACACTCACTGCATGCTAAAACTAGTTAAGACTGCAGGTTCTAGAGTCAGATCACTTTGTGTTCAAATTCTTGCTCTGCCACTTAGCCTGGTTTCTGCTGGTGCTGTCCTGAGCACTGAGTGTCATAATGTGTATGAAGCACTTAGGACAGGGTCTGGCTTGTAATGAGTGCTCAAAAACACAGCTACTGTCCCATGCCACCCCATTCTAATCAATGAATAAGTGTGGTTCTTAGAAAACTTCAGATTGGTAACAGGGTGCTTATATTCATAATAATGTCTCCACTAATTGTTCTACCTTATTCAATGAGTTTCAGAAGTGATTAAAAATCAATGGAATAGATGGGTGGATCATCTACCTACAGTTAAAACACTTGGAACATCTTAGAGAATACCAAATCACCAACACCATTGCTTTTTGGCCTTAAAGATTTTTGAGTTGTTTTTTTTTAGCACAGCTTAAAGCATCGTAGAAATTGATATATAAATGGGTCACTGTGGAAACTGATTGAGGAGGAATTAACTTGTGAAGGAATTTTTAAAAGAATGCAACAGAAAAGCATCATGGAAAATGTTTTCTTCTGATATTTTTAAGTTTTGAAGAGAGAACTACGTGAATAACGAGAGATGCAGAGTTTAGTAATATAGTCAAAATTTTTCACACAGGTAATCTGCCACATAGTCACCAACAGGTAGATTCTTGCTTTTCATGGTAATCAAACTTACTGTTTAAATATACAAATAGCCCTGTATGCCAGTGGGAAACCAGCAAGACTTACCTCATGAGGAATGTAATCAGGAGGGAGTTTACTCAGCATATCTTCAGATAATCTATAAACAATGGCCTCCCGGGTCTCTCCCACACCACCTCCACTCTCTTTGGGTTGAATGTTGGTAATTGTTTCAAGAACAGCAGAAGCAGTGTTACTCTGATACCTAGTAAAAAGAGTGAGCTGTTCAGAATGTTACAGGGAAACATGTAAGAGATAAGTGTCAAAGCTAAAATGAACTGATAGAATCACTTAAATCAAAGCAAGCTACAAAAAAAAAAAAAAAGAAGAAGAAGAAGAAGAAGAAGAAAAGTTAACTACCATCAACCTAGAGGAATGAAAGAAACTAGAGATCCATTCTACTGCCTCCTAACAGGACATCAAGAACATCACTGAAATGAAACACTCTCCATTTTCCAGGAAAGAGACCCAAAAACGCCCTTGGAAATCCAAATCGCTGCTTCACCATCTTGGTTGTAGCTAACCTGACCACCTCATGCTGAACAGCAGGCACACCACCTTTCACTCTCCCCTGCTATAGATTGGTCATAAGAGTCTATCATTATAGGACAGCTTGTTGGCTCAAAGAGGAACATTCATATTTCCTCACCGAGTTATAAACTATTAAAATGTTTTCATCTTTTCTGTTTGGTTTTCTCATTTTTCCACTAGTTTTATAATTTCCAGGGAAATCTATTGACGCCCATCGGCTCCACCTGTTCAAATGCAGCCATGCATCTTTAAATCCATTTATTCAATAAGGATTTACCATGTACCAGGCACTGAGCTAAGTTCTAAAATATGGCAGGGAATAGGACATAGTTCTGTTCTCTAGTAGAGGAGATAGATATTAGATAATCCCATTTTAACAAGTGCTGTGGAGGGAAAGAACAGGATGCTTCCAGAGAGGTTTGATTCTCTCATTCCCACTCTCTAGCTTTCTTTCAGGTTGACCAGACACTCTGAGATGCATGAATTTACTCTCTGTCCCTGAGATGCTGGGTTGACCAGTTACCTGGACATTTGAGTGGAAATGTGTGTGGGGGGGGGGGGGCGGCGCTGTATGTGCATGTGTGTGTGTATGTGTTTGTGTGCCAGAGGTAATTTACACTAGAAGATTAGTAAAAGTTAAAAAGTCACATGTAAGCTGAGACCAGAAGGATGAACAGGTAAGCCAGGCAGTGGGGTGGGGTGAGGTGGGAGGCAGAAAAGGACATTCAGATAAGAAGTAAGGGTAGGGGTGAAAAGGGTTTCAGTGCATTTGAGGAACAGAGATAAGGCCAGTGAGGTTGGAGCCAGTGAGCTAGGAGGAGCGATGAGGACGGAGAAGAGGCAGGAGGCAGATCATGCAGGGTTATATGGGAACTTGTAGGATTCTGAACACCACCCTAAAGGCAATGGGCAGCCACTGAAGATTTCCCTAGCCAGGTGTGACATGGTCAGATTTAAACTTTTCAGCCTTTTCTGAACTCCTAATTTACCATCTATACACTTCACATAATTTTATTTTGGAGGATTATTGTTTTGTTTGCTAATTTTGTCTCTTGTCCAGATGTCAACCACATTCATATTTCCTCTTGTAGATGTGAGAGGCAAATCTAAAAGGGATTCAGCAAATGCTTGAGATTAGTGACTTGTTTTTCTATTTTCTTGAACAGAAAACAAGCCATTGTAATACGGAAATATATATCTAAATATTATACTTGCATGCCTTTTAATATAGCAGTTCTACACCTAAGAATTAATCCTTAAAAAGAAAGAGACATTTGACATTTACATTTCTGACAGTATGGTGCAAATGTTACTGTGAACCACCCTTCTGAAACAACTAAAACTTCTAGAGAAGATATGAAAAACGTCCTTTTAAAAACATCACTGAACTGGCAAGACAATAAAAAATCCTCAGGGTCAAATAAAATGAATGCTGGAATCCAGAGAGGTAAAGCCAGATTTTACCCTGGGGGCATCAACTAACTGGTGTTTTTGAGTTTCTGTTTGGATAGTGCAATGAGACAGGAGAGAAGCCCTCATACCTGAGGTGGAAAGCATAATAGGAAATTCCTACATAAATCTGGGACCCCACACGGCTACACAGTATAAGGGTAAACTAGAAAGTAACCTCCACCTGTCAGAAGAAGATGATAGGTAACTTGTTCTACCTAGCTTAGCACTAAGTGGGGGAAAAATCTTTCCTGAAAATTCTGAATTCACCATGTTTGTGACATTAGTTAACATTTACTCATATTACCTGTGCAATTTGGAAAAGCTCAAGCCAAGAATTTAGGGTGGTCCTAGGAAGTCCTACGTGGCACCTGATGGAAGCAAACACAACTCTTTCCTGAAACAATATACCTTTGACTCAGGTCTCAAATAATCCAACAGTTAATTTCCAATAGACATAAGCTCAAAGTCAAAAGTTTAAAAAGTTGTAAGGAAACAACGAACTGTGAGAAAGAGCCAGTAGAAACAACAGAAAGCAGAATCAGATCTGCAGAGATCTTAAGTGACTTTTCAGATGCACATTACAAAATACTGTATTTGCAATATTGAAGAGTTTTAAAAAGAGACTGAAAATACAAGTATTAAAGAGGAAACTATAAACATGAATAGCATATTTGAAAAAGAGTCAAAAAGAAGTTCTAGAAATAAAACACAATTAAAACTTAAAACCTATACTATTTATTGCTGCTATAACAAATTGCCGCAAAGTCAGCAGCTTAAAACAAGACAAATTTATTATTTTACAGTTCTGTAGGTGCTAAATATGACACAAGTCCCACTGGGCTAAAATCAACACATCAGCAAGGCTGGGTTCCTTTCCATATGATGTAGGAGAGGATCCATTTCCTTGCTTATTTGGGTTGTTGGCAGAATTAACTTCCTCGAGGTTGCAGGACTGAGGTACCCAATTTCTTGCTGGCTGTCAGCTAAAGGTCCTTCTCAGATACTAGAGGCCACCTGCACTTCTTGGCTTGTGGCCCACTTTCTATATTTGCAAAGCCAGTAATGGCAAGCTAAATCCCTCCCACCCTTGGACTCTATATGTAGATACATCACAGTAAAACTATAGAATACCAAAAACAAAATGAACATCTTAAAAGGAGCCATAGAGAAAGAGCAGATTATCTAGAAAGAAATAACAATTACACTGGCAGTCAATTCCTCAACAGCAGCAATGAAATCCAGAAGAAAATGGAAAAATGTCTTCCAATTGCTAGGATAAAATAACTATATACCTATAATTGTACGCCAAACAAAACTCTCTTTCAAGAATGAAGGCAAGAAAAAATATTTGAATAAACATTTCATCAAAGAAGAAATACAGATGGTCAATAAGCACATGAAAAGATGTTCAGTTTCATTATTTATTAGGAAAAGCAAATTAAAACAACAATGTAATACCACTTCACACTTACAAAGAATGGTTATGATCACAAGATATATAATAACAAATATTGGCAAGGATGTGGAAAAACCTGAACCTTCGTAATTGCTAGAGGGGATTGTAAAATGGTGCAGTCACTTTGTTTTGTTTTGTTTTGTTTTTGAGACAGAGTCTTACTCTGTCACCCAGGCTGGAGTGCAGTGGTGCTCACTGCAACCTCCATCTCCTGGGTTCAAACAATTCTTGTGCCTCAGCCTCCTGAGTAGCAGAGACCATAGGCGTGCACTACCACACCCAGCTAATTTTTTTGTACTTTAGTAGGGAGGGGGTTTCACCATTTTGGCAAGGCTGGTCTTGAACTCCTGAGCTCAGGCAATTCACCCACCTTGGCCTCCCAAAGTGCTGGGATTACAGGCATGAGCTGCCACTCCCGGCCTGATGCAGTCACTTTGGAAAGCAGTTTGGCAGTTTCTTAAGATGTTAAGAATAGATTATGACCCAATGACCCAATAACTACATAACATTCCTAGTTATCTACACAAGAGAAATGAAAAGACATGTCCACACAAAGACTTGCACATGAATGTTCATAGCAGTGTTCTTAATAGCCCCAAAGTAGAACGTACCCAACTATTCATCAGCTGGTAAATGCATAAACAAAATGTGGCACTGGAATATTATTTGGCAATAAAAACCAAGGAAGTATTAATATATGCTACAACATGGATGAACTTCAAAAACATTATGTTAAGTGAAAGAATCCAGACATAAAAGATCACATAATGTATAATTCTGCTTATGCAAAATGTCTAGAAAAGGTAAATTTACAGAAACAGAAAGTAGATTAGCAGTTGCCTGAGGCTGGGGATGACAGTCTGGCACAAATGGGCCCAACATTTCTTTTTAGAGTGATAGAAATCTTATAACATTATATTGCAGCGGTAAACTTACTAGAAATCATTTATTGTCCACTTAAAATGAGACAATTTAAGATACGCAGATTACATCTCATAAAAGCTGTTTTTCAAAAAAGGAAGGCAAAATAAGGCATTTTCATACAAAAATAGAAGAGTTTATCACCCATAAAAGAATGTCCCCCTCATGGGGGAAATTCTAAAGGGTATACTTTAGAAAGGAGGGAGGTTATTCTGTTGGAAGGTTTGAAGTATGGAAAAGAATGGGCCAATACATAGGTAAGTCTAAATAAGCATTGTAGTATAAAATAATCATTGTATGTCTAATTGTAGGATTATAAAAGATAAAATACTGAAATGTCAGGAGGAGAGTGACTGTAGCTAAAGTCATCTAAGAGAAAGGAAAGTAAACATGTTCATTTTATTTATTATTTATTTATTTTAAAGAGACGGGTTCTCACTCTGTTGCCCAGGCTGGACTTAACACTCTTGAGCTCAAGTAATTCTCCTACTTCAGCTTCCCAAGGAGCTGGGACTACAGGTACACGCCACCATGCCTAGCATAAATATATTAATTTTAGACCTAAATAAGAACTGATGTTAAAATTTCTAGGGTAACTAGTAAAAGAACAGAAACAGAGTACATAATTTCCAAATTAGCAGAAGAGAAAAAAAATGAAATGGGAAAAGTCTTATTTAGCAAAAGCCAAAAAGGAAGAAGAAAAGAAGCAAAACATAGAAAGAGTGGCGTAAAAAAGCAACATTCTATATTTGTCCTTTACATTTTATATACAGTATACATATTCTTTTGTATTTATTCAACATTTAATAAGGCTGTTTTAGAAGCAATAATCAGACAAGTGTACAAAGATGAATCTATATGACTTTATAACAGTATTTATAATAATAAATCCTACTAAAGCTTTATAAAAATCTATATAGCCAATAAAAATGCTGATGTAGCTGTATATTCATTGATCATGCGAGGTGTCATTGGGGGATTATAGAATAAAATAACATGGCACCAAACCCAGTTATGGTATGATCTAATTTTGTTGTTAATATTGTGCTTATAGGCACAGAAAAAAATCTAGAAGGGTATTTTTGCAGTAGGATTTTTGTATGATGAGCTTTTTCTGTAATTATCAGTTTCTTTTTGCTCTTTATTTTTCTGTATTGTTTATGCTTCTCAATAAGAATGTAGGACTTTTAGAATAAAGAATATTAAAAATCATTTTCAGTTTGAAAAACAGAGAAAAATAAACCCCCATAAGGCAAAGCCCATCACAGTTGTCAAGAAGTTAACAGAGATAAATCAGGGACAAATATTTCAGGTTCACTGAGATGCATCTTACAAACCCTTACTCTTTATACCCCACAAGAAAGCGCCACCTTCTGCCTTTTCTCTGCAGCGTATGGAAAGAGAGAATTGCACCCTTCTCTCTCCTCCTTCCCTAGTGTGAGTGTCACAGCCTTTTGTGAAACTTGCCACACGAATTAGCAGAATCCTAAGAGGCTGCTGGGAAAGTTAACCAGGCTTCTTTGTTTATGAAAAAGCTGCATTTGCGGGGAGTAGACGAAATCCTATACAGCAGCCTTTGGATTCATTTAGGAATAGAGCTGAAGAATGGAAGAGATGCTCTGTCTTCAGCATTTTTATTTGATTAGCAGCTAGAATGCCACATCTGGACCTAAACATGCATACCCGAACTATCTGCATCCTTTCCAAAAGTCATGCCATGATAAATGCATAAGGTGTCATGCTTCACATACAGAACTTTCAGTCAGATACAGTGGTGAGGGTCCTAGTATCAGATCTAGCAAGTGTTTGTAACTCCATCCAGAGTTGGGATATTAGCTTCATATTACCTTTAAATACATGACTTTCCCAGTAAGGATCAATGAAGTAAAACCTGATTTTTAATGAACAAAAGTTGACTGTATAGTATATTTTAGATATAACTTAAAATTCTTTTACTATTTCTGTGAGCAACCTCTATTCAGATGTTGGGGATTTGGAATATCCCAAAAGACACTTATCTTGTAAGTTGAAACATGAATGCAGTTGAATACATGAACAGAGAACACAATATTCTAGCAAAATGACACAAAAAGCATTTGAGACCCATTTGGACATTTTGAAATATGGCACAATCCCAGTTTTAAAAAGTCATATAAAGTACTGTATAAGAAAAATACAAATAAGTCTGAGAAGAAAGTTCAATGAAAATAGCTGATGAGAAAACAAAATAAAGTTAACAAAAGTCAAGGAGCCACATGTTACTATACACATTTTCAGAAATTTAAATTTGTATGGGATTCATATTACTCCATGAGCTCTCTCTAGCATTAGGTACACTACAGATGGAATATGTGGATGAACTGCCATGTTAGGGAAGACAGAGGGGTGTCACCATGGCTGACATCTTACAGAGAGCCACGAAATACCAGGTAAGCCTGGGTAACATTGAACCTCTGACTTTATCATGAACTCTGTGCACCCACATTTCCCTGGAGCCCCAGAGCTCTTTGTTTCCTGTATCAAATAAATCCAAAACCTTATTATTTTAGTTCTCCCTTATCCCTCTCCTGGACTGCTCCTTGCCCCATCTACTTTAGTGACATCAATGTCTGCCCAGTTGCCCAACTGAGAACCCTCAGAGATGGCTTCTTCCTTGCTGTGGCTCCCCAGACCTTCTTAGTTTCCAAGCCCTAGTTCCAAATCATTTCCAGCGTCCCCTCCCCGTGACCCACTGTCATCCCCACTACCTTCAGTTCTGCACCTAACTTCCTGATCATCCTCTGTGTGCGGCACTGCTATCACCTCCTAACACATCCTCCCGCCTCCATCCACTGTTCCAAGGTAAGTTTTGACATTTCGAAAGTGATTATTAAATGTATTCAAAGACTCCCTATAACCTTCAGGATGAAATCTGAAGTCCTTCACATGGCATACAAACCTTTTTCATCACTAAGTCTTTTTCTATCTCCAGCTTCTGCTCTTGCTTCCTTCTTTCTTCTTCCCACACTCTACCCTGTGCTGTGAGTTACCTGAAGCTCATCGAGCATTCCATGACTCCCCTCATATTTCTTTGACTGTTGCCAAGCTACCTCCACAGCCTGGAATGCTCTGCCCTCATTTTTTCATCGATTATAGCTCATTCCTAACTAGCTATTAATATTAAGCTCAGCTTAGATGTCTTCACCTCTAGGCAGCCTTCCCTAGACTTTCTCCCTATGTGTGCGCATAGCTCTCAGTGCTTGCTTTTATTGTTGTACTTGTCATTCTGTACATGATGACATGCTTGTTTATCTTCATTCCAACTTCAGCCTGAATTACTTGATGGCAGGAAAAGGCTTAAATCTCTGTATGCAAAATGCTAATTCCCACCAACTCATGCAAGCAGAAATGGCCATGTAGAAGGTAGAGTAGGTTAAGCAGATTTAAATAAATGATTAAATAACTGTATTCCAATTTAAAATATTGCCCCAAACTCTTTTGGCAAAACCTTCAAAAGCCACACTGTGAATCGGCCACTCCGCTCTTTAAGCATCCCCCTCCCTCATGCTTTAGGCATACTGGACCTGGTTCCCAGAACACCCCACACACATTCACGTTTGCATTCCCTTCCTTGGATTGTTCCTTGGTGTGTGCATCCCAGTCTAAGTCTTGGTCCTTACTGCTCATTATGTTCCTCTTCTTTGTACTGTGTCCTTGACCCCAGTCCTGCAGTCACTTCCTTCCCACATCATCTCCAATCTGAAAAACTCCTGCACATCCTTTAAGACAGCGGTCCCCAACCTTTTTGGCACCAGGGACTGGTTTTGTGGAAGACATTTTTCCATAAACTGGAGGGGAGGGGGCGGAAAGGTTTCGGGATGATTCAAACACATTACTTTTATTGGGCACTTTATTTCCACTATTATTACATTGTAATATATAATGAAGTAATTATACAACTCACCATCATGTAAAATCTGTGGGAGCCCTGAGCTTGTTTTCCTGCAACTAGACGGTCCCATCTGGGGGTGATGGGAGACAGTGACAGATCATCAGGCATTAAATTCTCATAAGGAGTATGTAACCTAGGTCCCTGGCATGCGCAGTTCACAGTAGGGTTCTCGCTCCTATGAGGATCTAATGCCACCACTGATCTGACAGGAAGCAGAGGCTCAGGCGGTAGTGCTCACTCACCTGCTGCTCACCTCCTGCTGTGTGGCCCAGTTTCTAACAGGCCACGGACTGGTATCGGCTTGTGGCCCAGGGGTAGTGGACCCCTGCTTTAAGGCACAACTTAAATGGAGCCTCTCTCACTAGCTTTCTTTGATCCTTAAGTTGGAATTGATTGCTCCTCCACCTGTGTTATCATAGCAATGTTTACATACCCTGATTTTAGAGTTTACCATATTGTACCTCATCAGCATTTGCCATTCATCTTACACAGTAGATGATGTGCTCCAAGAGCACCGACTGCTTCTTACTCATCTTTGTATCCCCAGGTTAGCCAGACAGTAAGTTCTCAACAAATGTTTGTTTGTTGAATTGAGGCCAATTGGCTTGCATTTTATTGAACCTCAAATATAAAGGACAGCAATTCTTCAATATTTAAAGGGCATGAAAATTTACTTATTCCTTCTTACAGGAAAACATAGTATATTGTTATTATTGTTTTTTGATTTCCTGGCACCTTTCAATGTGTGTGTGTGTGTGTGTGTGTATGTTTGTGTGTGTGTGTGTGTATAAATGCCTTATTACAAATTTGTATTCATTTCTAATAATGAATTAGGAACATTCATTTCTAATTATTATATATCCATTATATAATATGACAATGCAATATAATATAATAATAAATACATCTATAGATATTAGAAATATCTATCTATCTATCTCTCTCTTCTTGAGCCTTTGACAATTGATAAGTTCATTTGTTTCCATAGGATATTTTCACAGAATTCCCCCTCTCAGAGTTACTTGTATTTTTCTTATACTTTATATGACTTTTAAAAACTGTGATCGTGCCCTACTTCAAAATTCAGGAATGGGTTGCAAATGCCTTTTGTGCCATATATACATAGTCCTCAAAACACAGGAGAATCAGAAAGATATAATTTGAGAGTGAAGTAAAACTATTCTTCTTATTACATTATTTTATCAATGCAGATCTTTAATGATTAAAGACAAGAAAACCACAGTAAATTTCCATTCATGCTAAGAAAAGCAGAGTTCATGATTCCTACCTGTTCTAGCTACAAATAATAATAATAAAAAAAACCAGAAAGCCCCCATATCCAAATTTTCAGGTGCTCTCTCAGTCACCTTCAGCTTGAGCCCTCCATGGAAGTGTGCTCAGCACCAGGGGTTAGGTCCCAACAGTGCACACCATTGCAGAGATGACCATTTTGCTCTCTGCTGACTCTGGCCAAGTTCACTGGTGCTCCAAGGAGAGGCTGATGGAGATGCTGCTGCTGCTAGATCCCACCTAATAAATCACTTTCATGGTGAGTGATTTAATTTTTTATGAGATGATCTGAACACAGGCCTCAAAACATAGATGTTGGGAAGAAGCCTTGAAAAGTTGATCCACTGTGAATAAGAGCTAGCGAAGCTCTCCCCAACACACATTTTATTATGCACAGAATGTCATTCCCTGGTATTCCAGGGCTGAACAACTCAAATTTTTTTTTCCACAATGTGATTTTATGTTTGCAAAGATATGAAAGGCAGAAGCCTAGTTAGCTAGCTATAACGGAGAATTGCAAATCTCTCTATATGCCACAAAAGCCCAAGGGCTTTCAGGAGAACAGTCCTCATAAATGCTCTGAGATGATGAACAAGAGCTGTAATATTCCTTGAGGGTTGGTTCTAAGTTATTTCTTGAAGAAAATTTCTCTTTAGAGTAAAATATGGAAAGAAGCTCAGATTGCCCTTGTAGCTTGGTGGTTCTGGGAAGTCAGGGTCATGGATAATAGAAATGCAAAACAACTGAAAAACAGAGCTGTTTATGAAATAAACAACTACCTAATGAGATATTAGTGCACCATAATATCCAAATCAGTCTAGATTTACATACGTCTTTGCACATGAAATATCAATGAGCATAAATTTTTTAAAAACTCTAAATCTCAAAAGTGTCCTCAAATACTCAAAGGAATACATTTCAGTTTGTATTGCATTGAAATGAATATAAAGGTTGTAATAAGGCATTTGATAAATTTCAGAAAGTAAAGAAACATGCATAACCACTGATGAGAAAAAGAGTGAAAATAAGCAACCATTTTTGACATTGAAAGAGTTGAATTTGCAGAGTCTTTGGTACCTTATAAATCTACATAATAAAATGTGAATAAACTGTGTATTTTCACGGTTCCTATCACTATGCTATCGAAACTCTTGAGAGAGATTTTACTTATTTTAAAGCATTTATTCACCTTGATTTCCCCCTCCACTTCAGAGGTTCTGCATTCTTATGCAAGGACTGAGGAGAGAGACCTGTGATTCGCCCTGCCCAAATCTCCCTCTTCTCTCAAATTTATCGATGCTAACTTCAGAGCAAAGATTCCAATAAACAGGGGGCATCAAGTTCTCCATCATGGCCCAATTATAGCCTATCATCAAGTGATGGCTGGGCACTGTGGCTCATCCCTATAATCCCAACATTTTGGAAAGCCAAGGTGGGTGGATCACTTGAGGTCAGGAGTTCAAGACCAGCCTGGCCAACATGGTGAAACCCTGTCTCTACTAAAAATACAAATATTAGCTGGGCCTGGTGGCACATGCCTGTAGTTCCAGCTATTCGGGAGGCTGAGACATGAGAATCGCTTGATCCTGGGAGGCGGAGGTTGTAGTGAGCTGAGATCGCACCACTGCACTCCAGCTTGGGCAATAGGGTGAGACTGTCTCAAAACAAAACAAAAAACAAAAACAAACAAACAAAAAGAAGCAAGAATGCTGTTGAACACCATGGATGGTCAGATAAATTAATGATTCCTCTGGCTGGGGACATTCACACAGACTTAGCCAGCATATCTTAGAGAGTCTTCTCTCGTGGCTGAAGCTGTTATCTCTACACACATGCATTCAAATCTTTCACCTGGGCTCCAGTCCATATTTCTCACCCCATTCAGTTATATCCCATGTTCTTTCCCAGCTCAACATGCCCCCAACAGAACTCTGTAACTTCTCCTCCAACATACTTCTGTTCCCAACTCCTCCACTACCCCAGCTCCCAGACAAGCAATGTCAGGGGCATCTTTGACTCCTTCTTTCATTTCACTCAGAACTTGGAGAGTTACATCTTGCTGGAACTGGGTGAAGACCAGAGGTGGGTTTCGGCTGGGATGCTTCATCTGTTATTGCTTACTGCTTCCTGGTGGCTGGTGGGGGAACAGCAAGGGGCGTAGAGAAATCCTCAAAGAAGGCAAGCTCACTTGCCAGGATTCCATCCACCAGATATTTCAGAGCCAGAGGAAAGAAGAATCAAACCTAGGACAAGGCTTACTCAGAGACCAAAAAAATTACCAAACACGGAGCTGCAGAACAGAGCCGACCACCTGAGCAGGAACCAGAACTGGGCTAAGACATACTGGGGAAAGGGGATCAGGGGTGGGTGGGAGAGACCCCAAGGCAGACCATATGGGGAGTTAAGGATGAAGAGAGATGAGAGGAGGACCACAGGTCTTACAGGCCTGCCAGTTGCTCTAGTGGATAGAATCCCCCGTTTTAGGCAGGGGTCCAGGGCTTTCTATTTGACCTCACTAGTGTGGTGAAAGGTTGCAAGATCCTGACACTATTTTGGGAGAAGCTCGCTTACGGCATCCTACAGCATGCATGCCAGCAACACCATGTGGGCCTCTGGACAGAGCTGTGAAGAGAGACTTGACAAAACACAGAAGGCTTGCCGTGCCCTCTCTAACACACCAGTTTGCAGCAAGAAACAGATTAACAGCTACAGAAGAAGGTTCTCAGCCATTGCTCTGCATTTGCTAAGTCCTATCAGTCCCCCCTTGAGACCTGTCCTGCAGCTTCACTCCACCCCATGATCATCCCTATTCCAGGCCTGCATCCTCAGGCACCTGGACTTACCCACAGGGTACCCGAGGTGTCGATTAGTCACCATGGGTGCTCTAGATGAGGTGGAAAGATGAGCCCTGTCACATGGCAGAGAGCTTGTCTTTTATTCTAACTGTTGTGGGAAGCCATTTAGATGGAGGAGAAGCAGAGGAGAAGTACATGCAGGAGATCCAGTTTGGGGCTTTTAAAGGTCAAGCTGTCTGAAAGACATGCCAGTGGATGTCATATAGAAATTGTATAAATAACTGTGGAGCACAGATGAAAGGTCTAGACAACATATATGTGGCATGCTGATGTTTTAAAGGCCATTGGCATAGATGAGCTCTACTCGGGAGGGAAGGTGGACATGACTATAAAAGAGGTTAAAATGTGAGTAGAACATAGGCCATAGATTTATAGGCATGTGAAGGGAAGGGAAGGCTCTTTAAAGCATGAGAGATACTAGGTCACATTGCTACCTGGACCATACACTGAAGGGTGATGCTATTAAAGCCATGCTTTGCAGCCTTTTGCATTTTGCAACATATTTTGTTACTCTGTCACAGTGTGATTTTGCCACTGAGGACTGAGAACCTGCTGAGCCGGACAGCAGGAGAACCCTGTGAAGAGGAGCCTCTGGCTCTGGTGAGGTGTTCATCTGTGTCAATACTAAGTTCCTTCTTAGTATTAAGTAAGTATAACCACCATACAACAGTATAACCACTGTTTCTCAGTGGTTTCTCTGGGATGTGTTGGCAACACCATAGTGAAGTGGTTGAACAGAGCTGCCTTGATAGATTGTATTAAGAAGGCTAGTACTTTCCTTTTGGAGAGGCACCAGAGTGGCTTCAAGTTGTCATCAGATTTCAGACCAAGGTCTACAGAGTTAGCGTTATGTCCACACTTCTATAACAATTTTATTGAATGGGTTGGACTCAGTATAGGGTAAGGAAGAAGTGATTGCATTCTTTACCACATTGTACTGAGTCCAGCTTATTAGAGCAGATTAAAACTACTTTGCATGTCTTTGTGAAAATAAACACGAAAACCTAGATGAAACAAATAATTTCCTAAGAGAACACAACTGACAAAATATTGACTGCAGTGGTGACAGAGAAATATGAAAGATATCAACGAACTAGCACTGAGCCCAGATGGTTTCACAGGAGAATTCTACCAAACTTTAAAGCATCCAATACTACATAAATTGTTCCAGAGTTTAGAAAAACTTCCAAATTTTTACAAAGCAAATATAACATTGATTAGTAATTAAACCTGATAAAGATGCCACAAAAAACTCTAGACCACTTTTATTTATGAATATCAATGCAAAATTCCCTAATGAACCATTAATAGAGTATATCACCACATTAGGAGGAGAATAATACCTCAGAACCCAGTGGTATTAATTTCAGATTATCTGTAGAAAATTTGAGTTAGGAAATCCATTAATATAATTCACTAACTTTTTAGGTGTTTAGGGGAAAATCATGTGATTATTTCCATAAATGTTGAAAGGTATTCAACAAAATTCAACACCAATTTCTGACAATAGAAAAACACGCATGCAACAATAGCTAGGACAAGCTCAGAAAAAAAAAGAGCAATGAGGGGAGACTATAACTACCAGACAATAAAACACACTGGAGACTAGCTAAACTTAAAACAGACTGCTACAAAATAGAAAGGAAAACAGAATAGAAAGCCCAGAAATGGACCCGAGTACCTATGGAAGGAAATTCTATGTTAAAGGAAGCAGGAGGCCAAGGCTGGCAGATCACCTGTGGTCAAGAGTTTAAGACCAGCCTGGTCAACATGGTGAAACCCCTTCTCTACTAAAATACAAAAATTGGCCAGGCATGGTGGCGTGTACCTGTAATCCCATCTACTCAGGAGGCTGAGGCAGGAGAATCACTTGAACCCAGGAGGTGGTTGCAGTGAGCCGAGATCATGCCACAGCACTCCAGCCTGGGCAACAGAGCATGACTCCGTCTCAAAAAAAAAAAAAAAAAAAATCACTGGTGATAGGATAACTGGATTGCTATTTTGAAAAAGAATTTCATCCATACTTATACCTAATGGGTAAATTCCTAATGGGTAAAAGAACTAAATGTAAAAAAATGAAACCATACAAGCACTAAAAAAAAAAAATGTAGATGATTTTATACCCTGATGAGGGAAGAACCTTTCTTACTATTACTAAAAATCCAGATGTAACAGCAGCAAGAACAGAATTTATGTAGTCATAAATTTGACTGCATGAAAATAAAACGAAACGACAATAACACTTCTACCTGATCATGGGGGAAAAATCACAAGCAAAGCTAAATAAACTGAGAAAAATATTTGCAAACCACATCCCAAAGGGTTGTTATCCCTAACATATAAATAAGCCTAAAATTAAATAAAAAGAATAAAAACTCCATTGGAAAGGAATGGACAGACTACACATAAATAGCCCTTAAGTATATGAAAATTTTCTCAATTTCACTCAAAATAAGAGAAGTGAACTAAAACTATGCTGAGATAACATTTCTCACTGTCATATTGGTGAAGGTTCAAATGCCTCACCAGTGCTCTGTTGATGAGATTCTGAAAAAACGGGCACTCTCACAGACTGCAAGTAAAAGTACAAAATAGTATAACCCTATGTAAGGGAATTTGACAATATTCACTAAATCTTGATCTAGCAATCCCACCCATAATAATTTACCCTGAAAATACATCTCTAATAATGTGAGAGGCCACAAGCATAAAGTTATTAATGGAAGAATTATTTGAGATAGCAAAATATTGGAAGCAACCTAAACGCCCATCCATAGGCAAATGATTGAACAAACTATGATCCATATAAACAATGGAGCAGCATGCAGCTGTAAAAAAAATAATAAGGAAGATAATAATGACCTGATATGAAGTGATTTACAGGATACATTGTTAAGTGAAAAAAGCAAGACACAACACAATAGATATAGTTTGGCAACTTTGTATAAGAAACAAAGGGTAATAACAATATGTATTTTTGTATGTACATGCGAAAAGAAACACAGGGAAGATAAATCAGACACTGTGTTTGGTTACTCATAAAAGAAGAGGGAAATGGGTTGAAAGGGTCTGAGACTTCTCTAAGAACAACTTACTATCAAGTTGTAACTTTTGAACCATGTTCATATTTTACATATTCAAAACAATAGGAAATGTGGGGGGAAAAAACCCTTAAATGTAATAGAAACAAACAAATAAACATAACTATATATCAATTGATAGCATAACCACACGGAAAAAAAAATCATTAATCCAAGTGACCTTTGAACACAGTACTCTTTATACCTAGTGGAATATATCCTAAGGACAAAAAGAACTGCAAAGAAATCTTGACGTCTACTTAATAGGTTTGTTGCTGGTAGTGGTATTGGCATAGTAATTGCAAGTAAATGAATACATATATTGAAGTTGCTGGGAACCAGAGTTTTTACAGTGGGAGAAAGGAGATATCAATATGGAATGGGGGAAGACAAAGAACAACCCTGAGGTATACAATTGGAATTGGAGTTATTTGTATTAACTCATGATGTTTTAAAAAGTACATGCTTCCTAGCTCTATCCACTAAGAGGGCATACAAACACACGCACAGAGAAATATATGTGATTATATATAGATAAAGCTGTAGATATATAAACATACAGAGATACAAATATAGAAGGAGAAAAAGCAAATGGATCAAAACATGAACAATTGTTGGATCTCGATAGAGCGTATGAATGTTTACTGTATGTGCAACTTTTCTGAGAGTTTGTAATCATTCCAAATAAAAAGTCAAGGAAAAAATTGTTTGTATTTGTCTTTGTCTCCAACCAGTTTTACATTTGAGTTGTACTTCTCTGGACCTTTTCTAGCCCTGGTTCCTCTTTCTTGAGAGCTGGTAAGTGAAACAGCCTGCAGTGAACAAGGCCTAGGTGCACCATCACCCTGGGTGAGGATGAAATGGTTTCATCTTGTTAGGATCCTGTGGATTATCCAGGAACCAGCTCCCGTGACTCCCCAGTCTCTTGTCAAGGACAGAATTAAAGTTCAGAGCCCTCATATGAGAACATTTTCAGTCACAAATTTGCAAATGCATTAAGACTTATCAGTTGTTTCTCTGTCCACTCACGTGAACTTGTGGGATCTTTCTATGGAATCTCCTCATTGATCACATCCTTCACACTCTAGAAGAATTTAGCAGCACTGATTCAGTCAACAAATACTTCCTGAGCCCCAGGCACTGCTATAGCACAAGGGATGCAGCAGTGAAAACACACACAAAAGTTTCAGGTGTAGTGGAACTTATGGTTTAGTGGTGGTTGTTGGACGATAACAAATCAGTAATTAAAGTGTAGAGTATGAGGCTGGGCATGGTGGCTCACACCTGTAATCCCAACACTTTGGGAGGCCGAGGTGGGCGGATCACCTGAGGCTGGGAGTTCGAGACCAGCCTGATCCATATGGAGAAACCCTGTCTCTACTAAAAAATACAAAAATTAGTCAGGCGTGGTGGCGCATGCCTGTAATCCCAGCTACTCGGGAGGCTGAGGCAGGAGAATCGCTTGAACCTGGGAGGCAGAGGTTGTGGTGAGCCAAGATCGTGCCATTGCACTCCAGCCTGGGCAACAAGAGTGAAACTCCGTGTCAAAAAAAAAAGTGTAGAGTATGTCAGTGGGTGATGCAAACTATAGAGAAGAGCAGGCCAGGAGGACAAGGTCTTGGGCAGGGTTTGGGGAGTAGGTTGCAATCTTTAAATAGCACAGCCAGGGAAGGCATCATTGAAAAGGCTACATCTAAGCAAAGACTAGAAGAGGTAAAAGGGTGAGCCACTGTGATATCTAGGAGGAGGGAGGTTCCAGGGAGTGCAAGTGTCCTGTGGCAGCTGCTGTCTGGCCTGAGTAACAGGAGCTCAGTGGGCATGAAGATGGAAGAGGACTGAAAGAACCAGGGTGGGGAGGTAGAGAGCAGTGGCACCATTTGACTTTGTAGGTCATCTGTATGTAGGTCACTGTCGGTCTTTGACCTTGACTCACAGTGTCACGGGAACCTTGGGAGGATTCTCAGCAGAGGGTTGATGTGGTCTGACTCACATTTTTAAAGTCTCAGCTAAAGCAAAACTACTTTCCTATGCTCCCTCTTTCATAAAATGTAAGAGTTGATTGTCAATCCAATCCCTGAGGAATCCTTTTTATTTCTTCACTTGTTTCCCATCCCCAGATAACTTATGAAAGCCTCCTTAAATAACAGCAACTGTTGCCATTAACGAGCCTTCGTGACTCCATCATGGGGGTGGAACGGAGCATTGGCATTTGTAGGTATTTTTAATCATGTCCGCATCTTTGAAGATGAAAAGCAGCCTGGGCGAGATGAGAGGATATGGAGAAGGTGGAATCAGTGTGGGTGTAAAGAGGCCAAAAGTGCATCTTCATGCAGGGGGCTAGGAGGGTGGTCAGAGGCGGGAAGACAAGGAAATTGGCAGTAAACTGGAACTCCTGGGACATCCGGTAAGGCCAGGGAAATGTCCATGTCCAAACCCAGAGAATTATTAAAATTACAACAGTAGGCCAGGGACTAGTAGAGAGGAATGCCCCACTCTTAGGGCATTCTCAACTTAGAATCTGCCAGAGGAGTCTTGGTTTCTTCCATTTCCTGAAACCATTTTCCTGAATGTTAAACCTTGTGACTTTTCATCAGGGGGCCACAGAGGACATGCGGTCCATTCCAAAGGATTCCGGTTCAGGTGCTTGGGTTTGGTAGGTATCTCTAAAGAGAGAAGGGGTGACATCTCATGCCAAGGGGCTTGGAATTGGGGAGCATTTCTTCTCTAGGTGATGAGTGGAGCAGGGACCTCATGCAAAGCTGAGCCCCTCCACTCTTTCCTCCCCAGGCTGTGCATCTGTGTCGGGTGCTCAAGTGCTCACTGCACTGCACCTACCACAGGCAGTGCATGACAAAAGGATGCAGATGAGCAAGTGAGGGAGAGGGGCCATGAGAGAGAGGACCAGGCAGAAATACGATTCTTCACCCTCCCATCTGTTCTTGCCTGGCTTTTTAGATTCTATTTATGAGCATTATATTCTTAATGAATTTTTGAAGAAAGAGATGAGGAGCTGGCAGACCACTCTCCTGCCGGTGGAGAGCACTGCTACCACTAACACCAACTCGTTTTATGACATGACAGAGGAGAAATAATCAATGCATAAATTAGAGCTTAACGTTGTCATAAACACTGGAGCATCAGGATTTAGTAGAGGAGAGCAGGCCAAGAAATGACAAAGTTGTAATTGGGAGACAGGAAGCGACACTATTTTTCACAGTAAAATAAAAAAAGGGGGAAAGGAGAGAGATTAGGAGAGAAAATGAAATGCACCATCTTTGCCAGACTGAGTTACAAATGACCCCTTCAAATTAAAAAATGCCGGGGACTTACGTGATATCAGCATTAGGGTGAAGCCCAAAGACTTCAGGGTTATCTAGGGATGGCAGTGACTGGATGTATTCAAAATACTGGTCTACGGTTTTGCACAAGGGGATTTTATATCCAGTATAAAAGCAGAATGACGGTTCAAACATTTTCTCACTGAACCAGACCTGTATGTGACAGAAAACAAAAGAAATAAAATTGATGAGCATCTAAATGAAAACTGCTACAAGAAAGGAGAGGGGCCACCTTATTTCCATTTTAATAGAGTTTTTAATATTAATTTTGAGAATGCTTTAACAATACTACTGATAGAATAATTAGCACATATAGGGAGAAAAGAGAGAGGCCAGAACACAATTTGACCTGGCCTCCGTTTAACACCGAAGAAGATATTCACCAAGAGTAAGGAAGACAGCAACTCTACAAGCCCATTCTCTGATTGAGTCATTTGACAATCCTCAATTCCATTTTAGGAGTAGGAACATACTGCAAAGTCTGTGAGGCCATACTCCCACACACAAGAGAATATCTGGGCATTTTCATCACCCCACTTCTCCCCGACATGGGGCTCATACCAGGAGGATGTGCTTGTGCGCAGTTTCACTCACACAGCAGTGAGCCCCAGCACACGGCCAGGAGAGCTCCATGCAAACTCTCCCCTCCCACCATGAGGTGAAGAGCTTCCTTTGCTAATCACATCCCTGTCCACATGAAGTAAATGTATTCAGCTGCCTTGCTGTTTGCCTTACGACATCGCTTTCTTATTCCATATGAATTATCTTTAACAAAACAGTGAGAGAACAAATATATGGTTGGTGTGAATAGACTTATTCTCAGAAAGGAAAAAAAAAATGATGCTAAATGCCTATGAGCCAGATTTGAGGCAATGACTTACATCTCACAGCAATTTTCCCAGTGGAGAAGGAAATAATGGGAAGACAGGAAGAGTGGAAATGCAGGCACGACGTCTGAATTACTCGGAGCACTTGACGGGAAAGAGGGGCAGTGCCTTACTCTGGTTGGTCACACGTTCTCTAGTACCTTCCCTCCATCTCCTTCCTCCAGCTCTTTTTAGATCCAGTGATTGCTCTGAAATACCCTGTGTACTGATTCTCTCTCTGTTTTATCCCATTCAACTCCTATGCATGAGCAGGCTGAGTTTAGAACCAGAACAGAATGCAAAGATAAGAGACACACAGTCCTTTCTTTCAAGGAGCTTGTGACCCAGCGGAGGGATGAGCCAATTATTTAATAACCACAATACGAAGTGCACTAAGGCAAGAGTCAGAAGGAAATAAAAATAAGCAAAGTACTAAGGAGGTTTAAAGCAGGAACAAAAAACAGGTGGATGTCAGCTGAGGTCTTCTCAAGGAGGTGATTTTTGGAGATAAGCCTTGAAGGAGAGGATTTTGACAGGAGAACTTGGAATGGGGAGGCCACATAAGCAAAGGTATAGAACTGATGCAAAAATGAGAAGCAGGTTAAGGGAATAATGGAATATAGGGTGGACACAATGTAGTCATAAGAGATAGGACATGAAAAGTGAGGTGAGGTCATATCATGGATGACTGTTGATGTCAGGGCGAGGACTGGTGATTAATTCAAGAAATGGAGAGCAGTTGAAAGTTATTAAGGAGAATAGTGTTATGAGCATGGTCATTACTTAGAAATATTAGATTTTTCACCATGTGGATGACTTAAATTGCAGGAAGACACCCTAAGGGGGCAAAGGCCCTGGGTCCTCAGCACACAGATAACAAATAACCACAATGAATTCTGTGTTGCCAAATGACATGTATGTATAAGAGCAAAATGAAGCTTCTTCCTGTTTTCCCAGCACTTTATACATACACAAATAGCTGAGTTTCACCAAATTTGGAGGCTATTTGGTGGCAAAGTCAAAATATGAAATATGAAATCTACGTGGAGCTATTTTGTGAGCGGTCATCCCCCACGAACACCCAATACAGTTCTGCAATCGGTTTTAGCAGACAGACTCTGTAAGATGCTGAGAACACAGAAAACAAGGTTCAAAGACAAGCCCAAGATTGAACGTCAGAGGGACAGAGGATGCCATGTGCAGGCATGAGTTTACAGTGGAGCTGCTTCTCCCATGGGCAACTCTGGATGACATGGTTGGGGTAAAGTGGAGGCAGTGCAGGCAGGTGGCTAGTCAGAAGGCAAGCCTGGGGCTGAGGATGAGATCAAACAGGTGAAGGCAGGGTGTGGGGGCTGTGGGGCTTTTGTGCAGCCTTTCTCAAGAGGGTTGCTGCTGCTAGGTTCATGTGGTAAGCTCATGCCCTTAGGGCCAGAGACCCAAACTCACCTCTGGTTATTGATGACCATCTGAAACAGGTCTAAGCTAGACAGAGAAATGAATGAGGGAAAGCAACAAGACAGGAGGTTGGAGAGGATGTAGGGCAAAGAGAAGATTCAGTAGGATAAGCAAGTGAGGTGGCCAACAGTCAGAGAATTAAAGCCACTGAAGGTTGTGCTACTCTTAGGAAAGTCCTGAGAGAGGGGGAGGGAATGAGCCCACAGAAGCTACTCAGGGGCAAATGAATGGGAAAATTGTAAGATGAACTTTTGACTTCAGGCACTAATTGCTGAGAATGGAGTCCAGAGAAACCAGAATCAGATGATAGAAGGGAGTAACATAACTCAGGTGAGGAGGGAGCTGCTGTTACTTGGAATGGGGAGGCCCCATTCCAAGCCCATGCTTTTAGATCAGGAAGTCTGCACATCCCAGGCCCAGAGGGCAGAGAATCTTGGGTTTCTAGGAGAGGGTTGAGGTCAGCTGACTAGTCCTCTGTGGCCCGAAATGCCAAGTGTCAGGGTACATGGAAGAAGTAGAAGAGGAAGAAAGGCAGGAGAGGGGTCAGAGAGGGGAATCCCCCTGCTTGAGATCTTGAAGGTGGAGCAGGCTGAGAGAGCGACACTTCTTCCTCCCCCTCCCTATGCTCCTGGCTCAGACATATCCCTGGAGGCTCTGGACCAATACAGCAGCTTTCCGTTGTCACTATCTACATGCTGAAGAATTCCAGATCCTTATCTCCATGCCTGAGCTCCACCATGACCTCCGGATCTGTACATCCAGGTGCCTTGTTCACCTTCATTCATGCATTCGTTCTTTTACTCAACAAATATTTACTGAGCACTTATATGTGTTGGGCTCTGTTTCTGGTGCTCAGAGTTTGGCACTGATGTAATAAGACAAAGTCCCTGCACTCATGGCAGTTATGGTCTTAGACAACTTGATTTGGATGTCTAATAGACATCTCAAATGTTGTATGATCAAAACTGAACTCTTAATTTCCAGCCCCAGCCAATAAAACTCATTCCTGCTGCAGTCCTTCCTCTTCTCTGTAAATAGCCCCATTCTGTGTAGAGTGGCTTAAGTCAAAACTAGGGGTGACCCTGACCCCCTCTTCTTTCACCCATGCACTTGATCCCATCAGCATTCTGCTGGTACTCTTGGTGAATTATATTCTGAAGCTAAACACATCTTAGGCTCCACTGTTCAAACTCCAATTTTGGGTACTTCTACAATTATTCTAACAAAATATACTTATTAAGACATCTTTTTTTTTCTCCTTTGAATCTCAGATACAGAGGTGAGTTTCTCACATTCCTGAGTTTATTATTTTTATGAATCTAGGCCCCTTTTATTTTAATTTTTCCCCATTCTGTCCTGACATCCACTCACTGTCTCCTTTTCCCTCTAAGGGCATGTATTTAAGTGTACTTGATATATGTCTTAGAACATGTATTTATCCTTGTGAGCTACGCATATATTCCTTTATAGATCTCGCTTTATTTTTTTAAAAGTTCTGTACTCAACACTGTTTGTAAGACCTACGCATGATGTTATATAGATCATTGCTTCCAAGTGCTGCATTGTATGCCACCTTAGGCCTCTACAACAGGTAACTTAACTATTTCCCCATGAAGGATGCCTAAGTTGCCTTCAACTTCCCACTACCACCAACAATGCTATGAATAATCTCTTTGGTACATTCTGAGACTTTCTCTGGGACGTATATTCAGGAGGAGGATTCTGGTTCAGAAGGTAGTCGTATCACACACTTGATATGACTATGA
Source organism: Pongo abelii (assembly GCF_028885655.2). NCBI lineage: Eukaryota > Metazoa > Chordata > Mammalia > Primates > Hominidae > Pongo > Pongo abelii. The sequence continues at coordinate 39,242,634 of NC_071990.2, read as the reverse complement.
CTAACAGGTTGCACCCCACAAGGGTGAGCAATAGTATGCCATGGTGCTCACCCACCACATCTTATCTATTCTCTTAGGAGTCTTAGGTTTTTGTAGTGGATGCTATGATGTGCCACTCAATCCTCTTTCAGGAGCAGGTACTCACTCCTCTGCACTGTCTGGAGTGTTGGCTACTGTGGATTCACAGCACTGCCCCTCCCCAGGAACTGCCCTAGCAGGAGGCAGCTGTCTCAGCCAAGGTCATTTCTTGGAGGAGGGCTGGGGAGGAAGCACTTGAATGCAAATCTCCACCTCTGCTTCCAGGAAAACCATCTACGATGCTTGCTTTCAGCTCCACACACAATGTTGCCATGAATATTTTTGTATGTGTCCATTTGTGGACTCTTTCTAGAAATGTTCTGAGATATGTCTACCTGAGATACCTAATTTCAGTAAGTATTACTGGACTGCTTTCCAGGAGGTCTGCGTCCATTTGACCTCCCAGCAGCAGGGCTCCTCCCTCCGCACATCCTCACCAACACTTATTATTTTTCACAGTTCTCCAATGTAGCTTCAAGAAAAACTTGCTAAAACAAGTAAAGATTAAAAATCCGTTTTCTAGTCAACTCCCAGCTTATCAAAATACTCCCAAAGCTTGTGCTTTGTTGTTGAGGCTTTAATTTTGTCAAGAAAAAAGAATCATTTAAGTAGAGAATTACCGGTATAGGTTCCAATATAAATAATTTAATAACCATAAAAGACATCTGGTTTTTTTCCACTTAGGTGTTGTATATTACTTCCCTAAAATGTAAAACATTTTAAGAAGAGTTTGAGTCTGGTAGGTGTTATTTATTACATTCATCCTTGATGTGAAAGCCACAATTGCTAAGAAACAATTTTCTCTAGAAAATATTTATCAGCATGTTACATGTGGATTTTATTTGGCAGAGAGAAAAAGTGAACACTTCCTCAATTTCCAATTGTCCATCCTAATAGAAGAGATGAGAAAACTCAAATTATGATTAATCCCCCAATCACTTATTTTGGGGCTTGAAATCACCATGAGACTTTCACTCAGAGGAAGAGGCAGAGAAATGATGGCCAGTGTTTTCCTCACAAGTGAGATGCACAGGAATGGGGAAGATGGAGGAGGGGCGGTGGGGGAGAGGCCCTGGGCACAAGCAGTTTCATCCACACGGGAAAGGAGTTATAGACCAATGAGAACTGACAACTGCTCTGCTCTGCACCACAAGTAGATTGTTGGTTGGTTTTTGTTTTTGTTTTTTTTGAGACGGAGTCTCACTCTGTCACCAGGCTGGAGTGCAGTGGTGTAATCCCGATTCACTGCAACCTCCGCCTCCCAGGTTCAAGCGATTCTTCTGCCTCAGCCTCCCAAGTAGCTGGGACTACAGGAACTCACCACCACGCCCGGCTACTTTTTGTATTTTTAGTAGATACGGGGTTTCACCATATTGGCCAGGCTGGTCTAGAACTCCTGACCTCGTGATCCACCCGCCACAGCCTCCCAAAGTGCTGGGATTACAGGCGTAAGCCACCGCGCCTGGCCCAATTGCTGGTTGGTTTGTGTGTGTGTGCGCATGTGTGTGCGTGTGTGTAAGCGCACACGTGCGTTTGTTTCTTGGCTAATTCTTTGCAGCAACTGTGCTGTATGCTTAAGTTCGGCAGACCTATCACAAACCAAAAAACTGGAAAATACAGTGAAATGTATCTCCAAACTTTATTTTCCTAAATTGACTTACTCTGGCAAAGCAATTAAGTAGACGTTTGTCAAAGTCGTCTGTCACTCTGCCTCCATATTGTACTTCTCCGATCATATACCGAACTGTATTCCATGATACACCCTTTATTAAAAGTAAAAAAGGATTATTCATTGTCAACCCAAACACATCATTATAAACATTTCAGGTCTTTCACTAGAGGAAAGGTCTGGAAAAGGAAGCACTCACTAGACTCGCATTTAAAATTATTCATCGTCTTATATTAATAACTCTTTCACTATTACATGGCTGGAACCACTACAGTTTGTTCACCAAGAAAAAATCTACAATACTAAACACTGGTAAGTATATTGCATGTATATTATTTAAAATAGGGAAAAAGACTAATTTTCACTCTGGGGTATAATTACCTATAATACTCATTGTAGTAATGCCAAGCTGTTACAGAGGAGAAAAGTGGTGTTTAGTGAAGAAAGGAGAAAAATCAAGTAATCATTGCTCTAATACGCTTTCTTAGTAATGTATTTTCTGGAATCATTACGAGAACAACAAGAAAATTATTTATCCACAAGATTTTTCCTCAATGCAATCCTCTGCCATCCTCTGCATCCCATTCTGTGTGCTAAAACTACATCAAAATATTTATTAATTTCTGTAGCAATTTTACACTAGCAATATATTGCAGTTTAGCAGTTTCTTTAAACCCTTGATACATTCGAGTTAGGAGAAATAAGGATATTTGCTTTTTGTTTACTTTTTCTTGGTTAAAATTTTATTTTTCAGCTTGGTTGTCTTTCAAAGCAACTATTTTAAGGTAACTATTATTTGTATGTACCAAAACGATAAATGACCACAGAATATGAACACATAGAATATAACTTTTCATCAGACTGCCATATTTTTAATTTCATATCCCTTTGTCACTTCAAGGAAAAATGACGGTTTGGTTCTAGAGTAAACACTCATCATGGCTTACCACCCGAATACGGAAGCTGCAGAATCTCTAATTACCTTGAAGCCCTACTCTGGGGAGGAAGAGGGGGCCAGACTGTAGAGAGTCATATTGAATGAGCTCTTATTAGGTACTGCGTACTGTGCTTTCACAAATACTAACTCATTCGTTCCTCACAGAAACAATGTTCAGTTTACAGATGAGGAAACAGGCTTCAAGGCTCATTGACTTGCCAAAGAGTATAGAAAAAACAAACTTCCAACCCTTTATATGTGTGAAAGGACAACAGACTTTACGTTCTCAGTTCTGTGACCTTGAGGAAGTCTCTTAGTCTCTCTTGTCTGTTACCTCATCAGTAAAATGGGTAATAAATAAATAAATAATAATGCCTTTTTTATTGATCTCACAGGGTTGTGAAGATAAAAATGAGATTCTGCACACATGAGAACTTTGAAAACTACAAAGTGTCATATGATGATGAATGACCATTACTAGAAAGTATTGTTATTCATATGCATAAGCTGAGCAGTTAAGAAGTGACTTAAGGTGAGAAAGAACTTTCGCATGGGTAGGCAGATACCATCTTCACTTCTGAGGAGGCAGGAGTAGGACCAGTGAGGAGAAGCTTGACCTAAATCACACCTTCTCTTGAAGTGCACTGTGGTCTCTGAGTGTAACATGAGGAAGGCTGCAGTATTTTGCAATACACTGAGTGAGTTAGCTTCTGCGGTATGTGAGTGTTGGGGGCGGGGACAGGCTGCCCCAGCAAGTGCCTGATCAGAGCAACAAGTCCCTTCAAAGGGGGCTCCATGGGGCTCAGCAAATTCACACCTTGTCATAGACTTCAAATGACTGTAGAACCCTGATTTAAGAAGAGCAATAAAAACAGGAAAAAAGGCACAATATCACTCACTTTTTTAATATCGCATTCATCAAGGTGATTCTGAATAAACTGAACACTGGCTGAAAAGTCAGCGGAATTGAATTCGTAGGGAATATTCCATCCTAAGGGGCCAAATTTTCGTCGCTCCTTAAAAACACCAAAGAAAAGTAAGTATTGCGTGTACCTGATTCCATTTTTATTGCTATCAAAATACAGTAAAATTAAGGCTATGTTATCAAAATAAATTGACATTAGTTTAAAAGAATAGTATATACAATTTTGGATATACATTCATGTCGCTTAACGATGGGGCTACCTTCTGAGAAATGCATCATTAAGCAATTTCCTCATGCGAACATCTTAGAGGGCACTTACACAAACCTAGATGGTATAGCCTATACATACCTAGGCTACATGATGTAGCCTATTGCTCCCAGGCTACAAACCTGTGCAGCATGTTACAGGACTGAATACTGCAGGCAACTGTAACACAATGGTAGGTATTTGTGTATCTAGACACATCTAAACACAGAAAAGGTACAGTAAAAATACATTATACTCTTGCGGGACCACCACCGTATATGCAATCCATGTTGACTGAAACGTTATGTGGCATATAGCCATATTAGAAATATTACTTCATGGCTCTACAGCTAAGGGGTTTGTATAAACACATCTCCAAAGATTTGTCAAGTTGGAGTTTTTGGGTTTAAAAAAAAGTCTAGGTCTCCACTGACAACTCAAAATATGCAGTAGATGCTCAACAAATATCTGTTGAATGAACTGTTATTCTACAATGGACTCTTGAAAGTTTGAAATGTCAAATGCAAGGGTCTGAATTTTTTCAGTTGGATTATCTAAACCTCTCTCAAGAGCACTTAGATTCTGTGATGGCTTCACTTTGCAATCTTGTCATTTCAGATTTTGAAAACTAAAAATTTTTGTTGTATACATGACGTGTCTGTCTTGAAACTTTCACATGACCCTAACTTGTTTCCCTCTACTTAATCAAAGAGGGCCTAAGAGACTCCTGTGCAATAGTGGCTGTTTACAATTGTCAAATCACCAATAAATAATGAAATTGGACTCAGAGCAAATGATTCAATTGTTTTGATATTCTGGAGAGCATTTTAAAGGTATGGCAAGTATTAGACCTGATAGCTCCAAGAACTGATGATCCAACAACCCACATAGATGAGTCCAGATGTTTCTATGGCATCAGCTTTTCCTATCCCAACACATAATCAGTCTCTAAGGAAGGGCCAGGGATTTATTAGATTAGTTCCTAGACCCTAATTCTAGTGCCTAAGGTGAGGACCCATGTGGAGAGTAGAATCCCTATACACCAATGGGAAGGTTTAATTCTACTCTTTTACCTCTAAGTATATACTAACTTTTCTTTTCCTTTTCTGCCTTCCCCAACTCAACACACACACACACACACACTGCTGTTTTCACAAGCCATTCCAATCCTTCTTGCTGCAGCTGTTCCATGATTCCGATCCTGAATAATTCCACCATTTAAAAAAAATCTAAATAACTTTTTGCTTGGACAAGTTCATGAACAGGTCAGAGAAGAAATTCAGAAAATTCAAAGGTTTTAATTACTGAGTTTCAGGGTATGCTTTTAAAGTATTTAGTAAACCATTAAGATTAATTTGGGTCTAGATGTTCTGACCCTGGGAGATCAGACTAAGAGCAACAACAACAACAACAACAACAATAATAATAATAATAATAATAGGAGTAGCTCTTAAAAACGTAAAGTACTACTGTTACCTCTAGACCTACACTTCTTTAGTTAAGGTTGTCAGGCATTAGAGATTTGTGCTATGTGACACCCACTCCTATCCCTTAGCTAATTTGATCCAAGGTAGACAGCCAACCCAAAAAGAACTGACCAGACCCCTTCTCCCAGGAATTTGGACTTAGGGTTTGTAATTGCTATCTGGGGCTTAGACTAGGAAAACTTGTAAACTCAGGAGCTGTGAAGAACCATCTTCCACCCTGTACTTAGAAGAGATGAGGAGGAGCAGAGGCCACAGCCTGGAAGGGAGGAGAGACTGTGTGGTCCTAGGTGCAAGGGTGGGAGCCTTGGTCCCTAACACTGCTTCTCTTGACAGCTTCCTGCTTCCTAGTCCCAGCATTCATGTTGCCTTGGTTTTTGTTTTGTGGGTTTTTTAAGATGTTTCATATTGAAATATGTGGTCCCGTAACCAGATTTTGAGCCTTGACAGTGAAAAACACGTCTTCTATTTTTGTCTCCCCTTTTGCACCTTGGGGGAAAGAATCATGGTTGCCTAATAAACACTGGTCGATTATTCCAGAGCAAAAGGAACTCTTCCTCTGTAAGAGGTCAATGCTGAGGCTGACCCAGCGTTTGGAATTTCTGAAGTGGACCTCAGAAACATTGAGGTGAGCCTCTTCCAGATTATCCCAGGAGAAAGAGAGGGTTATGGGATATTAACATGAAAATTCATACAGCTAACTGTTTCAGTTCTTGGAATTTCTTCCATCTTGAGGACTTTGAAGAGAAGAATGCTAATGACTTATTAGTGAAATGTGAATGTTTTCCCATTTTTGAAAAAGAGGATCAGAATTTACACCATTAGTTTTACCTATGTGTTTGATTTAATTTTTAAATTTTAATGTTCAATTAGATGGGTGGCCGAATGAAAAATAACTCCAATTACTAAAGCTGCTCAAATTGACTCTGTGGAAACACTCCTATTTATATGCACTGAGCAACTGCAATTTAGTTGTTCTTTAAAATGTGAGTTTTGAAAATTGCCCTAATGCTGAGATTTGCTTCATGTTTATATTTCTTACTACCAATTTTCATGTAAAGCATTTACTTTTTAAGTTGGTTCACTAAAGTCATAAACTGATTAGCTCATCTTGGGAAAAAAAGCCCAAAATCTTAGTGGGTGCCTTTTCTTTCACAAATGAAGTCATTTCATCTTCTTGCTATTTTTTTAAATTACCTTGCAATACTATCAGGATAGACTCAAACAACTAGAACCTAAGAACTCATTTGGAAGATCAAAGCAAGGGGTTTTGCTAGACTTATTTGGAATATTGAATTTCTTCAGTTTAATTAACATTTTTGAAACCATGGGATGAGTCTTATGCAATACAATAAAAAATATTAAAAAGGATGCATTTTCAAGAAGTTTTAATCTGTTGCAAAAATAAGACTTGGAGATAAGAAAAAGAATAATAGGATAGTGAATATAATTAACTGTCAAAATTTCACAGATGATAAGCCTGAAGGAGACGTTCAATCAGAGGCTTCTGGGAAGAATAAAACTGAAGCTGGTCTTTGCAAAGAGGAGAGAAGAGACTTCCAGGCTTGGCAAAGGCCATGAGCAAAACTAGGAACACAAATCCTGTGACTCGTGGAGAAAAAGGCTGCAGACAGAAGGTCCTACTGCAGTAGAGGGCTAGTTCTGGTGAGTAGCAGCAACTCAGTGGTCACGTGCTTCAAGACATGGAATGCAGACAAATTTGAATGTTAAAACTTCATTCAACAGATGGGAGTGGACTGTCCATCATTAAGATGGTGACTGATGATTTTAGGAAAACCAGTCCACTCCCTACTTAATTTGACTAATAGAGTTTCTTCTTTTCATTTCACAGAATATACAAAACTCTGAACTACTAGAGAAATATGGAAAATGTGGAATCGTGAAAAACTCTTTAGAACACTGATGAAAAGTTGTTCAATCATTTTAATGATGTCAGAACCATTTCCAATTTTACGTTAGGTTCTACCTCAGCAGTTCCCACAGAGCTGCAGAATCATTTCACAGCTTGAAACAAGACAACTGGAGTTAACTATCTAACTCCAATAACTGGAGCTAATATACAAAGAAAAATACAAGCCACACTAGACAATGTAAGGGAAACTTTACTAGGTAAAAAGAGTTAACAGAAACAGCCAGAACCTCTGGGAAAAACTATGGGGCAGAGTGTAAAAGATAAACCTGTATCATATTATCATAATCATTCAAAGACATTTAAATGAGGAATTTTATAACCATCTCTCCCCAAAGCAAGAACTTAATATGCACTATTAAATTCGAAAGGAATGTTTATCAAGGCTCAAACTTGAGAAAGAAAACAAAATGTAGGGGAAGCAAACACTTTTCTGAATGAAGAACTGTTAATAGTGAGATTCCCTGGGCCCTATTGATAGGGCCCATTTTATTTACTATCTAAGTAATTTTTAAGGGCCCTGATAGAATTTCCAAGTTTGCAACTGCCACTATAGGCCCTTAGAGATCCTAATCAATAACTTTAGCTAAAAAAGAAAAATGAAAAAAAAAAGAACACCTCACCTCACAGAGTTATATATAAGCTGTTTGAAAAGTCATAAAGAAATACGCAGTTCAATGTGGACAAACCAAGGTGATAGGGAGAAAAACTCCAGACTATGAAATGGATGTAAAAATGGTTCAAGACTCTTCCCTTAAGGGTTGTGGCCATTTGGCCATTATTTTCAATTCTTGCTGCATATCAGGACCACTTGGAAGTTTTTAAAAAGACTGAGCTCCTTCCTTTTGGCCTCCTGGGGATTTTGACTTAAGTGTCCTGTTCTGGGGCCCAGGCATTGGCTGAGAAGACAATTGTAGATAATTGGCTGAGAAGACCATTGCTTAAGACATTTACTCGGTCCAATACACACCTCAAAGAGCGTCACGTTGACAATCAATAGGAAAAAAATAACCCATAGAACATTATTCTGATCTTCTGCAGGAGGTGTTAGGAGGTGGCTAAACATGTTTAATGATTGAGTTTCAAAAGACTAAGACTTTGGAGGAAAATGTGCTTAAAATTAAAATCCCAAAAGGTGAATGTGGGCTTGCTCTCAAGCCCAGAACGATGCTACGCTGGATGCGACACCATCCAGCAAAGTGTAGAGACAGAATACCAAGGCCAGAGAGGAGCTTCCCTCCCAGGTAATCTTCAAGAGGATGCTGAAACATTCTCAGGGAGTGGCAGCCAAACTGAGCCCAGGCACACACCAGGGTCCTGGGAATAAAAGGCTCCCATAGGGAGGGCAGAAGGGCCACTGGCAAAAGCAGAGACATCACTGGACTGCAGCAGGGGTGGGGGCTTCAGCAGGAACTTCCCCTCTCAGGCTAGCTGCTACTGCCCTGTGTGGATAGTAAGTTGCTGGAGGAGAGGGGTAGTGGCAGGGAGCACAGCTTAGTGCGGCGTTGCCTCATGCATCTATGCATGTTTCCATGGCAGCACCCAGGGCACCCTCCTCCTGGGAAAGCCTGCTCCCACCTCAAGAATAAAGCAAACCATGCCCTCCACCACTCTTCTGCCCAAGTTATCCTTGACCAGCCAAATCTACTTCCCCTTCTCCCAGGAAAGGAGAGGTACTCATTTTGTTCCCTGCAACAGAAGTAGAAACCACATATCATGCCTATGAACTGGGGTAAGCTGATGGCACAATGCCACCCAAACCAGGATTCCATGGGAGAATTTACATTTTTTACTGGAGAGCAGGCAGGGAGTTGGCTATTTTACTCCTGGGTTCTGCACTGTAATGTGGGATGAACTCCAGCATGAACCCCTCTGGAGCTTCAGATCCTATGCCTAATTCTTTTTTCAGTCTGTCTCTGCAAGAACAAAAGTACATATAACATGTTTGTTTAAAGCAAGGGATACCTGTTTTAATTTGGAGGACTCAATTAATCAATTAACAAATCAGATGTTTGGCTCTTATACTCAACACTAGAGAGAGAAAAGAAACCTAAGTCAGAAACAATCTAATCCACAACATTCCTTCCTATAGCAGTTGAGTCTCAGACATTCAGGTGCATACAAATCATGTAGGTATCTTGGTACAATGCAGACTGATTCAGGAGAGTCTGAGGCGAGATCTGAGACGCACCTCCAACAAGCTCCCAAGTGATGTTGATGCTTCTGGCCCAAGACAACAAGTCTCTGAAGAATTTTAGACTTTTCTATCAAGCTGTCCCTATCCTAACCAAGTAAAAAAAATATTTAGGCAAAATCACAGCAAACATTTCTGTGATATTTCTGAAACATACATCTAAAATTCCCAGGAGATTTTGGAAATATCACAGTAAACACTTCTGAAATTGATGAAAAAGAATTACCTACACTCATTGTATTGTCACAGAACTGGACAAAGGAATTTTAGAAATTGAAAAAAAACCTTGAAAGATCACCTACTTCTGCCTCTAACTGCACAGATGGGGAAACAGAAGCCCTGAGAGAGACATAACTTGATCAACTAACTACTTTCAGCTAACTGATTTCACAGCAAGCACGAAAGTCCAGGCCTCCTGACTCTCAGTGAAGTGTTATTTCTAGCCCTCTATTATTTGATTTTAAGAGATATTCAACCTTTTGTTCTTGGACACTCCACTGGTAACTTCACTGCCCTAGCAGTGAAAATATTTTTCCTCCGTTTTAACCCAAACACATGTGGTGTTAAGTGCAAAGGCACTTTAGCCCCATGGCTGGACCATGGTCCTATTGCTCTTCTTCCCTTTAGCACTTGGATAATGGCCACTAAAAACACAGGTTGCCACATTAACCATATGGAAAATACTCCCAACCAGCTCTCCATGATAAGCACAGTGGAAGAGTTGAATCATCACTACTGGGAACAGAGTCATAAAATACATTACTTGTGAATTGGGAATGAAATAGCAGAGTTAAAGCAATATTTGTATTAGAGCGTGATAAGGTCTAGCAAAGCGAACAATTCCCAGATAAGAATGTATGAAATAGGCTTCTGTGACTTGAAAGCTGTAATTGACAATCCAAAGGCCATAATGGAACTTAGTAAAGATAACCACCAGCAAAGCATTTAATCTGATTTTAACTCTCTCAGTGTTGGGAAGCAGACAAACACCACAGCCCTCTCTGTTGGGCAGCCAGGAAGCTAGTAAAGTGGTAGGGATAATGAATTAGGGGTAGATACACACAGTATTTTCTGGGATGAGCATTAAGTTCCCCTCCATCTTTGGACAGGGCAGGGAGAGGTAATGTGAAGTTCTGCCCATCACTATACACAGCTGAAAGCCTGACTCCTGGGATAGACCAACTGATTTATTTTGTCCTTCACCCCAGCCTCAAGAAAGAAAGAACTGCAGGTAGGGCTTAAAGGAATCTCTTCAATTCTCTGTGAAATCAAGGAATGGATCCAGTGCATTGAAAATGTATAGCTTTTGAATTACAGAACAAAATATAAAATTCAGATGCAGAACAAAACACTAATTTTAAAAATGGTAACAGACAAGTTGCTTGGTAATCATAAAATTATTAAATTACTGCATCAGTGCTAAGACTGTAAAAGCAAACAGCAAATGACTTGAGAAAGACAGGAAGCTGCTGTTCCTCCTCCTCCTCCAACATCACCACCACTTTTACTATCAGATAATAAATAGAGTCAAAACAATACATAAATCAGAGCCAGCCAATCCTAGTTCAGCCAATCCTAGTCAACCACATTTGAAGAGTACTTAATATCTTTGAGATGGTGATAATCCTATCTTGAAATGTGGTTGTTAGTATTACAGGAGATGGTGCACATAAAATTCTTGGCCAGCCCAGGCACTTTCAAAAACAAGCTCCTGTCTTTATAATCCATTAGCTCATTCTACAAATATTTATCGCGCTCTGACAATCCCCTGCGTGCTGTTGTGACAGTAGGAGAGTCAGCAGTTACGAAAAGACAGTTTTCACCCTGGAGAATCTTACATTCCAATAGTCAGGGTTGGGGGTTGGGGCAGGGGGCACACACAAAACACATAAACAAATATACACTATACCAGGTGGGGAAAGTGTTACGAAGGAAAAGAGAGCAAGGAGACAGAGCGGCAATGGATAGCGCCCTCCTAAAAGCCTCTCCAATGGGGCCTCAGTACATTACCAGCCATCCCCTAAATGTGAAAACTGCTTTCTGCAGTTACCTGCACAGTGGAGTGTAAAAATGCTACTGTGTAAAGCATCGGCTTCCACATGGGTAAATTACTGATGTCCAGAAGGTCTTGATTAATTCCAGCAAATGTTCTTTTCAAACCTGCGCGTACACCTTGGGGTGGCTCATTAGTGAATTTGAGAGAGGTCTGTCATGAAAAGAAAACAGTGGTTTTGTTTCTATAAATCACTATAAAGAATAAAATAGAAATTGCAATATTAGGCTGAGTATCCTTTATCTGAAATGCTTGGGACTAGAAGTGTTTTGAATTTCAGATTTTTTCAGATTTTGGAATATTAGCATTAAATTGTTCTATGAGCATTTCCTTTGAGCATTCTATTGGCACTGAGAATGTTTCAGATTTTGGAGCATTTCAGGTTTCTATTTTCAGATTTAGGACGCTCAACCTGTACATCAGAAAACAATATGCTTATGGTACATAAAGTGGGGGCAAAGTTCAGCACTGTATAAAGTAAGTACATTAATCAGAGCTGAAACTCAATAAATTAGTACCAAGTCTTAGAGCTCTTCTATGGAAATATTTACTATAGTCTAACCTTGATGTCAAGATTTTGATGATTATAGTGTTATAGTATAAGATTTTGCAGTCCAGACTCTACAGGACCAAAAAGCCCTGTTGTGTTCCCATCTTTCAACAATGTCAATGATGTCATCTTTATTTCTATAACTCTCAATGAAAAGACATTTAGTAACAAACCTGAAGCAATGTAATTGGAAATCGATCATGGGGCTCCGTAGTTATCCATACTCTGAAAGAATCATCACTGGCTTCCGTGGTAATTAGCGTCTCTAGTAATTCTTCCATGAATTCCAGGCCAAGGTGGCAATTTTGTAGTAATACCCAACCACCCTGCATCCAGAAATGAGTTCATATTTATTTCTTGTAACTTTTTTGCTATGATTTTAATAAAACAAAATGTGCACATTTTTTTAAAACCATGTGAATACTCTGTTTTGAACACATTTTTAAAAATTATATGTCAATACAATCATTTATCCTGCAATTGGCACAAGCTAATTACTTAGAATCAAGTGGGTTCAAAATGATTGTATTCTGCCACCTCTGGTTCAGAAAGGAACAGAAATTAAAACTTGAAGGCAGACTTGTGTAAGTACAGTGTGTGCACCATCTAATGGTGGGAACGGGTATTTTGGAATCAGTAACTTAAGTTGTCCTGCCTAAGGTAAATCAGAACTGACTCACCCCCAAAACCAAGAAGACTGGTTCACAGTTATTCATAGTTACAAGGAAAGATACACGATATCATGAAAGTTGGAAACAATACATTTGGCAACATTTACTACCATAATGCTAAGCTTTATTCTTTATCATCACTCTCTTTCCACGCTTTCCTGAAACCACATAACTTATTAAGCACTTTCTAAATAAGTACTTGATTAAACAAACTACCTTAAACAATATGTCACAAAACCATCACTGCCCTGTGAGAACATAGTTTCTTCACCAGACATTTTAACACCCTTATATAGGAATCAACTATCTTGAACCACATAAAACTGCAAAATAGTGAGCACGATAAATACACGGCAAGGCATATATACCGCGTCTCAACTGTAAGTGAAAATACAACTCACACCGGCTTAACTAGCAAAGGGGATGTGCCATCTATACAACTGGGCTTTCAGAGGAAAATAGCATTCAGGATTAGTTTGTGTCATCATGGACCCACTTACTTTCTGGTTCCCCACTCTGCATTCCACAATGCCAGCTTTATGCTAAACGTGGTGTCCCTCAAGGCAGCAACATGGCTGCACCTGCTCATGTCTGGTTTTCTTTTCTGATTATGCCATATAATCAATACTTACCCCACTTTGACAAACAGAGCATGGAAGTTATAAAGGCTAGTATTCCAAAGACAGTTAAAGTGAACACCGTATTTAAATTAAAAAGTTTCGCACTCACAGAAACTAAAGAAATTATTTAAGGCCCAAAGTTAAACTGTCAAATCACTCAATAGAGTGAAACACTTGATCCGAGTAAACATAATTATGTATAATTGCTTTGAGATATACATGTATAAATTAAATAAATTATTGAATTTAATTAAGCGATAAAGATTGAGGCTTAGGGCATTTGAGAATTAATGACTAGCTGGAAAATTTGATGACCCAACAGAGTTTTAGCCCATTAACCCTCTCTAGTCATTAATTCCCAGGGAAAAGCTGCACCAAAGTTTGTACAGACATTCTGAGATCAAAAGCTTAAAAATAAACCAAGATCTTATCTTATTTTTATGAATGGTATAATTTCTTATTACAGCTGAAATGGCTATCTACAGAGCATTTCTAGAAAATTAATGTCCTGTGTATTTATTAGGTGTGATGGGAAATCTCTCTCAACACTCCATTCAGCCTGCAATTTGCAGTGAAAACCATTATCAATATTTAAACATAGCATCCTTAAATATTCCTTATTTGCCTGAAATGATCCATTAATGAAAAATGAAAGTCTGCCTTTAACTGAAAATGGAAATTTAACTGTCTCAATCTGTCACTCCTTAAGTACTACCTATTCATATTGATCATGAAATTCCAAGACTGCTAGAGCTGCACTCTTAGAAACCAGAAGGTGTGTCTCCCAAATTATAAAACAAACAAAAAATCGGTAAAGTTAAAATGGAGCATATACTATAGAAAATGGAATAAGCTTTCCATGGGAATATCAGGAGGAAACTAGACTGAGGTTTAAAATTCACAGGTAATGATAAGCAAAAATGGAAAAATCAGGATTGAGCATCACGAGAAGAATGTGGTAATATCCATGATTTTGGGGTTTCTAGCAATAATGTTGCAGCAGGAGCAGTCTCTTGTCACATACCTGCTGCATTGACATCTGAATCAGCTTTCGAGCATGTACTTCTTGTCCTTGCCCCATTGAGATAGTTCTACATTCTGTAACATAGGAGAAAGTTCACTATGATGAAACATAACTCTTACAGCAGGATTAGAATGGAAAATTAATTTCTGAATGATTATAGCCTCCTTCTATTGTTTCTAAAAAAAAAAAAAAAAAAAAAATCTTTGCTGTTCAAACAGGCCTGGCCTTTGGTTGTGTGGATCAGAGAAATGCATGGAGCAGAGACCTGGAGGCACCATCCGGAAAGGCAAGGGTTGGGGGTCAGGAAGCGAGAGAAACAGGCACATATGGTGGGCTTTTAGAGAGTTGGAAATTCTTTGGAGACAATGAGGAACAAGATCAATGGTGGGAGAGGCAACTACAATGCTATCACAGGTATTTGGAGAGAAAAAGGATTTTTTAGTTTTGCTGTAAGTTTTGGTTAGAATCCTTTTTGGCGTTTTAGCAGATGCTTCTGTAAAGATTTAATTTTCTGTTTATTCCTTTTAGATATCAGGCTCACAGTGTTTTCTGTCTGCTTGTTTTGGTTTTCTTTGTATGTTTGATCATTTTTCTGAGATGAAATCTGAGACAGTTCAGCCCTGTGACAGGTACATTCAGGGGCAACCGTCTAAGACATAGTTCTCAGCTGCTCCTCAGATTAAAATCATCACCTTGGAACTAAACATGAAAACACTCCAGGATGAGAAATGTCATAATTCCAGAGATAATACACCATTTAGGACCAGATGTCCCAGGCAGAGAACCATACTTGTGCCCTCCCACATGAATTAGCTAAATTGAAGAAGTCTAAGAATCATGTTTGCACAACTGCAATTGGAAATTAACTCTTAAGCAAGCCCTTGTGGACCCAAATTTTCTTGAGTTCTAGAGGCATAATCCCTGTACAAGGAAAAGCAATCAATGGAGACGTTGTGAACCAGTGTATGTTTGTGGGAACTGCTGGTAGAGACTATAAGAGGCTGGAGACCACGGGGTGGGGAGGGAAGTATGTCAGAAACCAGAGACACTGTCAGGACACACCATTTAAATAGCATCCTGTGGTTAATGGCCAGATAATCTGAGAGGGTCTGCAGGGTGCAAGATTAGGGATTATTCGTGGGCTCAGGGTCACAGGGAGACACTTTGCAATGAGAGCCTGAAGGAGGATGGAAGAGCACTCACTGCTTGGAGAATCAGGAACTGAAATAGGCCAAGTGTTAACAAGCAAAGGTGGGTGTTCTCACCAAAGCCCCCATGAATCTCTCCAGCTCCTATGGGGAATCTGGCACCTGAAAAGAATCCCACCCAGCCAATAAAAGCAGAAGAAAGGACAGGCATGACTTGAATGGGAGGAGCCTCTGGATCATGGATAGATATCGAGCCCTACTTATTTCGGAAGAACACACAAATGTTCAATAGATCAATGAGGGAAAGTGATAGGCTCAAAAAGTATTAACACATGAGTGTGAGCCACAGCCTCTTTGTCTTCGTCCAACTCCTCTGAAACACGCCTTCTAAAAGGAAGGTCTAGTTTTAGTTCAGGTGGCCCTGGGACAATTGTTGCTTGATCCAGGTATTGGGTCAAGAGGCAATTTAGAGGCATCCCTTCATACCCAGAATCTGACCACTTCCCAACTCTGCTTTTATTTCCTGGCCTAAGTGACCGCCACCTCTTGCCTGGATTCTTGGAATGGCCTCCTAACTGGTGATGACCTCACTTCCACCCTTGTCCTCTACTAGCTATTCTTCCTACAGCAGCCAGAGGGGTCTCTCAAGCCCTAAATCAGATTATGTTCATCCTCTGCTCAGAACCATCCAATGGCTTCCCATTGCATCCAAGGCAAAATCCAAAATCCAAACCAAAGTTCTTATTTACAGTTTATAAGGCCCTACACAATTAGTCCCTGCTACTGCTGCCACTCACCACTCCCCCACACACACACCTTTTCTTATCTCACCACCCCCCTATCCATTCACTTTCCTCCAGCCATAGCAGCCTCCTCCCCAGGCCCACCCCAGCCTCATTGTTGTTCCCTCCTTCAGAGTTCCAGACTCACTCCCTTCACATCTCAGGTTTTTCTCACCCTATCAGCAAGGCTTTCCTGACGGTCCTGGTCCTATCTAAAACAGCACACCTCTCTCATCACTCTGTCCTTTCCCCTGCTTCTTAGCATATTTTATACTTTTTATCTTAGCATATTTTATACTTTTTATCTTAGCATATTATGTACTACCTTGTTTATCAATAACTGTCTGTTTTATCCCCAGTCTAAAATATCAGCTAGGGACTTAGACACGGTGGCCAACCCAGCACCTAGACAGTGCCTGGTGCTCAGTAGATGCTTAATAAATATATATTTCTGAACTTTAAAATTGAGATACAATTTCCATATAAATTATGAAGTATACACTTTATTATAAAGTGTATACTTCAATATTTTAAAATATATTTATAGAGTTGTGTAACTATCACTACTATCAAATTATCTAATTCCAGAACATTTTCATCAACCCCAAAAGAAACCCCATACCCATTAGTAGTCACTTCCCATTCCCCCTTCCCACCCCAGCAATCACCAATCTGCTTTGTCTCTATTCCAGACATTTCATTAACATGGAATTATGCAATATACGGTCTTTTGTGTCTGTCTTCCTTCAGTTAGCATGCTTTCAAGGTTCATCCATATTGTAGCATGTATTACTTCATTCCTTTTTATGGCTGAATAATAGTTCACAGCATGGATATACCACATTTCTTTACCCATTCATCAGCCCCAGACATTTGGGTTGTTTTCACTTTTTAGGTAGTATGAGTAATGCTGCTATGAACATTCACATACATGTTTTTGGGTGGATGTGTATTTTCAGTTTTTTGGGGGTATATACTTAGAGGCAAGTTTGCTCAGTCATGTGGTAACCCTATCTTTAACTTTTTGAGAAACTGCTAGACTGTTTTCCGAAGCAGCTGTACCATTTTACATTTCCAATGGCAATGTATGAATGTTCTAATTTTTCCACATCCTTACCAATGCTTGCTGTTGTCCCTGTCTTTGATTATAACTATCTTAGTGGGAATGAAGAAATATCTCATTATGGTTTTAATTTGCATTTCCCTAGTAACTAATGATGCTGAGTATCTTTTCGTGTGTTTATTGGCCATTCAAATCCTTTGCCCATTTTTAAATTGGGTAATTTGACTATTGTTGAGTTGTAAGAGGTCTTTATATATTTTGGATACTAGACCCTTAACAGATGTATGATTTGCAAACATTTTCTCCTATTTTTAGGTTGTCTTTTGATGGTGCCCTCTGAAGCACAAAGTTTTACATTTTGATGAAGTCCAATTTATCAGTATTTCCTTTTATTGCTTATGTTTTTGGCTTCATATCTAGAAAACCATTGCCTAATCCACGGCCACAAAGATTTACTCCTATTTTTTTTTTACTAAGTATGTTATGGTTTTAGTGTTTACAGTTAAGTCTCTAATTCATTTTGAGTTAATTTTTGTGTATGTTGTGATGTAAAAACCAAATTTATTCCTTTGCAAATGCATATTGGTTCTTCCAGCACCATTTGTTAAGAAGATTGTCTTTTCCCACATTGCATGGTCTTAGAAACCTTGTTGAGAACCAACTGACCATAATATGTGAGGGCTGGATTTATTTCTGGACTCTCAACTCTGCATTGAGATA
This sequence comes from Pongo abelii, assembly GCF_028885655.2. Lineage (NCBI taxonomy): Eukaryota > Metazoa > Chordata > Mammalia > Primates > Hominidae > Pongo > Pongo abelii. Next base: position 39,224,539 of record NC_071990.2, on the reverse strand, counting down.
TATATTCTTTGCAATGATATATATCTTTATGCCCATATCACACTGTTTTAATTACTGTAGCTTTGTAGTAAGTCTTGATTTTGGGAAGCATAAGTCCTATAGCTTTGTTCGTCCTTTTCAAGATTGTTTTAGCTAGCTTGGGTCCCATGAATTTCCATACACATTTTAGGATCATCTTGTCAATTTCTATTTTTAAAAAAGGCTGTTGGGATTTTTATAGGGATTGAGTTAAATCTCTTGATTTATTAGATGAGTACTGCCATTTTACCAAAGTCTGATCCATGAACACTGGATGTCTTTCCATTTATTTAGGTATTTAATTTTTTAACGATGTTTTTTAGTTTTCAATGTACAAATCTTCCACTTCTTTTATTGAATTTATTCCTAAGTATTTTATTTTTAATAATATTGTAAATGAATTTTAATGTGTTTATGATTTCATTTTTGAATTGTTCTTGCTAGTTCATAGAAATACAATAGCTTTTAAATATTGATCTTGTATCCTACAATCTTGCTGAACTCATCTATTAGTTCGAATTGTTTTTTGGTAAGCTACTTATAATTTTTTATGTACAAATTCATATCACAATCATAGAGGCGGTTTTACTTCTTCCTTTCCAATGTAGATGGGTTTTTTTTTTTCTTTGCCTGGTCTGATTGCCCTATCTAGAACCTCCAATACAATGCTGAACAAAAGTTGTAAGAGTAGATGTCCTTGTCTTTCTCCTGATCTTTGGGAGAAGGCATTCAGTCTTTTACCATTAAGTGTGACATTAACTGTGAGTTTTTTGTAGGTGCCTTTTATCAGGTTGAGAAAATTTCCTCTTATTCCTAGTTTGCTAATTCATATTTATCAATGTTTTCAATGGTTTTCTGCATCTGCAATGGACTAAATGTTTATGTACCCCTAAAATTCGTATGTTGAAACCTAAACCCCAAAGTGATGGTACTAGGAAGTGACAAGGTATTAAGAGTGGGATTAGTGACCTTATAAAAGATGCCCTCCTTCCACCATGTGAAGACACAATGAGAAGTCATCTATGAAATAGGAAACAGGCCTTTATCAGCTACTGAATCGGCCAGGGTCTTGATCTTGGACTCTCAGCCTCCAGAACTATGAGAAATAAATTTCTATTGCTTAAAAGCTACCCAGTCTATGGTATTTTGTTGTAGCAGCTCAAACAGACTAAGACAGCATCTGTTGAGATGATCATGTGGTTGTTGTCTATTTTTCTATTAATATGGTATATTACATTGATTGATATTCATATGTTTAACCAATCTCATACTCCTGGGATTAATTCACTTGGTCATAGTGTATAATGTTTTTATATGGTGCTGCATTTGGTTTGATAATACTTTGTTGAGAATTTTGTTTCTATGTGCATAAGGGATAATGGTCTGTAGTTTTTTGTATGTGTGATGTCTTTGTCTGCATTTGGTATCATGGTAACACTGGTCTCAGAATGGATTGAAAAGTGTTCATTCCTCTTTTATTTTTAGAAAAGCTTGAGAAAAACTAGTGCTATTCATTAAAAATTTGCTAGAATTCACCAATGAAGCCATCTGGGACTAAGATTCCTTTTGTGGGAATTTTTTGATTAATGAATAAATCTCCATACTTCTTATGGCTCTATTCAGATTTTCTGCTTCTTCTTGAGTCAGTTTCAATAGTTATCTCTCTCTAATATTTTTTCCATTTCATCTACGTTATCTAATTTGTTGGCATAATTGTTCACAGTATTCCCTTAGGAGTTTTTAAATTTTGGTGAGGTAAATAGTTACGTCCCTCTTTCATTGCTGATTTTAGTAATCTTCACTTTCTCTTCTTTATTCTTGGTTAGTTTAGCTAAATATTTGTCAATTTTATTGATCTTTCAAAAAAGATACTTTTGACTTCTTGGTTCTTTGTTGTTTTTCTATTATCTGGCTTTTCTTGCTCACATATTTATTATTTCCTTTCTTTTGACTGCTTTGAGTTTAGTTTGCTCTTCTTTTCTAAGTTTCTTAATGTGGAAGGTTGTTATTAATTTGTAATCTTTCTTCATTTAATATAAGGTGATAAATATTTTATATCTTTTCTGAATGGCCTGGGGAAGAAAAAGATTGATTGGCATTGAAAAAGTGAGAAACATTCCCACGCAAGGAAGGAAAGGGGCCAATGAGACAAGAAACAGCATAGGCTGAGTTTTTGCAGGTGGGGGGCAAGGACTGCCAAGATATCATAAGGCGGACTCTCAAGAGAAGCCTGTATGCAGGAAACATTAGAGGAAGTGTTGCTGCAGGTGATACAGTATAATTACACTTTGGTGGTTTAGGTTTTGTTTTAATTGTTTGTATTTGAAAGACTTTAGTAAAATTTTGACTGCCTTTATATTCCTTTCCAAAATTAGGCTTGTGTCTCTTCCACTTTTTATTTTTATTTTTTGGACTTACTTCTAATTAAATAATATATGTTCACATTAAAAGGTTTGAAAAACACAGGAGCATATAAAGAAGGAAATAAAAATCACCAATATTCCTCCCTAGAGATCTTTATTCTAATCCTTTTAATATGCATAATCCACAATCCCTTACCTTCATTTCAAAATTCAGAAAGCTCTGAAAATGGTAAAACATTTTGGAGGCAAAAGCTGACCTAAACAGATGTGAGGCTATTTATAGTCTTTATTTATCCCTATCTTCCTGAATATTTATATCTTAGCTGCAGTGTATTATATAATATGTGGACTATCACCTTCTAAAAACCAGAACATTCTGATTTCTGAAACATATCTGACTCCAAGGGTTTGTAGACCTATCTATATTAAAATTTATATATGTATATATGTATTATACATTATTTTATTTTATTTTATTTTTTGAGACAGAATCTTGCTCTGTCGCCCAGGCTGGAGTGCAGTGGCACAATCTCGACTCACTGCAACCTCCACCTCCCGGGTTCAAGAGATTCTCATGCCTCGGCCTCCTGAGTAGCTAGGATTACAGGCATGTGCCACCATGTCCAACTAATTTTTTGTATTTTTAGTAGAGACAGGGTTTTGCTATGTTTGGCCAGGCTGATCTCAAACTCCTGGCCTCAAATGATCCTTCTGCCTCAGCCTCTTAAAGTGCTGGGATTACAGGTGTGAGCCACCATGCCCGGCCTATACATTATTTTATATCTCTACATTTCAACAATATGTTGTGAATATTTTACTGTCATCAAATATTATCGGAAAACAGTTTTTAATGGCAGCACGGTGTTCCATCATGTCATATGCATTCTTGTTCATTCAATCAAGACCTTTTTATATATTTAAGACATTTTTGATTTTTCAGTATTATAAATAGCACTAGATTAAACACCCTTGTATATAAATCTGGATGTATGTCTCTCAATATGTTCTTAGGAGGCATTCATACATGGAGAATAGTTTGGATACAGCACTCAAACATTTTTTTAAAATTCACGACATATGAAAAAGGACTCCCAGTGTCTCCCACTGAAGTGGAATGCTATAGTCCCCAGCCCACACACCTATCCTTGTTTCTTTGTTTGTGCTTTTATTTTATTTATGGTGCTTTTGACATACAGATTTTTTTTATTTCAATAGGTTTTGGGGGGAACAGGTTGCGTTTGGTTGCATGAATAAGATTTTTAGTGGTGATTTCTGAGATTTTGGGGCACCCATCACCCAAGCAGTGTACTCTCTACCCAATAAGTAGTATTTTATCCCTCACACCCTCAAACCTTTTCTCCCCAGTCCCCAAAGTCCATTGTATCATTCCTAGGCCTTTGCGTCCTCATAGCTTAGTTCCCACTTACGAGTGAGAACAAATGTTTGGTTTTCCATTCCTGAGTTACTTCACTTAGAATAATGGTCTCCAATTCCACCCAGGTTGCTGCAAATGCCATTATTTTATTCCTTTTTTATAACATACAGATGTTTTAAAATTCTTCCAGTCGTATTATCTATCTTGTCCCTCTGGTTTTAGACTCAGGTATTATGATTAAGAAAATCTTGGCCACTCAACAATATATAACTAATTTAATATATTCTTTTTCTTGTTTTATAGTTTAATTTAAAGCACTTAATGCCTTAATCAACCTAACATTTATTTTAGAGTTTAATGCGAGGTAAAACTTTTATGTTTACTAAAGTTAACCTGCTATCTCAACACTATTTACTGTCTAACCCATTTTTCCTCCACTGATTGGAAATGCAAATCTTATCACATATTGTACATACAAGAGTCTAATTTTGGCCCTTTCATTTTGCTCCATATTTATCAATGTTTGCAATGTAAATGATTAAATTATTGGCATTTGATAATGTTTTAAAAATCTGGTGGTGCTGGTTCCCCATTATTCTTATTTTTTTCCATTTCAAGCTTTCTTAGCTATTCTTGTCCATTTGCAATTCTAGAAGCTCTAATATCCCTCTACTATCCAACTAGAAAAACAATGATGCTTGCGTTTCAATTAGACTTGGCTTCAATTTATAGATTAATTTAGGAAATACTGACATCTTTACAACATTGAATCTCTATACTGGGAATGTGGCTTACCTCTCCATTTATTCTAACTACTTTTATGTCTCTAAGAAGGTTTTATAGTTTTCTTTAAATGAGTATTTTAAAAATTATTTCTCAGTTTTATTTTTATTGCTATAATGAAGGGGAGTTTTACATCTTATTTTACAAGAAAGCATCATTTTTTATATATTTATCTTGTAAACAGTCACCTCACTGAACTATTAGACTATTAAGTCTAATAGTTTTTCCGTTGATTCATTTGTGTTTTTTGTTAGACAATTATATTGTCTAAGAATAATGTTGATTTTGTCCCTCCTTTCCAGTAGCTACATCTTTTATTTATGATTCTTTCAATACATTAGCCATATCTTCTACAACAAAATGCTAAATAACAGTGGCAATAGCAGACATCTGTATCTGACTTTAATGAATATGTCTTTAGTTGTTCACCAATAAGTATCATGATGTTTGGGGTTCACAATCATTATCATATAAATAAAATATCCTTCTGTTCTTACTTTTCAAAAGTCAAATATAAGTGTTGAATTTTATAAAATGGCTTTTATAGCACCCATCAAGATAACAGTATGATAGCTTAAGGAAAAGTTTTTCTCTTATTGTTGTGATGAGATTTCTTAATCCTGTATCTTTCTTACATTTGCCCATGTGTTTCAACTTGGTGAAGGCACGTTATTATTTACAAGTTATTTTCTGATGTTCTGCTGAATTCTCCCTTTTCAAAGTCATATTCTGTTTTTCATTGACACATAATGATTGTACATATTTATGGGTACAGTGTGATGTTTTGATACAAGTATACATTGTGTAATGATCAAATCAGGTAATTAAATCCATCACAACAAATAATTTTCATTTCCCTGTGTTTAGAGCATTTAATATTATCTCTTCTAGCTATTTTGGACTATATATAATTTTTTTCACAATAAATTATTGTTAACTATTCACTTTACTGTGCAATAGAACACTAGAAATCATTCTTCCTCCCCACTACCCCCCCTCAGTTTCTGGTAGACACTATTCTACTCCAATTCTAAGAGATCAAATTTGTTAGATTCCCAAGAGTGAGATAATGTGGTATTTGTCATTCTATGCTCAGCTTATTTCGTTTAGCATAATGCCCTCCATATTCATCCATGTTGTCACAAATGACAGAATGCCATTCTTTTTTATGGCTGAATAGTATTCCATTGTGTATATGTACCACATGTTTTAATCCATTCATTTGGTGATGGGTACTTAGGTTGATTCTATATCTTGGCTATTATGAATAGTGCTGCAGTAAACATGGGAGTACAGATAGATACCTCTTCAACATGCTGATTTCACTTCTTTTTTTTTTTAATTTTGTATTTAGAACAAAAAAAAAAACCTTTCAAAGTTTTCTTAATGATTTCACCTCTTTTGGATATATACTTAGTAGCAGTACTGCTGAATCATAGGGTAGTTCTATTTTTAGTTTTTTGGGGAGCCCCCATACTATTCTCCAAAGTACCAATTTACATTTCTACCAATACTGTAAATACTGTATGAGGGTTCTTCTTTCGCCACATCATTGCCAGCATGTGTTCCTGTTTTTTTTTTCATACAAGCCATTTAAATAGGGGTGAGATGATATCTCATTGTAGTTTTGATTTGTATTTCTCTGATGACCAATTATGTTGAGCCCCTTTTCATATATCTCTTTGCCATTTGTATGTCTTATTTTGAAAAATGTCTGTTTGGATCTCCTGTCCACTTCAATTATCAGATTATTTGGGTTTTTTTTTTTTTTTTTGCTATTGAATTGTTTGTGTTACTTATATATTCTGCATATTAACACCTTGTCAGATGCATAATTTGCAAATATTTTCTCCTATCCTTTAGGTTATGTCTTTACTATGTTGATTGTTTCCTTTGCCATGCAAAAGCTTTGTAGCTTGAGGTAATCCCAATTGTCTATTTTTGCTTTGGTTGCCTGCTTTTGAGGTCTTACACAAAAAAATATTTGCCCAGACCAATGTTCTGGAGCATTTTCTCCAGTGTTTTCTTATAGCAGTTTCACAATTTCAGGTCTTACATTTCAGTCTTTAATCCATTTTGATTTGATTTTTGTGCATGGTGAGAGATAGGGGTCTAGTTTCATTATTCTGCATCTAATTACCCAGCTTTCCCAACACCATTTATTGAAAAGATTTATCTTTCCTCATTATGTGTTCTTGGCAACTTTGTCGAAGATAAGTTGTTGTAAATGCATGGGTTTATCTCTGGTTTCTCTATTCTGCTCCATTGGCCTATGTGTCTGGTTTATACCATTACCATCCTGTTTTGGTTACTATTGCTTTGTAGTACATTTTGAGGTCAGGTAGTTTGGTGCCCTAACCTTTTTTTTTTTATGCTCAAGACCACTTTAGCTATTTGGGATTTTGTGTGGTTTCATATAAATTTTAGAATTTTTTTCTATCCATAAAAAATGACATTGGTATTTTGATAGAGATTGCATGTGAATCTCTAGATTGCTTGGGGTAGTATGGACATTTTAACAATATTAATTCTTTCAAGTCATTAGCACAGGATGTCTTTCCATTTATCTGTGTCCTTTTCAACTTCTTCTGTCAATGTTTAATAATTTTCATTGTAGAGATTTTTCATCTCCTTAGTTAAATTTACTCCTAAGTATTTTATTTTTTGTAGCTATTTTAAATGGGATTGCTTTTTAAATTTCTTTTTCAGATAGTTCAGTGTTGGCATATAGAAACCCTAATTTGTGTAGGTTGACTTTGTATCCTACAACTTTACTGAATTTGTTTTTCGGTCCTAACAGTTCTTTGGTGGCATCTGTAGGGTTTTCTGTATACATGTCATCTACAAATAGGGACAATTTGACTTCCTCTTTTCAAACTTGGATGCCTTTTATTTCTTTCTCTTGCCTAATTGCTCTAGCTAGACCTTCCTGTACTATGTTGAACACAAGTGGTGAAAGTGGGCATCATTGTTGTATTCCTAATTTTAGAGGAAAAGCTTTCAACTTTTCCCAGTTTAGTAAGATGTTAGCTATGGGTTTGTCATACATGACCTTTATTGTGTTGAGGTACATTCCTTCATACCTAATTAGTTTAGGGTTTTTATCACAAAGGAATGTTGAATCTTATCCAATTCTTTCTCTGTGTCTATTGAGATGATCATATGGTTTTTGTCCTTCATTCTGTTACTGTCATGTATCACACATTGATTTATGTATCTTGAAACATCCCTGCATTTCATTTAATCAATGTGAATGACCTTTCGGAGCACTGTTTGATTTGGTTTGCTAGTATTTTGCTGAGGACTTTACATCTATGTTCATCAGGGTATCGGTCTGCAGTTTTCTTTCTTTGTTGTGTCCTTGTGTTTTGAAATTGGAGTAATGCTAGTCTCATAGAATGAGTTTGAAAAAATTCCTAGCCACTTCAATTGTTTGGAATAATTTGAGAAGAATAGGTATTACTTCTTCCTTAAATGTTTGATAGAATTCCATAATGAAGCCATCAGTTCCTGGGCTTTTTTTTTTTTTGATGGGAGACTTAATTACTGATTTAATCTCATTACTCATTGGCTATTCAGGTTATCTAATTCTTCATGATTCAATCTTGGTAGGTTATGTTTGTCCAGAAATTTATCCATTTATTCTAAGTTTTCCAATTTGTTGGCATGTAATTTTTCATAGCAATCTTTAATGATCTTTTGTATTTCTGTGGTATCAGTTATGATGTCTCCTTTTCATCTCTGTTTTTTTTTTTTTTTCAGTCATATCTCTGTTTTTCTTAGTCTGGCCAAAGGCGTATTGATTTTATCATTTCAAAAATACATCGCTTCATTTTGCTGATCATTTGTACTTTTAAAAATTTCTATCGGCCAGGCACGGTGGCTCACACCTGTAATCCCAGCACTTTGGGAGGCCGAGGCAGGTGGATCACAAGGTCAGGAGATCGAGACCATTCTGGCTAACACGGTGAAACCCCGTCTCTACCAAAAATACAAAATAAAAATTAGTTGGGCATGGTGGCTGGTGCCTGTAGTCCCAGCTACTCGGAGGTTGAGGCAGGAGAATGGCGTGAACCCAGGAGGCGGAGCTTGCAGAGAGCCGAGATCCCGCCACTGCGCTCCAGCCTGGGAGACAGCGAGACTTCATAAAAAAAAAACAAAAAATCTATTGTATTTATTTCTACTCTGATCTTTATTATTTCTTTTCTTCAAATTTTGAGTTGAATTTGTTCTTGTCTTTCTAGTTCCTTGAGATGCAACATTAGGTTATTTGTGTTTTTTTTTTTTTTTTTTTTGGTGTAGGCATTTATTGTTCTAAACTTCTCTCTTAGAAGTGCTTTTGTTGTATTCCGTAGATTTTGGTGTGTTGTATTTCCATTTTCACTTGTCTCAAGAAATTGTTAAATCTCCTTTTAAATTTCTTCTTTGACTCATTGGTTATTCAGGAACATATTGTTTAATTTTCAGGTATTTGTACAGTTTCCAAAGTTCCTACTGTTACTTATTTCTAGTTTCATTCCATTATGGTCAAGAAAGATACTTGGTAGGTTTCCAATTTTTTAAAATTGGTTAAGACTTGTTTTGTGGCTTCATATATGATCTATTCTCAAGAATGTTCCATGTGCTGTTTAAAAACATGTATATTTTACAACTATTGGATGGAATGTTCTGTAAATGTCTGTTAGATCCATTTGATTTAGAGTATGGTTTAACTCAAATGTTTCTTTATTGATTTTCTATCTGGGTGATTTGTCCATTGCTGAAAATGGGATGTTGAATTCCCCTACTATTATTGTATTGCAGTTTATCCCTTTAGGTCTATTAATATTTATATTTTTATTAATTATATCTTTTATTATAATTAATATATATTAATTTTTATATATCTTTATACACTTAGGTGCTCTGATGTTGGGTGCGTGTGTGTGTGCGTGTGTGCGTGCACATGCAGTCTTGTTGTATTTACCCTTAATCACTGTATAATGGCCTTGTTTCTTTTACAGTATTTGGCTTATAGTCTGTTTTATCTGATATAAGCATAGTTACTCCTATTCTTTTTATGGTGCCCATTTGCATAGAATATCTTTTTCCATCCTTCATTTTCAGTCTGTGTGTATCCTTACAGGTAAAATGAGTCTCTTGTAGGCAGCATGTAGCTGGGTCTTTTTAAAAAAATCCATCAAGCCACTCTGTGTCTCTTAATCGTAGATTTTATTTACATTCAAGGTAATTATTGGTAGGTAAGGACTTACTACTGCCATTTTGTTACTTGTTTTCTCGTTGATTTGTAGATCCTTTCTTCTTCCATTCTTCCTCTCTTGTGGTCTTCCCTTGGTCGGGCTTAAGTGATTTTCTCTAGTAGTATGTTTTGATTCCTTACTTTTTAATTTTAGTGTATCTAATATAGGTTTTTGCTTTGTGGTTACCATGAGGCTTACCAAAAAATCTGATATTTATAACAAGTGTTTTGTTGCTGTTGTTTTGTTTTGTTTTTAGGGACAATGTGCCTGAACTGTGTGAGAAAGTTGGTCAGGGACACAAGCTCAGAAGCCGGTCCCAGTGGCCCAGATGGGTTTGTTTTCCAGCAAGTCTCTGCACAGATGGGATAGTTTCCAAATGCAGCAGGAGGAGCCAGAGCTGAGACTGGAGCCCTTCAGGACTTGACGTGGGGCAGCAGCTGGCAAGCCCACCTCATTGGTTCAGATGGGAGTGTGTCTCCCAGAAGGTCTCTGCACAAATTAGTTTCCTGACTACAGAAGGAGGGACTAGAGCTGAGACTGGGCCTTTTTGGGATCTGCTGGAGGATGATGGCTGAAGAGCTCATCTCATTGGCTCAGAAGGGCATGTATCTCCCAGTAGATCCCTGCACAGGTAGGGTAGTTCCCTGACTGCAGCAGGAGGGACCAGAGCTGACAGTGGGCACCTTGGTATCTGCTGGGGTACAGAGGTTGATGAGCCCTTCGTGGAGGCTCAGACTCCCAGGCTGCTAGATATGAGCAAGCCTCCTTCTGGGCTCTTTCATAGTTAGCTCTGAGTTGGGACCTCAGCTGAGGGTGGCTGGAGACAAGCCATAGGGCAACTTTCAAGTTCACTGCCAAGATCGATGTTGGCAGGCAGACAAGCCTCTCCACTGAGACACTAGTGTGCCTGATTCCACCTACAACCCTTGGCAGTTGGTTTTATTTGCAGGCTCAAGGCCAAAAAGGGCTGTAGCCAAACTCCTTGGGGAGCAGGGCCATTTCTAGGCTTGAACCTGGAAGCACAATTGGCAGATCTTCCATTTGGGTGTCAGTTTGTACTCTCAAAACAACCCTCCTAGGTCTTGGATTTTAATAGGGTTTCACAACCTTCTACCTATATCCCAAGTCTCCTGCAGAGAGACTTTGTCTGTAGATGGATACAGAATTCCTGATGTGGTGGTGGGATATGAGGGAGGGATATGTGGAGGGATATGAGACATCTTGCTGACGTCACTATAAATTCATCTTGCTTGTGATTTAGTTAAGATCCTTACATTTATTTATTTATTTATTTATTTATTTATTTACTTACTTATTTTTGAGATGGAGTCTCGCTCTGTCACCCAGGCTGGAGTGCAATGGCTCAAACTCAGCTCACTGCAACCTCCGCCTCCCAGGTTCAAGCTATTCTCATGTCTCAGCCTCACGAGTAACTGGGATTACAAGCACCCGCCACCACACCCAGCTAATTTTTGTATTTTTAGTAGAGATGGGGTTTCGCCATGTTGGTCAGGCTGACCTCAAATTCCTGACCTCAGGTGATCCACCCACCTCGGCCTCCCAAAGTGCTGGGATTACAGGCATAAGCCACCATGCCTGGCCAGTTTTCTTTCTTTTATGCAGTTACTATCTGGGTCAGTTTACTGTTTCAGAATAATGCAAATAAAGAGAAAAATGGGCCAGATGAAGTGGTTCATGTCTGTAATTCCAACATTTTAGGAGGCCAAGGAGGGAGGATCACTTGAGCTCAGGAGTTCAAGACCAGCCTGGGCAACATAATGAGACCTCATCTCTACAAAAAACAGAAAACAAAATGTGGCTAGGATTAGTGGTGTGTGCCTGTAGTCCCAGCTACTTGGAAGGCTGAGGTAGGAGGATCACTTGAGCCTGGAAGGTCAAGGCTTTAGTGAGCCATGATTGCACCACTGCACTCCAGCCTGGGTGACAGAGTGGGGAGCCTGTCTCAAAAGAAAAAGGAAAATGTATTCTCTTTTTCCATCTTTTGGAACAGAATATAGCATAGGAGAGTCCTTGAAAGTTTTAAAGGACTTATCAGAAAATTATCCAAGCCTAGAGCCCTTGCTGATGTAATAATTTTAAAACTTCTACTTTTTCTCACCTTGATTATTGGTGTATTCAGGGTTTTCTGCCTTTTCTGAGGAAATTTTCTAAATTCAAATGTTTCTATAAATTTGCCAATTTTAATGAGATGCTGTAATTTGTTACTATAATTATGAGCCATTCTCTTAATATTTAAAATGTTAAAATGTTTCATCTGTACATATTGTTATATCAGTTTTCCCACTTCTACTTTTGTGTACTTGTGGGGTTTTATGTATTTGTTCTCTTTCGTTTGTTTTTAGGTGTTCTTTTTAAGCCCTTCCTTCCCCTGAGACCTCCTTCCTCCCCCATTCAGGCTCCTAGAAAGGCTCTCATGCTAAATCCATCTGCTTTCTCCACTTTGCCCATGTACCCAGTACTCTGTGCAGAGTTTATCTGCTCCATATTTCTCACTACAGATATTGACCAGTACAAGACAATATCTATAACCCAAAGTTTCCCTTCTCCTCTTTTTCTACAAAAACTTATTTGATTCTGTCCCATCCTTATGTTATTTTTGGGTAGCTGGTTAATTCATTTAGTGAAAACAATGAGAAGGAATGAAAAATAAAGACTAATGAGATCACTGAAGTGGGGTTCTTGAGATAAGTCCCGAACCAGATCTGCCACAGACTAGGTCTGGGGCCTTATCTCCAGACCATAGTTTCCCCCAACTGTAAAAAAAAAAAAAAAAAAAAAAAAAAAAAGTAATTAGATTTCAAGATTTCCAGTCACATTCACCTTAAGCATTCTATGATTATTTATTATCCAGATTTTCAAATAAAATATTAATAGCTGAGACTACATTAACATGTTGTTCGGTCTGTGTAATAGTTCCATTTTAACAGCTATCTTTGGGACTTTCGACCCAAAGCAGCAAGCAGCCTGAGATTTCCTAACACTGCTCAAATGATTTGGCAGTAGAATTGTTTATAAAATTCATTTGATCCTTCAGTGTCAAAGCCAAATCTATGTTGTTCCAGTATCCTAATAAAGTAATCAATAGAAGCCTGGATTGTTGTTGGAAAAAGTAAAGTAGGAGCAAGAAATGGAAATCACCAAATTGCTAAGCAAAGCAGTATGATAACACTAAAGGACATAACACAAGTCTGCCCTTCCGTATTCATTTAATGTCAGTTATAATTTCTCCCAAAGGAGACCTTGAATTTCTTAATTATGTTCTTAAATTACAACATTTGAAATGGTAACTCTAGTGGAATTCTCCTCCTTCTAGGCATTGTACCTTCTAAGAAATGTCCCCCATTCCAGCTCCATACATAAGGTTTCTACTAGGAACCTATCTCCGGAGCAATAGTTCATTGATTGGCCCAGAAAGGAGTGCATGACCAAAGCAAAGACAATGAGTTACTTCCCTGGATATTGGGACTTGGAACCACGACAAAAAGAGGAGTTTCCCTGAGACTGCTGAACATTCTGAGCACGTAAGCAGTGAAGCCCATGAGCCACTAGAAGCCACATGTTCTGCCATGTGGAGAAGAATGGTAAGTGGCAAGAGAGAAAAAAGACACCTGTGTGCAGACAGAAGTGAGGCATAGAGGCAGCTGTATAAACACTCATAGAGCAACAGATTTGAGAGAGATTTGCAAACTATAAGGCTACTAGAGAGGTATCACTCTTAGATAAACTCAGACAGCTGGTGTGCTGCAGTAAATACTAGAGTAAAACTGCCTACTTTGAAGATAGCGAATGAGACTTAACCATGAGCAGTTGCCAACAGAACCTGGGAGCTCTTTGCATTGGCATCAGTGTGCAGATAGAGGACCGTGGCCATTTGAACACTGATCCACTAAGAATATAGAACAGTGTGGTGACAACAAATATAGAGAAGTCAAGATGAGAAAAGAGGACATGAACATGGACCATACTACCATAGCTTGGTTTTATGCAGAGGGACATGTGGCTAGTACATGGACATGACTGAATTGATTTTATATCATGCTTATGTCGACTATGTAATAAATTTAATGTAATTTTACTTCACAGGATAGATTTACTGATTCATAATCAATCACTTTAATACTCAAAAGACATGATTGGATTAATCCTACAAGGTATAGTTATAGATATCTGACTCTAGAAGATTGCAAATGCCAATGTCAACAACATTCAGATTTTCACAGTATGAATGAAGCAGGGGATAAACCGTCCTTCTTACAGGATGGCTCAGTCCTGTCAAGATGTGCTCTGCATCCCTGTCCTTTAATCCTACTGACTCAGTCACACTTATAAACACTTTTGTGTTTATAACTTCTTTCCCATCTCCTCCCCCTGGAGTAACTTTCTATCTCCCACCACCCCACCTGGTAAATTTTATCTATTTTTTAATTTCCTACTCCAATAACATCAATGTGATGTTTCCCCCTATACCCCAGGCAATCCGTGTAGCTCCGAATCCTGTGATCAGCCACTTCTATGAAACATTTACTGCAGTTGTCACATTGCCTTCAATTACATGTTTACATGTCTGTCTTTCCCAGCTGTGTTGTATTCATCTCTGTACTCCCCAAATCTAGCATACTGCCTGTACTGAATGGTTATTAAGTGAAAGCAATGAAATAATTAATCCCTAATTACTATGCATTACAATAATTACTATGCATTACAAAAAAATAAAGTTTTTCAATTTGTGACAAAATAAACTTTGCTGTAATTTTATATAGACATGGCAATAACATAAACTTTGGCTATTGTGTGTTCATTCTTGTTAGTCAGCTATCCATGCAATACAGCTATCTCCTTAGAACTTAAAAACACAACCAATAAAAAAAAAACAGTATATGGTAGATGAGTATGTTCTTCTCTACACAAAGATACCGATATCATTCCCTCACTTTAGGAGGTATGAAAGGATGAAAGAGGAATAAGTTTAATATTTTTTGAATTCAGTTTTACATCTACTTCTAAGAATCAGTTATAAAATTATGAAAGGCAAAATTTGGGGCAAAAAAATATCGAAGTGTTGCTAAATTTTGTAGATTGCTAATCTTACCCAGTTTCAGTTTCTTGGCCAATGCATCAATTTGATTGGTGGGGTCGGATCCCATGGACAGGAAGCATATCAGAGGTGTCCGGGTATCACTTTCTTCCCAAGTTTTCTCCAGATTTAAGATAACTGGTTCTGTGTACTTCTCCTCCAAAGAATCTGCAATATATTTTCTTGCTTGAAAAACAGTACGGTCTGGGCACCAAGACCTAAAAATGAATACAAGTTAGGCGAAATAAACTAAACGTGTTCAATTTTTATCCTGAGTAAGTAAAAACATACATTTAATTAGCAAAAGGGCAACAAGCTAATTCCTACTTTTCCACATCTATGTAAGAGGAATGGCAAGGTTTCCTATCCATGGATTAGCACAAATTTAATCGTGTGGTTTTGGTACCAGCCAGGCATTGGCAAGAAGTAGGGCAGAGCCCATAACAACACAGTGTCCTCTACCAGCTCCAACACATGGTAGGGGCTGACCTGCCACACACTCTGAAGCTCCACAGACTTCAGGGGAGGAACCAATGTGCCAAAGATACCCAAAGTAAATTGGTCACCAAGCATTTGTGGCATACCATTTGTGTAGTGCACACCATAGCAAGTTCTACACACAGACACACTGGATAAGTGTCATTTAATACTGATATGGTAAAGCACAGACAAGCCCCACAGACTTTTTTTTTTGTGCTACTAGATTGCACTATTTGACATATATCTAATTTTTAAATGGTGGATTACAAAACAGACACATTTGTTCCAATAAAACTAAGTAGCCCTTGTGGCTCATGCTTGTAATCCCAGCACTTTGGAAGGCCGAGGCTGGCAGATCACGAAGTCAGGAGATCGAGACCATCCTGACTAACACAGTGAAACCCCATCTCTACTAAAAATACAAAAAATTAGCCGGGTGTGGTGGCAGGCGCCTGTAGTCCCAGCTACTTGGGAGGCTGAGGCAGGAGACTGGTGTGAACCCCGGAGGCGGAGCTTGCAGTGAGCCGAGATCATGCCACTGCACTCCAGCCTGGGCAACGGAGTGAGACTCCATCTCAAAAAAAAAAAAAAAAAAAAAAAAAAAAAAAAAAAAAAAAAGCCTTTTCATACTCTGCGGACTATGAGGTCAACATTAGCATTGTTCTGGTCACTCTTGAAGGGTTGAAGGGTGACAATATCTAAGAAACAGCTTTTTCTAAGAAGTGCAAACTTAGGTGTATAACATTAGAAAAGAAAAAATTGCTTCAAAATAACTCTACCTCTAATTTTTCATGTGGAGGTCTCATCTCCCCTGCTTTACTCCTCTGCCTTACCCACCCACCATACAAACACACACACACACACACACACACACACACACACACGCAGACACACACACTGATTTTTTTCAATGTGGAAGGTCTCTGAGTTGGACACTGAGGAAATGTAAAAAGTGAAAAGAGAGGGCGATTTTCTCCTTTAACAGCAATTTCAAACTTTTGTTTCCATTTTATAGCCAAAAGTAGCATTTATATATTTCAAATTCAGTGCAATATTATTGGTTTTTTTTCTCAAATGCAATTTAACTTTAGCTTATAAGCTAATTGTCTTGTAACTTTGTGAGGTCTGTATTTTTAAAGAAATAAATTCAACAATAACTGATTTACACTCAATGGTAAATCATGAACAAAGTGAATAATAAAAGCATATTTTTCACGCTTTTTGCTAAAAGCACTATCATTAATACGTTGTCAAAATACATCATTCCCTATCACCATCACCATCTTATTTTGCTTGTCAAGGAACTGAAGAACTGCTATCCAAAACCATAATTTGGAAGTACATACATTTCTTATAATATTAGGTTGGCACAAAAGTAATTGCGGTTTTTGCCATTTCTTTCAATGACAGTGATATAGTGAAGTAAACTCACTGAGATAAAATCTGTAATTTAGCAATATTATGAGTGATGCTTCTAGGTCTGATAATGCCTGTTCTCACCTGATAAGTAAAAGTTTACGGCAGGTATCTAGTGAATCGTTATATCCATCAGGGATAATTTCCTCCTCTGGAGCATCTTTATCAAACCAGCTTTTCCACCCCTTCTCATTACGAGATATCTAAAAGAAGCAAGCCAATTAGCAAGCCACAGAACTATATGTAATTGGAATATATTAGAAAGGATTCTGAATCACCTGAGAGGGTCATTCTTTACAGGCAGATAATTTTTCAAGCATAACAGCACAGTTTAAACCTTTCTTCAGGATCAATGACTTGAATAACGTGGATATTACTGTTCCCTTCCAGTTCTTCCATTATTTTTCTACATTATTTGCTACAATTAGGATCGTGTGTCAACTGCACCAAATGATTGGCCCAGAAGAAACACAAATCAAGGTTTCTCAAGTTTGGTATTATTGTCATTTGGATCTGAATTTTTTTTTTGTGGGGGGCTGTCCTGGGCATTGTAAGATGTTTAGAAGTGTCCCTATCCACGAGATGCCAGTAGCACCCTCCACCCGGGTCCTAACAATCAAAAATGTCTCCAGACACAGCCAAATGCCCCTGGGAGTGGATAGATTACCCTCAGTTGAGAACCACCTCCAGACCGTTCTGATAACCCAACCTCTAAATGTTGATCTCTACTTAAAAATAATGATAGATGACATAATCAAAATTTTATTTTCCTAGTGATCCCCCACCTTGAGACCTAAAGCCTGATAACGAAAGAGTTTCTCCAACAGCTGGTCTTAAATATTGTTCAGAAGCATGAAAAAGACTTCAGGTTTTCAGAGGCATTAAAAGGTGCTCACTGACGCCCAAGTGCCATCAAGAGTAAGTATGAAAACTATAGATTATTGAGCCTATCCCTGCTCTTCAGCAACAATCAGGCTGGGTTATTTAGACAGTGTTTGTAAGTGTGCTTTTAAAAAAGCCATGGAACACAGTGGCTCACGCCTGTAAGCACTTCAGGAGGCCGAGGCGGGTGGATAACCTGAGGTTGGGAGCTCGAGACCAGCCTGACCAACATGGAGAAACCCTGTCTCTACTAAAAATAAAAAAATTAGCCAGGCATGGTAGCAAATGCCTGTAATCCCAGCTACTCAGGAGGCTGAGGCAGGAGAATCACTTGAACCCAGGAGGCAGAGGTTGCTGTGAGCCGAGATTGCACCACTGTGCTCCAGCTCTGGGCAACGAGAGCGAAACTCCCTCTCAAAAACAAAAAAATAAAAATAAAAATAAAAATAAAAAAGCCACGGTAAGCAATAATAGCAAATAGCAAAGGCTCACACAGCAGATGCCTTATGCCAGACCTGAGGATTACACTTTTTCCTCTATGACCCCTACTTTTTATTGAGGCATAGAGAGGTTAAATAACTGTCCAAAGTCTCATATCTGTGGTGTGAACAATTCATCATACAGGATACAGATAGAGTATAAATTAATAACAGAACAGTTATTCTGCAACTCAGTTGCTCCCACTTTGTCCCTGGGGCACTAAAAGATGAAGGGGATTTCTGGCCTGGCATGGTGGCTCATGCCTGTAATCCCAGCACTTTGGGAGGCAGAGGCGGGCAGAGTGCCTGAGCTCAGGAGTTCACGACCAGCCTGGGCAACAGGGTGGAACTCTGTCCCTACTAAAATACAAAAAATTAGCTGGGCGTGGCGGCGTGTATCTGCAATCCCAGCTACTCAGGAGGCTGAGACAGGAGAATTGTTTCAACCCGGGAGCCAGAAGTTGCAGTGAGCCGAGATTGCGCCATTGCACTCCAGCCTGGGCAACAGAGTGAGACTCCATCTCAAGAAAAAAAAAAAAAGAAGAAGAAGAAGAAGGGGATTTCTGAAATGTTTCACAACTGCCATCTATCTCCTGAAGATTGCAGCAGCTGTCTCTGGTTGGCTGCCCTCAAAGAAGATGCCTGCATGCCAGGGCCTGGGGGTTTCCAGCCCTACCTTGCCCCTGCCCACAGTGTCCCCCAGAGGCCTCCTCCACAACTGCATCTGAGGCACAGGAAGAAAGTGGATGACTATTCTTCAGCTACTGACTTTCCACCTGCTAATTTTGACTTGACCACAGTAGAGCTTCAAAGTGAGCTGCAGCCATGACAGGTGATAAGATGACTTCCAGCCTCTGGATGTCCACCTCCATTTCTCATTCCTTTTCCTGGCCCTTGGCCTGGGACGCCAAGGTCAGGGCAGCTGCTCTATTATATTTCAGTTCCTGACACCCACTCAGCTGGAAGACTGATCTTCTGCTTCCTCCCTTCCTTCCCACAGGCAGGCCAGACTGATGGCCACTTGACTGCAGGTCTCCGCTGAACTTTTGCAACCTTCCTGAGAACTGCTCCTCACCCCACTTCTGGCCCAATCGGTGTTGTAACAGGAGTGGGAGAGAAATAACTCATGATGGCATGGGAAGAGCATGAGTTTTGCCACTTATTGGCAATGGGCTCTTGGGCAAGTACTTAACTAACTCTTTGAACCTCCGTTATCTCATCTATAAATTAGGGTCAATAACTCTGCCCTTCTGTGGCAGGGTTATTGTTGCAAAGTACCTATCCCATAGTAAGCAGTAATAGCTACTATATTCTACCTCATGAGTAGTTAAAACCTAGTTGGCAGAGGCAAACAATAATAAATATCCTTGTATCAATATAAACCATCATTAGAGGGCGTGGGCTTCGAGTGATTTTTCCAGTGGTTCTTGACTATCTCCCTTACTCAACCTCTGACCAGACCGAGATCACTTTCTTTTCTTTTTTTTTTCCCTCCGAGACAGAGTCTCACACTGTCGCCCAGGCTGGAGTGCAACGGCGCAATTTCGGCTCACTGCAACCTCCGCCTCCCAGGTTCAAGCGATTCTCCTGCCTCAGCCTCCCGAGTAGCTGGGATTACAGGCACCCGCCACCACACCCAGCTAATATTTTGTATTTTTAGTAGAGTCGGGGTTTCACTATGTTGGTCAGGCTGGTCTCAAACTCCTGACCTCGTGATCCACCTGGCTCGGCCTCCCAAAGTGCTGGGATTACAGGCGTGAACCACTGCACCCAGCCCAAGATCGCTTTCTTTTTCCAAGCATTTGTTTGGGCTTGGAGGACTCATCTGTGGTTGTACTACAAAACAAAGCTCACTGTCTATCCACAGATGGAACCCAGAGAGTTTATCCAATTGACTCAGACCCAACCAGGCTGAACAGGTAGAGTCTACACAATGTTTCAGAAATGCCACTAAACAAACAGAGGCAGCTAACACAGTATGTTGGGCAGGGGATTGGTGATTACAGCATGAGGCTCTGACAACCTGCAGTCTACCTATGGCCCCATCTGTCAGTCACTAGCAGCCACAGAAAAGAGATGATTATTGGCATCTGACACTGGGAAACTGAAGGCTCCATCAGTGACAGGCAGTTGCAGCCAACAGATCCCAGTAAGAAACAGCTATCTTTATTCTGAGTCTCATGATTGTTTTCCAGTAACAATTGACTCAACAATTAATCCACAGTAATCAATGTACATTTTCAAATAAGAAAAAAACAAGCAAATCGGTACCTATTTCTCCGTTTTCACCATTATATTTCACCACTAAAATAATTAATTTTTTACAGGGACCTCAACCTCTTAATTTGACTCACATTCAAATCTGCACAAATCACTTAATCATAGGCAGAAGTCAAAGTGTAAAAGCATGAATCGTCTACAATAAAAGGGTCCATCTACTGGTTCTGATTCCAGCAGCAACTCAAACAGGCATACAAAAATGACCCACGCCCACCACACCGGAGGAAAACATAGTTGCCCGCAACTATGAAGAGGTTAACCCTGAGGTCCATCTGTCCAAGATCTCTCCCAGACAGCCACAGAGCCTCAAATCCAAACTATTGGGTTGACTTTTTTGGGTGAAGGAATTGCTGCCAGGAAGCCCCAGTTTAAGTGGGCCGGGTATGTTTGGGTTTGCAGATCTGCACTTTCAACCAGCCCTTTATTGTATTACCTGGTTCATAATTTCTGCAAATTGTGGAAGTTTACTCAGCTCCACAAGATTCAGCCAAGTCATGTCAAGGATCCAGCGATAGGGTTTGGGAGGACAGGCTTTCAGGTCCAGAGCTGCTCCCCCTGGGGAAGAGCGTCAGACAGGGTGAATTAGGTGAGCCTGTACTTCACTTCTAGAAATGTACTTTCCAAATAATAAAAGCAAAATAGCCACATTACTGAAAATATAGGAAAATTGGAAAATAATAATATTACAGAAAATGTGAGGGTTTTTTGGTACATTTCCTTCAAGTCTTAGTGTTTTATTTACTGATTTATACCATCTTATAAGGTACAAATAACAACTCTGTCATTTTTCCCTGCAAAGAATTTTTCTCAAGTGATTATAATTGTTTGCTTTTTATTTTTTAACAATATAAAATTTATAATTTTGATATAAATGAATATGTTGATCTTTTCATGTGTAGATTTTAAATATCACTTCTTAGTCATTACTCCTCCAGAAGCTTGCCGTTAAATACTACTTGTTACCAGGTCAAACAGATAGATAAAGAGATGGATGGGTTAGGGTTAGGGTTAAGGTTAGGGTTAGGGTTAGGGAAGGAGGGTGGGAGAAACGTAGGCTAGGGATAAAAAGAGGGAGGGAAGAAAGAAGGAAGTGAAGGAGGAAATGATATAATAGATCTATGGGTTTTTTAGTGGATGACTAACATTTAAATCATTTATCCATTCACTGATTGAACAAATATTTATTGAGCACCCTCTAGGTATTTGACATGTTCCAGACACTGGGGGATATAGCACAGAAAACCCAACCAGGCCCTTGCTTTTACAGAGCTTGAGTCCAGTGGAGAATGAGTTACAGCATTGATCATATTCTGAAGCAAATCTCAGGCCAAATGGACATACCCAGCATTTTCCAGTGAAATACGTGATGATATTTACAATTTCAAAATTCCTCTATTGCATGTCTTTAGTAATGTATCATAATAATTCCAGCTCCACTGTTGTTTAATTCAGATACATGCAAAGCAGTGATTCTTTAACTTTTAAATCTTATCATCTTCCTTAAGAACTCATCATTCCTTCCAGTTCACAAATCAACTCATGGACAAAAAAGGGGCTTGGGGGAACTACAGGTCTTTGCTCTCCCCATCTAGCATCGTCCTGAGTAGCTGTATGAACTAAAGTACTTTTTTCATGTAAACCCATTTGCTCTACCACTGGGGACTTGGGAATCTGTGGCTCTGAGTGTAACAACACCTTTAGAACAATGTGTAAACCTTCTTCTCACTGTCGGCCCTTCTGCAACCTGGAGACAGAGCAGGTCTCACTGGAGCACCAGTATTGCTAATGTAGGAGTCACTGGTGCAAGAAGCCACCACTAGAGAGAGCCACCTGCAGGCCTGGCACAGAGACAAACTCACCCCTTTTCTTCTTGGCTGTTTCCAAAGAAATGTTTTCATGTAATCCTGAGCTTTAGAGACACCAGGAGAAGAAATCTAAGCTACCTTTGTGTTTCCAAACATATTGAGCACCTAAACTAACCCAGAACAATGACGGCCCTTCCTATTCCCCAAAATATCCTGGCTCTGCCACTTATTAGCTGCATAAACTTGAACAAAAAAACATGAATCCCTCTCAGTTTCCTCATCTGCCAAGTGGATGTCTGATAGAACCTACCAGATTGGCTACTGTGAAGGTTAAATACACTAATGTACCTAGAACAGTATAGAATAATAATAAGAGCTATGTAATCATTAGCTGTTGTTCTGACATTCTCTCTCTCTCTCTCTCTTTTTCTTTCCCCGCTTGGAAGGCCCAGGTCCAGTCCAGTTTGGAAGGCAAGAAAAGACCCCCTAAGGTGTCTTTTTGTACACAGTCTATGACAAAACAAAGATAATATCTTTCTGAAATAACCAGGCAGGGAAGAAAGGTAAATCCATTGCTCTATCATGCAGATTGTGCCTGGTATCCATTTCATTTTTCAAAGTGTTCTGACATTTTTGGTTGAAGAAGGAAGTCAAAGGCACCTTGCAAATATTGCAGAAAGCAAGTAGTAATTGAAACAAACAAACAAAAAAAAACCTGTCACTCTTGGGAAATCAAACATTTCTGCTACAAAAAATAACTCTTCCACTCTCCCCCTTAAGTATTGAGTTCAAAATGATTTTTTAAAAGTATGATCTAAGGATCATATTTGTTAACTTTGTAAAAAAAATTAAAAACAAAGTCATACCATCTTTTAAAGATAATTCAGTCAAAATGTAAGCCAGTTTAAGACTAAAACAAATTTTATGTTTTGTTTAAAAAGAAAAACTCCTTTATGGCTGAGCCAATTGTACTGCTGTCAATCAACCTGTCATACAATCCCAAATTAATCTTCTTAAAGCACTGTTCTGTTCATGCCACATCCCTGCTCATAAAACATTCGATGGCTCCCTATTGCCAAATAATTAAATCCAAACTCCTCTCACTGACTCTCCTGGCCCTACACAGTATAGTTCTCCCTGATTCCAATTTCACGAAATGGAGTCACAAATGTGCTCACACCACAACCCATGTGTTCAGCCTTCTTTATTTTTCTGTAATGAATCTAATCTTCCCTGACGAATTCCCTCCGCACTGTGTTGCCGTGTTTCTCAGTCTCCTCTGATTTACCCACCCTCTTTCAAATAACCCAGTCTCTTTCAGGTAGTAGCTCTGGTCTGGCTGGTTGGTAGGTGGGAGAGGTGAGACAGGGTGGGTTTATGTCTCAGTGTGGAGCATGCCTCAGGTCTGCAGGCTGCCCTCCAGGCTTCCCACGCCTCAGGTGCAGGCTGGGTCCCTGTACTGTATCCTATGAGCTATGACAAATGCTATCTGTTGGGGCCCTGGGCTGCAATCCACTGCCCCAGCTCCTGGCATTGGTCCTTTGTCGGCAGGTACAAAGTTCTCTTTCTCTATAGCTTTTTGGTTTGACCTCCAGTCTCTGCTGCATGCCAGCCCTCTCAACCCTTGAATGTCACCAGGTTCCTACTTGCCAAACCTCAGGCTCACCCATGCAGCCATTCCCCTGCTTCCATGGTGGGTGTGACCCTGGGCAGAATGCAGGGGCATCTCCTATCTGGGAGTTTCTCCGGCACTCTCCCCTTCTCATCTCCCTCGGGAGGCAAGGAAGAGATGAGGATCTTTGCACCTGACCTCCTCTTTCTACCTCTGACCTCCTTTTTCCTTCCCACCATCCTTTGTGGACCCAGGCACCAGGTTTCCTACTTCTTCCTTTCTATGTCATATGTGCCTCCTTCTCAGGGGTCATATTAGCAGATGGCATTGAGGAAGCAAAGCCAGCTCACCAGTAAGGAAAGATTCAAAAGTATACTTCTCCTCCACTCGTATTGTACAGTATCTTTGTCCATTCAGCCACTATCACAAAATACCATAGGCTGGGTGGCTTAGAAACAACAGAAATTTTTATTTCTCACAGCTCTGGAGGCTGGGGAGTCCAAGACCAAGACCCTGGTGAATTCAGTGTCTGGTGAGGGCCCATTTCCTGGTGCATAGATGGCTCCTTTCATGGTGTCCTGACACAG
Organism: Pongo abelii; assembly: GCF_028885655.2. NCBI lineage: Eukaryota > Metazoa > Chordata > Mammalia > Primates > Hominidae > Pongo > Pongo abelii. The sequence goes on along the minus strand of NC_071990.2, from coordinate 39,200,124 downwards.
TGGGAGGGGGAGTGAGCTCCTTCGGGCCTCTTTCATAAAGGCACTAACCCCATTCACGAGAGCTCTACCCTCATGACCTAATCACCTTCCAAGGCCCTCACCTGCTAATACCACCACCTTGGGGGGTAAGATTTCAACAGATGAAGTTTGAGGGGACACAAACATTCAGACCATAGTGCATAGATATGAGGCTTCCCCAGATTGTGGGGGCCATTTTGCTGCCACTGCTGCCTGGATTTCAGCATGCTTCAATGCCTCCTAGCCCTCTGCTCAGTGTCCTACAATACCAGGGCTGCAGCCCAAGTCCAAGTGAGGGCTTAAAGATTTTTGAAATGAGGTAAAGTGGGTTTCCAGATTGGGTAAATTCACTTACTTAAACATCCCCAAGGCCAAAACCTCATACATCTGGACACTCTCTGTAGTCCCTCCTCCCCACCCTAGATAGTGTTCATTGTACCATACCACACTGCCTTAAAAAATCAACTTCCACAAGTGCATTAGACCTGTGAAAAAAACGTGAACCAGATGATACATTTCAACTTCCTTGGAACTACCAGAAATAAAACGTGTGTTCATGAAAAAGGCACAAAGAAGAGATTTCAGAGATGATGCAAAATAGTTTGCAAAGTTTCCACAGTGGTAATCTAACCTGAATCTGAGGAAGGAATTAAATGAAGTAGAGAAAGAGTAAGTTATCGGTGACTGCCCGTTTATTATAAATAGGCTGCAGAGGACAAAAGTGTAGCAGGTCTTAACACCTTGTGGGTTAGAAATACTCCATATTTTTTCCCTAGATTAGCTTTCATTCCCATGGCTTTGGTTGTTTATTCTGTACCCCATCTTTGTAACTGCCTGACTTTTCTCTCAGGCTGTCTAGATTACTTTTTGTTTTTTGTTTTTTTTGAGATGGAGTCTCGCTCTGTCAGCAGGCTGGAGTGCAGTGGCATGATCTCTGCTCACTGCAACCTCTGACTCCCTGGTTCAAGTGATTCTCCTGCTTCAGCCTCCCGAGTAGCTGGGACTACAAACACATGCCACCACGCCCAGCTAATTTTTGTATTTTTAGTAGAGACGGGGTTTCACCTTGTTGACCAGGATGGTCTCGATCTCCTGACCTTGTGATCTGCCCCCCTCTGCCTCCCAAAGTGCTGGGATTACAGGCGTGAGCCACTGCACCCAGCCTAGGTTATCTTTTCTAATTGTTTTCTGGATAGCTCAAATTTCACATGTCTGTAGCCATAAGAGCTGGTCACAAACTGTTTCCCCGCCTTTCAAACACATGGGGAATTGCATTTCCCTGCTATTTTTGAAGTGAGATGTGGCTGCATGTCTGGCTTTGGCTAAGGAAATAGGAGCCTAAGTGACATGTGTCACTTGTGGGGTAACTTTTAAGAGCCAGTGCACAGTCTGCCACATCCTTGCCCCTCTGCCGTAGTAGTTATGGAAGCAATGTGGATTTCTGAGTGACTATAACAGCATGTTGGAGAGGTAATATGAATGAGAAGTACACCTTGGTTGTGTTAAGTCACTGAAATTTTAAGATTTTTTTATGTCAGCAAAACCTGGCCTATTCTGATTCTGACTAAATAGGTCCTAAAATCACATCCAGCAATCCCCCACTCCAACCCTCCTCAAACCAGCAACTCTTCCAACCACCAGACCAGAAATCTCTGCATAGACCGGAAATCGTAGACTCATTTCTGCGTGCTCTCTTGGCTCTTGCGTGCATCGGTTTTGCCATTTCACCTCCCTAATCTCTCATACTCTTATCTCCCTGTATATTCCCATTGCCTTTATGCTAGGTTGGGAATGTATTCCTACAGTTGGGAAGATTGAAAGAGACTCCCTTGAACCTCTTTTCTTTGATCCTTACACGTGTGCCAAGTTCACCTCCCTAAATGACCATAATGATCAATCACATCACCACCTTACACAACTCCCTATTTCTTCTCAGATCAAGAAAATCCTTCCTATAGGAACCCAGGGTCTCCACAGTATGTCACCAGTTTACATGTCCAGCTCTATTTCTCAGTATGCCTCCATATTCACCTTTCATTTCAACAAAACCAGACTGATTCTTACAACTTAGATGTTCTCCACTCGTTCCCTTTTTCACGCTATTCCATTTCAGCATGGAATGTTTTCCTCATTTCTACCTCTTCAGGGTCCACCCCAAATGCCACTTTCTTTTTGGGGTGTGGGGAGCCAGAAAATAATTGGTTAAATCATACATAAAGAGCCAAAAACACAAGAAAAAGATTGAAACATTTTGCCATGTACCAAATAGTTCCCCAATTCATGGCTTAACCCACAAAGGTATATTTTCTAAGAAACTTTTTTTGGTTTCACCAACCACATGTAATCTCTCCCTCCTTTTAGACTCAACACTTATTTCTTAGCTGTCTTATAGCACTTAGGTGATTCTGCCTTACTTTGGAGTTATTTTTAAATTATCTTTATCTCCATTCTGAGGTTATTATTTCTTTCCAAGCAATATCAGGTTTATTCTTACATCCCCAAAGCTAGCGTGGTGAGTTTACATAATATGTGCTCAGTAAATACTCGTGTAACTAAACTGAAATGAAAATTCCATGCTTTTGTCTCCTTAATTATACCTTTAATGTGGAGATATGCAATAAATAGGATTAACTTCAAATATGAAACACAAGTGAGCCTTTTCTTGCAGTCTGAAAAATCATTATACTCTCTTGCTGAGGGAATAGCTCTCCTGCTAAAGAAAGCCATCGCCAGTATCACTTTTCCTCACTTGGGCAATCGATTCTCCTAAGCATGGTCAGCAGTGAATAAACTGAATGTGGTTATATCAATAACTACAATAATACCAATATTCAGTTGAGTTGGCACAGACCTGAATCTTAAGTAACTAGGGCAGAACAAATGAAAAACAGAAAAAAGGTATTAAAAAATAAAACTTCACTAAACTTTCATTAGAACATCATTTCCCTACTGTATCACAGAAATGGATTTATAGTATATCAAAGAGCATATCAAAAGCAACATCCTCCACACACCACGTCTGTATCCCACACACCTTACCTTTAATGAGAGCTTGAAACTCTCTGTGCTTAACTGTCCCTCTCTGAAGGTCAATCTTTAAGGTCATGAGGAGTACAAACAGGAATTTGTGGTTTTCGTATAGGCCTCTGACGGAGTATGTAAAAACTTCATATGTCAGGTACTCAATAATATTTGTAATTCTCTTTTGAGGTAGTGGTGACTTTTCAGATCTGAAATACATTTTAAGAATCAAAGAAGTAAAAGGCAATTTCTTTTTTTAAAAAACTTTTAAGTTCAGGGGTACACATGAAGGTTTGTTACATCGGTAAACCTATGTCATGGGGGTTTGTTGCACAGATTAATTCATCACCCAGGTATTAAGCCTAGTACCCATTAGTTATTTTTCTTGATCCTCTCCCTCCTCCCACCCTCCACTCTCTGACAGGCCACAGTGTCTGCTGTTCCTCTCTATGTGTCCATGTGGTGTCATCATTTAGTTCCTACTTATAAATGAGAGCATGCGGTATTTGGTTTTCCGTTCCTGTGTTAGTTTGCTAGGGATAATGGCCTCCAGCTCCATCCATGTTTCTGCAAAGGACATGAGTTCATTCTTTTTTATGGCTGCATAGTATTCCCTGTTGTATATGTAACACCTTTTCTTTATCCACTGTACTGTTGATGGGCATTTAGGTTGATTCCATGTCTTTGCTATTGTGAATAGTGAAAAAGCAATTTCTAAAAGAGTAGAAATACAAGCAAACTTTTAAGTTACCACTTTTGGATGAAGGTAGTGAGGACTCACCTGGCCATGGACTGGTCAAATAACTTCAAGAACTGGGCCAATGACGTCTGATACATGATGTTGACCATGCTCATCTCTGTGATGAGGAAGTAGAGGATGCTTCCGCGGGTGGCTGCGGGCCGGAACTCCTCCTGAGCCGTGTTGATCTTGATCTCAGTTTCTGCAGCCACGTGCAACTTTTCACTCACCTCAGCTGCTGTCTGCTTGGTAGTTCGAAGTACACCAATGAGAGATTCGTCATCTACCAATGAGCCTAAAATTCAAAACAGGAAAACCGTAGTACACAAGATGGGAAACTTGCAAAGCAAGATACATCTCTTCTGAAAAAAAAATGCTGTTAGCTTTCAACTTGATGTCTCCAGAGTCAAGAAGACTACTGGTACAGTAGAATCTTAAGACACCAAAAAGCTTCTAGTCCAACTACCACCCAATACCTGAAGCCTTCTAAACATTCCTGCTGACAGACTATCCCCTGCTCTGCCTAAACATGTGCAAAAAGCAAAAGACCCATTTGATTGGGTCTTCACATGTCTCAAGACGATGATCATGTCTCCAGTGCTCTTTGCTGTTCCCCATGTGATAGGCTTCACCCCCACTGTCATCTTAGTGGCTTTCCTCAAAGTGTCACAGCTTGTCCACACTGCTTGTCTCAGGGTGTGAGCTAACCTGAACACTTCACACATGGGCTGACTGTCATGCTGATAGTTGAATGGTACACTCCTCACACTGCTTTAGTAGAACAGTCGTTGCTATAGAAAACTCTAATCCCTCTGTCTCTAACAAGAGCAAATTGGGTATAGTGAAAATGTCTCACCAGGAAGAGAAACTCGAATTTTATTTTTAGTTTTGCCTTTCATTATTTTTTTTTTTATTATACTTTAAGTTCTGGGGTACAAGTGCAGAACGCGCAGGTTTGTTACATAGGTATACATGGGCCATGTTGGTTTGCTGCACCCATCAACTTGTCATTTACATTAGGTATTTCTCCTAATGCTATCCCTCCCCCCAGACCCCTACCCACCGACATGCCCCAGTGTGTGATGTTCCCCTCCCTGTGTCCATGTGCTCTTATTGTTCAACTCCCACTTATGAGTGAGAACATGCGGTGTTTGGTTTTCTATTCTTATGTTACTTTGCTGAGAATGATGGTTTCCAGTTTCATCCGTGTCCCTGCAAAGGACATGAACTCATCCTTTTTTAAAATTATTGTTTTTAATGGAAATAGTGCATGTTTATGACAATGAATTTGGTTTTTAATTAAAATCTAAGGAAAGACACATTGGATGTACTGAGCTAACAGTCCCCATATCTGCGAACAGTCCCCATATCTGCAAACAGCAGCACTCTGGCCTACCCTAGAGTTCTGGATGGCAGACAAGTGCTGCAGGAACGGCTGTGTTACTCCGACGGGCATGCTGTCTACTGTGGAAGTCCAAATTGGGATTAACCTCAAGGAAACAGGTCTTGATCCAGCACACTCTTGGCTAGACTAGGGGAGCAGCCCTCAGCTCTACTTGCTATATTTTTAATGCCCAGGGTATCCCAAATGGCTGGGAGGAGTCACTGGACCAAGAAACAGACAACTTCACTAGCGGGAGCAGTGCGAGTAGGCAGATAAAAGGACTTTTCACTAAGCTCACCATAAAGGTACAGTACTTCTGGAAGGTCGGACTTGTTTAAATAACATCCCGGGATTAAGGTGCAGTTGTGAAGCATTCATTCACTTCTAATAAGGTAGTAGAATTTAGGTTGCTGTGATTTGTCTGCTACAGAACAATATGATGTTTGTTGATTTTATTTTCTTTGGATAAAATTTTCTTTTTATATATTGTAGAGAGAGTACATCCTCAAATTGAGGTGTGGCATGATGATTTGGCTGCCCAGAGGAAAATCTATCTTTCCCATCTAAAGTGGGAGGTCAAGCCAAGTAGAGTGTAAGCTGGGCCTTTGGTACCCAAGCTCCTCTGACATGGATTACATGTGTCATAACCCATTGCAGTAACTGCATTTCAATGACAAATGAAAAGAGTCAATCTGAAAAAAAATAGATTGAGTTTCACCATGTTGGCCAGGCTGGTCTCAAACTCCTGACCTCAGGTGATCAGCCCGCCTTGGTCTCCCAAAGTGCTGGGATTACAGGCATGAGCCACCGTGCCTGGCTTGGGAGACAGAGCGAGACTCTGTCTCAAAAAAAAAAAAAAAAAAAAAAAATAGACTGAGCACATTAGTTTCTTTGGGGCAAGCAAATTAACCTATAATGAGTTATCTAGCTCTATCAGGAGCCCTTATTTTTCTCAGGAGAAAGCAATTATATCAAGAAAATTGTGTTATTCTCAGATGCTTAGTCTCTATTTGCTAATTCAAAAATCAGATTCTCTGCCGTCCCTCTTTAATGTCTAGATGGAAATTGCCTTGCTTGTTTTTGCATTGATAACATGACTATTTCCTAACATCTATAGTCATGAGGGCATTGAAAAGAGTGTAAATGAAATCCTTATTCAGAATCCGTTATTTCATTACTTCTTAATAACACAATACCTTTTGTAGCACTTAATTTATAGAGGAGGTTATCTTCAAGTTCTTTCATCTTCCGCTTATTAAAAGTAACATCCTCCAAAAGTTTAACCCTCTCAGCCTCTAACTCCTGTCATTAAAAAACAAAAAATAACATTGGAACTATAATTACCAGTTATTACAGTAAACCCAACTCACTAGTGTTTATTAACAATTTTAAAAGTTTAAAGCAAAGTCCCTTTTGAATGGCAGAAGAAATTACTGTCATTAGCCAAATCTATCTGTCCACATTTTTGTTTCTGTGGAATTTTTTTTTTTAATTATGCCCACTGTCATTAAGGTTCCACAGCACTTATACTGGCAGGCACCAGACAATTCTGCTAAATAATTTTGCCCAATTACCCCAAGCTCTCTTGCCAGCTTTAAGTTTATAAATAGCATGTCCCGTTCTCTTGGCCCTGTTCCCACACTGCTTCTGTAAGAAATGCTATCTTTATTTGCAGTCAGAACAAGTAGAAACAAAAAGGCAATAATACCAAGAAACCAAGGGGCTACCCAGATTAAATGTGAGCTCTTGGCCTGGTTCCTATGGGAGCACCAGGTACCTGGTTTGGCACAGCCAGTTGCCAATACAAACCCATTTTCCATTTTATTTGTATCTCCTTCTACAGAGGGCAAACTTGAATGTTTACAGGGGTTTTTTTCTTCTTACATAAAATGATATATTTTTAAAATTATATTTTGAAAAAATTTCAAGCATTCAAAAAGTTGCAAGCTTAGTACAAGGAACTTTCATATAGCCTTCACTTAGATTCACCAAATCACATTTTGCTTTATCACTATATCTCTATAGAATACATAATGTTGCCATTATTGTTATTGTTGTTATCATTATTATTACTGCTGAATCACTCGTGGATGTCATGTCCCTTTACCTCTAAACACTTTAGCAAATCTCTGAAGAACCAGGTCATTCTCTTACATAAGCATAGTCCAATATTCAAATTCAGGAAATTTAACACTGATACCGATGTGTCAGTATCACTGATACTCTCAGTAAACATAGAGTCTACATTGAAATCTCAATAATCTCAATAATATTCCTTACAACATTTTTCTTCTGATTTTATACAGAATCACATGTTGCACTTAGAATTATGTTAAAAGAAGGTGTTTTAAAACTTATTTGGGAAGGTTTCTGGGAAAATTGCTTCAGAAATTTCATCATTTTCAGAAAGTCTTCCTGAACCAATCAAAAGCCATGGCACAGCCTTTATCAGTACATCTAATATAGTTTGTTTTGTTTTTTGTTTTTTTGTGTTTTTTTCCTGTGTGTGTTTTTTGTTTTGTTTTTTTGAGATGGAATCTCCCTCTGACGCCTAGGCTAGAATACAGTGGTGTGATCTCGGCTCACTGCAACCTCTGCCGCCCAGGTTCAAGCAATTCTCCTGCCTCAGCCTCCCGAGTAGCTGGGTCTACAGGCACCCACCACCACGCCCGGCTAATTTTTGTATTTTTAATAGAGACAGGGTTTCACCGTGTTGGCCAGGCTGGTCTCAAACTCTTGACCTCAGGTAATCCACCTGCCTCAGCCTCCCAAAGTGCTAGGAATACAGGGGTGAGCCACCATGCCTGGCCTCTAATATAGTTTGTATCACAATCTGTCAGTAGATTATTTCCCTCCAATTACGGTTTATGCATCTAGAAAACAGATACATAAGCTTTCCTATTCATTTTTGTATTATTGACAGTACTTATCTTGAGGCTTTGTAGAGAAGAAACTCAACCCAATAAATATTTGTCAAACTGAAATGTGCTGAATTTAGTCCAATTTCTTTATTTTACATTTGGAAAAGCCAAGGACCCAGAAATATGAACTCTGAATAACAAGGGTATTAGGCTGGTCTCTGCCAGTAACTAGCTGTGTGTTAAAACAGCCTAATACCCTTGTCCTCCAACTCCAAGACTAGTGTTATTGCCATTGTACTTACAGGGTGGCAGGATTTGATGGGCGATGAAGAGTATTGCTGTATTTGCAGGGGAATAACTAGTTAGTCATTTTCATTAAAATGGTCACCCCTGGGTGGCAGTATAGGAATACATGGACAAAATGCAATCATATTAGCTTCCTTTTCTGGATATGGAAAAACAGATATCATAGCACAGTGGACTCTTGCTAAACTTCATAGCAGGACCTGTAAAGCTTATCTAGGAGGCTTGGCAGGCTGCAAAGTCCATGCGCTGTTATAGACGAAGACCCTTATTTTCTTTGGTCTCCATTTGCTCATCTGTAAAAATGTGGGTGTAATAGTAGGATTGTTAGGAGGGTTAAATATAATGTTTAGAATACCCTCCTGCATATTAAATATGCATTTTTTTCTCCAGCAAGGTTGCTATGAGCATCTTAGCACATCTCTTGAAGAGGAAGCTAGGGAATAAGAAGAATGGGTGTGGGGAGCGCTGGGGACCTTTAGACAGTGGAGTTTCTTGACTTCTGGAGGTTAGTGCAGCCTGCATGGGGGATCTAGACCAGCGAGGAATCATCTCAAAATAAACCCACAGCACCAATTAGACCACAAGAGACTAACTGTTAACAGTTAACAGCATGTGATCCTGAGAGGCGATCGGAACAGTGAATTGCTGGGCCAGGGCCATCTCTGCCTGGCTGTGGAAAAGGAACAGGTTCCCTTCCTGGACTGCATAAGCCCCAGGTTTGTTGGAAACCAAGATCAAACAACTAAGAGAGTCAAAGCTGAGACTGTGCCCTTTTCACTCCACCAGACCAGCCACCTTTCAAGGGCCTGTGCCTGTGGTAAACTGTCTATGAGCCAGGTAGGATGTTGCCTTTCACTGAGTTTACTTCTTTGGTGTCTGTGTCATTTCCCTCTCCCTTCTTGGATGTCTCTCCTGTGTTTGGGACCCTGGATTCATACCTCCTCTTTTCCCTCCTCTGTCTGTTTTCCTCCCTTGTCATTCTTTTTCTCACCCATCCACTTAATGCCTTGCTGCTCTTATTATTTCTAACCTTGCCTTTGTCTTGAATATTTAATTCTAAAATTAATTACTTTATCATATTTTATGCAAATGTACTTTATAATGCAGATACATAAAATTATATTTCTATGCAATTATATTTTATTCATAAAACAATGTTTTCTGAGCTTCAACTTAAAAATTAGTTTAATCTTGTATCAGTCTCTTAAAATCTTCCAGTCCTAAGTTGTTCTTCATTTTATTAGAACCCTCAGTTAGACATAATTTCCCTGCTTCAGTGCGGGGAAATTTAATTAAAAATAAAGGTATGGCTCCCTATATCATTAGATTATTGGATTGTAGTAGTTGAAACTATTACAGTGGAAAGAAGAGCCATTCAGAGCAATTTCTTTTTCGCTCAATCATTGTTTTATTGATGTTTTCAGGTGTCCCCAAGACAAGGACTATAGATATGAGAGTCAGTACATCTAGAAGTTTAAAGACAGGAATAGAAAGAGAGGGGTGTGTGGGGGTGTGTGTGTGTGTATGTGTGTGTTTGAGGCTGGATGAGAAGATGAGTTACATGATTTCTTGACAGGAATTAAGGCTGCAAAAGAAATATTTATGTTAACAGGGATAAATACGGTTTTAAAAATTTTTTTTCTTTTTCACATACTTAGCAATTTCTCAATACATTTTAAGCATGTATTATAAGCAGAAATTCTTTACCTTGAGAGAGAGATTACCTGTTTCTCTGTTAGAATGACTCTCCTTAGTAACTGATTCTCAAGTCCTTTCATTGTAACAGTGAAATCAATGACTGATGTTTTAGCATTAATCTCTGGGGTAAAGGCAGGGTTTGGTAACTTCGTAGTAATGTAAAGTTTAAATGTATCCATGATATCACATTCCTTATCACCAACTTTCACCTACATAAATTCACATATAAAATTAAAAACAACTTAAAGGACAGGGAAAGGAACTTGGGTTCAATTTAGAAAAGAATTTACCTGTCAGTGCTGTGAAGCTTGAATAAATTGGGAAGGAAAGTTACAAAATTTTAATCACTGATCTTAAATAATAAAGCCTATTCAATTTAGAATAATTTAGAATTGTTGTCCTGCCCGGCAATGTTTTTAGCAATGATTCCAAGCAAATCAAATGAAAAAGTTATCCAAAACAAACGGTGAATAAAGGAAAACTTAGACACATCCAAGATTTGACTTTAACATTTTAGCAAGTACTGATCACTCCCATCAATTGTTTGTAGTACAGGAGCCACTATTTTTTCTCCAGTTAAGAAAACTGTTTCCTACTGTGGAAATTTGCTGTGTTTATAGGAAATTTTGTTTTTTGAATTTCATAGATATATCTGAAGCATATTTGACAACAGAAAAAGTTAATGTAATTTTCAAAGGAAAAACGCCAACTTTTTTCAAAAAGGTAACATTTATCTTCAACACTACTTTTGCAGCATGTTGAAAAAACAATTGGTTTTTGCTATCTAAAAATGAGGTGGCAATCATACAATTTTTAAATGACTTAAATCTCTGGTTAATCTTAATTCTGCCCATGACCGAAAACATCACTAAGGCCGCCATCACATTCTAAGGCCTTCACATTGCAGATAAAAATCTAGGAACTTTTAAAAGACCTTCAGGAACAGAGATTCTATAACCTCCTTTGGCATATTAAATATGCCATATAAGATAAGCCAGACGCAGATAAACACTGTATGATCTCACATGTGAAATCTAAAAAAGTCAAACTCATAGAAGCAGAGAATAGAACAGTGGTTGCTAGAAGGATAGGGGGATGGGAGAAATGGGGAGATGTTGGTCAAAGGGTACAAACTTTCAGTTATAAGATGAACAAGTTTCAGGTATCTAAGGTACAGCATGTGTGGTGATGGATGTGTTAATTAATTTGATTGTGGTAATCATTATACAATGTATACGTATACCAAATCATCACATTGTACAGTTTAAATATATACGATCTTTACTTGTGGATTAAACCTTTTTAAATGTAGTTCAAAATTGTGGATGAGTCCATAATATCCAAGCCAGTCACCAAAATTTTGTTCTTAGCTTCTTTTTATGAAAAAGAGAGAGTCTACCCTCTAATCTCATAGAATGATGCTAACCTTCAGAACACTAACTGTGTTTTATTTATTTTTCTCCCTATAAACTCATAAAGGCTTAAGTATATATTGGATGCTCCATAAACCTTTGCTGAATGAATTTTTTTAAATGTGGCATATGAAAGATTTTCACATTATGAAGAAAATTTTTCTGAATAAATCTGTCTTTGTTTAATGAGAAAATATTCATTTTTTACTTATTCACTGATACTCATGAAATTAAGTTGTCCAAAGTGAAAAACACCTAATCAGAAATGCTGTTATAAAACTTAAGAAGCCTAAAGGTATTAAAAAAAAGCCTAAAGGTGTTATAAAACTTAAGAAGCCTAAATGAATTAAAAATGAAACACACACATATTGAAAACAATTCCTCACCAACAATTGAGAACAATATTCCATAGCTTCCAACAAAGTCAATGAGTTTAGACTGAAAATAAAGAGATAAATGACCAAATCAATGTGTATAGACTTTATTAAAATGTCATTTTCTCCAGGGAAGAAATCCAGGTTATTTTGTAAAAATGTATACATATAAGGCTTGCAAAACCAATATCTAGAGTTGCTTAAACATATATGTATTGTGTGTTGCACTAACATATTAAGACCAGACAATGTGTTTCCTTAATGTTATTTAGTTTTAGCTAAATGACTATTCTTATCAAAATATTGCCCCCACCTCAGAAATTTTCATATGCTATAAAAAATAAAAGGAAACACTGAAGTATCAGTTTGGAAATAGTTTATTTCCGACGTACCAATTTCTACTGCCTAAAGGAAATTGCATTTGCTGCTATGCTCAAAAAGATAAGTAGATGTCACCATTGTTCTTTTCTTTCTTTCTCTTTCTTAATTTTTTTTCTTTTCTTTTTATTTTTATTTTTATTTTTTATTTATTTTTTTTACAAAGCTCACCTTGAAAGTGGTGCCAGATTTAATAAAATTCTTTTCTAATACATTATCCAAGGCTGGATCCAGCTCTTCACGAATGTCCTCAATGAGAAGAGGTCGGCCCAAGGAAAGGCTGTCCTCCAAGTGTGTGCGAAAATATTTATGGTTCAGAGATGTCACCTAAACAGAAAGAACTCATTGGTCTATCAGTGTTACAAAGAATGTGCCCATCGCTAAGGGAAACCAAGAGATTTGTTGGACACGTAACCAAGAATTTTAAGGGCAATATAGGAAGACTTACTTAAAAAAATTAAAGTAACACACAAAAATTAATTTCTAAAACTTGATGAGTCATGATTTTGTTGAATGGGGTCTGGATGTGTAATGGGGTCTCTCTGATCAAAAGAGGAGGATCAAGGGGCATTGCTCAGATGGAATGTCAGAGTTCTGCTGCTGACAGATGGAAGAGAATAGTCAAGGATTAATCCTTTCAAACTTACATAGCTATAATCGCTCAGAGAAAGCAAAGCAACTTGCATATCTGGATATTCATTTATTTTCTCAGGACCCCCACAAGATGGGTAAGTGATAAAAAGTAAACATAAGAATGTCAGAAATGATATATTGAGTCGCACCGAGGGTCTATCCATGTATTCTGTCTCCTATTGGCACTGGGAAGAATTTAACACTTTCCGTAAAGTCAACCTAAAAGACTAGACATTCACTTTATATATGCTTACATTTTTTTTAAACTACAATTCTGAATTCCTTGTTGGGTCTTCCGTGTTTAGGTTAATGATTTTGTTATTAGTTAAAATAGACAGACTGTAGTTGTTGATCTCTGCATGAGCCAATTGGATTTGAACCCTTACTTCGCCTAGGATCCCTCCCCCTGCCTAACTATGAAGATGCCCAAAGGCTCATTTCTCAACTTTTTGTATCCTATCTTCTGAATTCAACTAATGCCTTACACTATTGTGGGTGCAGACCATAAGACACAAGGAAGAATCCACTGGGACAACAGATGATTAGGAGAATGGAATTAAATATGTATCTCTCAATTACTATGATAACAAGAAGATATGAAACGTATCAATTAAATCAGCCTGTTTTTGTCCTGTTTTGATTAAAAAGAAAATAACTAAAAAAAAAAAAATTCTGCACATGAAGGAAGTTGTTTCCCTGGATGAATAGCTTTCTTTATACAAATAATGTGCTGGATGAATAGCTTTCTTTATACAAATAATGTGCTGTAAAGACCTTCCTATAAGTTAATAAGGTAAAAGAATCTAAACAAAGAACTTTAATGAACTTAATAAACAAGGTGAAGAAAAGCACCAGTAAGACTAAATTTGCTTATATCCTGCTTTATTTCTCAAGGGGTAAATTCTATTTTTGTGATTTCTTTCCCAAGTAAGGAGATAATTATCTTCAGTCATCTTCAATGTCTTTTAGAAACTTGAAATAGTATTTTGGAATCCCAATTTCAGGTTTATTTCACTGGATTTTTCTTGTGAAACACTATGTGGTAGCCACCCCCCAGAGCCTGGTTCACCTGCACAAAGACGGGTATTGGGTCTTTACAAGGTGACCAGTGAATTCCTGATAGGGAGGCTTGGTAAATACATTCTCTTTCCACAAGTCAGAGCTGTAGGTCCTGGAGATGGCATTGAAGGTAGCCTTGGCAAAGCTGCCAAGGTTGACCACAGCCCTGGGCATATAAACCGTGCTTTGTTTTTCATTTGCATGTGTTTGTACATGTGCGTATCCACATAATAAAATAATGTTGTCTGAGTAAGGAGAATACAATTCAGTCTATTTCCATCCCAGCAGTGGATGGTTTTTAAAATAAGGAAGAGTCTCGGGCATATTTGTGTTCCTTCCACAAGAAGGTTCCTGGGACTGGGTTGCATCAGAAAGGACATTAGTGAAGACTACCAGTAAATTTAATCCTGAAATGGAGAGATAAAGTTAAGGTCAGAAAGAATAGCAGCATTCATGGCCAAGTGATACAGGAGCATGCATTGAGCTAAGGATGTCCAGGCAAGTTTCCAAGAATAAGATGAGCAGGGATATTGAAAGCTAGGGGAGCCAAAGGGAATGGGGCCAGGGACAAGTTGTAGTTGACCTGGCTGCAGAAACTAAGAACAGAAGTGTTCTGGTATACCACATTTGTGCACCCCTGAAAATGTGGCTCCTAAGAAGCTTCGTGGAAATGGACACTATTTCTTTTAACTCTTCTCTTCTATTTACATTGCCTGGTCCATTCTAGGATTTCCCTGGGTTTTTTTAGTAAACATAGATTGATGTATCGTGTTCTGGAGTATTGATGAGGTAGGGTATTTAGGTGTGCTTCCCAGCACTGGGCTGTATCCACTTGCATGAGAAGCACTGATCTCAGGAGGAAATCTTTCAATATTTCACCACTAAATATGATGTTTGTTATGGCTTTTTGTAAAAAGAAACTCTTTATCTAATTAAGGAAGATCCTTCCCATTTTGCTGGAAATTTGATCATGAATGGGCATTGAATTTTACCAAGTGCTTTTTTTGATATTCATCAAGATGACCACATTATTTTCCTGGTTCTTTTTTTCTATAATGATGACACACTTTGATTAATTCACTTAAATTCAATAAATATCAGAATTCCTACTCAAAAAGAGCAGTGAAGAACATGTAAAGATGAATAAAACTTGGCCAAAAAGGAGTTCATGGTACAATAGAAATAAAAGATAAATGTGCAAAGAACAATAATTTGTCAGATTCTAAGTCCACAACAGAAGT
Organism: Pongo abelii; assembly: GCF_028885655.2. Lineage (NCBI taxonomy): Eukaryota > Metazoa > Chordata > Mammalia > Primates > Hominidae > Pongo > Pongo abelii. Next base: position 39,185,000 of record NC_071990.2, on the reverse strand, counting down.
GCAAACAAGACATTGTGAGGATTCAGGACAGGCTATATTGAGCTGGGGACACAGAAAAGTCTTGATGGAGGTAGTGGTGGATGTGGACTTTGAAGAATATCTGAGATTTTTATCTGGGATATAAGTGGAGATAGAGAAAGACATTTTGGTTAGTAGAAATAGTATAAGCAAAAATATGGGGACAGGGGGTTTAGAGCACTGTGAACAATGTCAAGGAAACACTGAATATCCCACATTGGTAGTTGAATTAAAATATCAGTAGTAACAGAATCCCTAAGGGAGTCAGGAATGTTGGAATCCTGCCCTTGTCTACCCCCACCTTAAAATTAACACCTTATTAGATGCAAGCACCAAAGCCGGACTCAGTAAGCTACGTAGTACCAAGAGCCTGAGCAAGGTTGGCATGAATGGTCTTGAACTGAGGTATCACAATGTTCTATTTGCCACTATCCTATAGGCCCAAACCCAAGGCCCGGAACAAAATCCAGATTCAACATTAGCAAAAGCAATGGAGTCAGGGAAATGTACAAAGAGAGGGGGAGGGAGGATCCAAAGAGAGTACAAAAGAGAGAAAAGAATCAGAGCTGTTGCCCCAAATTGCTGTTACAAAACTCAGGAGTGTGAATTAGCAAACATTTGTCATGGAGATGACAACTTTATGACTGCAGATTCGATCGAAATTTTGAAACAGTTTCATGATTTCAAGATTACTTTCCGCTGCACCAAATGCTACATACCTGCAAATCATTTTCTTTTTCCTTTGATTTAATCCAAGTTTTGCCTTGAGTTTGTGGGTCTATGAGCAGTGGGTATCTGGTGGCCTTTGTCACAATAATGCCATTCTGAATTGAGAGATCATCTCCTGGTAATCCCTGTAGCCCCCACTCACCAATCTGAACAACAGGAAATGGATATCACCATTCAGAGGAGAACAGGAATGCCCTCATTAGTAATTAAAAGTACCGTAAAGTAAAATAATTTAAAATGTGGACATTATTTTCCTTTGAGACTATGCAACTTGTACTTCGAAAAAAGCAAACTTGTAAATGTGAACCAAATAACATTCACATTAAAAAAAACAAATTTATTATCTAATGAATCCCTTCTTTAATTACCCAAGACAAGGTTTATCCTTTTGCATTGTATTTTCATACTTAGGGGAATCATAACAAGTTGATTGCATATTAAACCTGATTTGGGGTTAATGGAGATAGTGAATATAATGAGATGTCAGAGAAGAAGGTAAGTCCCAGGCAATTAGCCCCTGATAGCTTCCCCTTCCGGCCCTTTGGTTCTGCCCACATGGTGTATGGGTGATTGCATAGCTGGAGATAAATTAGATGAGTTATTATATTGGCCGGAGCTCATCAATGACACTTTTGTGAATATTTCCTTCTCCAAATTTAGAGGGGATTGCCAGCCTCCCACCATGTGATCAATAAAATCACCGGGCCAGGCGCAGTGGTTCATGCCTATAATCCCAGCATTTTGGGAGTCTGGGAGGGTCACTTGAGCCCAGGAATTTGAGGCTGCTGTGAGCCATGATCACACCACTGCACTTCAGTCTGGGCTACAGAGCAAGACTTTGTCTCTAAAAAAATAAAATAAAATAAAATAAAATAAGATAATCGGAGATCCAATGAGCCAACCAGCCTCCACCTTTGTTAAATTATCCCAGGACCCCTAAAGGCCATAATTAATAAAGAATATTCTGGCCCACTTTGCTTCACCAGTGCCCAATGCATCTCCAACACATAATCTATTCCCTGTAAGGGTGAATTCAACAATGTTCGAATTGGAAAAGATTAGTTTTTAACTTTTAAATACAGATAACATGAAATTAATAGCTTGGCATCCTCTAAGGAAACAGCAACTGGAGAGCAGATTTGCAAATCAGAAAAGCAACTCATGAATACAAATTGCCTGGAAAGCATTTATTACCACAGAAGCTCTGCAAGATACACTGGAAATTGACAGTGGCATCAAATTCCCAGCAAGGAAGGTTAGTATGAAAGGACTTGCTATTACTTAGGGTCACCAGAACACGCTATTGTGTTATGTTATTAGACACTAAAAAAGATAGCAAATAATGAAAATAAGGTTAATACCAGCACAGATCATGTCTACATTTGCCTAAAATGTTTGAAAGAGAGTATGACTTCACAGGAGTGGTGTAAATAATGAAGAGTTATAAGAAGAGACCAGTATTAGCAAGCTGATATCTCTCAAATGATCTTTCAGTTCATAGCAATGCAATTGGTCTTAATTTGGAAGCAAGATTACTTAAAACGCAAAGAAACATTTATACCACAAAGAAAATTATTTTAAAAAAAACTCTTAAGCACTTTCAAAACAATCTTTCCAGTTAAAGAAAAAATTCAATGAACCTGGGTTTCTTTTTTTTTTTTTTTTTTGGGGGGGGGATGGAGTTTCTCTCTTGTTGCCCAGGCTGGAGTGCAATGGTGTGATCTCGGAACCATCGCCTCCCAGGTTGAAGCGATTCTCCTGCCTCAGCCTCCTGAGTAGCTGGGATTACAGGCACGTGCCATCACGCCCGGCTAACTTCTGTATTTTTAGTAGAGACGGGGATTTCACCATGTTGGTCAGGCTGGTCTTGAACTCCTGACCTCATGATCTGCCCTCCTCGGCCTCCCAAAGTGCTGGGATCACAGGCATGAGCCACCGCGCCCAGTCGGGTTTCTTAGTAAGTAAGAAATAAAGCGAGATTGAAATTCAAATAATATTGAGAAAGTAAAACTTACAGTTGGAGGATCCACCAACACTGAAATAAGATTCAGGTTTTCTGTGAAAGGAATTTTCCGCGCTCTCAGCTCCATCTCCCATTGATCTTTAAGCAAATAGTTCCTAAATATCTGATTGAAAGGACCGAGGTAGGAAAGGAATCCCGTGCACAGCAGAATATCACCTACAAGTCTGTGAAGAAAAAACACACAGCCACCTCCAAAGTGAGTCACCTGGCATTAAGTTGTTTGAGAGGTCACAGTTTTGCTCTGTTACTGGATGAAATCCTTCTTTGCCCCTGCTTAATGCTTGGTAGCCAGTCATGGAAAAGACCGTGCAAAGTGGAGCCCCAAACCCAAAAGTGGGCGGGAGTGGCCACATGTGGGGTGGCCAGGAAGCAAGAAAGAAGGCTTCCTCCTAAAGCCTACAGGTCCTGAGCCTTGATACTGTGAGGAAAGTATCTTCCCCCATCCTGTCCCTTGGTCTTGTTCAGATTTCAGTCTTGTGTTAAACCATTTTTTCTTTCCCCTCCCTTTTTATTATTTTTTATTATTTATTTATTTATTTTTTGCCATTTTCTTGCTCCTCTCTCATTCCCCTCTCTTTTAAGTTTTCTAAGGACGCCAACAGACACCAGCAGAAGACAGACTTGCATTTACAACAAACCATTGATCCACACTTTCAAAATCATTAAGGTGAAGCATAGAGAACTGGAGTGAGCATCTAGACGGCTCTGGCAAATCCAAACAATATCAAAAGCACTCTCATACTGAAAACCCACAGTGCTGAACCACAGCTGAGATGTAAAATATTTCACAAAATCTTCTTCACCCTCTATAGTATTTCACCTGAGAGTGCATGATTTAAGTTGTAAGCACTGTCATAGATGATGGGATTCAGAGATGAACACGTGGAAATGGACTTTATGTTCTCTAATGTCACAAAGAAAGTGATTATGAAGAAGACCCGGATTCCCACCTATTAATCTGAGCTTTGAATTCTTTACTTTGCTGGGTCCACCGGACTTTTTCTCCACTCAGCCCATCGATGAGAGTGGAGGCGGCCTGCATCTTTTTCCGGCACGTGTCAGCATCATTAAGCAAATCCTGCAGCCATAATGGGAGAATGTCTCAAAAAACTTTTCTAAATGCTTAACACAAACATCCATTATATTCTCACATAAAAATACATGGGGGAATTTCTTACTTGGCAAAATAATATAACCTAAAAATACAGTGTGCACTGAAACTTCACATATTAAATTTTGATCATTCATAATATAGTGATTTTACCTTACGAAATTTCAAGGAAAGCAATTTTGTAAGACAGAATCCAAATCACATAATTTATCTTTTAATCAGATAAATTAAAATAGTATTTCTATTGAATATTTTCAAAACAGAATCAAATCAATAAGATTTGCCATTTTGATGTCTTGGATGCAGTAATAATCCTGAGTTCTTTGCCATTTACAAAGTATTTTCTCCTGGAAAAATCCCAGACAACAGTAGCATGCAGCAGCCAGCTTGTATCAACTCTTAAGAGCCAATTGTTAAATTTTTAGAGTATTTGTGAGCTGGTGCTAAACACAGCCTTTATTAAAAATTAAACTATGTAAGCTTACAATTAAAAAATTATATTAAAAGCAAAAGTAATACATAACAAAAGCTTACTTCCTAGTTATTTAAATGTTAATATTATCTATGCTTTTGAGGTTAAGACCGTTGTATCTGGATGGTGGAAATAGTATGCGATGATGTACTGCCATGCACCTTTTCCCAAATCTGTGCTCAGTGGCGTTACATTGGTAGTTTAAAATTGCCAGTGATGGGAATACTTACACCACAGAAATCAGCAAATATTACAAATCCGGGCTTTCCTCTCCCCACGCGGCACACTAGATTGTTAAACATTTACCAGACCACCACTGCTTACAACCTATCTCAAGAGGTCATATTAGGATCCCCATTTTACAAACAGAGCTAGGTAGATTGCCCCTGTCAGGCCTCTGAGCCAAAGCTAAGCCATCATATCCCCTATGACCTGCACGTACACATCCAGATGGCCGGTTCCTGCCTTAACTGATGACATTCCACCACAAAAGAAGTGAAAATGGCCTGTTCCTGCCTTAACTGATGACATTACCTTGTGAAATTCCTTTTCCTGGCTCACCCCGGCTCAAAAGCTCCCCCACTGAGCACCTTGTGACCCCCACCCCTGCCCGCCAGAGAACAACCCCCTTTGACTGTAATTTTCCTTTACCTACCCAAATCCTATAAAATGGCCCCACCCCTATCTCCCTTCGCTGACTCTCTTTTCAGACTCAGCCCACCTGCACCCAGGTGAAATAAACAGCCTTGTTGCTCACACAAAGCCTGTTTGGTGGTCTCTTCACACGGACGCGCGTGAAAGCCCCAAACCACACAATTAACAAATGTCTGAGCTGCATCTCAAACCCAGTTTTCTAACCCTGAAATCAGTGACGATACAGCTTGATCAGTGAAAACACAAAAAATAATTTTGAGCACCAAAGATCCAAAACAGACAAGCATGCTGGCCAATATTTTTTCATCACAACCATTTGCCTGATTTCCAAATATAGCATGCTCTTGTGTAAAGTGTCAGTACACCGTTTTGGGGATTTTTTATATTTAATCTTACCATTTTCTCATTCATTGCTGCATCAAATTTTGCCTGTACTTTATCCAGCTCAGCTTGCTTCTCATCCAGCAGGGCTTGTGCCTTCCCTAACTCAGCATTAGCAACTGCTAACCGGCCTTCCTGCTTGGCCAGGTTGGCCTGAAAAGAAGAAGACGTGGTTAGTGTATTAGCTGCATGAAACAGTCATGATTGTGATTGGTAGATAACACAAATCACATAATTTCTGCACTAGACAGGACTTTCGAGCTCATCTGTTTCCGTGTCTTCAGCTGGGAAAGCAAAGAGTCTTCGAGGGTATTTCATTACTTTTAAATTTTTAATTACTGGCCAGGTGTGGTGGCTCATGCCTGCAATCCCAGAACTTTGGGAGGCTGAGGATCACTTGAGCCCAGTTCAAGACCAGCCTGGGCAAAATAGTGAGCTTGTTTCTACAGAAAAATAGAAAAATTAGCTAGGTTTGGTGGCATGCACCTGTAGTCCAAGCTACTCTGGAGGCTGAAGCAGGAGGATCACTTGGGCACCGGAGGTCGAGGCTGCAGTGAGTTGCACTCCAGCCTGGGTGACAGAGTGAGACCCTGTCTCAAAAAAAATTTTTTAATTATTAATATTCAATAAGAAAACATGGAAAATGCAGCAATGTATAGAAAGGAGAACAAAAGTTACCCCGATATTTCTCAGACATAACCTGTGAGCATTGTGTTAGGAAGTTGGTAATTGGCATTTTGATTTTTTTTCATTTCATTTCATTTCATTTTATGAAGATCCCAAGTCCATCATGAACATTAGTTATGTGACTGCATGATATTCTACGTGTTGGATGTATCATAATTAACCTTTTTCCTACTCATATACATTTCTCCACCCACCCATTTTTAGTTATTACAAATAATGTTGTGATAAATACTATTGGATATGTACACATTTAGGATTGTTACCAAAGTAACAATCCAATTTCAAAGATTGTGCAAGTGAAATTACTGTAACAGTAGTTTTTCATATTTTTCTAAGTCCTACAATGTGGTAAGGACCTGCTTCTTGTACATTTAAAATAATCAGTAAAATAATCTAGGCCCAAAGCCTTCTGGAGTAGAAGTTCTTTGATACCTTTCTTATTTTCATTCTCAATGTTTATTTGAATTTAGCTCCTTTTCCCATAAAACTTTTATTTCATTTAGATTTTCTAATATATTAACATATAACTATGTAATATTTGCAGCCTGGCACAGTGGCTCACACCTATAATCCTGGGAGCAGTTTGGGAGGCTGAGGTAGGAGGACTGCTTAAGCTCAGGAATTCAAGGCTACAGTAAGCTATGATTGCACCACTGCACTCCAGCCTGGGGGCCAGAATGAAACCCTGTCTCTTAAAAAACAATTGCTTTATAATTATTTAAATCTTCACATCTAGAATTATGAGGATTTATCTTTCTATTTTCATTTGTTTTCATTTACTTCTTGATTAGATTTTCCAGGAATATTTCTTACAGTTTTGTTTTTGCAAAGCATAGGTTCTTAGATTTGCTCATTAATTCTGCTGCTTTTCTCTTCTCTAATTTTTAATGTTATTTTTATTGGCTCTATTCTGCCTTCCTTAAATTTCGTGTGTATGTATGCTTATGAGTGAGTACATACTTTAACTCTTCAGTGGAATGTTTAGTTTCTTTGATGTATGTTAGGGCTAAGAATGTACCATTTTGGCCATATCACAGAAGCTTTGGTGACTCGCTTATTTTCATCATTTCCTAATTAGGAATGACTGAGTTCATTTTAATGTAAACTTTCCAGTATTATTGCTTATACTCAGAGAATGAGACCCCAGGATTTTTTGCTTTTGAGAATTTAATCAAGGTCCTCTTTTACCCTTGAATATAATTAATTCTTATAAATGTTTCTTGTACTCTAGAAATAATTTCATGTTCTTTGTTTATGTTGAAGAAAGTTCAATGTAGTTATTCAACCTGAAAAATAGTATCATGTAAAATTTCTATATAATTACTAATTTATGCCTACTCAGGACTGCCTCTATAATTTACAGGGCCCAGTGCAAAATGAAAAATGTGGGGCCCCTTGTTAAAAAAAATTATTAAGAATCTGAAGAGGGCAACAGCAGAGCATTAACACAAGGCCCTGTGTGCACACCCAAGAAGCTGGCCCTATGCCTACCAGGGGTAGCCACAATCTCAAATTACAATATTATTTTTGTTAATTTGATAGCATGTGCCACAATCTCAAATTACAGTATTATATTTGTTAATTTCCACTGAAAATACTAATGGATTTGGTTTATATAATTTGATGCTATTTTATTTATTGCATAACACATTATTTTAATTGTCTTCACTATGGATCATAATTTTTATCAACAAAGAATAGTTCTTTTCTGATGTGTGTGTGTGTTTTCTTTTTTTTCTTGAATTTTACATTTATTTTAAGATTTCTCCCTTGGTATCTTTTTGTTGGGGTGTGTTTTTTTATATTTTTCCTATCATTTCTCTTTGCTAAAACTTTTTATTTTAAATTGATTTTCTATTTTTCTCAAAGTTCCTCATGCACAGGTTTTAAAGGAGGCAGCCATTTCTCTATGGCTTATTATGAAAAACAGTAACCCCCCGCCCACCGACTCATTATTATCCATTCCACAGAGCAACCACTTACAATACTTTTGGCTTTGTGGGGGTGGGGGATTGGGATGGGGCCCTGGAGGCAGTGTGTATCTGAGGGATACATTTCACGAATCCTTGCACTCCTAAGAATCTCGTTCTGTTCCCTTGTCCATGAAGACCAGCTTTGCCCATTATTGAGTGCTTGGACCCCAGCATTTTCCTGCTCAAAACTCTGCATATGTTTTTTCATTATCTTCTAGTATTTAGGGTTGTGGGAAATCTGCAACATGTTGATTTGTCTTTTGTAAACAACCTTTTAGGTTTTGTTTGATTGCTTCTTAGATTGCATTTAAGGTTCTCCTTCTGTCTTTGAAATTTAAAACATTTCTAGGTGTCAAACCTAATTTTTATAAGTTTTGTTTGAAATACAGTAATCAAATTCAACCTCCAAACCTAATCTTCAAACTTCAAAGAAATGGCAAGTTTTTCTTCTTATGACAGCTTGATTATTATTCCCAAGAAATTCGTTTCCTGTGTAAGTTAACACGTTGGTTTCAGTCACTTGCCTGCATTGTCAAGAAACATGTAACAGATATAAAAAGAAGGAGAAACTTTGAGAGGACATAGAGAAAAAAGACAAATTTAGTAACAGGGACATCTACTCTTATTGGTCTAAACTACGCATTGTCTTTTAATAGCAGCAATACTGATGATTGATTTTATGAAACATTGATTTACTGGGAGAAGGAAGGAAACTTTTACCTTCAGAGGCAACACTTCTCTATTGATGCCATAAAATATTGCCATAGCAAGTGTCCAAGACAGGAGACCAGCCACATTCCCACAGACTTTTTTGGCACTTTCAAAAGTATAATCATCCATATTAAAATATGGCTGTAGTAACTCAACAGTCTCTTCATTTATAGTGTCCTTAGGGAACTGCTGAAGGCTCCACAGGAATCCTGTTGCACTCATCAACTGAAAAATAGTATTATAACCTGTAAGTTCTGGAAGAAAATAAATACTTTCTTCCTGAGTTAATATGTACTTCTGAATTGAATTTTCTCAAAGAAGTAACAGTTGATTTGCTCTAAATATACAAATTGAGACTATTGGCAGTAGCCAACCTAAATCTGTAAATCACAAATTGTCTTCTGGATTCCATGTGGAAAGAGTAAAGAAGAAAAGCTATGTAAGTTTTCCTTCTGGTAAGTGCATCTGAATGCCACCAACCACACAAGCCCCTTTTTGAAGACTGGGCTGGGTTGACACCAAGGCTGTGCCAATACTAGCCACCGGTTCTGGACAGATGTCATAAAAAGAAGGTATTCGGCTTTAAAATCTATCCCTCTTTACATTTTAGGTGACGCAGTTTAAGATAAACTTTTCAATACGCAATGATCAATTATTGTCTGCCAGTTTGTCTGGTCTATATTGAGTGTCCTGGGCTGAGGACGCCTGATGCAGCTCATAGGACTGACAAAGGTAGATTTTACTTACCTTTAATGACTCTCCCCATGATGGCTTGCAGCAAGGTTTTTCTGGATCCATAGTAACAGGGTCAATTTTCTTTTGAAATAGTAACAGAACACAGTCCATGATTCTCATAATAAGATGTGGTGGTTTTGCAAGTTTCCTGACTGTGGCAATATCATTTGGCTTGATAGTCTATATTTGGGATTAAGGATCAATATTTTGTTTGTTGAGTGATATTAATAGTTATATGGAAATCTAATACTTTTAAATAATTAAGATAGAAAACTTAAAAACATTTTCTCTCCATTTCCAAGATTTTTGCTTAGTGGCTCTTTCATTGTTATTTTGGTATTTCTGTTTATTTGTATGTATTCTTCTTTTCCCTGTTGCTCCCAACGAATTGGTTTAAAATATCACTATCAGGCATTGCCATTGTAGACCTCTGTTAATAAGTCCCATTGATATGTAACATTTAGATAACTTGCATCTTCAAAGCACAGGCTCTATATTAGGTGTGGATATTAAGAGAGGATACAAAGCCCTGAATATCAGAAACCTCACCTTCAGCCTTCATTGTGAGGGCTTCCCTGTCTATGGCAGGGGGAGGAATTAGAAGGAGACAAGAGAAGTTACGGTAATATATGGCGCATAAAAACATTTTTGAAAATTTCTATCCATTGGCTGGGTGTGGATTAAGACATTGCCTGACCATCAAGGCAAGGACTGGGAGACCATATGATCAATAACATGTTCTAAGACTCCTTTGGTTCGGTGATCTCTCCCTTTTGTACGTTATAGTAAGACCCATAAAGGAAGTGGGGGTGCAGAATGTGTCCTGGTCATTGTGAAAATTTTATTAAATGATTATGATAGATTTATTCATTCATTTAACAATTGCAGGCATTCTCCCATATAAAACAAAGCAAACCAAAATAGTCTTGTCCTCATAACCTCCTGAAAATGGCAAAGAAAATACAATTACCCTACATAAGGATTTCTGCCATGACAGAAGCATGTGAGTGACAGGAAAACAAAGGAAGGTCTCGAAGAAGAACTGAAAACTTCCTGGGAGGAGTGAGGTCTGGGCCCAGATTTAAAGAATGACTCTAATTAGGCAATGAAAGTTAGGAAAAGCATTCCCGGCAGAGGTGGAGGCACGTTTAAAGGTAACAGATCCTGACCATTCTTCCAGAATCCTATACATTTTTCTGTATGACTGGATCGCATTGTGTGTACGGACAAAATGCCAAGAGATGAAGTTCAAGAGATAGACAGGAGCCAGGTCATCAGCAGGAACAGAAGCACTAATATTTATTGAGCACTTTCTATGTGCCTAGCATTTTGTATTAATTACTTTTAATGCTCACATTGATTCTTTAAGAATCAATGAGAAATTATAATCCCCACAGAAACCCAAGAAAGTTAAATAAATTTACTCCAGATCATCTATGTGTACATACATACGTATATGTGTGTGTGTATTAGCAGTGTGTAAGTATATACAAGTGTGTATATATGTGTATATATATCCACACATATACATACATGCACATATATATGTATGTATATGTGTGTGTGTATGTGTGTGTGTGTATTATACATAGAGGTTGAATGCAGGTCTGCCTGCCTCCAAAGCTGTGCCCTTTTGCCTCACAGCTATGAATGTCTAGCTCAGGACTTTATCCTAAGAGCAGTGGGAAACACAGGAAGATTTTAAAAGGGAGCATGACATAATCTGGAAGGGATGCTGGAGAAACTGAGCAGGCTCTCTGTGTAATCTGAATTTCTCATAGTTTAGGCCACTAACCACTAGCATTATTTCTCAGTTCTCATGGAAGACCAATTTGTGGGATGAAAATAATATAAGAGGTGAGGACTTTAAAAAAATTAGAACTTAGAAAACTGAATTAATTGGCACATTTGTTTCCAGACTCAGAGATTATCAATCACATTAAGAATTCAATTCAGTTTTCTGATGAGTTAATTTCATGTAATGAAACATGATGCCTTCTAGGACTTGTGTTGGAAGGGGTAACAACGCACTGCTCACATTCAGGGCTGCTTCTGCTTCTTCCAAAGCAGGTTTAGCTGCCTCAAGCTTGCTTTCAGCTTTCACTTTTTCACTATCAATTTCATCCACAATTTTTTGGGCTTTGTCCTTTACCTCCTGTACTTCATTTTTAATTTTGGCTGAAGCCTGAGCGCTTACTGTGACTTCTGCTAATACCTGTTAAGTTGAGGAAACACATGAAAGCAAATAGAAACCTTTCAAGCAAAATTTACAGATTTGAATAGTGAGCAAATATTTATTCAACATAATATAAAACACGAATAGGAACAAACTTATTTCCTATCTAAGTTGTCTATATTTTAAGGTGTATTAAAGTAAATTCCTTTGAGCAGTTCCTCGCAGTCTTCCATTTTCTAAGCTTTTCTTAGGCTTAGAATATATATAAAAATAAATATTTAAAGCTTTCAGAAGAAATAGTATTTTCACTCTACAAATTTCTAGAAAATTAAAACAATTCAAGTAAGTATCATAGAATAAGGGCAAAAAACCATTTTAAGCCTTGTATAATAACAATAAAAGGAGCTAATGTTTATTGAGTGCTTACCATATATGCCAAGACTATGCTTAAGTGCCTCCCCTATGTTAGTTCACTCATTTCAGCAACCGGCTAAGGATCAAGACTGAAGTATCTATTCTTAACTGACTCTTGGTGACTAGAAGCTGAAAGTCTGAGACTAGAAGGCTGTATAATAGATAAAAAAGCAGCACATAGGCCGGGCACCGTGGCTCACACCTGTAATCCCAGCACTTTGGGAGGCCGAGGCAGGTGGATCACAAAGTCAAGAGATTGAGACCATCCTGGCCAACATGGTGAAACCCCGTCTCTACTAAAAATACAAAAATTAGGCAGGAGAATCACTTGAACCTGGGAGGTGGAGGTTGCAGTGAGCCGAGATCACGCCACTGCACTCCAGCCTGGGCAACAGAGCAAGACTCTGTCTCAAAAAAAAAAAAAAAAAAAAGAGAGAGAAAAAGCAGCACACATATATACCTATCTCCTTGAGAGGAGTATGGATTTTTCCTCTTTCTTTCTTTTTTAAAAAAAAAAAACAAAAAACTCTACCAACTCTTCCTCGATTTGGGCCATCCCAGAAACCTGGAACATACAGGGACCTTAAAGAGAAGACCAAATATAACTCATAGTCAAGCAGAAATTTCATAAACAGATGAAAAAGAACAAGAGAGACAGACAGAGTGAGAGAAGAAATAATAGTCTTAGGCCAAGTAGCAAAATTAATAGTTCAGGTATAGGCTGGTATAAGTTAAACAAAAATGTCTAATGGTCTTTGTGAACACTATCTTACCAGGAATTGTCCATAGGTTTACACCCTGCTTGTTCTTTAGTACCATTTTAAAACAATGCATTTTAACATGGAAAAATATTCCTCATCAGTGATAAAATAAATGCAAACTCACTTCGTCTGCTTTTATGGAAGCCACTGCCAACTCCTTCTCCTTGACTGCAAGATCCTGAGAGAGTTTAGCAACAGATTCACTTGCCTCCATTAGTTTATCAAGACCTTTACAAATACACACATATATACCTTTACTGAGTACAGGTATATGCCTTCATCAAATATTTATTCAATATTTACTATTTATAAGGCACTGTACATGTAATATAACAAACACAAAATTGTAGACAAAAGTTAAAAATATACATGTCTTAAAAGCAACAATATTGACCATATTTCTGAGTTTCAACAGGAAGGCAAAGAAAATAGCTCTGACTGAAGAATATCACGTAGCTACATTTAAGGGAAAGTCACAATGTCCTATTGAATAAGATTAGTTTGGCCAGGAAAGTTATTTGACAAATTTATGCTCTCTTTGGCTGTGAAATAGTTTGTAGCTATCATTTTTTGCCTTTGAATTATATTGCAGCTGAGGCGGCAAATGAGATAGAAAATATATTAACATTTTTGTGGTTCTCTTTGTTATAAAAATGAAAATAACTGTGAAAACTTATGTAATGGACTTTGCAACTTTTAGCACTGTAGAGAAAAAGAACTGGTTAACTGAATTGTTCACACTCCAACGGGTTCTAGGTAATGGGATGTTGGTAAATATTTAAATCTGGGTCACTGGGAAAAGGGGAAGCCCTCATCTGTATACTGTTCAATTTCTGTAGTGTAAACACTCCCACCGTGGCTGATTTCAAGTTACCAAAAGATTCTCAGTACCACACTGTTATGTAATATTCCTACCATACAGACAGACGTAAATAACTTCAAGAACATTGATATAAGAAAATAGAGTAGGTCGGGTGTGGTGGCTCAACCCTGTAATCCCAGCACTTTGGGAGGCCGAGGCGGGTGGATCACCTGAGGTCAGTTCGAAACCAGCCTGGCCAACATGGCAGAACCCTGTCTCTACTAAAAATACAAAACAAGCTGGGCATGGTGGTGCATGCCTGTAATCCCAGCTACTTGGGAGGCTGAGGCAGGAGAATTCCTTGAACCTGGGAGGCAGAGGTTGCAGTGAACAGATCACGCCATTGCACTCCAGCCTGGGCAACAGAGCAAAACTCTGTCTCAAAGAAAAAAAAAAAAAAGAGTAAAACTAAGAAGGGATGAGTTTGAGCATTTATTGCCTTTATTTTAAATCCAATTTGTTTAATTGTAAGTATACATGAGTTAATTTTTAATAAAAGTTCTGTTTAACAAGCAGATCACAAAATTCCTAAAAATTTAACATTGTGTTCTCAAAAGCCACTATGAGTTGGCTTTAGCACACTACTGATCTAAAGCATCATATACGAAAGCTGCAAGAAGCTGAATCATGAGAAAACCGCAGAAGAAGCCTTCTTTCACAGTCTTCTCTCATAACTATGACTTCACAGACCTTGGCGCTCAGTTATGCTGTGTGACTGAGTGGTTTTTGTTTTGATTTTTTCTTGAAACAGGGTCCCACTCTGTCACCTAGGCTGGAGTGTAGTGGTGCAATCTCAGTTCACTGCAGCCTTGACTTCCAGGGCTCAAGTGATCCTCCCACCTCAGCCTCCCAAGTAGCTTGGTCTACAGGCATGCGCCACCACGATGCCTGACTAATTTTTATATTTTTGTAGAGACGGGGTTTCACCATGTTGCCCAGGCTGCTCTTGAACTCCTGGGCTCAAGTGATCTGCTCGCCTTGGCCTCTCAAAGTGTGAAATTACAGGCGTGAGCCACCATACCCAGCCCCTCAAGTTTTATTTAGAACTTGAAAAATAAGAACTAAGGTGTTTTAGATTGTTTGGGCCACATGCTTTCTGGACATATAATCTCTTCCAATGTTTACTTTTGCTAGTTATACTACATATAGCAGACACTTGGAAAACTCTTGATTAGGTACACAATCTCTTCTTGTTTTTATTTGTTTTTGCTTCTATTTTGCCTTTTACTTTATTAGAAATGTAGGGAAAATTAACATGGCAAAGTTTATACAAATCAAGGCAAATCAAAATGAAACCAAAAACTGAAATTGTTGTCCATTCCCAAAAGCTGGCTTGTCCCCATCTGCCAGCAATGGCTCAGTGACACAGCTCAGGGGACCCAGAGCTGAAAGAGCCAGGAGAAATGGTTCTGCAGAGAAAATAGGCCACTTCTGTTTAGATTTTCTTCTGTTCAGAGTTTCTTGACAGGTCAAAATACCCTCAAGGGCATCCTTTAAAATTATCTACTACTAACAAAGTGAGTATTTCATTTTCAGATAAAATGTCCACCAAACTAAATATTGAGATCCCTATCAAATAAACCCTATTTCCATTCCATCCCATTCTATTCCATTCCTCTTACCAATATTCATACGTTCAGCCTGTTCATTAATGAATTTCACCTTTTCAGCATAAATGTTTTTATAACCATTTATAAATGAGAGGTAAGATTTGGGAGTCACATGTGCTCTTCGGCGGTATCTGAAAGCAGAACATTAAAAGGACCATTTCAATCATTGTGCATACTCCCATAAAATGACACCTTTCCCAAGGTGAAATCAGTGTGATCATGTAGAGTGATTCATTAGCAGGAAGACAGGACTTGAGCATGGTTTCTCAGAGGTGAAGTGGAAAAAGGACTAAAATCTGTCTGATGTTTCGACCCTGAGGGGTCTTTGACTTCACCCTTAACTCCACCTCTGTTGGAGAAAAGAATGTCTGCTCTACCCCTCCCAGAATTTTGTGAAGATCAAATAAAATCACATATATGAACACCCTACGTGAAAGCTGGTGTCAACAGTGCAAAACTTTAAGGTTCTGGACAAATATTAGGGATAAGTGGTTGAAATGAATTTGTGCTGTGATCCATTTTCATTCAAGTGATATTTGTTACAACCTCTTCACTGCTGGATATCAGCTGGATGGGTTTACAGAAGCAAAAACCAATGTGTCCCCAGTTCACTGGATTGGCCGTGAAATCAAGGCAGCCACACTTGATTCAAATGTCCACTTTATTGTGGGCTTTATTACAAAAGGTAGAATTTTACACAGAAGAAGCTCAGGTGAAAAAAGACTTCTTCACATACTATAAAATTATTTAACCTTTTATATTAATTTAAACTTCGGTAGTTTTGAAGATTTTTAATGTTTTTGAGTTTTTTTTAAGATCTTGGGCATATATGTGACTATCATTAAAGTGTTATAAAAATATTACATTCAGAATAAACTTCAACAACCTAAGAACATATAAAAAATTTGAAAAATATACCCAAATTTTCAAAGTAAAGAAACAGATTTTTGTAGCTGCACAAAGGTAAAAATTTATCTCCACAGATGACATTAGCAGGAGGAGTTCAAATAGAAAGAAAATCTTCTTAACAGTAAGAATTAATACACACTGATTCACCAAGAGAATTTGGCAGATCTTATCTGGAATTATTTAAAAGGGTGGTCTGAGAATGGTTTTAAGTAAAGGAAAAGGTATGGAATAAATAAACTTTTGTGAAGCAGGAACCTCACTGAAAATCAATGAAAGTGTTACCCGAACTCCCTATGCAGAAAAACAGGCATAGCTTTTCTGGTGATCCACGTTGGCCCATTTGTCAATCTTATACAGCGACTGTCATGCTTTGGGGGAAAAAAGCTGTGTTTTTGCATGGTTGACACCAGCTTTTACATAATGAACATGCCATTGCTGCTTTTAGTGAGTGGTTTTCCCACAGTCAATTAATATTTTGTTTCATAGTTACCTGGCATAGAAACATTGGTAAGACTAAGTAATGCAAATACAAATTCTAAATACTCCCTTAACATAAGGCAATAAAGAAACATTAGAAACAGTGTACTTCTTTAATCAAAACAAATAATGGATTTGAATAAGAAACTAATTTTAAACAGTTGGTGATGAATTAGTTAAGTCATTTTCAAAACAAAATTAAGCAGATGAAATAAAGCAATTCATTAAGCATCTGTTACTTTGAGGCTTGGAGGACAAAAAGGTATTTAAGTGTGGACACTAGTTCATTTTTAAATCTTGTTTACTTGCCATCTCTTCATACATAATCACTAGAAAATCAAAGCAAGAAAGATCTAAAAATGCAGCTAGGACCTTGTGCTCAATCAATAGGAAGAGTCTTCTGCAGGATGTTACAATGCATTCCTCTTGGGAGTACATGCTGAGTTTCCATAGCGATGGTGCTTATGTAATATCACTTACCTTTGGAAATAACTTTCACAGCTCTCTGAAACCATGTCATGAAACAGGCCCATTGTTTCTACAACTTGTCTTTTAATTTCACTAGAGCAGACAATATTATAGTCTGAAAGGAAGTAGGAGGCCACAGCAATCAGAGCCTCCCTCGGCCAGCGGCTGAACCAGTCCATAGTGCAACCTGATATCAAGCCAGGAAATTTCAAAGAACGGGCACGGAACTTCTCACCAACCTATTGATAGCAAAGTCAACAAACATTAGAAACACGGAGGGGTTATAAGTCAGCCAGAGAGAGATTTATGCAATCTGACCCAGGAGTGTGACATCACAAATTTGAAAATGAATCTTCTTGGGCTGCAATCATATATAAATGTAATGTTCTGATGAAGGGAGGAAATATACTCCACACTCTTCCCTGTCCTGGGACTACATCTACATTATTGCGTTCAATTCTAGGAACTTTCTTTTAAGAGGAAACTGATAAACTAGAACTCTTTTAGAGAGAGGGCTAGGACAGCAAAAGGCCTGGACACTGGGACAAGTGAGAACAGCTGCAGGAACATATGTTTGGTCTAAAAAGGAAACAACTTAGAAAGCCTTGCAAAAACCTTCTCCAAGTATCTGAAAAACTTTTCATGGAAGAGGGATTGAGTTCCTTGTATAGGGCAGAATTAGAATCAGAAAAGTACAGAGACAAAATTCTATTGATCATAAATAAGAGCTTTTTGGTCATTAGACTATCCAAGAATGAAGCAGGCTGCCTTATAAATTAGTGAGACTCCCTAGAGCAGAGCTGTCAATAGAACTTTAAGTGATAATAAAAATGCTTTATATATATGCTTTCCAGTGTGGTAGCTATTAGCCACACATGACTGCTAAGCACTAGGAATGGAGCTAAGCCAGGTGCGGTGGCTCATGCCTGTAATCCCAGCACTTTGGGAGGCCCAGGTGGGTGAATCGCTTGAGTTCAGGAGTTCCAGACCAGCCCGGACAACATGGCAAAACCTCGTCTCTACAAAAAATACAAAAATTAACTGGGCATGGTGGCACATGCTTGTAGTCCCAGCTACTTGGGAGTGTAAGGTGAGAGGATGACTTGAGCCTAGGAGGTTGATGATGCTGCAGTGAGCCATGATCATACCACTGCACTTCAGCCTAGGCAACAGAGCAAGACCCTGTATCAAAAATAAACCAAATAGTAAGTAGAAATGGGGCTAATTAATCAAAACTTAAGTAGCCATATATGCCTAATGGCTACTATATTGGGAAGCACAATGAGATAGAGATTTTCAAACCTACATCAGAGACATAATAGTAAAGCTGATATGTCTACATGGGAGGTGGAGCTGGATGAGGTTACATCACCAAGTCCCTTACAATTCAAACAACCCATGTCTCTAGGTAATTAATGAAAATTTCAGGTTATGCAGTATTTTTTAATAATATGAATATTTTAAATTATACTGGAAACAAGAATTTGGTCAATGGAGACTGTGTGGTCCAAAAGTGTTAATTTTAATTCAGTGTAAAAATATTAATTTCTAAGATCATTATCTAATCACAGAAGGTAAACTAAGTACCTTTAAATAAGGAACTCTTTCTACGTAGATATAAATAAAAATAAAAACTTACTGGAGAAAAGCAGAGAACAACATGTAAGTTCTTCTTTGATCTTGAAATGAAGTATTCGTACAAATTATCAAAGGTAGGAGGATGGCGAGGTAGCTCCCTCTTCATCACTGAAATCAGACCTTGGGTGATTTCATCCATCTCATCTCGTGCAAACAAATTGGAGATCTTTAAGGAATGGACAAGCAAGTGTTCTGTATTTTAAGAGTTCTCCACAGTCAATTCACTGCCAAAGTCCAGTCCCTTTTTTAATTTGCATGTCATATTGTTTCATATTTTCTTTCAGCATCTCCACAGTCAAATCCCTGATTTGCCAGAGTTTATCAAGACTGCAACTTTTTATTGAGCAGTTCAATCAAGAACTAATTGTGTTTTCCTGTGCTCCAATAGCTATCACCAAAAAGCTATCTCCACCACCACTCAATCATCTCTTTAAAATGTCCAGGGGTGCCCTCTGTACTTTGACTCAGAGTCAGTCTAATCAACTCTGGCTCCAAAATACTTAACTAATTTTTGCACCATTAAGCATCTGTATACCATGGTGCAGGGAAGAGTTAACACAGCAGGCCTAATCTTGAAAAGGGTATGCTTGCAGAGCTGACCCTTGGCTGTTATCAGGGAACTTGGCTTTTGGAATGTCTCCTCCATCAGTAATTGACAACGTTGTTTTGCAGTGCCAACTAGACTGTTTACACAAACCTTGTGATACATGGTAAACATCTATCTGCTTTCCTTCTAGGAATCTGGAACTTTGGTAGTTGTAGCTAGGCAGGAAGTGACCAAACCTAAAAAAAAACCACTGGACTCTGAATCTCAAGTGGGCTTCCCTGAACGGAAACAGTGCATATGTTACTGCCCTTCATACTGGGTGGAGAGGACGTTCTGTATGGCCCCTTGGCAAAAGCACAGGAAGCTGGAACATCGATTCCATGTTCCTGGAACATCGATGACTCCACAAGATGAGTCTTTTTCTCTACTGATCTGGCTCTGTATCCTTACTGTGTTGCCGCAATAAATCTCAGCCATGAGTATAACTATAAGTTGAACTCCCTTATTCAAAATGCTTGGGACCACAATGTTTCAGATTTCAGATTTTTTTCAGATTTTGGAATGTTTGCATTTTACTTACTGGTTGAGCACCCCCAAATCAAAAAATCTGAAATCTAAAATGCTCCAATAATGAGCATGTCCTTTGAGCATCATGTCCGTGCTCAAAAAGTTTCAGATTTTTGAGCATTTTGGATTCCAGAGTTTTGGATTTGAGATGCTCGACCTGTATATGCTGAGTCTGGTGAGTCTTTCTGATGAAGTACTAAAGATGTGAGTGCTCACGGAAGTGCTGATACAAGCAGTTTCAGAAGTGGTGGTACAGACATCCATTCACAACTAACAGAACTCTTTCAACCATTCTGTACTCCTCACTAGTATGTAGATAGATGGACAGATACTTTGCTTCTCCTAAAATAAATTATAAGACCAAAGTGAAGACTGAAGAGACAAGTAAGGAACCACGTTCAAAATTAAACAAAGCATCTGGAGATGGGCAGCATTCATTTCACAGGAACTTCAGAAAATCTGCTAAATCTCATATATTAACCATGTCTAAAATAAAAAATGTACTAAATAGCCTCACTTTTGAAAGGTTGCTGCTTTTTCTATTCCAATATAATTTATATTTTTACAATATGGGCTTTTTCTCTACTTTTGAGACTTACCTCCCCTGAAGATAGCAAGTTGTTAAGGTATTCTAGAAATGCCTCATCTTTTATTTCATTGTCAGTAAAGATGAAAGTGATGCCTTTTCCATCAGCACCAGCAACTTTGTACAAAGCTTTTAAATCATCTGTTAGATTAGTCACATTGTAAGACCTAAGAAGAAAAATGATAGAAAATTTTAGATTAAAAAAGTATATAGTCAGCTGGGCGCGGTGGCTCACACCTGTAATCCCAGCACTTTGGGAGGCCGAGGCGGGTGGATCACGAGGTCAGGAGATCGAGACCATCCTGACCAACATGGTGAAACCCCATCTCTACTAAAAAAATACCAGGACCAGATGGGTTCACAGCCGAATTCTACCAGAGGTACAAGGAGGAGCTGGTACCATTCCTTCTGAAACTATTCCAATCAATAGAAAAAGAGGGAATCCTCCCTAACTCATTTTATGAGGCCAGCATCATCCTGATACCAAAGCCTGGCAGAGACACAACAAAAAAAGAGAATTTTAGACCAATATCCTTGATGAACATTGATGCAAAAATCCTCAATAAAATACTGGCAAACAGAATCCAGCAGCACATCAAAAAGCTTATCCACCATGATCAAGTGGGCTTCATCCCTGGGATGCAAGGCTGGTTCAATATACGCAAATCAATAAATGTAATCCAGCATATAAACAGAACCAAAGACAAAAACCACATGATTATCTCAATAGATGCAGAAAAGGCCTTTGACAAAATTCAACAACCCTTCATGCTAAAAACTCTCAATAAATTAGGAATTGATGGGACGTATCTCAAAATAATAAGAGCTATTTATGACAAACCCACAGCCAATATCATACTGAATGGGCAAAAACTGAAAGCATTCCCTTTGAAAACTGGCACAAGACAGGGATGCCCTCTCTCGCCACTTCTATTCAACATAGTGTTGGAAGTTCTGGCCAGGGCAATTAGGCAGGAGAAGGAAATCAAGGGTATTCAATTAGGAAAAGAGGAAGTCAAATTGTCCCTGTTTGCAGATGACATGACAGTATATCTAGAAAACCCCATTGTCTCAGCCCAAAATCTCCTTAAGCTGATAAGCAACTTCAGCAAAGTCTCAGGATACAAAATCAATGTGCAAAAATCACAAGCATTCTTATACATCAATAACAGACAAACAGAGAGCCAAATCATGAGTGAACTCCCATTCACAATTGCTTCAAAGAGAATAAAATACCTAGGAATCCAACTTACAAGGGATGTCAAAGACCTCTTCAAGGAGAACTACAAACCACTGCTCAAGGAAATAAAAGAGGATACAAACAAATGGAAGAACATTCCATGCTCATGGGTAGGAAGAATCAATATCATGAAAATGGCCATCCTTCCCAAGGTAATTTACAGATTCAATGCCATCCCCATCAAGCTACCAATGACTTTCTTCACAGAATTGGAAAAAACTACTTTAAAGTTCATATGGAACCAAAAAAGAGCCCGCATCGCCAAGTCAATCCTAAGCCAAAAGAACAAAGCTGGAGGCATCACGCTACCTGACTTCAAACTATACTACAAGGCTACAGTAACCAAAACAGCATGGTACTGGTACCAAAACAGAGATATAGATCAATGGAACAGAACAGAGCCGTCAGAAATAATGCCACATATCTACAACCATCTGATCTTTGACAAACCTGAGAAAAACAAGAAATGGGGAAAGGATTCCCTATTTAATAAATGGTGCTGGGAAAACTGGCTAGCCATATGTAGAAAGCTGAAACTGGATCCCTTCCTTACACCTTATACAAAAATCAATTCAAGATGGATTAAAGACTTAAATGTTAGACCTAAAACCATAAAAACCCTAGAAGAAAACCTAGGCAATACCATTCAGGACATAGGCATGGGCAAGGACTTCATGTCTAAAACACCAAAAGCAATGGCAACAAAAGCCAAAATTGACAAATGGGATCTAATTAAACTAAAGAGCTTCTGCACAGCAAAGGAAACTACCATCAGAGTGAACAGGCAACCTACAAAATGGGAGAAAATTTTCGCAACCTACTCATCTGACAAAGGGCTAATATCCAGAATCTACAATGAACTCCAACAAATTTACAAGAAAAAAACAAACAACCCCATCAAAAAGTGGGCGAAGGACATGAACAGACACTTCTCAAAAGAAGACATTTATGCAGCCAAAAGACACATGAAAAAATGCTCACCATCACTGGCCATCAGAGAAATGCAAATCAAAACCACAATGAGATACCATCTCACACCAGTTAGAATGGCGATCATTAAAAAGTCAGGAAACAACAGGTGCTGGAGAGGATGTGGAGAAATAGGAACACTTTTACACTGTTGGTGGGACTGTAAACTAGTTCAACCCTTGTGGAAGTCAGTGTGGCGATTCCTCAGGGATCTAGAACTAGAAATTCCATTTGACCCAGCCATCCCATTACTGGGTATATACCCAAAGGACTATAAATCATGCTGCTATAAAGACACATGCACACGTATGTTTATTGCGGCATTATTCACAATAGCAAAGACTTGGAACCAACCCAAATGTCCAACAATGATAGACTGGATTAAGAAAATGTGGCACATCTACACCATGGAATACTATGCAGCCATAAGAAATGATGAGTTCATGTCCTTTGTAGGGACATGGATGAAATTGGAAATCATCATTCTCAGTAAACTATCGCAAGAACAAAAAACCAAACACCGCATATTCTCACTCATAGGTGGGAATTGAACAATGAGAACACATGGACACAGGAAGGGGAACATCACACTTCAGGGACTGTTGTGGGTTGGGGGGAGGGGGGAGGGATAACATTGGGAGATATACCTAATGCTAGATGACGAGTTGGTGGGTGCAGTGCACCAGCATGGCACATGTATACATATGTAACTTACTGCACATTGGGCACATGTACCATAAAACCTAAAGTATAATAATAATAATAATAATAATAATTACAATAAAAGAAAAAAAAAAAAAAAAAAAAACCCTGAAATTTAGCCTTTACATTTATTGAGATAATTTTTAGAAATTATAAGAGAAAGCTATAAGTTATAATGAAACCATAATTACTATAGCCATATAATAATTAGCATTCATAATTATAACAAATACTATAATAATTATTTTTTTCTTACTGATCAATGTTTGAAATTTCCTCTGTAGTAAAGATTTATATTTTGATGAAAAAAAAAAAAAAAAAATTAGCCAAGTGTGTGGTGCACGCCTGTAATCCCAGCTACTTGGGAGGCTAAGGCAGGAGAATCACTTGAACCCGGGAGGCAGAGGTCGCAGTGAGTCGAGATCATGCCACTGCACTCCAGCCTGGGCGACAGAGTGAGACTCCTTCTCAAAACAAATAAACAAACAAACAACAACAAAAAAAAAAACCATAGTCATAATTTATCCCAAAACACAATAATAGCCCATGATTATTAGAGCATAATCTGTACCTGCTCCAATAGATACTAAGTAATGGTGCCTGCTAGAAAATACAGAGATTAGAGCTAAAGAGTGATATGTTACCATTCAAAACAAATATTTCGTTTAAGTTGAGAACTGAGAAACAGGGAACTTACCAAAAGTGATCCACGAAGCATAAGTGGGAATAGAGAAATGAACTTTTAGTCCCTGCAGTCTGACAGTCCCCAGCAACAGATTTTGTCCGAGTAAATATATGTACAATACCTAAAACTCATCTGAAATTTGGATGAGTTTGATTTGGTGAAAAAGTCAAAATACGTTATGAATAAAATTAGTGATAAACTGTATATAGTGGCAATTTGCACAGCTCATTAAGTGGCTAGAAACAAAGAAAACCCACAGAAAAAGATGCATTATGCAATATGGTATAAATAATAGAAATGTTAGATGGCTACAGACTATGGAATGAAAAGATCTTGGTCTTTGTTTTTTGGTTTACTCTGTTTCCAGTTAAATGTATGTGCTACCAGAGGTGATGAGATGTGTAAAAATAAAGCAGACATTATCTGAAATGTTGTATGTAAATCCTCATGGGAAAGCTAATGACAAGGACTAAAAGGTAACCCTCACTAGAAGGCGGTGTTACAATGCAAGTAATAGGCAGTAGGCCATGGGGTCTCACGGAAAGACTATGAGCACTGGAACCAGAAAGATCTAGTGGCCTGATGCTGTCAGAGTAATCCTCTCACTGACTGGCCAGTCTCTGAACTAATCAGCCAAAGATGTCAATTTCGCTGATTTTTTAAAGAATTAGACTGACTGTTACGTATTGCTTTTACAACACATAGAGACAGTCACAACACACCCCTTGTCCAGATCCTGACCTCTCTTGTTTCTTTCTTTCAAGTTTTCCAAAAGTATTCTCTGTGCTTCTTCTCCTCCTAATGCAACGTGGCTTGTGCAGCCATCCACTTTGCTGAAAGTGTCATCATGCATATCAGTTGCCACTTTTCATGTCTTAACATTTTCAGATTTTTTTCTTTTTTGAGACGGAGTTTCACTCTTCTTGCCCAGGCTGGAGTGCAATGGCGTGATCTCGGCTCACTGCAACCTCCACCTCCAGGGTACAAGTGATTCTCCTGCCTCAGCCTTTTGAGTAGCTGGGATTACAGGCGCCTGTCACCATGCCCAGCTAATTTTTTTGTATTTTTAGTAGAGATGGGGTTTCACTATGTTGGCCAGCTAGTCTTGAACTCCTCACCTCAGGTGATCCACCCGCCAGGGCCTCCCAAAGTGCTGGGATTACAGGCGTGAGCCAGGGCACCCGGCCAGCATTTTCAGATTAATTATCTACCTGCTTAGTTTCTGGAAACCACTCTGGATTTCCTCCTCTCTGTCTTGTCTCTTCTTCTCACTCTCCATTGCAAGCCCCCTTTCTCTATGTTGGGAGACCCCGGAATTCTTTCCACAGCCATCTTTTCTTTCCATGACGCACCCTATTCATACTCCCCATGACCACAAAAGGGTCCTCTCTACTAAGACTTCTATATTGCTATCTCCAGAACCAGAACCCCTCTCCTGAACTCCACATCTATGAGTCTTATTATCTATGGAAACTGTGTTCTGCAGACACCTCAGACTCAAATGTATGGAACTAAATTCTCACTTTATCCTTCAAAGCTGGTCATTTTTTTATTTATTCAACACATCCTTTTACAGAATTGGTTAAAAGTAAGCATTTAATAATAAAAATAAAAAAGACAAAGATTACAATGGCCCATTTTCAGGGGAGCTTACAGCTTAGTGAAGGAGATAGAAATGTATGTGAACAGGCACTTTTTTTTAATGCAGTGTGGTAAGTACAGTCATGCATTGCTTAACAATGGGGATACATTCTGATAAATGTATCCTTAGAAAATATTGTCACTGTGGCTGGGCGCGGTGGCTCATGCTTGTAATCCCAGCACTTTGGGAGGCTGAGGTGGGTGGATCACAAAGTCAGGAATTCAAGACCAGTCTGGCCAGCATGGTGAAACCCTGTCTCTACTAAAGATACAAAACTTAGCCAGGCGTAGTGGTGCTCGCCTGTAATCCCAGCTACTTGGGAGGCTGAGGCAGATAACTGCTTGAACCCGGGAGGTGGAGGTTGCAGTGAGCAGAGATTGCACCACTGCACTCCAGCCTGTGTGACAGAGTGAGACTCCTTCTCAAAAAAAAAAAAAAAAAGAAAAGAAAGGAAGAAAGAAAAAGAAAACATTGTAATTGTGGGAGCATAATATAGTTTGGATGTTTGTCCCCTCCAAATCTCGTGTTGAAATGTAACCCCCAATATTGGAGGCGGGGCTTGGTGGGAGGTGTTTGGGTCGTGGAGGCAGATCCCTCATGAATGGCTTAGCACCATCCCCTTGGTAATGAGTGAGTTCTAACTCTGAGTTCATATAAAATCTGGTTGTTTAAAGGAGTCTGGGACCTGCCCCCTCACTCTCTCACTCCAGCTCTCACGATATGACCACCTGCTGCCCCTTTGCCACCTGCCATGATTGAAAGTTTCCTGAGACCGTCACCAGAAGCAGGTGCCAGCACCACACTTCCTGTACAGCCTGCAGAACCTTGAGCCAAAACAAGCCTGTTTTTAAATAAATTATACAGCCTCGGGTATTATAGCAATGCAAAAACTGACTGATACAGAACAGCGTAGAGTATGCCTACACACACCTAGACTATATGGAATGGCCTATTGCTCCTAAGCTACAAACCTGAACAACATGTTACTGCACTGAATGAATACCGTAGGCAATTCTAATGCAATGGTCCATATTTGTGTATCTACCTAAACATAGAAAAGGTATAGTAAAAATACAGTATAAAAGATTTTTAAAATGCTACTCCTGTATAGGGCAGCTCCATTATAATCTCATGTGACCACCATCGTATATGTTGTCTGTTGTTGACCCGAATGTCCTTATGGGGCACACAACTGTACCACTAGAGAAATTAGAGTGTCATCCTAGCCTTCCTGTTCTTTCCTCCTCTTCCTGATATTAGGTCAGTTACTAAGTCCTATCAATCCTGCACACTTTAAACTGTCCCTGCTGAGTCTTCCTCTCTATTCCCACTTTATCTGCTGTTATAAAATGTATCCAGAATTTGTTTTAATCAAGTGTGGTAAGACACAATGACACAGGAACGACTGTCATGAAGCAAGATGTTTATACTCAAGGATCCCTAGAAACAGAAGGGGGCTTGACATGCTAGGTAGGGTGACATGGGGAAACACCAGGGTCAATCAGGGGGCACGAGGAGTGATGGGAAAACACAGGCAAGAGTCTTTATTGTGGTTTCCATGAGAAAGGCAAGGCAGGTAAGCAGAATTAGGATTTGCTAGTTTGAATAATTTCAGCAGCCCCTGGGGCATAGGAGCAGTCCCTTGTTGACTGGTATGTGGCCCTGGGGTGATTAGGGCAGAGGAATATCCTAATCCACCATGAGATGCCACCACACACCCACCAGATAGAGGTGGTGGTTGGGAGTAAGGACCCTGGATTGGTTGGTTTGCGTATGAAAGGTACTCTCCTGGAGGAGCTGTTTGAATCTCTAAGAATTGGCTACCCTAGAAGGGTCAGTCTCTCCCCAGTCAGCAGAGTCTCAGATGCCAGGGTATCAAGAATACAGAAATTAAGAAAATATAGTGAATAAATCTGCCTTAATTTTCTCCGTCATTCCTAACTACAATCAGTGCAACACCACCTATCTCAGGATCACAAATTTAGATGCCTACAGGAATCAGAAAGATAATGCCAGTGAGCGAAGCAGTGCTGTTGGGGCCTGTGGCTTGGAGGATTGCATGTCCCATCCAAGGAGGCAGCTGCTACTGAGCTCTGCTACCTGGGAGTGTAGGCCCTAGGTTGCCAGATTTTCCAGTTATTTCAAAAAAAAGTCAGAAATACGCTTTTCTAAAATATGAAACCTCCCGATTTTTAAATGCTGACAACTAATTTAATTTTTTGAAGTAAAATTAAATTAATATCTACTTATTTGATGTTTTATGTTTTTAAAATGCTCCTATAAATTGTATTTTGTTCAGTTTTTACTTTTCTTTTGTTTGGCAGCAGAATGATTTGTGTGTTTGTTTATAAACTGGCAAAGTGATCTAAATTTTATATGGAAATAAAAGGCCAAATGGACAAGACATTTTGAAGAAGAACAACAAAGTTAGAGATCTGACACTACCAAATATACATATGTTAAATTTAAATATATATATTAAAGAAGCTACAGCAATTAATATAGTGGGTAATGATACAAAGATAGATAAGGAAACCAGTGGAGGAGACTATATAGTCACATATATGATCAGATGACTTAAGACAAAAAATGGCACTCTGATGTGGCAGGAAAAAGATGACCTTTTTAATAAATGGAGCTGGATCAACTGGATATCAATATTGAAAATAATAATCACGACTCCTATGTCACACATTATAAGAAGATAAATTCTAGGTTGGTTATAGTACTAAATGAGAAAGTAGTAAATTTTATGTGTAAATGTGAAGAAAATCATAGGAAAATATCTATGTGCCCTTAGGGTAAACAAAGATTTTAAAATATAATACAAAAGAGGACTAAATAGAAAAAAAAGGATGTTTCATTAAAACTAAGATCCGCTAAGAGAATGAAAAGGCAAATCAATAACAGAGAGAAGGTATTTGCAATATATACCTTTTATATCCAAAACACATATAGAATTCCTAACAATCGATAAGAAAGAATCACAACCAAATTGAAAAAAAAATGGAGAAACAGCTTTTATAATCCACAAAAGAGCCTATCCAAATGGCCAGTGAAAGATGAAAAGGTGCTCAACATCCTTAGCCATCTGGGAAACGCAAACTGAAACCACAGTGAGCTACCACACCACACACAGAATTGCTAAAATTGGCCAGAAGCGGTGGCTCACGCCTATAATTTTGGAAGGCCAAGGAGGGTTGATCACTTGAGGTCAGGAGTTCAAGAGAAGCCTGGCCAACATGGTGAAACCCAGTCTCTACTAAAAATACAAAAATTGGCTGGGCGTGGTGGCACACTCCTGTGATCCCAGCTACTCGGGAGCTAAGGCAAGAGAATCGCTTGAACCTGGGAGGTGGAGGTTGCAGTGAGCCGAGATCATGCCATTGCACTCCAGCCTGGGTGACAGAGCAAGACTACATTTCAAAAAAAAAAAAAAAAGAATTGCTAAAACGAAAAAGACACACAATGCCAAGTGGGGGCAAGGATGCGGAGCAACTCTCATGACATGTTGGTGGAAGTGTAAATTGGTACAACCACATGGAAAACTACTAAGCAGATCAACTAAAGCTAAATATACAGATACCCGACATCCAGCAATTTTAACTCTAGATGTATATTCAGACATGTACAAGAATATTTACAGTAGCTCTATTTGCCCCAAACCAAATGTTTATTAAGAGTACAACGGATAAATAGATTGTGGTAGTATCTGATTAAGTGGAAGATCATGCAGCAAAAAGAATGAACAACTCTTGCTATATGTAGCATCACGGATGAATCTCACAAACAATGCAGTAATAGAAATGGGATGCAAAGAGCAAATCCTGTATAGTTCAATTGATACAAAATTCAAAACTGGGCAAAACTAATCAATGGGCTTACCCTTTGAACATGGTTACCCCTGGGAGGGTAATGACTGCAACGTAACATGGGAGCACTTCTGCGGTACAAGCAGTGTTTTATTTCTTCATCTGTAGACTGGCTACATAGATGTATTTACTTTGTGACACTTGTGTAAATATCCTTATATATATAATACTTAAAGTTTACTTTAAAAAGAAATACAGGAAACTGTTGTGCTTCCTTTTTTTCTAAAGTAAACATTTAACCATAGAGAAATTAACTATAGAAAAACATATTGTGTTTTATTTCATCCTACCTGGTTAATGTTATCTGGAATATTTGATAGCCAGCAATAAAAGAGGCCAATCTTGAAAGACTTTGTTTTCCGGAACCACCAACACCCACCAGCAATGCATTTCCACACGATGTTCGAATTATTCGTGAAATCTGTTTTGAGATTTAAAAAGTGCTTATTTGAAAAAAGAATGCAATGTTTACATTTTCTTGCACTAAATGAGTCCAAGTTTTGATCATATGTTTCTAGACAATATTAGACTTTTTCCTCGTTAACGGTCTATGTCAGAATTTTTAAAATTAAAGTTTAATACCGACTTGTTCAGCTCGAATCTTTCCCTGACCATCTATGTTTATGTCATGAAGAACAGAACAAACTGGATTTACTCCCTTCTATTTTAAAACTATTCTGTGTGTGTGCTCATGTGTGTGCACGCATGTAGAATTTTATTATTTTTAGACCCAATGGATAGTGGAGCTGCTCTTCCCAATCTGCAGAAGATATAAGAAATGTTTAGAATTTTTTTGTATTATTCATCAGCCTGACACACTGAATCATGTAGACACCTAACTCAACAATGAACACTAACTCTATCATATCTCTGCCAACAATTTAAGTACCATAATTCTATTTACAGTGGGGTAGGAGGATGTTTCTAGAAGCCAACTTGGAGAGACAGCCTTTCATCTTGTGTTGCTTTTCTATGGTTGATTTCCTCAGCGAAGATAAGACTCAAATTGTGCGTCAAATCTTATGCAGGCCAATTGAAGACATTGCTAAAAAGCTGTCTTTTATATTATTGTCACCAATTAGGGAGAAAGTCTAGATGGATCACTAAATTCACTATCACCACTAAAAATAAATTTTTAAAAAATACAAGTTTTACAGAGGGCAGATCAATAACGACACCCTGGTATGTGTAAATTCTATCAGTATATTTTAAAATATATTAATCACTTATGGCTTTGCACTCAGAATAGGATCTCAGAACCTCAAGATCTAGCCATGGTGAATGGTCAATAATTACTTGTTGAATAGATTAGTGTGAAAACACCCCTTTTTGGTGTTACCTCTAACTGGCTTCTATTCTCTCACCAGTCCTGTATATCAACCTTACCCCTGTCCCATCACCTGTAAGTCAATCATAACATTGACACTTTTAAAAGCAACATCTTTTCCTCCGTGGGCAACAGAATTCCCATAATATCAAAATATAATTTGAGGGAAGTATATTTTTTCACAGGGTTCTCCATACTTTCTAAAGGTTCTCTGTACTTCCTTGTTGACTCAGTGTGCCAAAAGCTCTGAACAGAAAACCATCTATTTGCCCTTGAAAGACATTTGCTGCCATGTAGATGGATTCAAATAAAGGGTTTCCTATTAAGCCTTTGTTTTCTGGGACAGTGAATTGACCCAACCTATGTACAGTCTTCTATACAGTACCTGATAGTATATAGTTATTCTCTCAAAAAATTTATCTATGAAATATACGAAGCTTTTAAATCATCTATTTATATCAGTAAATGGGCAATAGTTAGGACCTTAACAAGATGAGTCATTGCATCTTTAAAAAACACCAGATCAAGAGATGTTCCTCTAATGATTTCATTGAACTGTCTCTGGTAAAACTGGAGTTTTTCAGCCAGAAAGTCAAAGGATGGCATCTATGGGTGGGGAGAAAGATAAAAAAATAATATTTAAGATCCAAATATGTATTAAAGTAGCAATTGTAAAGACACTCAAAAGTAATTTTAAAATATACATATCTTTTTTAAACATTATGGATTTCCAAAGGTTTCTCACATATTAGTCTACTTTTAGTTATTTCCATTTTTTAAGGCCTGAAACTTAACTGTATTAGTTGGTTTCTAGTGCAAAATCATTTCTGACCTTTCCCTACCAACTCCTATCCATGGTAATTAACACATTAATATAGGAAATATTTTTCTTGGTTTTTACTTACTTTTTAATATTGTTTGCGGCTTTCAAAAATATAAAAAGGTTTTACATTATTTATGGAGTCAAATCCACAAGTCTTTGTTGTTCTGAAATAAATCCACACCCACTTTCTTTGTTCTGCAAATTGTTCCTCCCCATCTAATTCTTTGATCTACATACACTTTATTTTTATTTTTATTTTTTAGAGTCAAGGTACTCTGTCACCCAGGCTGGAGTGCAGTGGCCCAATCATAGCTCACTGCAGCCTCGACTTCCTTGGCTCTACGGATCCTCCTACCTCAACTCCCCCAAGTCGTGGGTATTACAGGCATAAACCACCTCGCCGGCTCTACATGACTTTAGAATTACTTTGTTATATAACCCTGTTTTTAAAAGTCCCTTTGAAATCTTGTTTCAAATTTCATTAAACCTATATATTAATTTAGAAAGAATGGCATGTTGCTGTTCAAGTAAAGTTTTATCATGTTAATTTCTATATGTTTAATATTGTTGTTGCTGTTAAATGAAATACTTTTATGTTATATTTTCTGTCTTGTGATTGTTGGCAAGTGTTGGTAAATTTTTTCTGTAAAGGGCAAGATAGTAAATATTTTAGGTTTTAAGGCCCATTCAGTCTCTACTCACCCCTGCCATTGTAGTGCAAAAGCAGCTATGGCCAACATTTAAACCAATGGGTGTTTCAATAAAACCTTATTTATGAACACTGAAATTTAAATTCTATATTATTTTTACATGTCACACAATATTATTCTTTTGTTTATTTTTATTTTTTGGTAACTATTTAAAAATGAAAAATCAGCCGGGCACGGTGGCTCACACCTGTCACTCCAGAACTTTGGGAGGCCGAGATGGGTGGATCACTTGAGGTCAGGAGTTCAAAACCAGCCTGACCAACATGATAAAACCTCATCTCTACTAAAAATACAAAAAATTAGCCGGGCATGGTAGCAGGCACCTGTAATCACAGGACCAACATGGTGAAACCTCGTCTCTACTAAAAATACAAAAAATTAGCCGGGCATGATGGGGGGCACCTGTAATCCCAGCTACTTGGGAGGCTGAGGCAGGAGAATTGCTTGAACCTGGAGGCGGAGGTTGCAGTGAGCCGAGATCATGCCACTCCGCTCCAGTCTGGGTGACAGAGAGAGACTCCATCTCAAAATAAATAAATAAATAAATAAATAAATAAATAAATATCCTTCTTAGCTAGTAAGTCTAATAAAAACAGGCCGTGGGCTGGCTGGATCTGGCCCAGAAACTATAATTTGCCAACCCTTGATGTAGGTATAGAGCATTTATATAATGCTTGGTCATCTTACTGAACTCTCTCTCTGTTTTTTTTTTGTTTGTTTTTTTTTTTTGAGACAGGGTCTCCTTCTGTCACCCAGGTTAGAGTACAGTGACACAATCACAGCTCATTGCAGTCTCGAACTCCTGGGCTCAAGTAATCCTCCCACCTCCACCTGCTGAGTAACTGGGAGTACAGGAGCATGCCACCACACCCGACTAATATTTTTTATTTTTTGTAGAGACAGGGTCTCATTATGTTGCTCAGGCTGGTCTCAAACTCCCGGGCTCAAGCAATCCTCCCACCTCAGCCTCCCAAAGTGCTGGAATTATAGTAACTCCATGGTAGGACTCTGGTGCAGAGAGAAAGATCTAGTCAGGTGAGCGATCTGAAAACCTCTTTTAAGAGATGAAAATAAATACCAATTCATATATTTTGGGTACTTCAAACACAGAGTCTTCAGGTTCATCGCCAGTTGGTTCTGGCATCTCACGGAGAAAATCCACAAAGTATGGTTCAGGAAGAATACACGACGCTGCATCAGAGCCAATATTTTCTTCAACTGCACGAGTAAGATGTGCATTAAACCACTGCTCATCTTCAGGAGTTATAAATCTGAAAGGAAAATGTAGTAGTAAGAATGTTAAATATGAAAGCATCTTTTCTAACTGAACATGTCCCTTCGCCTCTTCTCAGCCCTACCCTGGACCTTCTCAATTCAGGACAGGGAAATAATATGTTCTGCCTTTTGATAAGAAGGGAATAATCCCATCCAAGAAAGTTATAACATTAACAGCACTACTTATAGAAAATACAGATGAATCACTTAGGTGAGATCAAAGGTCCCTAAAACTTGCGATAGGAGAGCAGAAGTGATGGTCGGTAGTGGACGAGCATCCTCTTTCTGGGTTGGTGGATTCAGTGCACAAAGGACCTTTTCAGATTGACAATATAACAGAGGGAAGAGAGGACAAAGGGGAGTAACATTTGACAAGTATCACCCTTGTGTGAGACATGGTAGACACTTTACAACTTTGTGAAACTGGCATTATCATCTGTGATTTATAGATGAGGGAATGGAGGCTCCAAAAGATGACTGAATTTAACTTTAATGGGATTGTTTAACTTTAAAGGGATGAAACCAGATTTCCCCACATAAAACCTACAAAGAGCTCACAATTTGTAGAAAATATATACAATGAAAATGTGCCTCCAAATGTTATCAACTCTGACGATCTGGTGATTTATAAAGATGTATTGTTGAAGTCATACTGGAATAAATCGGCAGAGCATTTTTTCAAGGCAGTGGGCAGGTGACAGATGCCATCAATGCTTCACAAGCCCCACAGCAAATGACGACAATGCTCCTTACTCTACTTACCCTAGTAGGTAATGCAAGAAGTAACCAGCTGGGCAGGGTGGCTCATTCCTGTAATCCCAGCACTTTGGGAGACTGAGACGGGCGGATCTCCTGAGGTCGGGAGTTCAAGACCAGCCTGACCAACATGGAGAAACCCCATCTCTACTAAAAATACAACAACAGCAGCAAAATAGCCAGCCATGGTGGTGCATGCCTGTGATCCCAGCTACTGGGGAGGCTGAAGTTGGAGAATCACTTGAACCCAGGAGGCAGAGGTTGTGGTCAGCTGAGATCCCACCATTGCACTCCAGCCTAGGCAACAAGAGCAAAACTCCATCTCAAAAAAAAAAAAATTAACCAAGTAGTATAAACTTCTCAGGTCATACATTTAAACTCTAGTGCCGCAATACGCACCTGTCTGCAATTACTCTGTTGCACTCGTGTTTGAAAAGGGACAGGAGAGTAGGGATTGAAGCGCACTCCTCAGCTTTTATGGTCAACATTCCTTGCCAAATTCTGGAAAGATCTCGAAGATTGAAGATGTAATGAAATTTAGAAGGAGTTGGCAGCATCTTCACCTAGAGATGAAAAAATGTAATACTCTCAATTAGTTTTCAGATACAACTAAAAGTAGAATTACTTTTAGAACTGTCTCACAAATCCTATTTTAGATAAAATCTGCTTAGTAAATAAATCAAGATTAAGTTCATATTTTGTGACAACACGGACAGAAAAAAAATCATAAATAAACCAACTTAGGATTTAAAAGACCATAATCTCTTGGATAGGATGGATTCAAGACCAAGGCACTGGATGCAGATTCCAACACCTTGTTCTACTACCATCAGTTGGCTTTGAACAAGTCACCTCCCCTGAATTCTTAAGGACTACATGAATTGTGGGAATAATCATCCCGAATCATTGGTAGTATATGTGGAAATATGTCATAACAAAAACTGAGTTGGTTGTCATGCAGGTAAGAACAATGAATGTTCACTTTTAAAGTTAATAATGGCTATCTTCTATAAATTGCTTTGATTAGGGTCCTTAAAGTGTTAGGATTTCCATAAATATATCTGCATATCATAACCTGGATTTTACTGTGTGGATCCAAACTCAGTCAACAGTCTTTCATATATCTGTATATCCATAAAAAGTGGACGGGCAAGTCTGACATGCAGCTATACGTATAGCAATAGATGTTTTTTCTATTTGAGCACGAAGACTGTATTATATGCTAATTTACTATTTCTACCAACTTCTAGAATATAAAAAGGCAAAGCTGTAACAATACCACATTCTTACCCAGAGAGACACCCGTTAAGGGATAACCTCGAGGTACTCTAGATATGGAAAGCATTGATGGTCATGTATAAAGATCATAATTGATATCCTTAGAATCATTTCTGAAAGTGAAAATAATGATAATTCTGGTGATACAAACTCCCCATACGCCTATTTCAGCAAAGCAGATGCTTTCTTTAGCATCTGTTCATAAATTAAGCCCTTTCTATACTGAAAAATTACCCTATTGAGTTTGCAATTTTTACAGGCTAATTCACAGTGCTATTTAAAACAGCAAGTAGCATGGGGAGATGAAAATAAAAGAAGTGTATTTTATCAATCTCCTATCAACTTCCCTCTTTGCTCAGTTCCATTGCAAGCTAAAATGTTCATCCTACCCACTAAAATATAAAACATATAGTTATATTACAAGTATGTAAAAATACTCAAAGTGGTAAGGTTATGTGAATATTGCTTTTTTTATAGTATAACACTCCAGCCATGATGGCAGCCATTGGTAACTGAGGCAGTCATTAAAGAGAATTCTGTAAAAAAAATTCCTTTCTTTCCTTCTTCTTCTCATTATTTGTTAACC
The DNA here is from genome assembly GCF_028885655.2 of Pongo abelii. Taxonomy (NCBI): domain Eukaryota; kingdom Metazoa; phylum Chordata; class Mammalia; order Primates; family Hominidae; genus Pongo; species Pongo abelii. The sequence goes on along the minus strand of NC_071990.2, from coordinate 39,148,626 downwards.
TGCTTCTTTCCTTCTCTTCTAATATTTCCCTCTACTTTTCATCTCCTTCCTTCTTTTCTGAACTGCTTCTGCCTTAAAGCTATATAAAGTAATATAAAGGTGGGCTGATAGACAAGGCATGAATGGATTAAAAGAGTGCTTTGTGAAGATGGGAGATTTGAAGAAAAGATACAAAGAAGGCTGCTTATGTAGAGGTGGGCAGAGGAGGAAGATTCATTCATTTTTCAATGACCGAGCACCTCCCTGGTTCTTAAGAAGACACAGGGGTAAACAGAGGACAGCTAACTCTGCTGCCATCGAGGGGGCTTTTATTCTAGTGGGGAGAGCCTGAGAATGAACAGGGAACAAATATATATGTAAATATGCAAATAATGATAGAAGCCATGGTTTAAATAAAAAATCAGGGCCAGGAGACAGGTAATGACTAGGATAGGGACAAGGGCAGTCACTTTAGAGGATGAGTGGAACAGTCCCTCTGAAGGTAAGAGTGATGAGAATGAGCCAACATATGGTGGCCCAGCAGCGCAATAAACCTGGGGTACTCAAGGAATGGTGAGCAGGGCCACTCGGCTGGAGCAGGATGATGGCAGGCAAGGGAAGTAAGCAGAGTCTGCTGACATTGTAAGTGGAACTGGGAGTCTACTGGTGGTTTTAAGAAGGAGTAAAGATTTCTGCTTTACTTTTTAAAAAATATCATCTAGGACTGTGAAAAGAACAGACTCCAAGAGAGCAAGAAGAAAGCAAGGAGATTGGTTAGGAAGTTACTGCATGGTCTAGGGGACAGGTGATGGGAGCACTTATCAGGGTGGTCACGGGGGGATGGCGAGGAGGGCTCAGCTTTGGGGTAGATTTTGAAGGGGAGGTCACTGAGATTCGCTGATGGACTGGATGTAGGCCATGAGGAAGACATAAATCAAGGATGGTGCCCAGTAATTTTAACCTAAGAAGCAGGATAACTGGTGCTGCTACTAAGATGCAGAAATCTGAGGGAGGATCATATTTAAGGACATTTAAGAGTTCTGTTTGGACATGGTAACTTTGAGATGAGTATCAGACGTCAAACACTGATGTCTATTAAGCAGTTAGCAATCGGCCTGGAGCCAGGTAGAGAGGCCTGGGATGGAGATATCCATTTTGAAGTCATCAGCACAGGGATGATGTTTAAAGCCTTGGAGCTGGATGAGGCCACCTAGGGAAAGAATGTAGATAGAGAAGAGGGCCTGGCATCGAGACCAGGTGCATTTCAGTGTCTAGAGGAGGGAAAGAAGAAGGGGGACTTTAATGAGGTAGCCAGCGAGCTAGGAAGAAAATCAAGAATATGGGGACCCTCTGAAGCCAAGTGAAGAAAATATTTAGAGGGATCATTTAGGTCAAATGCTGCTAAAAAGTCAAGTAAGAGGGAGAAGAAAATTAACCTTGAGATGTGGCAAGATCAAGGTCTTTGGTGGCCTTGACATGAACAGTGGGAATGAAAGCTTGTCCAGAATGGATTAAAGAGGTAAAGAAAAGACACTGAGGACATGGAGCCAGGAAACATCCAAATAACAAAAGAAACTGATGGAAGACAGCTGCAAGGGCAAAGCTTTTCAGAGAACTATGTATATAAGCACAGTAAATTGAGCAATAATCCTATTGGAAACCACATGTATCTTACCACGGAAAACTATCTCAGACGCTCAGTCCTTGCCACTCATTTCTGAGTTTCTTTAAAAGAGGTACAATGGCGCGTGCAAAGGCCCTGTGTTGGCAAGGAACAGGGCCCCACACTCATCACTGAAGGTGGACGCATGGAAGAGCATCTCATAAGAAACCCCCAAATTTCTCTTCCAATAATTCTGTATCTAGAAATCCCCCAGTCTACCCAGGAATCTGAAAGGCTGGCACACTTCAGGTTTCCCAGGAGACAAGTGCCTGCCCACATGTGTATAATTGGGCTAATGGATGTGTAGTGAATTATGACAACTAATCCTTATCTCCTTCATGGCTTTTTGTCATATATATCAACCTCATTTTTATCTCATACCTACACTTAATTGCCTTTTCATGAGTACTGCCTTAAGTCATCTGGGGACAGCTGCAGGTTTGCTGAGCTTTACTTAAGACACTGACTTGTGTATGCAAATCTAACCAATTTTTGTTAAGAACACTTCCATCCATTTACTAACGCTCCAGCTCAGAGAAACACACAAGTTAGACTTCAAGTCCTAGTTGGCTGAGAATATCTGGAAATCCATGTATTAAGTCAGTCAATAAGCATTTGAGTGTCTGACATAGTTTGGTGGAGGGAGACAGATAATACAAATAAAGATTTACAAATCACAGTAACAAGTGGAAATGCAGTGTTCTCATTTCAGCAAAATTCTACTTTGTCTTGGATGTCATGTCTGGTTTACAGTAACATCTCATACATAAGGAAAGCATCATTTAGTCAGATCATTTGCTCCCTGGAAGGAAAAGGTGTCGTAAATCTATTTGAGCACATAATTTGTCTTTTCCAAAAAACACCACTATATATGATATTATGATAACTTAATGAGCCATGAGGTGAGAACTAGGGCTGAATCATAGTTGCCTTTTTAAAAATTATTGACGACAAACCATTCTGTACCTTAGTCCATTGCCACAGCACTCTGCCCACTGAGACTAAATTCACAATCATCTCACATATTTGAGGCTTGAAGCTTCTACAAGGATCGAAGTATCCACATCCAATAATTCCTGAAAGATAAGCAAGATTGAAGGTATAAGCTTACCAAAAGATTTCAAAGTATATGTTTATCCCAGTGAACAAATCTTTACAAGCCTGACTAAGCTGGGTGTTGTTCAGAATTTTTCTCAAGGGATCAGCTAAGATTGGGAGTCAGTAGTGGATCTAGCCAAGCTTCGTATGCAGTGATAAGTGTTTCATATGTATTGACTCATTTAATCCCCCACCCAGCACCCTACAAGAAAAAAAATACAAGCTAGATATTATTATTACTAGTCCCATTTTAATATGAGCTCAGTAACTTGCTCAAAGTTACACAGCTTGCATGCAGACAAATTTGAGATGCGAACCCAAGCAACCTGGCCCTGGAGTCTGTATATCAGCATTCGCCCTGAAGCATACGTGAGCTTAGAGACTACTCCCTCATCTTACAGAGAAGGAGACCAGGCCCAGATAGGTGAAGCCGATTGTTCAAGGTCACATGGACTGGTATTGGCAGAACTGAAATCAGGACCACTTTTTCCAACCTATAGTCAGTTACCACTCTGGCCTGGGCTAGACATGCAACATTCCTAGGGAACACCCAGCAAAGTGATGGTCTGACCATCATCACCACTCTCAGAAAGACTGGGGTGTAGGTTTAGAGACTGTTCTCAAAGTCTCAGAATGTCTTTGATTTAGACTGAAGAAAGATTTACTCCGCTTCACTCCAGTGAGACTAAATACTGCAATGTGTTCAGTTCTGAGCATGGTATTTTCAGAGGAATATGAATATAAATATCTGCTCAGAGGTGCAGAACAGGTTGATGAAGAGTGGAGACTAAAGAAACTGGAGTTTGTTCACACTAACTGAAGAATTGCCCTGGGGAAACATGAAATTTTCCTCCAAATCATGGTTGGTTGTGGTTGGTTGTGCTAAGTGCCTGTAAAGTCCGTTTGCTTCCTGAAATCCTATATTTTAGATTTCCACCTTCCTGTGGGACAACCATGTTATAAGAAGCATGAGTAGGGATTAGCAACACCCATCTGCCAAGCACTAGCTAAAAGGCCTTGATTGGGCAGTTATTTCACTTCTCTGAGGCTCAGTTTCTGGTTGGTTTGTTTTCCATATTTGTTTAAATGTGTCAGTCATACTGAAGAGTATGTCAAATAGCTTAACAAATAACAAACCCTCATGTACAGACACCAGATTGATAACTACAACGTTGCCCAGCACATTAGAAGCCCCTGTACGTTCATCCTTGTTCACAATTCCTCCCTTCCTCCAGAGGTTGCCACCTCTCTTTAATATAATCAGTAACTTGCTTTTCTTTATAGCTTCACCACTTAGGTTTTTGAACTGGTAAAAAAAAAAAACTTTTGAAATTCAGTTTAACGGAATTATATTTTTCCTGTGATTTGCTTCTTTCAATTCAGCATTGTATTTCTGGGCTTCAACCATGGTGAAGCATGCAGCTATATTCATTCATATTCACTGCTGCACAGCAGGCCACTGTGTGCCTGTGACAGGATGTATTTATCCAGTTTTACTAGTGATAACTATCTGGATTATTTCATGTTTTTGCCATTTCACACACTGCACTATGAGCATTTTGTATAAGTCTGCTGGCATGCATGTGCAAAATCAACTACAGATGGATTGAGGCCCCAGATGTGGAAGGCAAAAGTATACAATGTCTGGAAGAAAACATAAGAGAATACCTGTGTGATGTCTGGATAGAAAAGGACTTCTTGAGACTCAGAAAACCCAAACCATAAAGGAAAAAATGACAATTTGGTATAAACCTAGAAGTGGTACTGCAAGGGATGGGCACATGCCCTACTTTACCAGCAGTGATGCCAAATTGTTATCCAAAGGGTTTGTAGCAATTGACACTCCAGCCAGCAGGTGATGAGAGTCTCAGTTGCTTCACATGCTCACTAATGCTTGATTTTCTCAGAATTTTTTATTTTTGCAAATCTAGTGGGTATGAAATGGTATTGCTTGGTGTTTCTCATTTGTATTTTCCAGAACATTAATGATGTTTACCATCTTTACTTTGTTTATTGGCTATTTAGCTTCCTCTTTTTAAAGTGCCTTAGTTGTTTGCCCATTTTTATATCAGGTTGTTTCCTTTTCTTGACTGATTGATTTATAGGATTTCTCTAAATATTCAGACTATGAAATTTTTGTTGTTATTATATGTGTTAAAATTTTTTCTTCCACTTTGAGGCTTGTCTTTTCACTCTCAATGTTATTTTTTAATGAAGAGAAATTTTACATTTCAGTCTAGTCAAATTTGTATATTTTTTTCTTTATTTTTGTGCTTTCTGAGTCTCATTTATGAAATCCTTTCCTACTCAGAGGTCACTCAACTATTTCCCTATATTTTCTTCCAAATGTTTTATAGCCTTGCCTTCCACATTTAGGTCCTTATCTCATCTGTAGTTGATCTTGTTATTAGCATGAGGTAGCCGTCCAAATTTAATTATTTTCCTATAAGAATTACTAAGTATCCCAGAACTGCTTATTAAAAGTCTGCCCTTTCCTGGACGGGCACGGTGGCTCACACCTGTAATCCCAGCACTTTGGGAGCCCGAGGCAGGCAGATCACCTGAGGTCAGGAGTTTGAGACCAGCCTAGCCAATGTGGTGGAACCCTGTCTCTACTAAAAATACAAAAAAATTAGCCGGGTATGGTGGCAGGCGCCTGTAATCCCAGTTACTTGGGAGGCTGAGGCAGGAGAATCGCTTGAACCCAGGAGGCAGCGGTTGCAGTGAGCTGAGATCACGCCACTGCACTCCAGCCTGGATGACAAGAGTGAAACTCCATCTCAAAAAAAAAAAAAAAAAAAATCTGCCCTTTCCCTTCTGACTACAGTACTTGCTGTATCAAATAATTAATGTTCTTATATGCAAGGGTCTGTTTCTCATGTATGTAAGAGGTTTTGGGGTGGATTGGGGGTTTGTTTTTTGGTTTTTTAGACAGGTTCTTACTCTGTTACCCAGGCTCGAATGCAGCAATGTGATCATAGCTCACTGCAGCCTCGACCTCCTAGGCTCAAGCAATCCTCTGGCCTCAGCCTTCCATGCAGCTAGGACTACAGACATGTGCCACCACGCCCAGCTAATGTTTTAAACTTTTTGTAGAAATGGGGTCTCTCTATGTGCCCAGGCTGCTCTTGAACTCCTGGCCTCCAGCAATCCTCTCGCCTTGGTCTTCCAAAGTGCTAAGACTATAGGCATGAGTTGACCCACACTAAGTTTTGATGGCACAATTTATGAGATTCGATGTTACATTTGATGTCAAGAATCTCATTTTCATTAACATATTGAAGTGTTACATTTGACTTTGTATAACATATCGTTAATCTGTGATCTTTGTGCTGTCATTTATTGGCCCAAATTTCTCTGATTAACCATGTCCTGAAAACCAAAACACAAAGGTTCTTTTACGTCTAATGTTAACTTTCAACAAGCCTATTTTTAAATATCTCTGAGTCTGAAAATAGGCTATAAGCATAGGTCACCTTAGTATTGAGTCCCTCTTTCCTAGTGTTTAGCTCTCCATTTCACATACCTAACCCCACTTTAGACAGAGCCTTTTTGTCTCTTAAATGAAATTTTGTGTGGTTTATGTCCATTATATAATGCAATAAAATAAACACTAGAATATTCATACCAAAAATTTTGTCTATTGAAGCGTTTGAAGGCAATGTACAATTAAACACAGTAAATTGTCTTTTTAAACGTTGTGGAATATCATTTCGTCCACCTCCAGGGTGGATCATTGCTGCTATGAGCTGCACATCAACAATAGTAGTGAAGTCTCCAGGCTTGTCCAAGCTGTACATTCCTTCCATTTCCATCATCTGTCGCACAATCTCATTCGTTATCTGAAATTTCACACAGCAATATTTTTGTAACATATCACTATCATATTCCTCCATAACTTCAATAAAATAGTACAAATGAGATTAGAAGAAAACATTAAACTCTTATCAACGAAGTGTTTGTGAATGTCGATGATCACCTTCAAGGTAATTTGACTTAAATGATGCCACCGATGAACTCTAGATCATAAGTTAAACATGCATGGTCCAAGTCCAAGGTGCCTTTCACTACATTGATCAAACTAACTTCCAAATAAACTTAGATACGTGAGTTATATTTGGTTAAATTACATTAATACTCCAAGTTACAACAAGTTTTACTGTAGACATGTTTCATACTCAATATTCAACACTTAAAAACCTTTAGATCAGAATGTAGGATGGTTTCAGTCCTGAGCTTTCAATATTATATTACTAACTGTTTTGGCTTTTGGTTTTATGTCCTCATCTTATCTTCTCTGCAGCCTCCGACACTGCCAACCCCCCTCCTTGGAAATGTTACCTCTCTTGGTTTCAGAGGCTTGTTTTTTTTCCAGGTCCATCTCAGGGCTCTGGGATCACTTCCGAAGCCACTCTTCGTCCACTCATCCCTCACATGTAACTGTTCTCTAGGATTCCATCCTGGGCTCTTTCCTCTTCTCATTATTCCAGGAAGTGCTATCTCAACCCTATATTCTAAAGAATCTCAAATCTGTAACTCTAGCTTCAGATTCTCTTCTAAGCTCTACACCTGTATATTCAAGTCTCTATTGAGCATCTCTTAGTGGATATCACACAAGCACCTCAAATATAATCGTCTTTCAATTAACCAACATTTCATGAATGACTACTGTGTGCCAGCCTCTCTTGTAGCACAGACAAAATTTTCTGTCTTCATGAAGCACACATTCTAGTGGTGAGACACAAGATGTACAGATGCATGTTGATATGTAAATAAAATGGTATACTCTAAGACTTTTGTAGAATATAGGAGGGGCTCAAGGGTGTGACTCAAGGAGAGCAGGGGAGGCTTCACCTGACATGATATATAAGCCAAGACCTGAAGAAGGTGAGAAAGCAAGCCAGTTCGATACCTAGGGGAAGAGCACTCTAGGCAGAGGAAACTGCAAATGCAGAAGTGCGGAGTGAACACCATATCCAGCGTATACAAAGATCAGTAAATGTGGTGGAAGCAAAGACTCATGGGAAGAGGGAGAGGAGGTCAAAATGTGTAGACTCTTGGATCATGGTAAGGATTTTGGTATTTATATTCTACAAGTCTCTTTGGAGGATGTTGACCAGAAGAGTGTGTCATGATCTAACTCTTGTTTTCATTGGTTGATGATGTGAGAACAAGCTGAGAAGGGTAAGGGAAACAGGAGGCAGTGAGGAGGCATTTGTAATGATCAAGAAGAATGCTGGTGGTGGGTGGCGCCAAGTGGTAGCAGTGGAGGTGATGAGTAGTGGTCAAATTTCAGATATAGTGTGAAGATCGAGCCAACGTGATTTTCCGACAGAGTGACTGTGGAGGCGCTATTTGCTGAGAGAGAGAAGACTGTTGGAGGAGCAGGTATTGGAGTTGTTAAGTTTGCGATCCAACCAGACATCCCTAGTTGGATACGTGAGTTTGGAATTCAGGAGTGCTTCAGCTTATGGAAGATAAGCATGAACCTGATCTAAACATGCCTCTACCCTCCTCGCCTTCCAGGAACTGCTGAGGTCTATCTGCCTTGGAGCAGACAGAGGCCATACAGAACTGTTTGGTTTTTCGCCTCAGGACGAGTACTGAGCTTCTAGCGGTGTCTGAGGCGAATAGGGATGAAGAGCAAAATGAGACCTGTCCCGGTAGAGCCAAAGTAGATGGTGTCAATGAGGCAGTGTAGGTCGGTGGGAGGGAGGTGTTGGGGATCCCACCAGGAGCATGCGGACTTCTGGCAACATTGGTGAGGTCTTCTAATGGGGAGTGACCTGGGTGGATAGATGATCACAACTAGGACCACGGTGTGTGGCACAGTTAAATAAATAAATAGTTGTTTGGTTTTTCATTTTTTGTTTTTGTTTTTTTGAACATCAGGTACTCCTCAGAAATTCTGCAGAATAAGAGGTTACAGCAAGGATGAAACCGTGGGGAAAGGCGAAGAGAGGAGCTAAGAAAGGACACTGAAGTCAAGTAGCCAAAGAGAGAGGAGGCATTTGCCGTAGAAAACCACGTAGGAGACAGGTGTGATGGCTCATGCCTGTAATCCCAGCACTTGGGGAGGCTGAGGTGGGCGGATCATCTGAGGTCAGGAGTTCAAGACCAGCCTGGCCAACATGGTGAAACCCTGTCCCTACTAAAAATACAAAAATTAGCCAGGCGTGGTGGCAGGCACCTGTTATCCCAGCTACTCAGATGGCTGAGGAAGGGAGAATTGCTTGAGCCCGGGAGGTGGAGCTTGCCGTGAGCTGAGATCATGCCACTGCACTCGAGCTTGGGTGACAGAGCGAGACTCCATCTCAAAATGTTAAATGACGAGTTAATGGGTGCAGCACACCAACATGGCACATGTATACATATGTAACAAACCTGCACGTTGTGCACATGTACCCTAAAACTTAAAGTGTAATAAAAAAAAATAACAAAAACAAAAAAAACACATAGGGATTTAAAAAAGGAGAAACTCAGATATAACAGAGAAGTCAGAAAAAGACTGAGGATCGGCAGTAGACTTAAAAACATAAAGTTTTTAACAAAGTTATTAACATTTATATATATATACACACACACATAAAAATACAAATTCAGGATCATCTATATGAGATATTTCAGCCATACCTGATCTCCCCACTCATTAATCACAGGCATATTAATATCATCAATAAATACAGTCATTTTTCTCCCTCCTGGTGGCCCATATGTGCTTCCCATTCGCTTATCCACGTAGCTTTCAATTGTTCTCTAGAGAGAAGGAAATGGTTTGTCTTATGTGTTAGATTTTAATCCATATTTCTAAAAATAATGAGCATTCTTGTCAGAGTAGAATATAATTTACTTATGCATTTAATAGGTATACATATACTTATTAAAATATATGTTGTTAAATTTTTAAAAATAAGGCATTGGAGTGTTATCCTTCATTTACATTACAGTAGATATGCTCCAAAGTTCAGCTGCGGTCTCAATATTAGGTCAAAGTATGCTATTTGGATTTGCCTTCAACCTTAGCCTTAGGAAAGGTAAATAACTGAATGCCAAGTGCAGCATGATTTCTTTTGAATATATAACATTGTCACATTTTATGCGTACACATTTTATTGTAACCACTAATTTAAAATGTATTATGTTTATAATATTACAGCAAATGATGGATTTCACCTGAAACATCATTGGTTCTGTGGCAGATGAAAAGTTTAGACTTTTGGATAGCTGTACTTCAGGATCATATTTTTTCAAATAGGCCTTAACCATAACAGTTTTTGCAGTTCCCTGCTCTCCTGTGAGCAAAACAGCCTGCAATCACAGGATAATCGTGTTGAAATGTGTTACGACTTGTTTAGTTTCAAATGTCTTATCATTCTATGGGCTAGTCTTCTATAAATTAATATAACTAATTTTTAATAACTTTTTAGAATTACATCTACCATCAAAATAAGTCCCAGTTGTATTACAGATTTAAATGTAAAATGTGTACAATAAAAGTGCTGGAAGAAACTATGGGTGCATATTCCCTTGGCCATGGATGGTTTGTGATCATTTAAGGAACTATCTATCAAACTTACTTTATGTTGTTTTGCAATGGTGTCTATCAAAAAATTTGTTCTAACATTGTCAACATTTGGAACCAAAATTGATGAATATTCTGGAATACTGTCAGTTGGATAATAATAAGGCTGAAGTTTCTTATTCCAGTGCTCCCAATCACCTATATAATAAGTAAAATTTCATCTTAATAGAACTATATTCTGTGAAAGTTATCTCATAATACAAAAATGTTAAGTGCAATAAACAATCAATAGAATCATATAAACATTCAAAATGTTTTCCTAAAACATGTTAATATATCTGCTTATCTTATGTCTAGGCATTTGATAATTTGTTTTGCCTTTTTTTATAAAGTCAGCTTTTTAAAAAACTTTTAGGTTCAGGGATACATGTGCAGGTTTGTTAGATATACAGGGGTTTGTTGTACAGATTATTTCATCACCAGGTAATAAGCATAGTGCCCAATAAGTAGTGTTTTGATCTTCACCCTCCTCCCACCCCCAACCCTCAAGTAGGCCCCAGTGTCTGTTGTTCCTTTCTTTGTGTACCTGTGTACTCAATATTTAGCTCCCACTTATAATTGAAAATACGCAGTATTTGATTTTCTATTCCTGAGTTAGTCTGCTTAGGATAATGGCTTCCAGCTCTATCCATGTTTCTTCAAAGGACATAATCTCATACTTTTTCATTGCTGCATAGTATTCCATGGTGTATGTGTACCACATTTTCTTTATCCAGTCTAACACTGATGGGCATTTAAGTTGATTCCATGTCTTTGCTATTGTGAATACTGTTGCAATGAACATATGCATGCATGTGTCTTTATGGTAGAACAATTTATGTTCCTTTGAGTATAATACCCAATAATGAGATTGGTTGGTCGGATGGTAGGTCTGGTTTAAGTTCTTTGAGAAATCACCAAACTGCTTTCCATAATGGCTGCACTAGTTTACATTCCCACTAGCAGTGTGGAAGCATTTCCTTTTCTCCACAACCTCTCCAGCATCTGTTATTTTTTGTAAATTGGCTTTTAAATTGCTAAATCACCCATCTGGAGAAACCTTGCCTGAAATGGAATTAAAATCAGCTGGTGGTAAAACCAGTAACGTAATGGATGCCTAGCAGAAAAGCCACATCAACTGAAAAGATGGGAAAGACCAAAAAAAGAGTCAACCATTTACCAGATATAGAGTATTTGCCATAAGAAATTGATTTCAAGGCCGGGCACAGTGGCTCACGCCTGTAAACCCAGCACTTTGGGAGGCTGAGGCGGGTGGATCAGCTGAGGTTAGGAGTTTACGACCAGCCTGACCAACATGCAGAAACCCTGTCTCTACTAAAAATACAAAATTAGCCAGGCCTGGTGGTGCACGCCTGTAATCCCAGCTACTCGGGAGGCTGAGGCAGGAGAATCACTTGAACCCGGGAGGTGGAGGTTGTGGTGAGCTGAGATCGCACCATTGCACTCCAGCGTGGGCAACAAGAGCAAAACTCTGTCTCAAAAAAAAAAAAAAATTGATTTCAAAAATTTATTTACATTTTAGCATCTCTGGATGTTCCTTACAATCTATGGTACTGTACCATTGCTGTTGCTAGGCAAACTTGTATTGGCGTTATTCCTATCATTGCCATTCAAATTGAATTACTTTCATTGATAAGTTTAGCCTCTACTTTAAATGTCTTCAAAAAGATTATACAATGATTCAGAATTATACCCAAAAGTTACTGTGGACACAGAATGCATGGAAAGAAAGCATACATTGATATTGGTGAAACAATGATGAACAAATACTCATCATTGGAGTAATAACCCCAATTTCATGTTTTCTTGAGAAATAGGCAAAAATGAGTATGTTTAACTTCTAAAACACTGCCAAACTATTTTCCAAAGTGGCTGTGCCATTCTGTAGCATATGAGGCCTCTAGGTGCTCTATTACGGCACCAATATTTGGCAATATTAACTGTAGACATTCCTTTTTAACTGTAGACATTCCACTGGCTGTGTGATGATATCCATTGTGGGTGTTTTTTGTTTTTGTTTTTTTGAAGCAAGGTCTGGCTCTGTGGCCCAGACTGGAGTGTAGTGGTGCGATCTCAGCTCACTGCAGCCTCTGTCTCCGGGTTCAAGCAATTTTCCTGCCTCAGCCTCCTGAGTAGCTGGGATTACAGGCACCCACCACCACGCACAGCTAATTTTTGTATTTTATGTAGAGACGGGGTTTCACCATGTTGGCCAGGCTGGTCTCGAAGTGCTGACTTCAAGTGATCTACTCGCCTTGGCCTCCCAAAGTGTTGGGATTACAGGCATGAGCCACTGCGCCCAGACCCCATTGGGGTTTCAATTTGCATTTCCCTGACGACCAATGATGTTAAATATCTTTCACATGCTTTTTTCAACTTTCACATATCTTATTTAGCAAAGTATCAATTGAAATTTCCTCCCCATTTTAAAATTTAGATTGGTTGCCTATTGATAGTTATTGGATTATAGGAGTTCTTTACACATTCTGGACAAATTTTTTTTATCAGATATATATGTTTCAAATAGTTCTTTACAGTCTGTGGCTGGGCTTTTCATTTTCTTAATGGTGACTTTTAAATAGCAAAAGAGATTTATCCCCCCATCGCACTGGCTAGATTTTGCTATTTCAAATAGCAAAATAATCTTTAAATAATGTTTAAATAAGATCTGTCCCCTTATTTGGGCTTTCTTTAGCTTCTCTCAGCACAGTTTTACAGTTTTAGTATACAGATCTTACACATATTTTATTAAATTTATTCCTAAGTATTCTTTTTTTGGATTCTATTTTTGTTTGTGTGTTTTTAAGACAGAGTCTCACTCTGTCTCCCAGGCTGGAGTGCAGTGGCACAATCTCGGCTCACTGCAACCTCCGCCTCCCGGATTCAAGCTATTCTCATGCCTCAGCCTCCTGAGTAGCTGTGCTTACAGGCACATACCACAACACCTGGCTAATTTTTTTGTATTTTTTTAGTAGATACGGGGTTTCACCACATTGGCCAGGCTGGTCTCGAACTGCTGACCTCAGGTGAGCTGCCCCACTCGGCCTCCCAAAGTGCTGGGATTACAGGTGTGAGACACCGCACCCAGCCTTGGGTTCTATTTTAACTGGTATTCTTAAAGTTCAATTTTCAATTGTTTGTTGTGAGCATATAGAAATATAACTTATCAAATGTATGGCCCTTTTGTCCTGTGACCTTGCTAAAATCCTTCAGCAGTTCTAATAACTTTTTGAAGATTCCACAGATGGCTATGTCATCTGCAAATAAAGAGAACTTTACTTGTTCTTTTCTAATCTATAGACATTTGATTTTTCCCCCCACTGCACTGGCTAGAACCTCTAGTACAATGTTGAATAGAAATGAAATTGAATAGAGGTGAGAAAGACATCCTTGTTTTGTTCCTGATATTGGGAAGGAAGTATTTACTTGTTTACCATTCCGTATAACATTAGCTGTAGGTTTTTTGTAGATGTTGTCAGAATGATAAAGTTCCTATTTCGTTACAAAAGAGTGTCAAATTTTGCCAAATGCTTTTCTTCATTCATTTAGATGACTGTTTATGGCTTGCTTAGTTTTTAGTCTAATATAGCAGATTATATTGATCAGTTTTTGAATGTTGATCTTCCATTTCTAGAATAAAAGCCACAGTTGGACTTTTGTATACTATTGGATTTGTTATAACTTTATTAAGAAACTTTCGTCAATGTTCCTGAGGAATATTGGTCTATAGTTTTTTTGTTTTTGTTTTTCTTGGAATGTCTTTCTCTGGTTTTGGTATCAGAGTAACACTGTCCTTATGAAATGGGCTAAGAAGCAATCTGAGCTCCTCAGATTGCTCAGAGGGAGGCAATCTGAACCTTCAAACATCATAGAACTCTGGCTGCTCAGAAAGCAGCGCTGTGGAGGAGCTTGGCTCTGGATTCTAAGGGAGTGCATATCTAGATTTAAAGATTCCTTTGTTAGTTTGCATTTTCAGTTAGAGTGCCCTTTTGCCATCTCAAACCTTTAGCAGCATCTAACACATGTAATAGAATTATTGGCCATTCTGGTTAAAGATGGCCCACTGAAAAAATTTATTTATCTCAGTCCCTTTCAAACACAAATTTCCACTTAATCCCCAGTTTCAGTATGATTCTCCCACTCTTAAATGTGCCTGGTGTCCCCAAGTCTAGGAAACCCTCTATTTTACACTATCCAAACAGTAACTCTTTAGTCTTGCCAGTGTGGGGAAGGCCGATTGTCTGGCAGCAGGGCTTTGGAAAGTGGTCCAGGAGGTCTTTTTCTCAAACAGACTTATAACCAGCCCTGTGGTTTTTAGCTCAACTTTCACCCCAGTTTCCACTTCCTGAGCCCTTTGAATGTCCTGTGATGTGCACTTCTCAATTGCTTCTCAGCTCTTCCCACTGCCAGTGTGCTAAATCGACTGCCACTTACCTTACTGCTTTCTTGCTTTCAATATTTGGTTATTGCTGTCTACCTCTCCTGCTCTAGTTATCCTTCAGTTTATTCATTCAAACAAACAAACAAACAAAAAACTATTGCTGTTTTTGAGTTTTTAGGAAGAACCAGAGGTAACTAGAGTTTTTAGGAAGCATATTTTTCCTCTTCGGGACTTTGAAGAATTAGGGCCTGGGCTCTGGATGAAAGCACCAAGTTCAAAGGCATTTCTTTTAAGGAGGATTGAGCTGGGCCCAGCCATACATGGAAGGCTGGGGGGCTAAGGTGACAGCGCTGGACCTTGAGGAATCTGCTACGTTCATTCTCTACTCATTCTGGCATTCCCAACAGGGGAAGTGTGGGGCTGATCCGTTATGTGTAATAGCATGCTTTGCATAATGAAGAATCTGTGTTCTCCACGCTGCTACCTTTCCTATTCCAGCATTAGAAAGTAGATGATGTACAAGGTATTACTAACTTATTTATGCCAGATTTTACTGAGCCCACTCCAAAAGGAGAAGTCAAGAGTCTCAATATCAATTTCTGGCACAATTCATATGCAAAATTCCACTCTCTTTCAAATACATGCCCTTTTCAAAATGGTATTAACAATTATGTTTTCATAATTATTTTAATATTCTCTCATAGAAGAGTTTATGAATGCTTATATTTTCTCATTTAAAAAAAGTCATTTCATTTAAGGTATAGTTCAGTGGGCTTACCATAATCAGTAACATAAAACTCATACATGGTTTGATTTGAGCCTTTAGGTATTTCTGGTAAGTCCAACTTGCTTTCATGCTGCCGTAAGAAGGCTTCAAGCTTTTCTCTGCTTTCCAATTCCAGAAGGGCTCCTAAACTCCACATTAGGCCAAACACAAATAATTTATGAAGATGTTCGACACAGGAAACACCACCTTCCTCTTTGGAGGGAATTAACCCTTCCAGAAGATTGAGAGACTGAAAATGTTTCAAATAGAATAAATTTTTAAATTAAAATTTTGAAAATAAAAAATTGTAAACAATAATAAAATTAAAAGGAGGAAGGAAGAGAGAAGAAAATAGATATATCTCAAGCTATTGCTTGATCACTGTCCTACAGCCAACAGCATGAAGAAGAAAGGCTATCCTGTTTTAGACAGGCAGCATGGTCTAGTAGAAAGGATGCTGAACTGAAAAACTGCTACTGTGGTTTCAACCCCCAGCTCATCCCACTGATCTCTCTGAGTCTCAATTTCCTACTGGGAAAGCAAAAGGCCTAGACTAGATGCTAGCAGCTAAGGTAGCTACTGGTTCCAAAGTTTAGTTATCCAAATTTTCCAGATCAAAGATTCTATTTCTTTGTAACATTTTGCAGGACTTAGCAAACTGTGGCCCTAGAGGCTGGCCACCTGTTTGGTAAATAAAGTTTTATTGGAACATACACACAGTCACACTCATTCACCTATGCATTGTCTCTAGCTGCTTTTGTGCTACAACAGCAAAGCTGAGTGATTGAGACAGAGAGTTGTGCAAAGTCTAAAATATTTATTAATACTACCTGGCCCTTTAAGAAAAAGTGTGCCAATGCCCTATAGCATCAGAAAGAAAACTACAGTAAGACATCCTCGGTCTTTCAAAACGAAATTATTTCAAAATAAAATATTGTCTTCTATTATCCATTTTAAAGTAATTACTAAACAATTCATTGATTTGGGCCTTATATATTGTTTCTAACCTACCCACAAATGACTGACATCTCTTAACTGAGAATCAAAGCTCTAGAATGTGTAAGGAGAGATCATCTATAGATCAGAATTAGGAGAGCCCTTGAAGATCTATGATTAATTCTGTTTTAACTCAAAGACTAATACGGAAAACCGAGTAGAAAAAAAGAATGCTGGCTGGGCATGGTGGCTCATGCCTGCAATCCCAGCACTTTAGGAGGCTAAGGCAGGAGGACTGCTTGTGTCCAGGAGCCTAGACCAGCCTGGGCAGCATACAGAGACCCTGCCTCTACAAAAAATCTAAAAATTAGCTGGGCATGGTGGTGTGTGCCTGCAGCCCCAACAACTCCAAGGGCTGAGGCAGGAGGACAGCTTGAGCCCAGGACTTCAAGGTTGCAGTGAGTTATGATTGATTACACCACTGCACTCCAGCCTGGGCAACAGGAAAGACCTTGTTGAAAGAAAAGAAAGAAAAGAAAAGGAAAGAAAAGAAAGGAAAAGAAAAGAGACAGAGAGAGGGAAGGGAAGGGAAGGGGAGGGGAGAAAGAGAGAGAGAAAGAAAAAAGAAAGAAAGAGAGAGAAAGAAAGAAGGAAAGAAATAGAAGAAGGAAGGAAGGAAGGAGAAAGAGAAAGAAAAAGAAAGAAAGAGGAAGGGAGAAAGAAAGGAAGAGGAGAGGAAGGAAGAAAGAAAGGGAAAAAACAATGCTACAACTACTTGTCAGATAATTTTTATTTAAAGATTTTCCTTACCTGTTATATGCTAAATTTCCAAAGCCAAGATTGCCTCCCAAGTTTTCTTGATTGCAATAGGCCCCTTTCTGTTCTTTCCCACGAAGCTACCAACTTTATTTATTTATTTATTTATTTTTATTTATTTTGAGACAGGGTCTCACTCTGTCTCCCCAGCTGGAGTGCAGTGGTGCGATCTTGGCTCAGTGCAAACTCAACCTTCCAGGTTCAAGTGATCCTCCCACCTCAGCCTCCCAAGTAGCTGGGACTACAGGCACTCACCACTACACCTGGCCAATTTCTGTAGAAACGGGGTTTCTCCACGTTGACCATAGCTGGTCTCAAACTCCTGAGCTCAAGCAATCTGCCCACCTTGGCCTCCCAAAGTGCTGAGATTACAGTTGTGAGCCACCGGGCCCAGACAATGAAGTCTTCTGTTGTTAGGATGGAACCAGTATTGGGCGGGGTGTGTGTGTGTGTGTGTGTGTGTGTGTGTGTGTGTGTGTGTGTGTGTGTGTGTGTGTGTGTGTGTGTGTGTGTGTGTGTGTGTGTGTGTGTGTGTGTGTGTGTGTGTGTGTGTGTGTGTGTGTTATTTTTAATTTATTTTAAAATTTAATGAATTACTATATTTTATTGACTGTCATTATTAGACACACTTTCTGGGACAGGTCACTAAACCTGACAATGGGAAAGATAGTTCATTCCCCTTCCTCTGACAACATCCCTCTGGGAAGTGAAAATAATAGAGAAAATAGTAAGATCATTAAGAAGATCTTTAATAGGAATCAAAATTATCAGAGCTTTTACAGCCACATCATCAAATGATTTTTATGGACTGTCTGAACTTTCTATTTCAGATGGCTGTAAACTGCAACTGAGTGGAAAAAAAATCAAAATCGAAGTAGTAAATGTACAAAAAAAAATCTTACTTGCACAATATAGTTGCACTCCAAGAGCTGCATTTTGGGATTGAGATTTAATTTCATATATGTGTATGTATCTTCAAAGACTTTCTCATACAGTGTCAGGAATACAGCAGCTTCCTGTGCAGTGCGTTTCTTCAACCACGCCTGCAACAAAGAAACAGAATCTCTGTTTATTAAGTGAAACGTGGAGAGACTCTGAGGGTTCTTCTTCCCCTCTCTGCCCCACCTGTAAGATTGGCCTCCAGCTGAGAGCAGAGCTGCTGATATAGACCATGCCCATCCTAGAAACTGTGGCAGGAGAGGCGTTCTCGATATTGTGGACTTCAAACAGAAGCTTACAACTAGGGGCCATGGGAATGCGATCTCCATTAGCCAACGTCAGAGTTTTATTGTCATCCAAAACGGAATTTAAGTTCTCAATCCAGATGGCATCCACAGGACCATCTAAAATGAGGAAAATGTTTTCACCTGCAAATAATTAAAACAGAAAATCACTTATCACCTGCAAATAATTCAAATGGAAAAATCAAACAAATACTGTCTTAATACGCTGGCAGGGAAAAAATGATCACTAAGGAGGTTTGTGTATACCTTTTTTAGCTTTTAATGTTTTTCTCCACAGAGTAGAAAAAATCCCATCTGTCCAGTCATTGGTAGCAGTGTCCAGTCTGCCAAACATCTGAGGTGCAGTAATGGCTTTTGGATTCATTCGCATTTCTCTGTGAGGCCTTCCGCATTCTGTTTGTGACTTCATTAGAATCGTGATAACGGTTGTCTTTCCAGAACCACTGGGCCCAAGAGTCATCAAGCCATGCCGTACCAAAGACGTCTCATATAACTACACAATTAACCAATAAATTTAAAAATGTAATTTATGAGTCTCTTGCTGACATTCATAGTAGCTACTTGAAGATTAAAGGCTTTAAATGAGCTCTTCATTAAAGTAACCAGTTCACTATTTTTAAGTTGTGAAAAATGTTGTTTTACTAGATGTGCATAGCAAATGGGCACCACGTTATAAAATGATATGTGCTAAAGTAATAACAGTGTGGAGCTTGAATTACATTTTGGAAATAATTAACTCAGCATCTAGTTTTTGCTTCTTGCGTGATAATTCCCTGTGATTTTGGTTTGTTGGTCTATAACCAGCAGTTTTTCCATGCGCAATCTTTCTCGGCATCCAATGTGATGATATCGCCCCTTAGTGGTGGAAAGCAGCAACGCAGAGCATCACAGTGAAGATCCGTTTCACAGGGGCCTTCTAATTCCCCAGAAGTACATCATGAATGAGGATTCCTGTGCAAGTGATTTATTCAGGGAGCGCTCCCAGGAGAAACCAGTAAAAGAAGAGGAAAGCAGGACAGGAATGGGAAGAAGCCAAGCAAGGTGTGATTGAGGACAAAGCCCTGTAGAGGGCAGACTTGAGCCTGATCCCGCGGGAGACTGGAGTGTAACTTACACCTCAAAGATTGCTCCACTTGGAACCAGGCGAGCTTGACTTTCCTACTCCAACTCTTAAAGAGGTTGGTTTGGGGGTGAATGGGAAACTCCTGTGCAGCACCTACTCTTTCTGCCTGCCAACAAAATGGCTCCAGTCCTCCTTTTGCTATTAGAAGCGAAAACACACAGAAGCTGAGCAGGAGCACGTGGAAATGGTACAAGAGATTCAAGGAGACATGCTAGGATCATGGAGAGCCACTGTTATAACATCCTGTCTGTAGTTTTCTCAATTAAAAAAAATAAGAAGTCAAAGGTCTGACAGCTGATCAGAGGTAGAGTGAGTTATTCTCCTAACATTTTGGACAGAAATGTATTACCATTGTAAACTATAGTTTAAAAGCAACAGAGGCACTGTTCCTGACATGTTCAAGAGCAATGTTATTGACATCAACAAAGAACCCAAAATTCTAGTCGCCACCCATTGAGATGGCAAGAATTTTAGAACTCAGTATACTGTATGCATATCATATATACAATCATGTTTTCCCAGAAATTTTTTAAACTCTTAAAACGGTTTCCAGTACATGAATGATGAAAAAGACTTTTCCCCCATGCACAAATTTCTTTGTAAGATTTGGATGTATCTCAGATACTTGCACATCTTATAATCTGGCAAGAACAGTAAGTTAAAATAAGAATTGTTATATTAATATTTCAAATGCAGTTTTCAACAATGTCCACAATTTCAGCTCCTTAATTTTCCAAAAGCTCTGGAAAATATTCCCAAAGCATCAAGCTCATAGAGATTTAATCCTGTGTCTCTGCTACAAGTTCTTGATTCTACTGGTAATCCAATCAAGTGGTTAGATGGTTATCACAAGGATGAAATGTGATGAACAGAAAGACACCAACATATGCAGTCAAAAGATTCAGGTTTTAGTGTAGGTGAAGGATATAACATGTCCACACACAAAGCAGGAGCAAAGTAGTAGCACTCTCAGATTCCTCAGGCTCTGCACTCCACTGAGGCACCCAGCTGCAGCCAGTACTACCAGATTGGCACAAGAAGCCATCTGGGTTGTTCCATTCCCCTAGAGTTTTTATAACCTACTATTTCAGCCCAACATTGTCACCAGGTGTAAGTAACAACTGCAGTAAATTACTGCTTGATTACTGAGACGCAGGGTAAATCCATACTATCTTCCTAGGACCACCACATCCCCCCAAGTATTCTTTTTGCAATGATGTACATATGATGTTTTCATTTAACATTCACATCAAGTAAGACTAACCATGAGTTTTTCTATTCAGACAGGAATGTTTAACACATACTTATCATTATACTGATAATAGATTAAAATGTCTTTACCTGCACGAGTTTTAGGTTCCAGGGTGGATGGTTAATCAAACCCTCTATCTGAACCTGATTGGCTACTGCTTTTTGCAGTTCCACATAAGTATTACTATCCAGTTGCAGTCCTGGGAACAGGTCATTGATTAAGCTGAGGAACAGGGGTTCATCTTCATCAACCTAAGGTGGCATAGTTTAAAATAAATTCACTCATTCAGTCAACAAACGTTTATCAACTAGCTGGGATGTGCATAGTACTTATCACTTCATCCCCAGAGAACCATTTATTACTATCCTAATCAGGCTTGTATTCTCTAGTACTTTCTCCAGAATAGCACTGATATGGTTTGGCTGTGTCCCTACCCAAATCTCATCTGGAATTGTAGCTCCCATAACTCCCACGTGTCGTGGGAGGGACCCAGTGAGAGGTAATTGAATCATGGGGGCAAGTCTTTCCCTGCTGTTCTCATGATAGTGAATAAGTCTCACAAGATCTGATGGTTTTGTAAACGGGAGTTCCCTTGCACATGCTCTCTTGCCTGCCGCCATATAAAGACGTGACTTTGCTCCTCATTCACCTCCCAGCATGATTGTGAGGCCTCCCCAGCCATGTGGAACTGTGAGTTCATCAAACCTCTTTCCTTTATAAATTGTCTTTATTAACAGTGTGAGAACAGACTAATACAATCACCATTGAATCTACATTGTACCCAAAGTTCGTTAGCATTCAATGTGTTCTACAATCCTGCCCCAGTCTACTGCTCCAAAGTACGACCTCATTACTTTATCAGATGAATCTTTGCTTCTTACAGTGGCATTTGCATTAACCTTAAAAATGATAATTTGTAGTCCCAACCCCAATAAAGAACTAATATTTTATTTAAATTGGGGAAATAGCCATAACCCTGCATGACTTCATCCAACAATGGCTGGGAAAGTCCATCAGGGCAGTGTTCTGAGCCTTTCTTATAAGCAGTAGGTTTGAGTACACTGACTCCAATCCTTATTTGCAATGTCTTTAATGCATAGATTTCCCTGTTCCCAACATCTGACCCCTTATGATTTCTCTTCATTCTCTAGGGCTTTGCTGATGCTTTCTTGAATACTTGTCTAGGAATTTCCACAATACCATTATCTAAGGGAGGCTTAGACCGCACTCCAGCCTGGGTGACTTAGGGAGTCTAAGCCTCCATTTCAGTCCATGTTGGTCATACAGGCAGTGAGGTACACTGGCAGGAGCAGTGGATTTGGCACCAGAAAATCTTATAAATTTTTGTCCCGTCTTCTCAGCTGATGGTGATTATGGGGGAATCCTACAACCTCTAGTCTCTGTTCCCCAATAAGTGAAATGACAATAAGCAAGCTAGCCATCCAGGTCCCACAGAGTTGCCGTGAGGCTCAAACAAGACAATACACCTGAAAAGACTTTGTAACACTAACGAAGTCCACAGATGTTAGTTTTTGTAACTAGAATGTAGCTTCCTGAACCATTTCTTCTTCAACCTTGTACACCCATGGCATGGGCACAATATGTGGCATGTAGAAATCCTTATATGCCACACAAACCTGTCCATCAGCTATTCAAAACAACCTGGCTGGGCTGGGCTGGGCATGGTGGCTCATGCCTATAATCCCAGCACTTTGGGAGGCTGAGGCAGGGTGGATCACTTGAGTCCAGGAGTTTGAGACCAGGCTGGGTGACATGGCAAAACTCTATCTCTATAAAACAGTACAAAAATTAGCCAGGCATGGTGGTGTGCACCAGTAGTCCCAGCTACTCGGGAGGCTGGGGCAGGGAAATAGCTTGAGCCTGGAATGCGGAGGTTGCAGTGAGCCAAGATTGCACCACTGCACTCCAGCCTGGGTGACTGAGTGAGACTCTGTTTCAGAGAAAAAAAAAAAAAAACAGGCTGTAATCCAGACACGCATGAAAGCAGCATGCTCTCCACAGCAAATTTTCAGCGTGTTTTTGGAAAATAGAAATGATGTTTATGTTTTGGGAGAGATATATCTGAGATAAGCTGGTCACATACAGAGAAAGCAAAAAGTTCTCATGGTTCCCTGGGAATCCAGATTCTTATGCTGAGAATTTGTGTCACTTTGTGAATAATGGTAGAGAACTAGGTTGAATCTTGGAGCTGAAGCCCACTGATGACCTGTTTCACTGCACACAGCTGATAAAAGGAGGCACTTACAGTCCATGTTGGTCACACAGGGTCACGGCGTCTTTTGCTTTCTTCTGGAAGCACAGTGGTAGCTTTACACACTTATTATCCCTGTAATTATGGGTGCTCACAGCTCAACATCAGCCTACCTCTACTTGTCCACCAAATAGAAAGAAAACATTAAAATTGTGGAAAAGAAGAGAATTCAGAGAAGATACCAGTTTAGAAAGGTTCATATCTCTTAGTCCTCTCATGACAATGCTTAATTCACTATCTTCTGGTCTGGCTCTTTTTTGAGATCCAAGAGTCCTCAATACAGACAGAATATTTCTCAATCCAAAGTCATAATGAACCTGAGATGGGAGAAGAGGGCAAAAAGATGGTTTAATTGAAAAACTAAACATAGACTCACAGCTCACTCTATGCATATAGGTCGATCCTGATACTTATATGCGAAAGTTTTGGGGTGACTAAGCCGCAGAGGTTTATTAGCTCAACTTCCTGCCTTTCCTCTGACTGAAATATGATCATTCCATGGGAAAATCCAAGCTGCATGATCAAGTAAGTATTCACACCTTAAATATCTTTTGAGAATAATATAGTCTGATACAGTCTGAGCAACAAACAATAGATTTTTTTTTTTTTTTTTTTTTTGAGATGAAGTCTCGCTCTGTCATCCAGGCTGAAGTGCAGTGGCGGGACCTCGGCTCACTGCAACCACCACCTCCCGGGTTCAAGCAGTTCTCCTGCCTCAGCCTCCCCAGTAGCTAGGATTACAGGCGCATGCCACCACGCCTGGCTAATTTTTTTTTTTTTTTTTTTTTTTTTTTTTGTATTTTTAGTAGAGACAGGGTTTCACCATGTTAGCCAAGATGGTCTCGATCTCCCGACCTCACGATCCACCCGCCTCGGCCTCTCAGAATGCTGGGATTACAGACGTTAGCCACGGCACCCGGCCCAAACAATAGATTTTTAAATGCATAACCAAGAGGTTACATGCTATGTGATTCCATTTACATAACATTCTTGCAATAAAATTCTAGACATGGAGAAAAGGTTAATTGGTTAGGGATTTGGGAGAGAGGTGGGTGTGGCTATAAAGTAGCATGAGGGAACCTTGTGGTGATGGAACAGAGCCATATCTTACACATTCCATACAACTACACACACACACACACACACACACACACCAGTGCATGTATAACTGATGAAACCTTAACAAACTCTGTGGACTGCTTCAGTGTCCATTTCCGGTTTTGTTATTGTGCTATAGTTACAAGATGTCAACACCAGGCAGGGCAGGGTGAAGGGTACATGCCTCCCTGTACATTCCTTTGCAACTTCCTGTGAATCTACAATTATTTCAAAATAAAAGGGTCTTAAAAATACACAACCAATAGGTAAAATTAATTCTAAAAGCATTTTAGAAAGGAGTCAATGAGATTTTAACTCACTGATGAGTATTTATCAAGGGAAAATTACAAAGCAAAAAAAAAAACAAATACTATTGCTAGGGGGAAAGCAGATCTATAAAGTTACCTGTTTAGTAAGTTGCTCTTCACAGAGTTTGTAAAGAACGTAAAATTTTTGAGCCAAGATAACATTTTCAAGAAAACCACAGCTTGCAAGTTTAACTCTCATAATGATCTGAAAATTAATATAGTGAGTTTTTTTTCAACTTTAGTGAAAAACAAGTAAAGAACATAAAGTACATTATGCTTTTAAATCCTAGTGCATACCTGTCTATCAGGAACCATCATAGCAACAGTTCTAAACTGGATTTTTAGGTTTTCTGGTAGTTCCTGGCGCCCAGCATATCCAGGGTTCTAAAAGTTAAAATATGTTTAATTTTTAATTGTTAATACAATTTTCATTTCTGAATACAAATGTATTTCAAACCCCTAATTCATATTTTAAGATGGTATTGAAAAATATTAGATTCATAAAATACTCGTTTTCTCAAAACAATGTGTATTAGACCATGCATATTTATTAATATTCATATGCCCTTTTATATATTTCCATTTTCATGATATTAATAAAGTCACAAAATTTTGTGTGGCAAAATTGTGCCTACCAGCTTAAAAAATAGAAAATTGTGTCTACTGGCTTAAAAAATAGAAAAGAACATGAAATAATACAAGAGAAAACTGAATAGATACCTGATAATTATGGTCTAAAGTATGTTATTGAAAGAAGAAAAAAACTAACGATTTTATACTGATGAGCTTCCTTGGGCATTTTTTTTATTCCATGTCTTCAATTATTCTTTACAGTCACAGTTACAGAGCTCTTTGGCTAACAAAAACCCATGGAAGTGAGGAGAAATAAAGATGGCAGTGAGGGGAAATAAAGAAGGGAATGATGGGAAAAACACTGAAATGGACAAAAGTAGAGACAGACAGGAAATGAAGGCTAAGAAGCAACAGGTTGAACAGAGGTCAGACCCAAGTCTCAGAGGAAGGTTGGAGATTCAAAGACAAGTAAGGCCAACAGGAACGAGTTATTTTAGGCAAGTTTGTTAAAAACCTTCAGTCCCTGACCATTTACTGGGCACTGTCAATAGGCCAGGTACCTTGCTAGGGGCTGGAAATACAGAAATTGAGGCTGCCTCTCAATACTCCTCTTAACCTTCCTGAGCCACAGAAGCCCACTTGCAAGCTGAGTACAGCAACACCTAGATCAAAAACTACATTTCCCAGCCTGCCTTGCAGCTGCTGTGATTAGATTCTACACTGCGAGATGCAAAGGGGCACAATGTATGAAATATCCTTGATGTTTGTTTGAAGGGAGTTGACTCAGTCAATTTGCTGCAACACAATAGAGATGCTTTCTGTAGCATCTTGGTTCATAAGGTGACCTTGAAGATGGAATTCATGATGGAGTAGAACCGTAAAAGGATCTTAAGAGAATCCTTACATGTTAAACTACAATTTTTTTTAGGTTTCAGTTACTCACAGCTTAATGCAATATCTAATTGCTATTTCCAATATTATTCTTAATCCAGGGAGCATGTTAAGCTTTTTGTAAAATTCTAGACCGTAGTTTTACACTGAGTACATTTCTTCATCCCACTTCCTGACTTATAATCAATACTTCCAGATTATTCTTATTTCCCCCAACTGCTTTACTGGATGTTTGCTTACAATAAAGTGTATCAGAAACATTTCTGATTTTGCTTCCTATAATTTATCATCTTTATCCATAGGGACATTTAAAAACTCAGAGTGCTTTGTGTTATCTTGCAACTTCGAGATTTAACTTTATGGAAAACACATAAAAGCTTTAAATCTGGTGATACATAAAAGCATAAAAACTCCCATTTATTCATGCCTTTGGTTTCCTATCTTTAGAACACTGAATCTCAAAGCTCACCCTTAATCACATGGTAACTGAGTTTGTTACAATTCTTTGGTAAAGGACCTTGTTAAATTATTGCAGAAATTTTATTTTTATTTCCTTTTATTCAGTGTCAAAGAAAAACCAAGTGTGGAGGTTAAGCAGTCAGATTTTTGTGTTAGAGAGACAACAACTTCTTCTTTCTCTTACTGGCTGGGTGACCTAGGAAGTTTTTAAGTCTTGCTGAGCCTCAGGTAAGTCAGCTATATAATACCCACTTCAGAGGGCTATCGTAGCTATAAGATACAGTGTACTTGTGAGAGAATATTTCAGGTCCTTCCCATTTCTAGTTACATGATAGGATGGCACGTTTTCCCCCACCCCACCACCCCTTGAAGTTAGGTCGTGAAACTTGCTTTAGCCAATGACTTAGGACTTGTGTCACTTCTGGAAAGAAACTCTAAGAGTCAAAGCACAATTCTTCATGTTCTCTTTTTCCTTTGCTACAGCAAAGAGCAATGATTGAGATAGTAGGTACCTCGTCAGGCCGAGTACTAAAGACATACAAAGCAGCCCTGGCCTCCCACCTCTACCCTAGTCAACCCACAGTGGACACGTGGCATGACAGAGAGATAAACCTTGTGGCTTTAAGCAATTAAGATTTAGGGATTATTTGTTACTGCAGAACCACATGAGTTATGCCATCTGATATAGCACAGAGAACATTTAGCCTGCACCTTACACATATTATACTAAGTGGTCAATAAACAGTATCTATTATTATCATTAGCATATTACCTCTGTAGGTCTGGATCTGAATTTTTTTCATTGAAAAAAATTACTCTTTTATATTCTGTCTGGGCTATAATGACATAAAAAAAATCATACAGTAAGAGAGAACAGCTCATGACTCCTGGATAGTTGGTCATTTACCCACTAACACATGCTTTGTTTTATTTATGTCTGTAACAATTAAACTAATTAAATTGCATTTAAAACCTTTTTTCTCACCATTGTTAAGAAGATTCCAAATTCTGGATTTAAATCAACACAATCACCATCAGAAAAAATGAACTGTTTCTTTCTTTCTTTTCTTGCTGTCAAAACAATATAAATTTGTTGTGCTGCCACTGATAATACAGGCAATTCAATTCTGTTAAACTCATCAAAACAGCCCCAGGAACCTGACTGCGCAAGACCTGCCATGAAAAACAGTTAATTTGTAAAGTTTTACTCTACCATATACCTTCTTGATAACAATCATTTCTCCAGTGCTCCCAAACCATTGTACATTAAATGGGATTATGTAAAGTTTCATATCTGGCTGTTGATAAATACATATTTAATTCCAGTGATAAACAGAGGTTTAATTATTTGTATATTTTCATCAAAAAATGGAAATAGTACACTGCTAAGATGAAAGTATAAATTTTGGGGGTATTTTGAAAGTAGAACCAACAGTGTTTGCTGACAGATTGGATCTGAGTATAAGAGAAAGAGCGGAGTAAATGACAGGTGGAAGTTGTTTGGGGATGGTTGTTTTGTTTGTTGTTGTTGTTGTGTCTGAGCACCTAGAGATCAGGAGTTTTGGGTTTTTGTTTTTGTTGTTGTTGTTTTGTTTTGTTTTTTTTGGTGGAGTCTTGCTCTGTAGCCCAGGCTGGAGTGCAGTGGCAAGATCTCGGCTCACTGCAACCTCCACCTCCCGGGTTCAAGCAATTCTCCTAGCTCAGCTTCCGGAGTAGCTGGGATTACAGGCACGCACCACCATGCCCAGCTAATTTTTGTATTTTTAGTAGAGACGGGGTTTCACCATGTTGGCCAGGATGGTCTTGAACTCCCGACCTCATGATCCGCCTGCCTTGGCCTCCCAAAGTGCTGGGATTACAGGCGTGAGCCACCGTGCCCGGCTGGGAGTTTGGTTTTAAACATAGTGAATCTGGACCTGTTAGACATTTAAGTGGACATGCTAAATCAACAGTTGTATGTAATGAATCTAGAGTTTCAAGAAGTCCGAGCTAGAGATATAATTCTGGAGTCATCATACAGATGGCATTTAAAATTTGGACCTACATAAGATCACCAAGAGAATGCATGTAGAGAGAAAAGAGAAGACTGCCAAGGACTGAGCTCTGAGGCTGATGTGTCTTCAAATATTTTTTTCTCTGTCCATCTGAAAACACTTTCTACCTACCTTTCAGGATTTTCTCAAAATTTTCCATCTGCTGATGGCCACCCCCTTCTTATTTTCCAGTGTTGCTATGCTTTCTAAAAATCTTTCATTTCCGTGGGAGGGAAGCCACATGTGTCCTCCATTTGCTATCTTGATCCTCTCTACTATTATTTCAGGCAACTATACATTGATTACATTTTCGTAATCTAATACACATTCCATGCATAGACTATAACACTAGCAATAGTATCGAACCATACGAAATTGCTGATATCCAGCCATTTTTGACCTAGAAAAATGGCAATATCATACGGATCAACCCATACTAATGTAGATTATGTGAAATCGCATCACTTTGGACTTGTATCAGAAAATAACATTAAAAGGCAATAAAAATAAATTCACCTAAAATAATCTACATTATTTGACACTTGCCTTTGAAAATCCTTCCTAGGCCTCTGAAATCCATTTGATCTGAGCAATTGAACACGACCACATATTTTCCCAAACACCTTCCCATGTCTTTTGTGGTTTCTGTTTTGCCAGTGCCAGCGGGTCCTGCGGGAGCGCCTCCCATGTTCATGCCCAAGGCCTGAGCTAACGTGATATAGCATCTGCAAATGTTCATCCAATAAAGCATTGTGAGTATGGGATGACATGTTACAGGATGGCGCAGGCAAAAATCCAATGTGATTGGAATGGGCCTATTTATTTTAGAGTCTGAGTAGCCCACATAAAAGAAGTGAACAAACAAGGTTAGGGTACTTGATATTCATTAAAAGTACTACAGTGAGTCCAAAGATTTCTTGGGACTAATTTTGAAACTCCTCAACCCTGACTTAAAACCTTCAGGCCTTCCTCCCATTACAGTCAGGAGAACCAAATGAGCAGTATTGTGCTGGCAGATGTTTAACTGGCTCTCCAGAAAAAAAAAAAAACAAACCTGGTTTTCATGTTTGCCAATTTCTATTGTATAAATACTTCCACGTGGTCAACGGCAAGCTACCAATGTGATATCACAAAGTTGGGGCAAAATGCACATAGACAGAAACCAGGTAAGGCCGGGCACGGTGGCTCATGCCTGTAATCCCAGCACTTTGGGAAGCTGAGGCGGGCAGATCATGAGGTCAGGAGTTCAAAACCAGCCTGGTCAATATGGTGAAACCCTGTCTCTAAAAAACACAAAAATTAGCCAGGCGTGGTGGCATGCGCCTGTAGTCCCAGCTACTTGGGAGGTAGAGGCGGAGGTTGCAGTGAGCCAAGTTGGCACCACTGCACTCCAGCCTGGGCAACAGAGCGAGACTCTGTCTCAAAAAAAAAAAAAAAAAAAAAGAAACCAGGTAAGCACCACAAGCTGATGCAAGTCAGCTCCAGCACACCACTGTAAATAAATAGTTTCACTATGAAATAATTCACTCATTTAGAAAAGTGCAAAGAATACTAATATAATAAATCTCTTTGTATCCATGATCCAGCTTCTGTTGTATTTGTTTTGGATCTAAGTAAAACTCAGTAAAGATCTTAGTAAAGCTTCATGAGACATGATGCTTAATATGTAAATACCAATAGAAGAGAAAATACCGACAAATTTACGTTGCTATGGCACTGGGCATATAAAAGGGATAGGTTCAATAAATCAAAAGGAGGCTGAAGATGTGATTTGATATAATTTCACCTGGAGGCAGCCCTACTTAAAGTAACAGCAGTACTTAATATTAAATAACCCAATTTAAGTCCATTCTAACAACATTTATTGAATGTTTTCTACGCACAGCATACTTAACTGGGTGTCATGGGATAAAAAAGACCTAGTAATTGCCTAGTGTCATATAATGGAAAGAATTGTGACGGGATCTGCCATTGACTAATTATTCATATTGGCCATGAAAATGTACTTTAGGTGTCAATTTCCACATCTGAAAATACAAAGACTAAATTACATGATCTCCAAGGTACCTTCCTTCTTTGCAATTTTAACTTCTTTTGGGATTCTAGGAATATTTTTCCATCTTGCAATCTAAAATTCACCATTAAA
This sequence comes from Pongo abelii, assembly GCF_028885655.2. Lineage (NCBI taxonomy): Eukaryota > Metazoa > Chordata > Mammalia > Primates > Hominidae > Pongo > Pongo abelii. The sequence continues at coordinate 39,118,006 of NC_071990.2, read as the reverse complement.
TTACTCACAGTCAACATTCAAGTTTGCTTTTATTCTTTTATCTTTTTCTACTTCATAAAAATTCAATGCACATGTATATTTAAGTGGTTATTTCATTGTTAGGTTGACTTTAATGAGCTAGCATCTACCCAGCATGACAGAAATATACTTTTGTTAATATTTCAAATTCAACTATAAATAATGTTAAACACATTTTAAAATTACAAAATAAAAAACAAAAACTGGGTTTCCTACCTATCTGTTAATGGAGTGATAACAAGGCGATCAGTACATCCCAGAAATTCATTTTGGTAAATAAAATCAACATCTGTAATAGACACCACAGTTTGATCCAAATCTTCCTTAAAATAAAATCTACTCTGTTTTAGCCATTCAAAATCAGTAGGTGATTTGATATGCATTTTTACCTTAAAAACATAAAATACAAAAAAGTTATATACTGAATGGCAATAGCATAAAACATAAGCATGTGGGCAGTTTTTTTAATTCACTCTTTGATGAACTGATTCCTATTCACTTAACAAACATTTATTGAGTTTCTTCCTATGCTTGACACTGTGCTAGGCAAACAAAGACAGAGATGGTTCCAGGCTTCCAGAGCTTACAGAAAAGGGCAAAAGGCAAACAGTGAAACAAATCATTGCAATAAAGTACAAAGGGCACCACCACCGAAATTCAGGGCTCATGAATATATGGAACAGGAGGACCAAACTACTCCAGGGTATGTGAGAGGGGCACTCAGAGGAAGAAAACATCTAAACTAAAACCCAGATAAACAGTAGGAATTAGCCCGGGCCACCAGGAGCGGGGAACAAAAGGGATCACGAGGGTGTGGGAAGAGTAAGTGCTATAGGCAAATGCCCAGAAGATCTGATTGGCATCTTCAAGGAATTGAAAAAAGGTCAGTACAGCTTGGGGCATCCCGGCATCTAGAGAAAGCATGAGAGTTGAGGGTTCACAGGGCCATGGAAAGGGGTTTAGGAATGTCCTCATAGCAGTCGGAAGCCACTAAAGGGATTAAGCAGGGAAACACATGGTTATATATGCACATGTCTCCCTGCACCAGCACTATAGCCAAGCCACCCAACCTGCCTAGTCATCAGCATATACATGTGAGGCAAGAGGTACTGGGCTCCCATAGCCATGGATGCAAGCTCTAGTACCTGGTCCATTCAAAGAGACAGAAACCAGGTAAGCAACCTTAGGAACTCCATTCCATCACAACCACATTCTGAGGAGCTTTGTGACTTTCCAGTGAAACTGGTGAAACACCGGTCCTGCCCATTCAGAAGAATCAACACAGGAAGTGGCAAGTGGTCCCCTTCCCTGCTCTTAAACCCAGTAGGCCCACTTCCAGGTCATTCAATTGACACTAAAAAATGGACTCGTGGCTACTATACAATGTTCAGATCTCCATCTGACCAGGCCTCCATATTCCTTGCTATTTACCGTCCTGCTTTTTGTTCTTGTTTGTTGTTTGGTTATGATCTTGCTTCCTCCTCTAGTTAAGGACTGGCTTCCCACCTAAAGCACAGTTTGTATTCATCACCTTGAGTTACTTTCAGGTAACACAGTCTGGCCCCACCCACAGGGAATGCTCTGTAACACAGGACTCAAGGCTGTGGGGATGCTCTCGGCCAGCTACTTTCAACCATCTGTTAAGATGGTAAGGAGGAGGTGGAGAAGAAAAGAAGAATAGTTAATATATTTATTGAGTTCTTGCTGTATATCAGGTTGTTCTAATAATTGTACATGGAAAAATAAAATGCATATATGTTGACCATGAGATCTCATTTAGTTGGGATGCAAACAGTTCAATGGTGATTAAGATAAAAGAAAATGGTTTCATAGTTTTCCTTATGTACATGGTTTTTTTTTTAATCCCTCTGGATGTAAAGTAAAGTTTGCTCAGCACTTAATTTTAAAAGAAATTTCTTTTACAGGACTTCAGCTTTAGGAGCCAGTGAGAGATGTATAGACAACATCCTCAAATGTATGCTGACAGCAGATACAATAATGAACTCCATACTAGTGCTTCTTGAGGTGGACGTCAATTAAAGTCAAAGTATAATGGTAACTGCAATTAGTAAAAGCTAGTCCGTGGAAGGCCAAAACAATATAAGTGTGCAGCTTTCTGATAGTAGCTTAATCCAGAGATAAATCCTAGCGCAGTTTTTCCTCAAACTTCAATGTGCATATGAATCTCCTAAGAATCTTGATAAAATGCAGATTCTGATTCAGTAGGTCTTGGATGGGAGGAGGGAGGCTGGAGATTCTGCTCTTTTCACCAACTTCCAGGTGATACCAAAGCACTGGTCGGCATGTAATACTTTGAGAAGCAAGGATCTGGGTTGCAGGGGGATGGATGGACTGACTGGTTGTCCTTCAAATAATCTTCAATAAATATAAATTATCTGATCAGAACTTTTGGTAAAACTTCGAAACAGGCAGTCTGTGATCACATTCTCTAAAACAGGACCCAACCTGCATGAATTATGTGTCTCTGATGAAGGAAAGAGATATCTTTAAAATGTATCAAATCAAGTAGACTAAAGCAATAGGAGTTAAATGGGAGGTAAACATTATCAAATAGTGGCATTTCAAAACCACCTGTAATAGAAAAATCCTTGCTTTAGAAGTTGGCCTTGGTCAAGGCCACTGGTTAGAGTCCCATTTCTAAAGGAATTCAAACACTTACCCTTCTTAGTTCCACCCTACAGAACTTTGCCTAAATCAAGCCCATGATCACCATCAACTGGATGAACAGCCGTGACAGTGCTCTGAAGCCTGATTCCGTTCCACCTGTGCTCCTTTTCCAATCGACCCAGCATAGCTTATGACCTAAATTATATCATGTTCCTGGTTATTTGGTTTAATGGAACAATTAGTTGGCTCATATCACATCAGTTGGTTCCAAACTTTCAGAGTGCCAAATGAATACATAATATGGTTGTTTAAGCCATCCAATACAGAAATACAATACTGTGAACATGATATTGATGGACAGTTATGAAAAAGGACCAAGTAAATGGAAAGTTCATGTAAGTTAGACAACATATACAATTCTTAACTGTTCATTGTTAGTTAGTACACTAAATTAAGAAAAAAAAAGATACCTTACCAAGTCATCAAAAATATCTCTCTGATGCACATGGATGGTAATTAGAGTCTCGAACTTCACTCTATCAAACTTGCTTAGATCATGTGTTGTCTGACTAATGAGAGTATTTAGAATATCCAGAAATTTCTGATTGGTCACTTGCATGATTTTCCTGTCATCTTTTGCATTATGTAAAGCCTCTTCTGAATCGTGTGTCCACAACATCTGAATTCCCAGAAGTCCAACCTACAGATCCAGCAGAAAAATATTAAAATTTACCAAATATTTAAAGCACATCTGCAATAAAATTTGGTGGTCACTTATTCACATTTTAAACTAAAAATGAGATCGACTTGCATTTCTTCACTCCCAAAGGAGGGAAACAGTTAAAGTTTTAACCGTTAATATTTCATTATTTCAAAGTAGATAGATTAATGATCATTAAAATACTGGCTACCATTTGTTGAACTACATGTGTGTTACAGAAGATGGTTAGGAAATTTTTCTACAGAGAGTCTGAGACAATTGCATACTTCATGCAATGATTTTTCTTTCTCAAGAAAAGCAAAGGAACTCTTTATTATCTGCTTGTTCTTGAACAGGGCTTCCCGAAGGTCTCTCTGCTCTTCTAAAAACAGTATGCTGCCTATCTCCTTTCTTGATTGCTGGCTCTCTCTGATATCCAAGTTTTTATCTACATCTACTTTTCTGTCTCTATACTTATCTATAGAAGAGAGAGGGAGACAGAAAATGAGGAGGGGAGAAGGTTGTATTCTTTGTATCCTGATGAAGGCATAAAGAAATTGTGAGAAGATGTCACCTTAACCTACAATTTCTGCCCCAGAAAAGGTAATAAAAATGGTCTGAGCATGCCCCACCCTCACCCCTTCACTGAAATGGTTGTCCCTTCAGGAGCTCTCATTCATCCAGAGTCGAATGACAGATTCAACATCATTAGGACCAAAAAAAAGGACTGAAAGCAGGGCAGGCAGTATGTGGATACTGCTTGGTATGGGTTCAACAGTGAGAAAAGAAAGAATAAAACTCTCTTTCTGTCCCTGCCTTATCAGGGACTTTGATACTTTTCCTGCTAGAGCAGTGGCCAATCCTGGGGGCTGCAGCTAAAGATAAATGAAAGCACCTGGCTGAAGTGAGCAATGGGATCCGGAGAAAATAAGCAGTGTCAGAAAGCCCCCCAAGAGCAAGCAGATTCTGGCCCTGTCAGCAGCAGATGATGGTCCAAGTGGGGAAAGACAAAGAGAAAAACTACAAAAGCATAGCAGTGTAAGGCTGCCTGACTTAAAGACAAATAGACCAGCAGACCCCAAAACCCACTGCATAATGATGTCTATACAAAGGCAAGTCTTTACAATCATTATCTTGAGTCACCAAGAACAGCTTAAAATTATGTTTTTATACTCAGTCTAAAAAGGCATGCGACTTAGTGGTGAAAACCAGAGGATGTTTCATTAAAAAACAAAACAGCAAAACAAGAATGCTCATTCTCATCAATATTACTCGATGCCTATAATAAGCACATTAAACAACATGAGAAGGCACCACATATTCTCACACACACGGAAGCTAAAATAAAGCTGACCTCAGAGAAGTGAAAGCAGAATGGAGAATACTAGAGGCTGGGAAGGGTAAGGAGAAGAGGATAGGGATGGATTTGCTAAAAGACACAAAATTATAGCCAGGTAGGAGGACTAAGTGTTAGAGATCTATACCAGTGGTCCCCAGCCTTTTTGGCACCAGGGACTGGTTTCATGGAAGACAATTTTTCCATGGACGGGGGTCGCAGGATGCTTTAGATTCACATAAGCAGCGCACAACCTCGATCCCTCAAATGCACAGTTCAGTTCACAATAGGGTTTGCCCTCCTATGAGAATCTCATGCCACCGCTGATCTGACAGGAGGTGGAGCACAGGCAGTCATGCTCACTTGCCTGCCGCTTACCTCCTGCTGTGCGACCCAGTTTCTAATAGCCCATGAACCGGTACCGGTTTGTGGCCGGGCCAGGTGGGGGTGGTTGGGGACCCTTGTTCTATACCACTGTAGGATAACTATAGTTAAGAATAACATATAGTTTCAAATAGCTAGAAGGAGGATATTGAATGTTCCCAACACCAAGAAATGATAAATGTTTGAGATGATGGATATGCTAATTACTCTCATCTGATCACAAGACATATTATATGCATCAAAACATCACTATGCACCCCATAAATACGTACAATTGTTATATGTCAATTTAAAAAAAGAACAAAGGAGAAAACAGCAATAAATACATAAATAAGGTATTGGAAGGGAATACACTAAAATATTAATAGTCATAATTTCCAGGTGGTAGAAATATGGGAAATTCTTATTTCCACTTTTATTTTATTTTTATTTTATTTAAGTTTCGGGATACACGTGCAGAACGTGCAGGTTTCTTACATAGGTAAACGTGTGCCATGGTGGCCCATCACCTATGTATTCCACTTTTATATTTTTTGCATTTTCCAAAATTTTGCAGCAAGGATCCATGGCATTAAAATAGTTAAAACATGTTTTAAAAGAAAGCAGAAGTGGAATTTCAAATAATTTCAGATAAAAATGTTAAATTAACTCGACAGTAAGAAATTTCAGTCGTTTGAAAAAATGCCTTAAAAAATTTAATATATATGTGTATATATGTATACATACACATATATGAATATATTCATATATACTTATATGAATATATTCGTATATATACATACGTATATACATTGTATAAAATACTTTGTAAAATACAATGTATTATATACGTTGTATAAAATACTTTGTAAAATACAATGTATTATATACGTTGTGTAAAATACTTTGTAAAATACAATGTATTATATACGTTGTGTAAAATACTTTGTAAAATACAATGTATTATATACGTTGTGTAAAATACTTTGTAAAATACATTGTATTATATACGTTGTGTAAAATACTTTGTATAATACAATGTATTATATACGTTGTATAAAATACTTTGTATAATACAATGTACTATATAGGTTGTATAAAATACTTTGTATAATACAATGTACTATATACATTGTATAAAATACTTTGTATAATACAATGCATTATATACGTTGCATAAAATACTTTGTATTTATGTATATATGTATATATGAAATACAAAGTATTTTATACATGTGTATATATGTTTATATATATATACACACACATACACTAGAGAAAATCCTGAAAACTAGTCATCTTTCCTACTACATCCTGTTCAACTTCACCACTGTTCTGAACTTGCTCTCAACTCTCTACCTAATGCTAAATCCTCAGTCTAATTTAGGCCAAGCCTCTCCTTCAGGATATACAGGGTCTGGAGAGAGAAAATATGTGGATTTAGTTTCAGGAACTCTTTTCTCAATTTAACAAAGTATTTTATAAGCTTTATCACAAAGGTAATAATGCTAATAAGAATACTAAAGGTTCCCAAGGTATTATATAATATAAAAATCACAATATTATTCTCTCCAGTAAAGGTTGATTCTGTATCTGTACTTCTGTGGTTTGAATAAATGATACATCATTTCAGCTGTCTTCATTTTGTATGCACTAATTCAGGATTTGGAGCTCAGGTTGGGAGGAGTAGTTGGAGAAGAAATACCATTTGGGCAAAAACTGCCCACATTTTCCTTGGATATCTCTTGCCTTTTATCCCATGCTCTCTCTGGCCAGATCACAAATCATCACTTTTCATTTCTCTTGAATGAAAGTGTAATGAAACCATTGGTACCTGTTCCAACCCTGGCCTCTTTGAGGTCTTCACTTTCTAAACATTAGTTGCATGAAAAAGCCTCTCAACAATTTATGTCCATTTTTAATTGCTTGAAGGGAAATTAAAGACAAGATGGATTTCATTTCAAGAAAAGGTATGCTCATTCCCTTTACATATATCTATATCCGTATCATATCTATGAATTGGTGTATATATATACATATACACACACACACATACACATGCACATACACACACAGATGGTCCCCAACTTTCAATGGTACAACTTAACAATTTTTTTACTTTACGACAGTGCAAAAGCAATATGCATTTAGTAGAAACTGTACTTTGAGTACCCATACAACCATTCTGTTTTTCACTTTCAGTGCGGTAGTCAATAAATTATATGAGATAGTCAACACTTTATTATAAAATAGGCTTGGTGTTAGATAATTTTGCCTAACTGTAGGCTAATGTAAGTGTTCTGAGCATCTTTAAGATATACTAGACTAAGCTTATGATTGGTAGGTTAGATGTATTAAATGCATTTTGGTTAATGATATTTTCAACTACGATGAGTTTGTTGGGAGATAACCCCATCATAAGTCAAGGAGTTTCTGTATACAAATACACACACACACACACACACACACTTACATATGTGTCTATTAGACTCAATGTATGTATCCTTCATGATGGGAAAATAGTGGCATATCCTCCTCTGGGACATGGTATGGGTTGGTCTAGAATGGTGTAGGTTGACAAGCAGGTGGTTGGGAGCTGAGGCTAAAATGAGCGTGAGTAGGCCACTCTAACCTAATTCAAAGCTGCAATTGCCTCACACCATCAGGCCAACCACCTGCTAAGCATCCTTCCCCTTTATTTCCATTTCTTTTCACCATTACTTAAGCATTGTGTATTCTCACCTGTGCTGGAAAGTGGCTGAGGAATGGTAAGAGTTGAAATCCTGAATCACTGATTTGATAGAAAGCGGATCTAATTATATTATGTAATGATGACATCTGCATTTTTAACAAATCCAGTAGCCAAATCTCCACAGGACCTTTGGCCATAACAGAATTATCCAACTAAAAAAAATTACAAGGATATTATAAATTGATAATAATTTGGCATTTTTACAGATGTTCCATGCACACTTAATAAATCATAGTGCCCTATGCCAAGCAAACAGTTTCATATTTTATACAAAATATTTTAAATATGGGTAAAATCATCTAATACCATAGCTGGAAGGAACTACAGGGATCACCTAGTCCAAAACTTTCACTTTATAAATTATAAATGAGTCTCAGAGAAGTTAAAGGATTTATCTAAACTAGTTTTTAACAAAGCCCAGGGCTGTAGAATGAGAACTCCCTCTCCTCCTGTTTTTTTCTGTAGGAGAACTGCATTCTCCTCAACCTAAGTTTTTAAAGAAATTCTAATAACAAAATTTAAAGCAAGGTAAATTACAACAATTTTTTCTCCTTCTCTTGATATGACGGCCATGATGCGATCATAGTCTTTTGCATGAAATGTCACCTCATTGATGTTGTCAGATACTGCAGGGAGATGTGGCTGTAAGACAGAGGAAAACATCACACATGAGGCTGGACATAAAAGCCGCTGAGATGTTTTTAAAAGCCTTAATATTTTGTATCTTTTTAAAACGTTAAGTATTTACTTTATTGTCTCAAAAAATATAGAGAGACTCTGCTTTGACCTTTAACTGGCTTGGAGGTCTACTTTTTAAAATCAAGCCCTGCGGAATGTTTTCTCCAAGTCCTGCAAATGCCCCCCTCCCATGCTATGCAGATTAGACTAAGGACTGTCACCTTCCACCAGATGGGGACTGGACCATACCGCCTCCCCCCTCCTCCCCCGACAGATACAGCTCAGTCCTGCCCTCTCTCCTAGCTCTACCTCCACCTTTCACAGAGCCTTTCCATTCTCTTTTCTCATTGTTACAAGTCCCTGGAAACCAACAAGGAAACAACATTAGCCGTTTTCCAGATCCCCAAACCGGAACTGGCCCTGGGATGGGACCTTCTGTGTCTCCCACTCTCAGTTCGCTACAGTTTTTCTTTTCCTCTTCCAAAATATTGCTCTCGGAAATGGCTAAAAGCATTTGAGAAGTATTGAGGAAGGAAAAAAGGACAAATCCAAAATATAATCCCTATTTGGTCTAAGAATATTTAGAATAAAATACTCAAAATGATAAATTCGATTTAATAAACACATACTGTGTGCTACAGACTTTGCTATGCATGGTCTCATATAATCCTCATGACAGTCCTGTGAGGTGAGAACCATTAATATCCTGATTTTACAGATACGGAATTGAGGCATGGGGAAATTAGGAAGCCTGCCAAGATCACACAGCTAGGAATGGCATAGTCAATGCATAGTCGCTCAACACTGCTGGACTGCATCAGGATGACAGGCTCCAAATACACAGAAAATATGAAATTTTATGATCAATGTAATTTGTAATACTCTTCTTTCCTGCCTGCATTTTTAAGATTTTAACTTCACTTTTATTCTTCATTGTGTATGTCGTGGGAAAAGCAATTTAGATCACAGTTTCTTAGATTATACCTGTATGGTGTGGGAATCACTGGCTTGTCCAAGAATTTCCAGGAGAACTGGATCAGATACAAAGAAGAATCTTGGAAACAGTAATCGTTTCTTCTCCAAATACCTTCAAATAAAGTCAATAGTATGTTACCAAGTGGTTTTTTCCCCCAAAATTATTATTTTTTTAGTCAAGACATAATCACTAACATCTTTCCTAAGATAATAGCAAACACCTAAAGTCATTTATCACCTATCCCTGCAATGTTTGGTGAAAACCAAAGTCCATGTTCCACCATGGATGACACTTGGGAAAACAAGAGATTCAGAGCAAGGCTGCCCCATCATCTGCTGTCCTCTCCTTTCTCATCAGATGCCCTCCTATGACCTTTCTGAGACTGCTGGAAACCTCATGGCTTAAACCCAGGGGGAGCACAAACCTTATCTCCAAACCAACACATTTTGAGAGTGAAACGGAGGACAACTAACCATTAAGCCAGGACAGAGGCATAAACTTGGACAAACCAGGATGTATTATCACCCTATTTCAAATGGAGATTGAAAATGAACTGCCTTAAAAAAATTATCCTGACACCATCCTCTTGTGACAGTAAAAATAAAATAAAATAAAAATGATCTTTGAGTTTGGTGAATTGTTCTCTTAGTGCACATTTCTATTCTACACCTGCAGTGGCTTGAATGTTAGCCCTCAAAAAGACATGTCCAGGTCCTATTCCCTGAAATCCTGAAGCGTGACCTTATTTGGAAAAAGGGCTTTTGCAGAGGGAGTGAAGTTAAGGATCCTGAAGAGCCCTGAATCCAGTGACAAATGTCGTCATAAGAGACACACAGGAAGAGGAGAAGAAGGCCAAGTGAAGACAGAGACAGAGATTGGAGTTATGAAGACACGAACCAAGAAACTCCTAGAGCCACCAGAAGCCAAAAGAGGCAAGGGAGGATCCTCTCTTAGAGCCTTCAGAGGGAGCCAGCACCTTGATTTCAGACTTCATGTCTCCACAACTGTGAGAATGAATTTCTGTTGCTTTAAGCCAACTGTCTGTGGAAATTTGTTACAGCAGCCCGAGGAAACTAATACAATGCCTTAACCACCCCCAAGTCAAAGGTGCCTTTCTCACAGAAAAATTCAATCTATGTGAAATTTTAAGTTCCTAGCCCCACTTTAACCATCACTACCAAACCAGAAATGTAGTCAATACTAGTAAGTTTGGGATAAAACACTGTCACATACAAAATGATACGTGATTTAAAAATTAAACTCTTACCCTGTGAGTGACTTCTGACATACTTCCAACTGCTCATGTAAATGAGGTAAAAGTTGTCCCATGGTTTCATCTCCAACACAGCAATTAATCACATTGGGATTCTCATGAGCTCGCTGCATTATTTTTATCCACGACTTGTCAATATTCTGAAAACGTTTTGCTTCCTGAAAACGCATCCATAGCCAGTAAAGATTAGCATTTGGATAATTGAAAAAAAGCAAAGTCTTCACCTTGGAATTTTCTATAGTTCTTCAAACCAGCCTCTATTAGTCTCAGGCTGCATAATTTAAACAGACAATGTCTTTTTCATTTGAATTAATTCTGAGTGACGCAAACCCAAAGTTATAAAATTGCATATTAAAATGCTTCTTTATCACAATGAGGCTTATTGCTTATTTGTTTCATTGCATTTAACATGTTTTTCAAAGTACCACATGATTAATTTGCAGAGCTATCAACTTAAAGTTCCAATCTAGTGTTTCAGCACCCCAGGTGTTTTGGTTTGAGGAGCAAACTGAAGAAGCATGAAAATAATTTGATCTCAGGATCCTTGGAATAATTACAGCTCAATAGTACCCCAGGGCGGAGAAAAAAAGAAAAAAGACAGTAAAGCCACCAAACAAAGTTTCATTTACATTTTTGCAAGTGAAAATTTTCTATTTACTATGAATGATATTAAGCTTTGCACTCAATTGCAAAAATGCCTCTAGCAATTGGCATAATCTTTCCTCTTTTAAAAATACAGACTTCTGATTAAAAAACAAAAATGACATATTTCAGTTTAATGTTTTAAAAATGTGCTATTAGTAAAAAGGAAATCAGCCATTTTCAAAAAAAAAAAAAAACCTCTTTTATCCTTGATTTTTAACCTATATAGATCCTGTTTGTAAATACAGAAGTTTAGGAAGAGCAGGCTTAATTTTCTAATAGCAAAGTTACCTTCATCGACTAAACCTATCAGTTATTATAGTTATTGGCATTTATTTAAAAGGCCCCAATAGAGCTGTTTTAAAGGTTTTGTTACAGCCTCCCAAGGCTGTTTTCTTGCTCCACAGTATGTTTCTGATCTGCTAGTAGTAGACTTACTAATAACTAAAGTTGATCTGTGCTTACAGAATATAGATTAATTTTAATACTATTCTCAGAGGAATATTATGAGGTTAACTCTTAGAAGAGATGAACTACTATAATAGTACTGCATTTGAACGTACCTCACATCCTCAAACAACCTCGAGATTATTCACTGTTTAAAACTATATGAGTTCCTCCTTTCTGCCAATCAGAGGCCAGCACTTTCTAAAAAACCTTTTCTGTAAAAGGCCAGATAGTAAAGATTTTAGACTTTCTGGGCCATATAATCTCAGTTATAACTACTCAACTCTGCTATTGTGGAGCTAAAGCAGCCACAGACAATATATAAAAGAATGGATGTGGTTGCGTTCCAATAAAACTTTATTTACAAAAACAGGCAAGTGGGCCATAGTTTGCCAAACCCTGGCATAGTCAAGCCTTGACCATATGTCTTTGTGAAGACTTTTACAGAGACATATAGACAACATACACCAAATTATTTTCTCAGTAATTACAAAAGCCATATTTACCTGAGGCAGCTGTTTGGCAATATCTCCACCTACAAAGACGGCTTCAAGATAAACCCAAAGGTTCTGTACTATGAGCCACTCTTCAATTATATCTGAGGAAGTGGACAATTTATACACCCAATTCTGGATATTTTTTTTAAATGGAGCATTGTATCTAAAAGGTAAGAACGGAAAAGATCACATTTCAAAGAAGATTCAGAAAATAATATGGCCTCACCAAAGTAAATTCCAGAAGAAATATTACTTGGGGAATGAATGTTTTGTCCTAAAAGGGCAGTTCCTAATAGATATCATACAGCTAATAAAAATTGTTTCTTTTCATGAATAAAACTCATATAACTATAGTGATTTTACTTATTGTTCCCATGTGTCAGTCATAGAATAGGAGAATGGGCCTAGTTTTATGGTGCATAGGTCCAGCAAAGGACCTGTGCTGGTTGCTTCTGGGAGTAAATGCCAAGCAAGGAATAAGATGGTTTTCCAAAACGTCTGTGAACCAAATCCAAGTGGGGTCTGCTTGTGAGAGTAACACGTAAGACAGTGTTACTGGTCTGTGGAACTATTGAATCTAGGGAAAGAGAACACTATCCATGGATTTTCCTTTTATGAATGGTCTTGAAGGTTTCATCCAGCAAGACAGACTATTTTCATCCAGCAAGAGACAGACTATCTCTAAAGGGACAGGACAAATCAGATCCCTAAAGATCAGGAGAGGGTTAGGTACCACCAGGTTCACCTGGAGAAGATGACCACAAAGCCAGGGTCAAGCTTGAGGTCTGATGTTCACTTACAGGGTGATCTTCCCACCCACAGACAGAGAATTACATCAGGTACTGCAACTAGATTCTGCAGTGCTAGAGACCCAGGGTTGTTACCCTCATATAGCATGGCTCCTGTCTTCTGATCAGGGCTTGCTGAAGTCTTTATGAGAATACAAGGGGTCCAGAAAGCTAAGCACAACAAAGGAAGACAAGAAATAGAATGGATGCCATGGAGGAAGCAATGGAAGGCTACTGGGTAAAAAACCCAACTACCTACAGTTAGAGCAAGAAGCCGACTGCAGTGTGTGGCAAGGGCAAGCAGTTTCAATGTGGTGCAGTGGCATTTGCTGATGAGTGGCACTTGTTGACTAGGATCTTCAAACTTTTCTTGATCTAGGACAGAGTGATTCACATGTAGAATGGGGTTTTTTCTGGGTACGGTCTGATGCCTGAATACAACTTATAACTTCCCTGAAAGCCTACATTATACATGAAGTTATAAATGGAGTTGTACATAAATTGCTCTAAGGAGGTAGGTAATCCAGTTGTTCAGGCAGTAAGAGGCATTTTTCCCAATACTCAGTTTATACTGTTTCCCTGGCCACTGGTCGAGAGCTGAAAGGCAGTCAATATGCCAAAAACATCTTCCAAATAAAGACATGTAAACCATCATGGCATGGGCAGGCATTTAGGGAGATGAAGCAACTAGATAGGCCAAAAATGGTTCTGCACAGAAAAAGAAGAGTCATCCTTGATGGTGTATAACTTCTAAAGATGGAAAAGGGAGATCTGAAATAAAATCGAGCATAGCTAGTTTCTGTCCTTTGGACAGATACCTGCATTGTACAACTTTGTGTGGTCAAACCCACCATGGCCCGTGAAGTCCTATGGAATCAGGGATCCACCAGGGAAGTGTCACAATCCAGGCAATACCTACAGTCAAGTCTCACCCAAGGAGACATACAGCTTCCTTCTGAAGTCACATCAAAGTAGTCCTAGAGATCCAGCAGGTATGACTCACTACTAGGTCAGTCTGTGGTTAGTTCTGGAACAGGCTTTCCAGACCTACTTGGCACTGCAAAGTTCTCTAGGAGGAGAATCTCCCAGAATTTGATGACTTCTTAGCTATCCTTATACTCTTTCTGGCAGGGCCTAGAAGTTTGTAAACATTGAGTTTACTAATACACAAATAGGTATTTTACTAATCAGGTTATGTCCAAGTAAGTATGAATTGAAGAAAGCCTTCAAATCCTGAATTTACATCCCTTCATCAAGAGGTCATCATCCAGGAAGTCCGATGGCAAAATCTGCAATGAACCATAGGGCAGCAGTAGCCCATGAAGCCTAGGAAGTACTGAATATCCTATGGTCATCTTTGCCAGGATTCCCTGAATGCACAGGATGCATCCGAGGACCGTGACTTTTATATATTCAACTCAGAACTCCCTGGACTGGCAGCTTTGTCATTATGCAAATACAAGACTGCCCCTGGAGCCAGAGGTCATGCAGGATGCCACTCACTAACCAGTGATCCCAACCTGGAAAAGGGATATTACCTATTTCTTAGGTGTGTTCAGGTGAAGAATAGTTGAGAACTACTGCACAGTCAGCCAGAAGAATAGAGGGTGCCAGTGCCAAAGACCTAACAGAATATTTAATCTGAGTCCTACAGCAATTTCCTAAAGCTGCACTCAAGATCATAGGCACCTCCAAGCTGGTTCGTAGTTCAATGATGAACAGGTGACCTCATTCAGGCCGTAATGGTCTCAGGCTCTTTTCACCATAAAAAATGAAAGTCTCTAAGTAAGTGCCAAGCCCCTAATGGGTAGATTGCTCTAGTGGTAGATTGCTGTAGTGGTAGATTGCTCTCACGGGTGGCCAGCAGGCTTTTCCTGGGCCATTGGGTGAATGTTTGAACAGGATTAGCCAAGAGGTCAATGATGTCAAATCAGAGGAACAAAGGAGAGAAAAGATGAAATGAAGAGGTCATCTCAGTGGGGAGCCAAGACCTTCAGAGGACAAGATGCCAGTCTGGGGAGGAATAATTAGGATGGGGCCCACCAGAAAAAATAGGGAAGGGGAGATGAGTACCATTAAAGAAGAGATGGAGGCCATGATTATTACAGAAAACAAGCAGTTTGTATAAGAACAGACAAGATAACAGCAATTTAGTGCAGAATCCTATCCAATGCAAGAGCTTTAAAACTGAGATTTTACTTAGAATTTTATAACCCTAAATATCCCATTTAAACCTCTCCCTCAAATTATAAAATTACCTGTTGCTGAGTAAAGACCCTAAGACCATTAAACTATCCTCCATCAAAGTGATAATTTCTCCCGATTCGGTTCCTTTGAGCAGGAGCTCTCCTTTTCCCTTAAATGCTGCAAAACTCAGATTTTGGTTAGTCCAATTCTCAATCACCTGAGTCAGCTTGGCTTCAATATCCTTCTCCTTAATGGCAGATATGCAAATATCCTTTGAAGGAAAAGCAAAGTATATGTCATGATGTTTTCAACTACAAATTAAGTGCATCATCAAATCATATAATTGTTTTTTAGCTTGAAAGGGACCTGTAAGTCACCCAGTTCATTTAGTCATTTTACAGCCAAGAAAAGGCTTCAGATCATTGTGTTGCAACTTGACACTAGAGCCTTACTAATTATTTACTAATCGCCGACTACTAATTATTTTTCTGTATCACATACATGAAACAATGGAACTTAAATCATCATTTTTCGGATTATGTTTTCAATTCGAGCTTTTGGCTAAAATGGGGATAATCACAGCTGCCCTGTTTATCCCAGAGGTTAGCTATGAGATTCAAATGAGAATATACATGGGAGTCTTTTGAACTCTTTCAAGTAACATATAGATATTACTATATTCCTGCCTGTTCGGGTCCTAATATGAATATCTCATTTGCTTAAGCATCAGTTGTTTTTTTCTTATGGGTTTTTCTATATATTTTTTTTAGAATACTTAATAAGAAAGACACACGAAAGAAAATAAAAGTAACATATTTTCCCCACAATGCCTCAATGTGTGTTCATAGTTAGAATTACAGAGATGAAAAAGAATTTTAAGGTGTGAGATGTTTCCACAAATGATCTTAACACAAATTACTGTGTAATAAATGTCTTAAGAATGATGTGAACCACGGTGATTTCTGAGGAGGGAAGCCTGTGCTGAGGAGGAACAGCTTCGTAGAGGAGGAGGTGAGATTCCAGCAGAAGCTCTCTGGGAGGAAGAGGATTTCTGTACTGAAGGGAAGGCTTCCTTTAGAGGCAGTGAGTCCAGTAACAGCAGGAATCTAATTTGGCTAATGGTAGAGCATGTGTGGCTGAGCAACTAGATGTATCTGGGGTAGACAGTACCAAGACTCTGTTTTGTGTACCAAGAGTCATTAACAGAAGCCTGGAATTACTTGAAATTGTATAATAAAGCACAGCCTATGAATGGCTATATTATTAAGTATAAAAACCTACTTATAAGAAGGAGATGGTCACCAAAGTGTTTCTAACTCTTTGTTTCTAGTGATATTTACAAATAGGACAAAAATGCTTTGAAAGAAAAGCTTTTCGTGCACACATGTTGTTAAAAAGAGGTAGGGGAAGGCAGAAAACCCAAACCATATATTTGGGAGATTTCTGGTTACATGGTGCATTTTCTCAACTCCAAAAACATAGAATAATGGATAAAATAATTTTTTAAAAGTAAGTAAAAAAGCAAACAGAGCCAGGCTTAAAAAAAAGATAAACATATCCATGAACCGAAAGTGGAAAAGCTATGCAAACCAGTTGGTGGAGCCGAAACACAGGCCTGAGGCCTGGTCACTGGGGCCAGGCCTTTGGTTCCCATGGGGTGAAAAAGAGTAAAAATGATCTATAGGAAAAAGAATACCTGGCCTGGGTTCTAAAGCCCTCCATTCATGGAAGGAGGCTGAAAACACTGCCTCCAGCTGCCATCTAGGCAACTAGATTTAATGGAACTGTGGACCTAGGGGATGGTGTGACACAAAACCAGCCCCACAACCAGGACCTGAAATAGGTCAGCACATTCCTGGATCATCACACCACAGCACAGTAGGGGAAGGAGACCGCTATTACAACACCTGGCTCTCAACTTGGGGCTGAGGGGACATGGACAGTGTAGGAGGCAACCACAAAGCCACTAGACAAGGAAAACTAAGACACGAACGGACAGAGACAATTTTAACACATTATATAAGCCAGAATTTTTGAAATCCTGCCCATTCAAAATGAGTCCTGCCAGCCACCCCAGTAAAAATTACAAAACCCATGAAAAAAATCTAAGGCTCAGAGGATAGCCAACATAAAAAACAATCACAGCAAAAATTCAGTCCAGGTGAAATTAATCTTAAAGAAGAATCTGAAAACATCTTTATGTTTAATTTGGAGTTGTTGAAGTATAGATAAAGATAGTATAGATAAAATAATATTGGCCATGAGCTGATAAATGTTAGAGCAAGGAGATCTTTACTTTTGTATATGTTTAAAATTTTCCCTAATGAAAAATGTTTAAATAATTATGTTTAAAATGCTCAAAGAGATAAGCGAAGACATCTATAAATCTATAGATTTGAAACCTACAGATCTGGGAATATATATAGATTTAAGGCTGTAGATCTAAGAATCTACAAAAGGGACAGAAAATTTTTAATGAAAAAACGAAAAAAAAGATTGGCCACAAAAAAGAACCAATTAAAAATCTTGGAAAGGAAAAATGTAATAATAGAAAATTCTAAAAACTTAATAGACTGAACAGGAAAAAAGCATAAAATTAGAAATTTGGAAAACAGTTCAGAGGGATTCACCAAGAACACAATACATAAATAAACAAAATTTTTTTAAGTGGAAGTGCATTGTGGGGACAAGGAAGATGTATTGAAGGGCTCCAGAACAACTGTATTTCAAATAATGTATTTCAAATAATCATATAATCTCATTGAGTTACAAGATTATTTCATAAAAGTCAAGAATGTTCAGGATCATTCCAAATTTTGAGGGTGCATTATAGAGGGCAATTAGTCCAACCTCTCATAAAATATCTGTACAACTCTCAGAAAAGAAAAAGCAGACATTCTTTAATGGATCATTGATAAGAACGTATACACTTATGTACCTCAATATCATCCTTATGTTTAAGGAGTGGTGCTTCCATGATATTTCTAAGGCAAAAAGAATCAGATTCCACATCAAATGGGGTTCCAGTTAACTCGGAGATTCTATCCCAGTGTCTCTGTTTCATGGCCTTATTGGTCATCATTTCCAGTAGAGGACATGACTCACTGAAATCATCAATTCTCTTTTTGAGATCCAAAAAAGCTTGCCAATCTTTAAGTCCTTTTGGAAGTTTACGACATCTTTCAGAAAGAAAGAGAAAAAAAAATATGCCACCTTCACATTTATTTGAGGAAGGTTTTATGTATATACACCAGTATATTAGGGAATAAATTAGCTTCTGAAATACCTATAGGATCCTAAGAAGATAGGCATTATAAAAAATTCCATTGAAACTCACCTGTTTTGAAATTCCAGCAGTTCTGCATTAATTTTTTCAATATCTACATCTCCCCAAAGTATTTCATAATAACCACTAATACTGCTCATTACGGTGTCATACAATCCATACAGCTTCTGCAGCAAGTTGAGTTCTTTTCTGGGAAACAAAGTAACTAAGTTATCACATCATGTATAACATTTAATAAAGTCCATTATTGGAAAGGCAGAGTTCATCCAATCAAATATTTCATACATTGGGTGTACAATGTCTTATGGATACCAAATGCAAACAACTATATCCATTTTCAATACAAAGACTTCGTTAAAGATCTGCCATTAAGGCCAAGTTTACTGTTCCCAAATATTCCAAGTCAGACTATAACTTGACATTAGCAAATGGTTTATTCTGTAAAGAAAAAATCTTGCTATTTTTTAATGAGAAACTTACTATACCAATCATTGCAAACAATGTGACCAAAACTTAATGATAAGGTCATAGCTGTGGCTAAGGTTTCATTTGACTTTTTTTTCTTTCAAATACAAGCTGGATTTTATGAAAACATTTCCCTTTGACTAAGCCCTGATCTGCCTTTAAGATTGAGCTTAAACACCCTATTCCTACCAGAAGTTTTCCCTCATGTGGCCAGGTGTGGTGGCATGTGACTGTAGTCCCAGCTACTTGGAAGGCTGATGTGAAAGGACTGCTTGAGCCCAGGAGTTCAAGGCTGCAGTGAGCTATGATTGCACCACTGCACTCCAGCCTGGGCAACAGAACAAGATCCTATCCAAAAAAAAAAAAAAAATCCCAAATGTGCCCACATGAAGTTACTGTGTTTAAAACAAGAATAAAAGGTCCAAGTAAAGGAAAATTCTTAAATGTGTAAAACACCAAATTGACCACTCAGCAGAATTTGTGGATTCTCCCAGAAATTCCTCAGCCCTTAGTATGCCATAAGGTTCTACTGGATTCAATTTTAGTTTTCAAGTTTATTTATAAGGATTGAC
This sequence comes from Pongo abelii, assembly GCF_028885655.2. Lineage (NCBI taxonomy): Eukaryota > Metazoa > Chordata > Mammalia > Primates > Hominidae > Pongo > Pongo abelii. The sequence goes on along the minus strand of NC_071990.2, from coordinate 39,098,398 downwards.
ATTCACAACTTTTATTCGTCATTAGAGATACTTCAAAAACCAAAAATAAATTTTGTAATGAAGTAAAAGTCATTCTACCTTTTTATTTTAATTTATTTTATTTTATTTTATTTTTGAGAGAGAATCTCACTCTGTTGCCCAGGCTGGAGTGCAGTGGCACGATCTCGGCTCACCATAACCTCTGCCTCCTGGGTTCAAGCAACTCCCCTGCCTCAGCCTCCCGAGTAGCTGAGATTACAGGCAGATGCCACTACACCCGGCTAATTTTTGTATTTTTAGTAGAGATGAGGTCTCGTCATGTTAGCTAGGCTGGTCTTGAACTCCTGATCTCAGGTGATCCACCCGCCTCAGCCTCCCTAAGTGCTGGGATTACAGGCATGAGCCACGGCGCCCAGCCCATTCTATCTTGTAATTACCATGTAGGCATAGTAGATTTTACAAATCGAAGACACATTCTGCAACCTTAGTTGTCCTATTTTTCCAATTCTTGATTCATTTTTCATCATTCTTAGAATTATTTCATTACTACTTACTATTATTCTCAACTATGCTAAAAATGACTAAAAGAAAAATAAGAAAAGAGAATGATGACATTGCCTAAAGGGTAATGCAGTAGTGAAAAAAAAAAATGACTACTGCATCATCCTCCAGGTTTCTTATTGTGTAACATAAAGTATTGCAAAATCTTTCAAAAAAGTGTATAAAAAGAATGCCAGAGACACCATTTTTGTTGTCCTTTGATTTTTGCTTGTTTAATACAGTTTAATACAGTTGCTTTCATTTGATACAGTTAAGAATTCAGAATTTTTCATTTTCTACCTAAAAGGGTAAAGAGAAGAAAATTGACAAAAAAGAAATGTGTTTCCCAAGTATTAAACAGGAAAGAGAAAGCAGCATTCCCTTTTAATGGTGAAATTGATTAATATGTGAAATCTCATACTATGTCTTCAGATGATGATAACCTAGATGAATTTTATAAAATCCAGTAATTTATAAGTAAACAATATATTTCCGTAGACTTCAATAGAAGTAAGGGCCTTATCATGCAATATTTTGCAACAAGAACCTAGACTATTCCATTTTGTGAAAAAGATAAGTGACAGTGTTCCTTCATTATTTATATTTACGTAAGTTGTATTTGATACATTTCATAAGTGGACAAATGTTGAAGTCAGATGTGTATTCAAGGAAATAGATGATTTAGAAATTTAAAATTTCTTGGAATTGATCATTCAAATCTAAAAGTAAAGTCTTCTATATTTATGGAGCAAAACAGATAGTCTTCTCTTCAAAAAATGATGACTGTCTGAGTTTTCAACAGTTTTGAGTCTTGACAATGCAAGTGCGAGAAAAATCAGAATTAATGATAAGCCACAGATCCATTGGAGATGATTTAAAATATGAAATCCGTATTTACAGCATGGATATGCTCCAGGTTCACACATGACAGCCGATGAGGAGTTAGTCTCATTCAATGCTGGTCCCCATTTTGTATATATACATCTTCAAACTAGGATATTACAGAATAAAAGTTTGAGTTTACTCTGCTTAAATTCTTATTAAATCTTCTAATAAAAGTGCTTCTTCACTGGACATGGTGGCCCACGCCTGTAATCCCAGCACTTTGGGAGGCCAAGGCAGGCAGATCACCTGAGGTCAGGAGTTTGAGATCAGCCTGACCAACATGATGAAACCCCATCTCTACTAAAAATATAAAATTAGCCGGGCATGGTGGCACATGCCTGTAATCCCAGCTACTCGGGAGGCTGAGGCAGGCGAATCGCTTGAACCCAGCAGGTGGAGGTTGCTGTGAGCCGAGATCATGCCATTGCACTCCAGCCTGGGCAACAAGAGTGAAACTCCGTCTCAAAAAATTAAAAAAGTGCTTCTCGGTTGGGTGCGGGTGCTCACGCCTGAAATCCCAACACATTGGGAGGCCGAGGTGGGAGGATCACTTGAGCCCCAAAGTTCAAGACCAGCCTGGGCAACATAAGGAGACTCCTGTATGTATAAAAAATTTTTTAAAAATTACCTGGGCCCAGTGGTGCGCGCCTATAATCCCCACTACCTGGGAGGCTGAGGCAGGAGGATCACTTGAACTACGGAAGTCGAGTGATTCCACCACTACACTCCAGTACTAGCAACAGAGTGAGATCCTGTCTCAAAAAAACAAACAAACAAACAAACAAAAAAAAACAACTTCAAAGCTTCTCACCATTCTCACCATTCTCTAAAATTATTCATAAAATTTAAAATATCAAAATGAAAATGGTCTGTTGGTCCAGATGGTAAATGGTGATGATGATTTCTCCTGCTAGCCTGAGGGTGAACGCATTGGATCTCAGGCTGAGTGTGCATCACAATCACTGGAGAGTGTGTAAAATGCAGATTTCCTAGGACCCAATCCCAGAGGTTCTGATTCAGTAAATCAGAAATGAGGGCCAGACATCTGCAATTCTAACACAATTGGCTAATGGATTACATTTGGAGAATGACTGTTTTAGAAAGAGAATACAAATCACCTACCCTAAATGGCTGAAGCATTCATTTCTCTTCAGAAAATTTCATGTCTATTTTCATGAAATTTTCATGCTGTGGCTTTGAAGGAAATCAATATAAAGTTATTTTCTAAAGCCAAGACTCTGATGAGCTAATACTATCACTGTATTAATGTTGCTTTTAAGGAAAGTTATATTTCAAATTCTTTAAGAATATTCTAAAATTTGATTGAAATACACTTGTTTATATGTGTGGTTTATAATCAATTAGCTTATTTGGCCATCAATCTCAATAAATTCTATGTCTACCCAATGGGGAAGAGCATTTTACCACAAATGGAGTAAGAAGGCAAGGGGAGCCGGGCGTGGTGGCTCACACCAGTAATCCCAGCACTTTGGGAGGCCGAGGCGGGTGGATCATGAGGTCAGGAGATCGAGACCATCCTGGCTAACATGGTGAAACCCCGTCTCTACTAAAAATAACAAAAAAATTAGCCGGCCGTGGTGGCAGGAGCCTATAGTCCCAGCTACTCGGAAGGCTGAGGCAGGAGAACGGCATGAACCCGGGAGGCAGAGCTTGCAGTGAGCCGAGATCGCGCCACTGTACTCCAGCCTGGGCAACAGAGTGAGACTCTGTCTCAAAAAAAAAAAAAGAAGGCAAGGGGAGCCAGGAGGGTCATTCCTCTAAATAAACAAAAGTTACTCAAAATTGCTGTGCTTCTGCATAATCACTGACACTATGCAAAAACAGTCAAAAGAAAAAGTAAAGCATAGGCTAAATATAGACCATGCATGCTCAAAATTTTAGCAACATATTTTCTACTCCCCTAGAACGTTTCTTTTGTATAGGAGACTGTGTGTCCAATTTGTAAGGAATAGCCGGAATAAGGAGAATATTCAGTTGTGCTCCAAGCTGTAGTGTCCTCTGCATGATAAAGGATTTAATGATGACATGATTCTTCTAATAGATAGTATGTATTTAATTATTTGCATGTAATACTTGCTTATTTTCTAAACTTACCTGGTTTTGTGTAAAACCTCATAATCAGTCACAGGCAATCCAAAAAGTTGTTCACCAGATGAATATGTAACAAATTTCCTCCACAGATCATCGAAATTGGCCTGTAACAAGGGTTTTTAAATTGTACTAAAATGTAATTAATTCAGTAGAATTAAAGTAGAATTTATTTTTATTGGGATAAAAGCTAGGTTGAGGTTTATTAAGTAATATCTATAAAATAAGGATTTGTGAAGCAAATTTATGCTGATACCAAGCTATCAGAGAAAAAGTTAAACACTTAGGAAAGTTCGCTTTCAAGCATTCTAAAAGCATTCATTTTATATAAAATTATTTCTTCTTCTTCTCCAGAAGGCCTATATTTCGAGTTCCCATAAGTACATCTAAAAGTAATAAAGCTGCATTTTTAAAACTCTACAATTCAGGATCTTTCAGTAATTTAGACTGGCCATCTCTATCCTACAGGACTCAAATGAGCAAAGTGTTAGTCTAATCCATTCAGTCCTGTTTTCTCTACATGCAATGAAGAGTCTATAAAAAAGAAGATCCAATTTTAACACCATTTGAAATAATTCTAACAACTTAAATCAGCAAAGTTAATGCACATGTCTTTTAATTTTTCTTTTTGAATTGGGATTTGAATATCCTATATTTGGGATGTTAAATATTAGCAATGTTCAAAGCACAAATGCCAACAGAAGTAACCCATCTGTGAGGACATATGAGCACTCCGTATAAGTGGTACAGCATATTCCCAAGAACCCTAAATTCCCAGCCCTGGAGAATATCCAGCATCAGACCTCACAAGGCTTAGACAAAAATACAGATCTGACAGATACGTTAGTATATTTTACAGGACCCAGATCAGGAAGGCACGAAGATACCAGGTGAACTCGAATGAACTCTTAGTTCCTAGAGGGCAAGTGCCATATTTTGTACTTTGCGTATTCCTTGGTGGTTGGCATGGTGGTTATTCAATAAATGTACTGAATGCAGAGTCCATGGGACTATGTGAACACTAAGGAAGGATAAACAATAACACCAAAGTTAGAATACACTAAAATAATGGTGTTTAAAAACTTATCAATGTGTAAAGACTATTGATGGATGCTAATCACTCACCTTTTTTTTCCTTCAGGTTGCAAGTAACATAAAAAGACCCACAGCATCAGCTGAACAGGAATAAAGTATCAGCTTTGTCAACAGGCCAGCAGGGTGCCCAAGAACTCCCCAAAACACATATAAATTTGCATGAGAGCACCATCAGGACCCAAGGCCCAATATAAGGCACCTCTACCTTCACACATCCAGCCTTTGGCACCTGTTTTTTTTAGGGGGTTGGAGTACATCTCATTTTGAAAAGGGTTGTGTCTACAAATCTGACCTCAAGTCACATATACCAGTGAAGTGCATGGCAAACAGCCTGTTTGGCTCACACCTCGAGGGACAGGCAGAACAGAAGGTACAGAAAGGCAAAAGATGTGCCCTACATTGTCTTTTTTTTTTTTTTGAGATGGTTTTTTTGTTGTTGTTGTTTTGTTGGGGGTTTTTTTTTGTTTTGTTTGTTTGTTTGTTTGTTTTGAGATGGAGTCTTGCTCTGTTGCCCAGGCTGGAGTGCAGTGGTGCAGTCTTGGCTCACTGCAACCTCCGCCTCCCAGGTTCAAGCAATTCTCCTGCCTCAGCCTCCTGAGTAGCTGGGATTACAGGCACATGCCACAATACCTGGCTACATTAGCAACCACACCCCGGGGTAAAATCTTGGCACATAATGTCCCAGTTGCTGACTAATCAGTTGGTTTACATCACATGCCCTAAATTTTCTCTGCAAACTTGAAAACAAGGTCATCCGCTCAAACAAGCCCCAAAGCTACTCCTCCTACCACATGCCCTCCTTCGATAAATAGTTCTACCTTCATCAATATGCCCAAGTTGGAAACCTTTAACTTTTTCACTCAAACCAGGTTTCAGGCCTGTCAATTCTGCTTCGTTAAGAAACTCATGATCTATTCAATTTTCTTCATTATACAGGTGTCACTTGCTTGGTCTCAATCTTTACAATTTCTTGCTTTTACTACCAAAACTGCCCTCAGTTTGATCTTCCTCTCTCCAAACCAGTCTCCTCATTAGTACCACTAAAAATCTTTAAAAAACACAACTATTTTAAAAATTCAAGTATGATCTATCACTTCTTGCTTAGAACCCTCCAACCCTCAAGATAGAATTCAGACTCCTTATTATTGCCTACTGGGCCCTCCACTGGTGCTCGCTGCCCACTCTGTCACCTCGTTCCTCATCACTATCCTCTTTAGTACTGCATCCCAAAGGTACACTACCCTACCCTATACTCCCTCATCTCCCCATATCGCCCTACTAGTTTCCTCTCTGCCAGGCCTTTGTATGAGCTGCAAATTCTGCTTAACTTTCTTCTTCCCCTCCTTCTTCCCCTGGCTAACTCTAATTAGTCCTTCAAGATGGAGCTTAGATTCTTCCTCTTTCAGGAAGCCTTCTCCATCTGCTCCAACAGCCCATCTGTTTCCATTACACCAGTTTCCATTACACAATTTCACATACGTAGGTCACAGCTCTCATCGCACTTGTAATTTTCTCTCTAGCTTGCTATCTTTCTATCAGATTTTAGCAGCTTAGAGGTAAGAACCACTTCTTAATCAAATTTCTCCTGAGCAAGCCACACAGTAGGCATGTGATCTTTTTTTTTTTATTACTAAGAATGCAGGGGGAAAGGGGACAGGAAAAGAACATAACCACACTATTCAGCCACTGTGGGAAACAGGAAAAAGAGCAGGAGCAAAGAAAAGAATTGCTTGATGCTCCTGAGGAGGAAGTTCACATAGGAATCCATGAATTTGCAAAGTATTAATCCATGTGGATGTGTGAACTTTCTCTAGGTGTGCTCAGCAATCTGAGTGTAGAAAAAGATGGTGAATGGTTGGCCTGATCCAATGAGTATTGTACAGGCAGAGGAGATAGGACAAAGAAGTGGGGAAACTTAAAGAGATGGATGCAAAAGGAAGACAAAATAATGAATACAGAGGAAAAACATTTGCCAATATTTAAACAATTATTTTGATAAATTTTACTATACTATGATTTCTTATTACTTTACATATCAAATGAAATGCTTAGAACTAAAATAAATTATATACTTAAATTGAAAATCAGTCTTATTCTCTAAAAATACAGAGAACTATTCTGTGGAGAGGAGCATGGAGGGAGACAGAGGAGTCAATTGCATCATTTAGCAGATTAGAATACAATTAAGGTCTGATGTACTTGAAATACAAACTTTTCTATTATAAAGTAAAACCTCCATCTTTCCCTAAAATCATTTCTTAAAATTACACATAGTCAATGTAACAAAAAAAATGTGGTTTCACCTGAAATATCTGTAGCCTATTGCTAGCTTCTTGGGGTGGTATATTTGGAACCATGGGTCCTTCCTGTAAGGAAGAATATAATCTCCATTTTCATTCTTAATCATATGTATTTGTCAGTTTATTGAGTTTATCTATTATTTCCATTTAAACAAACAAGCATTATTTTTAATTTAAATGATTTAATTGTGTCCTGTATGGACTTGAAGCTTTTATTTATTTCTAACAGCTTTATTGAGATGGAATTCACATACTATACAATTCATTTATTTAAAGTGTACAAGTCAGTGATTTTTAGTACATTCACAGGGTTGTGCAACCATGATCACAATCATTTAGAACATTTTCATCACTCCATCTTCCATTCATTTTTAAAGGACCTTGACACAGCTAATAAAAACTGTGACAAAATTACATTCTGTATGGAGTGTGTACCCCAAGGGCTCTGCCAAATTTCATTTATGATTACAAATGATGATGCTGTGTTTGTGCATTAGAAAAACTGATACAGAGTTCTGAGAACATCCTCTTTTTACTAATTGTTCAGCCCAATATGGAAACAGGGACACACATAAGTTGAATATTTGGAAGAAGCAGAAAGCAGTGTCTGGTGGCTATGAACCAGAACACAGTTGCAAAATAATCCTCAAAAACAGTCCCCAAAATAGGTAAAGGAATAAATGAATTTATAGCAACAAATTAAAATAACAGGGGCTACTCCCAATGGAAAAATGAAGGCTATTAAGTATATTAACATGGTCAATCATGATATGATGGATATACTAAATAATAGACTAGATTCCCAGTATAATAGTGTTTAAAAAGTAAACTGAGGCCCAATAATTTTTTTTAAGTTTATCTGAGCACACAGTAATTCATAAATTGGGAAACTCCCAACTAGACTTGAGTCAGGGTCTCCACTGCAGAAGGCTTTTACAGAGTGAGCACAGAAGTAATACAAAGAAAACATTTTATTGGTTTCACTTATAAAGTTGTCTTCTTTGGTCTATCCTGCTGGGAAGTCCCCAATTATATAATTACGGGTTTGTTTGCTGCTTCTGATTAGTTGAGCTGTTTCTAATATAGGCATTTATAAGAAATAGTGCATTCAGATTTGCTTATGTCTGCAAATTATGCAAGGGCAAGGTAACTTAAGATGCCTGACTGGCTGTGTCTGTTCAGGGATTCTTCAGACCTGGTCTCCATTTTAAATTTACTTTAACAATAGAATGAGGAGGCAAATCAACAGATATGTTCAGTACATGTTAAAAAAAAAAAAAAGCATTATATAAGTGACTGGCTGTGTCTGTTCAGGGACTCTTCAGACCTGGTCTCCATTTTAGATTTACTTTAACAATAGAATGAGGCGGCAGATCAACAGATATGTTTAGCACATGTTAAAAAAAAAAAAGCATTATATAAGTAGCACCAAGGGCTTAAATCATCTTATGAATACAGATCCACTGTGACCACTAAAAGAAAGAATATTTCAGGGGAACATATTCAGTCTTGAGTTTAACTTCAAGGTCAACATTATCAGTCAGAATACCAGTAGACCCAGTATGACTTCCATTATTTATTCTCAGGGACCTTATTGGTTCTCTAAGAGTTAGTGAGAATGCAAAATCAATGGCATAATATCCTGGTATTAGACGTTTATAGTTTCTCACAGACTTCCAACAACTATATTACATTTTCTACCATGAGAATTCAGCCCCCGAGAAAGGACAAAACCAGACCATTTGTTCCTTCCACAAATTCCAAAGTTGTTGCTCCTTTTAACAGTAAAATCTGTTTTCTTTCTCTATAAAATTTGCTTAAAGCAAGCTTGCCCAACTCACGGCCCACAGGCCACATGAAGCCCAGGACAGCTTTGAATGCAGCCCAACACAAACTCATAAACTTTCTTAAAACAATATGAGATTTTTCTGCAATTTTTAAAAGCTAATCAGCTATCGTTAGTGTTAGCGTATTTTATGTGTGGCCCAGAAAAATTCTTCTTCTTCCAGTATGGCCAGGGAAGCCAAAAGATTGGACATCCCTGGTTTAAAGGATTAGCTATCCCCTTTTTCTGATAGCTACAAATACACAAATATAGCCACTTACATGCAACGTACCTATTCCTCAGGGTTCATCACTTTCATTTCATATAAACATATCATAGAACATTTCAACATACAGCAAGAAAATACTTAAATTACCAATTCATATGCTTCTGCAAAGTTTATCACGTCCTCACGAAAAACTTCCACAGCCTCAAGTAGATTGCTTTTAAACTTTGGCTGCACTTGAACTAGGTCCTCTTGTACCGAAACCTACAATAAAAAAGAATATTCAACCTGAGAGTGAAAGTAATATATTAAAAACAAAAATTACAATTCTATTCCAACAAGTTTGTTATCTCACAGATATCCTATATGAACAAGGAAGTCTCTGTTTGCTTGTAATAAAATATATTAACAAGCCAAATGTACCTACAGGAGACTCAAATCATTCTAGCTCTCAAATTTGACTCAAGAGGCAAAGCCAATTTCTCTATAACTGCTTCTGGTTGATCCAGTTCAGGCCATTGCTGTGACATGGGAGAGAGAGATACTATTATTGGCACAGTCTGGGTCACAAGTTGTCTGTGGGGCCAGGCCAAGACCTGGGATTAGCAATCTCTAATAAGTTCACATCCCTGCAGTGGTTGGAACAACTTCCTAAAAGAAAGTGATATTACTCTAGGTATTAAAAAAAATAGCAAATACCCTACACAATGGTCCTGAAAGACTCTGCTTAAACCTTCAATAATAATTGCCAGCACTTAAATAATGCCTGCTATCTGCCATGCTCTTTACATATGTTAACTCTTTTAATCTTCATAACAACCCTATGTGGAAAATTGTACTATGCTAATATCATTACCATTTTACAGATGAGAAAACTGAGGCACAGAGAGGCTAAGTAACTTCTCCAAAGTCCCAGCACCAGTATCAGGCAAAGTCAAGATTCAAAACCTGGCTGTGTAGTTCCAGGGCCCCTGCTCTTAACTGCTCTCAACAATAGCAGCTATCTTTAGATTGGAACATATATTACCTCAAGTTTAATGGCGACCGTAGTACAGAACAATCTATCTCTGCTAAAGGATGGGTTAGTGGGTTTAACACTAACCATTAAAGAGATAGAGGAACAACCTAAGTGAGTCTTTTTTTTTTTTTTTTTTTTTTTTTGAGACGGTGTCTCTGTCGCCAGGCTGGAGACTGGAGTGCAGTGCCACAGTCTCAGTTCACTGCAGTCTCAACCTCTGGGGCTCAAGTGATCCTCCCACCTCAGCCTCCTAAATAGCCAGGACTACAGCTGTGTGCTGCCATGTCCAGCTAATTTTTGTATTTTTTGTAGAGACGAGGTTTTGTCATGTTGCCCAGGCTGGCCTGGAACTCCTGGGCTCAAGTGATCCACCCATCTCAGCCTCCCAAAGTGCTGGGACTACAGGTGTAAGCCACCATGCTCAGCCATGAATTTTTTCCATTGAAATAATAGCAGAAAATTGGGTTTCACTAAACCTCAGCAGAGATTTCCTATTTCTTTTCTAAGACTCACTCCTGACTAACCAGCAAGAGGAATAAGCTATTAGTTAATATTGGATACGAATTTAAATAAACATGAGTTTATTTCTTTCAAAAAACTATTTTATATACATTACCTCAAGTGAGCCTCATAGACACATTAAAAAATTAGCCTTCCTAAATGACCCCAAGAAGAAGTTGAGAAACAAATGTTATTAACTTGCATAAAATCATCCAGTTGACTGGTAGTAGAGCTATAGTCACAAGCCATGACCTCAACTTCAGTTTTGTGTCTCCTTGCTGTTGTGTCTTGCTTCAGTATAAGTGACAAATATTTCCATAAATAAGAAATGTTAAAGCCAATGTCCAATTTAATTAATATTCAATAAAATTCAGTATAATTAAAGAATGTAGGTCATCCCTTGGAGTTCTTTTTTTTTTTTGTTGAGACAGAGTCTCGCTCTGTCGCCCAGGCTGGAGTGCAGTGGCGTGATCTCGGCTCACTGCAAGCTCCGCCTCCCGGGTTCATGCCATTCTCCTGACTCAGCCTCCTGAGTAGCTGGGACTACAGGTGCCCGCCACCACGCCTGGCTGATTTTTTTGTATTTTTAGTAGAGACGGGGTTTCACTGTGTTAGCCAGGATGGTCTCTATCTCCTGAACTTGTGATCTGCCCACCTCAGCCTCCCAAAGTGCTGGGATTACAGGCATGAGCCACCATGCCCGGCCCCTTGGAGTTCATTTTTAATGTCTAATTTTGGTGTATAAATGTTTATCAGCTTCAAAAATGCTTAGAGAAATTTATAGCTATCAAGTTCTACATTAAAAGAAAAAAATCTCAAATCAGTAACCTCAACTTTGCAAATTAAACAAAGAACAAATTAAACCCAGAGCAAGAAGAAAAGAAATGATAAAAACTAGAGCACAAATAAATGATCAGAGAGAATAGAAAAATAGTAGAGAAAATCAACAAACCAAAGTTTTTTATTTGAAAAGACTGACAAAATTGACTACTTTTACCTAGACTAAGTAAGAATAAAGGAGAGAAGATGCAAATTACTAAAATTAGGAATGAAAAAGGGGACATCACTACCAGCCTAACAGAAATAGAAAGGAGTATAAAGATACAATCAGCAGAGTGAACAGGCAACCTAGAAATGGGAGGGGAAAAATGGAGAGTTGTTGTTTAAATAGAGTATCAGTTTTGCAAGATTTTTTGCAAGTTCTGGAGATTGGTTGCACAACAATGTGAATATACTGAACACTACTAAAATGGTTAAGAAGGTAAATTTTATGTTACGTGCATTTTACCACTATTTTCTTTTTAAAGCTTAGCACAAAGCTACTATAATCAAGACAGTGTGGTGCTGGCATAAGGACAGACATATAGATAAAAAGAATAGAATTGAGAGTCTGAAATAAACCCTTACATCTATGATCAATTGATTTTCAGCAAGGCTACCAAGACAATTTGTTGGTGAAAGGATAGTTTTTTCAGTAAACAATGTCAAGGCAACTGGATTACCTACATGCTTTTATATGAAGTTGAACCCCTAACTTATACCACATGCACAAATTAACTCAAAATGTATCAGAAATCAAAATTTAAGTGCTAAAGTTATAACACTCTCATAAGAAAACATGGGAGTAAATCTTCATAACTCTAGATTGGGCAATGGTTTCCCAGATAACATACCAAAAACACCACCAACAACAACAATAAAAAGATGAACTAGACTTCATCAAAGTAAAAAACTTAATGCGTCAAAAGACACCATCAATAAAGTGAAAAGATAACCCACAGAACAAGAGAAAACATTTGCAAATCACATATCTGATAAGAAACTTGTATCCATAATATATAAAGAATTCTTACAACTCAAAATTAAAAAGACAACAAAATTTTTAAAAATCAAGCCAAGGATTTAAATTCACGTTTCTCCAAATAAGATATACAAATGACCAATAAAATGGCCACATGAAAACATGCTCTATCTCATTCGGCATTAGGAAAATGAAGCTCTCGCACATGGACAATATGGATGAACTTTGAAAAATTAGGTTAAGTGAAAGAATCAAGTTACAAAAGACCATATATTGTATGATTTAGTCTACATTAAATGTCCAGAAAAGGAAAATACACAGAAACAGAAAGTAGATTAGTGGTTGCCAGGGCTGGGGCAAGAGAGAGAATCAGGAGTGACTGCTAATGGGCAGGGGGTTTCTTTTAGGGGGTGATAATGTTTTAAAATTAGATAATGATGGTGGTTAAGCAATGATGTGAATATCCTAAAAAACACTGAATTGTATGCTTTAAAATGGTAAACTTTATGGTATGTGTATTCTATCCCAACAAAGCCATTAAAATAATTTACAGTCTCACATTGCTTGATGATGGTAATAGGCTGAGAAATGCGTCATCAGGTGATTTTGTCATTGTGTGAACATCATTGAGTGTACTTACACAAATCTAGAGGGACAGCCTACTGCACACCTAAGCTATATGGTATGGCCTATTGCTCCTAGGCTACAAACCTCTACAGCATGTTACTACACTGAATGCTGAAGGCAATTCTAGACAATGGTAAGCATTTGTGTATCTAAACATAGAAAAGGATCAGTAAAAATACGGTATTATAATCTTATGAGATCACCATTGTATATGCAGTCTGTTGTTGACTGAAACATTGTTATGTGGCACATGACTGTATATTAAGCTTTAAAAGGTATAAAATACCTTTTTTTTCTGGAGATAGTGACTTAAGAAAAAATAATGTAGTTAAATTCATACTTACAGCTTTACTCTGCAATTTGTTGAAAGAATATCTTAAGGTATCAACTGCTTCTGATTCTTCCTTGGTTACTTCAACTTCAAATCTGTTTAAAATAGCATAGGCTTCCTGCAGGATGAAGGTGGAGTTTAGAAATATCACAAGGGAAAGCCATTGCCAAATGATTTAGATGCCTTCTAGAAACATATTCCTACATCTTAGAAGAAGACAGCATGTTCTAGAAAAATGGTTTCCAAAATTAAAAGTGTATGAAAAGCACCTTTAGATTCTGACTACCAGATACTAACTCTGGATCACAGGCTCTGAAATGTGCATTTAATAAGCACCTAGGTGATTCTGATGGAGATGTATATGTCTCTCTTTTTCCTCCTTGGCCCTGTGTCAACACCACATAAGATACAGACTGTATTAAAACAGGGGTTGACTATACAAGGAATGGAATGAAATGATGTGGGAGATACTCCACAGAAAAGAAACTTGAATGATCCAGGGTCCAAGGGATGACCAGTAATTGTCTTCATCCAAAAAAAAAAAAAAAAAAAGTATGGTAAAGAATTAAGCTTCTGTCGTCAGGGAAAAATTGATACAATAATTTATTATATCTTGAAGTCTGGCTGGTCAGCATCCAAAATCCCCAAATACCAAGATTTTTTTTAAAGCAGTAAAAGTAAAAAGTTCATTAGTTACCAAAGAGTATAAACTTTCAATGGGTTCAAGAAAGCATAAAACAGTCATAGATATTGGGTACCATAAGGAGGCAGCGGTGGTGTCAATTCCCCAGATATTGCAGGCAGTGAGGCAGTGCATTGTTTATAGACAACAAAAGAATAATAAAAAGAATCAAAAGCCTGATTTTTATCACCATGTATCAGAAATTCTAAATAATATTAGTCCTAAAACATTCTAAATATTAGTAACAGACAAACTCACCAAGGCTATCCAAGTCCTGATCCCCAAAGTCTGTGAACATATTACCTTACATGGTAAAAGGGACTTTGCAGATATGATTATGTTAAGGAGCTTGCTATGGGGAGATTACCCTGGATTAACAGGCAGGCCCGATGTATTCACAAAAGTCCACATAAGAGAAAGAGTGTGGCAGGAAAGCAGGTGTGAGAGAAGACACAATGACAGAAATGGGGGTAGAAGTGATGGCATCACTGGAAGGGAACCATGAGCCAAGGCACGTGGGCAGCCCCTAGAAGCTGGAAAAAGGAGGGAATGGATTTTCCCCTAGAGCCTCCAGGAGCAACATGGCCCTGCTGACATCTTGATGTTAGCCCCATTAGATCCATTTTTGGACTTCTGATGTCTAGAACTGTAAAATAAACAATCTGTGTTGTTTTAAGCCATTAAGTTGGTGGTGATTTGTTATAGCAGCAATAGGAAACTCATACTGTTTCCTAAAAACATCTTTCATTGATCTAAGTTCCAACAGTTCACTATGGAGCCTGAGGCAACTGTTTCTGCCATACTGCCTGTGGTACACCACCAGTCATGAGTGAGACCTATAATTGGTTTCTAAGGCAAGCCAAAGATATTGGGAGAACTTGCCTAACATGTTGGGATTGACATGACAAGGGACAATTATTTCTTTCCACAAAATGTTGGTGCCAGTATAAAAAATTAAACACTACCTACCCCACTATAGCATTATTAACATATTAATATTTCTTTGTATTACAACAGTGTCTTTTGTATACTGTTCACTGTTGATAATTGCCAAAATTCTCCCAAAGACATCAACATCAGAGACGAGAAACAGGCAGACTGTGCTACATAATAGATGAATATGTTAAAGAATCGCTTTCTTAGTGTGTCTCTATTTCTTTAAAAAAAAAAAAAAAGCATTCCAAGAAAAAAAAATGCAATCATTTCTTACTTCAATTGGTCCCAAAGTCATGTCCATTTGAATTTCATTATCACGTATGCAAGACAAGGCTTCCATTGCGAATCTGACATCATCTAAATCACGAATAGGTCTAGATAACTTTTTCAAGTATTCATTAATAAATGCTATCATGTCTGACATTTTCTTTTTGTATTCTTCATTCAGATATCGACAGAGTAACATCTTCCATGCCTTGGCCTCGATGGACAAGGCCAATTTCATTGGCTCTGATGAAGACAAGAAGAGATTAAATTAGAATACAACTGGCATTCTGAAACTATAAGGGCATCTATAATTGCTCTGTCCAATTCAGTGGTCACTAACCGCATGTGGCTTTTGAACACTTGAAATGTGGTTAGTATGAATTACATGTGCTATAAGGTTACTAGATTTTGAAGACTTAATTCCTGTCCCCACAGAGCATGTATCCCCGTGGAGATGTGCATGAGTTTGACACCACAGTCCATGGGGGAGCATTTTTGAAATTAGTTCTATCACTGTTCTGTGTGACCCTTGCACTTCTTCTGACCATCCCATTAATGGCCCTCATTCATTCCTGCATTTTTCTCGAGGGATCCCATGAGGTGGAGTGAAATCTATTGTTTTGTCTGTCAAGCCGTGACTTCACAGGTTTCTTGCTTTTCTACTCCCCACATCATCCACATGGTCAGAGTATCCGTCTACCCTGACCCTGGACCCTGGACCTAGCCAGTTGTCCCAGGTCAACATGACCTATATTATGGACCAATCAGAGTCCTTTCTTGAGAGTTTGAAATGAGGCTTGAGGAGGAGCCACGTAGTCTGGGAAGCAGAAAAACTCATGCACAGAGGGAAGAAGAAACGAGAGGCAGAGAGAAAGAACTTCCTCAGCTTCCTATACTGTCCCTGATTCTGGTCCATTCTGAAGGCTCAGTTGCACCCTGGATTCTGGGATAAACCTTTTCTCCCTTAACATAGCTCAAATGTGTTTCTGTTTCTTGAAAACAAAACAGCTCTAACTAGTCAACTCTGCCTTATCAATCTTTCCCCTTTTACCTCTCAGTACCCCTACACTCCCCAATTCTGCCAAGCTTGAAACATGGCTGCGCCGCTCTTGCCTTCCAACCATTAAACTTAGAGGCCTGTGGATCTGAGGAGAAAGCGTGGCCCGAGAACAACCATGCAGCCAGTCTGGTGATTGAGGCTGTGAGATCATATCTCATGAGATCCCCTAGGGTACCCTTTTCCCTCAGGCCTTAGGGATTCAGCCCACCCTCCCCTTTCTTTATAACTACCATCACCTCTTCCATTTTTAGATGCCACTCTCCGAAAACAAGCTCCCCAGCACACTCTATCAGTATACTACAGTTGCTTTTTGTATTGTGGATCATAGTGCTAACCATTATGAGGAGACAAATGTGAACTTTTAAAAAATAATAGAGTACAGTTTCCAAAACGCTACAGAAGTTCTTGTAATTATTGCCACTGATGCATAGTTTCTGATTTCCAGGTAAATAGTCCCCCTTAAGTACTTGTAATTCTTTGGTACTTGTGATTCTTCCTCAGAGAATCACAAGCACTTCCTTAGTAGATACAATAATAATATGTAATATTTATTCAACATCAATCATACGCCAGGTACTATGCTAAGCGTCTCATATAAAGCATTTCGTGAGGTGGATACTGTCATTTTCATCAGCAGAGGAAATGGAGATTAAGGAGGTCAAGTAACCCAAGTGGTCAAATTCAAGAGCCACAGTTACATTAACTTCTTGATAACAGACCTGAAAATCTACTTAAGGTAGATAATGGATGTAAAATACCTCATTCAAATATTGTCTGAGAATAAAATCTTCCCACAAACTTAGGATAAGACTGATTGTTATGTAACCATGGTAACAATGAGCCACCACAACCAGCTTTAAACCCAAACCATAGACCAAGTCAACATCAGTTCTCATATGTGTGCAACCCTATCAGTGCCAGGCCCTTTCTTCTGAATGTCAACTAGTCAAGAAAGACTTAATCCAATAAACCCGCCTCTGAGTGCCAACCAGCCTACAACAGTCTCACCTGAGTAAGCATCTTTCTACAGATGATGTCAACCTGTCTACGTCCACAGTCCTTCAACTCCATACTGCCCAGACACCCTGTATGAGACCAGCAGTCTACCCTGCCAGATACACTGTGCCTGACCAGTACAGCTGTCACTACAGCAAGCAATAAAGTCCTCTTTGTATTTCAAGCATTAATGATTGTCTCATCATCCTTTGATACTCTTCAAATCCCAAGTGGATCAACTTCTTGGCAGACTTCAAACTGTTTGACTCCCATCTCATGTATACAAGCCCCTCCTCACAGTAACCTAAAAGAGAATTTCACCTATACTTTTAGCTGTTTGACTGCCAGTGGAGGAATCGGCCTGTGTAGTGTGTCTACGGATGTGTGTATAAAGAATATCAATGGCCCAGAACTATTTAACATTTATATTAGGTTGGTGCAAAAGTAACTGCAGTTTTTGCCATTACTTTTAATGGTATAATAATATTATAATATATCTTGGTATAATACTATTATTATAACCTTGGTATATTATTATTATTATATCTTGGTATAATACTATTGTACCAAGATAACTTAATAACTGCTTGCTAAATAAAGTACATGTGAAAGTACAGATACTTTACATAATAAATATTTTTAAAATACCTGTATGTAATTCAAGTGC
Organism: Pongo abelii; assembly: GCF_028885655.2. Classification (NCBI taxonomy): domain Eukaryota; kingdom Metazoa; phylum Chordata; class Mammalia; order Primates; family Hominidae; genus Pongo; species Pongo abelii. Next base: position 39,080,553 of record NC_071990.2, on the reverse strand, counting down.
TCCTACAAAAATAATAGGCTTCAACTCATCAATCTCCTGTTCAAAAGTAGCATAGTGTAGAATTTCTGATCTGATTTCAGTCAGAGAGGGGTTGTTAGCCAAAAATTCCTGTGGTAAGAAAAGAGTCAATATTTTAATTTTTTAACAGTATAAATCTTACCATAGTTACATTAGAAAATTGCATTTGCTCATACACTTTTACACTTGTGTGTGCAATGGGCCCAGTGGCTGGGTAAGAAATAGGGTGTCCACCGGGAGGCGAGGAATTTCACAGTCTGCCGGGCATGGTTATTCAGAGTTCTAAAGTTCCCTTGAGTCTCTAACCAAAATACAGCTGGGTCTACAGAAGTGTGACGCACCCTTGAATACCCAGCCTCTAGTCCGTGGTGGCACATAAGTGGTACTCACTTGTTTAAGGAAATTGAACAAAATCTGTCTAAGCCTCAGTAGTATCAATTGCCTCAGTGTGTCCATGTGAGAATTACACCAGCTAGAAGGTGACAAGTGCTTGGTATTTATAGATTCTTGGCCTCTGCTCATGAGTTCCTGTCATTACCCCTGATATTTTCCTGGTCCACCCTCAAGAATTAGAGACAAAAAAACCCAAACGACATCACAAGTAACAGAAAGATACCTTCACTTTCACATCACGGTCCTCTGTCCAGAGAGTCTTGTACTTCTGAAAGTCCTGCAGGGCCTCATGAGCTGCCTTTCTTAGGGAATTTACAGAGGAAGAAAGGAGCAGGACCAACTTAGAAATATCCTTGTGCTCCGCTACCCCCGGGTAAAAATTCTTCAGCTTCCTCGCAGGAATAACTTCTTCAAAAGATCCTGAAAACAGAGGTTTTTACACTATAAATAACTTCTATATTCAACTTTAAATATTATCATTTTAATATTTGTGATTCTTTTTCAAACTGTATTTTCTTAAAGACTCACCCTCCAAGTAACTAAGAGGTATTTTGAGTAATTAAGAGCTATTCTCTTGCTATCTTCATGGATTCTCATTAAACTGTGGTGTCAGGTTTTGAGGTAGATTTCTTTAATCTAGAAGAACTGTTATTCAGAGCAGAAAACTGAAAGACACTGATTAAAACCCCCCAAAATGTTAAAGTCCTTTAAGAAAAGGTTAAAAGCGTTGAAATTTCCACCCTGAGGAATAGCACAGTGGTTCAAGGAGAGACATTACATTTATTACCCAAATGACCTTGGGCCAAGTATTTAGTCTTCGTGGATATTACTTGTGAGAATTCAATGAGACAACCTCTGCTGGGGTGTTTAAAGGTCAGTGCCATAGATTTTCAGCATCTGACATCTTGGCTTCCTGCTTGTTAAACCTGGTATTTCCACTGATACAGTATTTGTGTAGTTTTCTTAGACTGTTCAGTTTGATACAGTCTTCAATAGTCACCAATGCTTTTATTTTTCTAGGGTGTCAAATTGAAAACTAGGCAGATCCACTTACTCTAAAAATGACCCTAAAATAAACTGGTTGAAGAAATTCGATCCCAAAGATTATTGGTGGAGAATTTCAAAGTTTTTATCACTATATGCATATTCAAACAGAGATAAAAGAAGCCAAAATAAAAGAATTGTGGCCAGGCTGACAGGAGAAATGTGGACTAAGCATCAGTTCTAATAATGAGGGCTAACTTGAACATACATCTTTTGTAGATAAATTTTGACTCCAGCTGGCTGGGCACAGGGGCTCTTGCCTGGAATCCCAGAACTTTGGGAAGCTGAGGCGGGGAGATCATTTGAGTCCAGGGGTTCGCAACCAGCCTGGGCAACATGGCAAAACCCTGTCCCTACAATAATACAAAAATTCGCTGAGTATGGTGGCACTTGCCGGTAGTCCCATCTACTCGGCTGTACCACCTCACTCCAGCCTGGGCAACAGGCTTACCAAGTAGTGGTAAGTCCTCCAGCTTTGTTCTTTTTCAAAATTTTTTGGCCATTATAGGTCCTTTGAATTCCGCTATTCTCTATTCAAATTTTAGGATCAACTTATCAATTTCTGCAACAACAAAAAAAAGCCTTCTGGGATTTTGATAGAGATTGTATAAAATCTATAGATCAATTTGGGAAGAACTGCCAGCTTAATAATATTGGATCTTCCAACCCATGAGCATGATGTATCTCTTCATGGTATAACTTTCAGCAATGTTTTGCAGTTTCAGTGTACAGACCTTACACTTCTGTTAAATGTATTTTATTCTTCCTTCTTTTTGTGCATTAAATTGTTTTATTGCATTTTCAGATGGTTCATTGCTAATATTTAGAAATATAGTTGATATCTGTATATTGATCTTGCATCCTGCAGTCTTACTGGATTCACTTATTAGTTCTAATGGTTTGTGTGTGTGTGTGTGTGTGTGTGAGGGTTGATTCCTTAGGTTATTTTTACATACAAGATCACGTCATCTGCTAATAAAGATGGTTTAACTTTTTCGCTTCCAATCTGTGTATCTTCAATTTAGTTCACTTATCTTAATCCACTTGATAGAACCTCTGCTATAATGTTGAGTAGATGTGGTAAGAGCTAGTATTCTTGACTTGTTCCTAATCTTAAGGGGAAATAATTCAGGCTTTCAACGTTAAGTGTGATGCCTTTTATAAGGTTGAAGAAGTTCAATCCTATTCCCAGATTGTTGAGCATGTTTATCATGAAAGGGTATTGGATTTTGTCAAATATTTTTTCTATGTCTATTGAGATAATCATGAGTTTTTTCACTTTATTCTATTCATATGGTGTATTTTAGGATGTTAAACCAACCTTGCTTTTATGGGATAAACCTCATTTGGTCACACTATACAACCCTTTTTATACACTGCTGGATTCAGTTTGCTAACATTTTATTAGGACTTCAGCATGGTCATTTAAATTTAAGGGTCCTTTAAAGATGTTTTTAAATATAAAGAAGTCAAATTTAAACATCTTTTCTTCTATGGTTTCAGCTTCATATGTCTTGAGAATCCTTCCCTACCCTGGTGTTTTAAATATATTGTGCTGTTTTATTCTAAAAGTGTTGTAAAATAGATGGAATAGTGTTATAGGATATAGAATAGTGGGTATGATGTGTATCTAATTTAAGATACTACTGTAAGTTTTTTCCATATGGAAACAAATCCTTAGCCACATTTATTAAATAGTACATTCTTTCTCCACTGATTCGTAAATCCACCTATATCATATATTTTCATATATATGAGTATTTCTGCACCCTCTATCCTGTTCTGCTGTATGTTACCTATCTTTGGATCACTAAAAGATGGTCCTCATTAGCCTGGCTTTGTAATACTCCTTGCTATTTGGCAGGGCAGGACCCCCTACCTTGCTTTTCTTCACCACCAATTTTTCTTGGCTGTTTTTAACTCTTTTCACTCCCATATAATTTTACAATCAAATTTATAAATCAAGTTGACAACAGAAAAAAATCTATTGTGATTTATTTGGAATAGTAATGAATGTATAGATAAATCAAAGAATTGGCTTCATGATGTGGACTTATTCTTGTCTTCCATTATCTCATTCAGTAATATTTTCTCCAACAATGCTGTGCAAATATTTTTTTACATTTATTTGTTAAATGTCTTATGGTTTGTGGCTAATAAAGAAAATCTGTTTCTATTATATATATATATATTTATATATATATATTTTTTTTTTGAGTCGGAGTTTCGCTCTGTCGCCCAGGCTGGAGTACAGTGGTGCAATCTCAGCTCACTGCAAACTCCGCCTCCTGGGTTCATGCCATTCTCCTGCCTCAGCCTCCCGAGTAGCTGGGACTACAGGTGCCTGCCAACACTCCCAGCTAATTTTTTGTATTTTTTTAGTAGAGACAGGGTTTCACCATGTTAGCCAGGATAGTCTCGATTTCCTGACCTCGTGATCCGCCTGCCTCGACCTCCCAAAGTGCCGGGATTACAGGCGTGAACGACTGCACCTGGCCTTCTATTATATATTAATTGTATTACTGGTAAATGTAGAAATACTGGGGGTTTTGTATGTTGATCTTTCATACATAAACATTACTGAACTTTTTGGTTGTAACAATTATTTCTAGATTTCCTGGATTTTCTATATATAATCTTTAAATAAGGACAATCTCAGTCTTCCTTTCCAATTCTTCTCATTTTTTCTTGTCTTATTTCGTAATGAAGATCTCTAGTAAACTATCGAATAAAAATGATAATAGTGGGCTTCCTTCTTTATTCTTCATTTTATTGGGAATGGAATACTTCTAAATATTTTTACAGATGACACTATTGGAAAATCCATCTTATTCCTGGTTTGCTAAGAGGCTGTATTTATGTCTGTGTGTGGGTAAGTGAAATACACTTACATAAACATATATAAAACACAAGAAATAAATAAAATGTATATTAAAGTAGAAGAAAAAATGAATTCCAATGCACTCACCACCAAGCTAAGAATAGAATGTTACCAATAGACTAGTCCTTTCTAGGCACCTCTCTAATCCCATTCCATTCCCTTACTCCCAGAGGCAACCATTATCCTGAATTTTCTTTGAAGATAAACTTTACAATAAACCAACATGCTTTTCCCTAAACAACTTTTAAAAACTGAGCAGTAAGCACAAAACTAGCTGTAAAGGAAAGAACATTAATTGTTCACGTGAGATGAAGGCTCCAACAAGAAAAGAGTCTCTGGGACTAGTCTGGCTTCATCTTTTCTACAAGTTTACAAAAGCCCTTTGTGTGGAAGCTATGGGGCAGGATCATAAATGAGTCCTAGAATATAAACGTGTCATGACAATCAGGGCATCCGGCAGCACTGTGTTTGTGAGCCGAGTAATAAATGTCCAGCAAGCATATGGCCAGGATAGTGAGCTAATCTCTATTTCCTTATATTACAATTACCTGCCTCCAGTTCTCAGTAGTTGGTCAAGACAGAACACTTCTGAGGAATAAATAAGTTTCCTCAGCTGACCCAGAGCAATGAGCGTAGAGCAGCAACTTCATCAGCACATGGTGAAAACAAGAAAGTCCAGAAAAGAACACAAACCAGGTTTACCCAGGCATTCTGTCTTCAAGTTAAAAGACAGTATATATAACGGCATCCAGCATTTGGTGAGAGCAGTCAAAACTCATCTGTTTCCTAAGTCACACTGGTTGCCCTCTATGCTTAGAACATAACTATCACTGCACAATCACCCTTCAACATTCACCTTGAAATTCCCTTCACCTGTCTGCTGTGTTTTATTCCTATTTCCAATATCCCATATCTTCTTTTTTTTTTTTTTTTTTTTGCTTTTGCTTTTGCTTTCTCATTTTGGAAGACTACAACCTTCAGTAACTTTGTGGAAAAGCGTGTGTTGATGGTACATTTTAAAAGACATTGCATGTCTGAAAATGTCTATTTATATCGTACTTGGTTGATAATTTTGCAGATAATAGAATTCTTATTTGCAAGATTGTTGATAAGTCCAAGGAGATTTTTGCATCTAACAATTTATAGTTTTATGTTTAGCTTGCTACAATAATAGAAAAATATATAGAATGGACTAGGGAGAGAATAAAGAATAATGGCAAACATTGGACTAAAAGTAAAAAAATTAGATACCGATCTTCTTATATGGATTAATTCCCAGCCCTCTTATTAGGTTTGTGACTTTGGAAAAATTATCTAACCTCTCTGAAGAAAGAACTGGGTTTGATTCATAATCTCAGAAAACACACTCCCAAACACCATAATCTCAGAAATCCCAAAAGCTCAAAATCCCTAAAATCTAAATCCCGAAAGTATAAAATCCATGTCTAAAATTCTGAAAATCAAATCCACCTTTAAAAATGTAAATAAATATATTTAAAAGAACTGTTTATTAAAATAATAATTATTTTTTCCAGAATTATATTTTTGGGATTTTGATCTTTTGGGATTTCAACATTTGAGATTATGGCATTGGATTGTGTCTTTCAAGATTATGATCAGCCCTTGAAGGAACTAATATTTATCTTCCCAGGTATTTTATGTAAATTCATAGATACATCCGCATGCTTTTTCCCTAGCTCTTCTTGCCTCTGATTTTCCAAAGTTGCTCTTTCTAGGTCCTGAATGATCAGTCCAGCGATTCGTCACTGCCCAAGAGTCCATGTGTATCTTTGCTTCAGATCACTCTCCTTAAAAAAGTTATGCTGCTTGAAGCTCTGCCCACTGGGGGGAATTCCCCTTTTCACTGTCCTTTAGGGCCACTCCTGAGTGGGCTGTAGTGCAACAGAAGTCCATTTTCAGCTGACACCAACACGTCAAGCCAATTCAGATAGACCAGTCCTGAGATTTTTCATCCTTTATTAGCTGGTTGTAGGGAACACCCCATGAGACCACAGATGTAAGCTGAGAAAGCAATGTTAGTGCAACATAGAAAGGTGCCATAGGGGTCTGAGCCACCTGGTTGTGTAGCTTACCTGATATCTTGGGGGTGTTTTTGCTTTTTGGAGACGGAGTCTCCCTCCGTCGCTCTGGCTGGAGTGCAGTGGTGCAATCTCAGCTCACTGCAACCTCTGCCTTCGGTTCAAGTGATTCTCCTGCCTCAGCCTCCCCAGTAGCTAGGATTACAGGTGCCCACCACCATGCCCGGCTAATATTCTTGTATTTTTAGTAGAGACAGCGTTTCGCCATGTTGGCCAGGATGATATCAAACTCCTGACCTCAGATGATCCACCTGCCTCGGCCTCCCAGAATGTTGGGATTACAGACGTGAGCCACTACACTGGGCCTTACCTGGTATCTTGTTGTTTTCAATTTGCCTTTCGCTGCATCACAGTGGAAGCGACATAGTTTTGAGACCAGTTTCTCAACCCCAACAGAAAATGGACAAAGGACATGAATAGACACTTTGCAAAAGAAGACACTTATGTGGCCAACAAACATATATAAAAAAAAGCTCAACATCAGTGATCATTAGAGAAATGCAAATCAAAACCACAATGAGATACCATCTCATGCCAGACAGTATGGCAATTATTAAAAAGTCAAGAAAAAACAGAACCTGGCGAGGCTGTGGAGAAATAGGAATGCTTTTACACTGTTGGTGGGAATGTAAATTAGTTCGACCATTGTAGAAGACAGTGTGGCAATTCCTCAAAGACCTAGAACCAGAAATACCATTTGACCCAGCAATTCCGTTACTGGGTATATACCTGAAGGAATATAAATCATTCTCTTATAAGGATACATGCACGCCTATGTTCACTGCAGCACTATTCACAATAGCAAAGACATGGAATCAACCCAAATGCCCATCAATGATAAACTGCATAAAGAAAATGTGGTACATACACACCATGAAATATTACGCAGCCATAAAAAAAGAATGAGATCATGTCCTTTGCAAGGACATAGATGGAGCCGGAAGCCATTATCCTTGGCAAACTCAGGCAGGAACAGAAAACCAAACACTACATGTTCTCACTTGTAAGTGGGAGCTGAACAATGTGAACACATTGACATAGGGAGGGGAACAACACATACTGGAGCCTGTTGGTGGGGGATGGGGGGTGACGGGAGGGAGAGCATCAGGAAAAATAGCTAATGCATGCTTGCTTAACACCTATGTGATGGGTTGATAGGTGCAGCAAACCACCATGGCACATGTTTACCTATGTAACAAACCTAAGCATCCTGCACATGTACCCTAGAACTAAAATAAAACAAAATAGAAACCAGTTTCTTTCCATACAGGAAGTGTCAAAAAAAGGTTCATGAAATTTTGGGTCACTATCATATCATATTCATAATTACTTAAGTGACGAATTTATGTTTATCTTAAATTTATCCAACCTACTATCATGCAGAAAGTAAAATTAGTGCTAAGGTTTATTTTAATTTTTAACTTAAGATCATCATAGTAGAAAAGTGATTTAAAAATCCTTTTCACCCACCACCCAAAGCCAGGAAAAATGCCTGCACGTTATGTTTAAGATGAAACATACTATTTTTTAAATGCAAAATGTATCAAACATATAAAATAATTTAAAAATCTATATGCTATCAAATCCAAGAAGGATCAGTAAGATCATTGACTAATTTTACATTCTTACTTTCTTCCTTCTTCAGCAGTTTTCCTGTGTTTTGATGGGTCACGTCAGTAGTGGTGGGGCTGGGAATGACAGACTTGATGGGACGGATTTGCTGTTGTCCCCAGTGAGCCACTCCTCTGCTGACCTCCAGGGTTAACTGGATCATACGGTTAATGGCTTGTTGAATGTCATCCAAACTAGGAATCATCACCTGTGGAAAGAAGAAACAAATGTGTAATACTGCCGACGCATACAGTTCATCCCTCAATTTTCACCACCTCCATTCCCCACTGAGTGGGGCAAGCCTCGGCTGGCCCAGTGCAAGGCTGATTTGAGGGGGAGAATGATAGACGAAGATGGGGAGGATGCAGATTTTCTCTATCCTGAAGTTTTCCCGCTATCGATTCCTGCAAGCCTCATTATACCACGAGCTAATGCGGAAGTAACTTTTTAATAACAGATAGAAATGACATTTCGATTTTGTTAAAAAGGTCAAACTAGTACTTGTCATCCTTTTCCCCATGAGGGTGGCAGAATGCAGTGAGAAATTACAGACTATGTGTTAGAGATCCACGAAACAAAGTAACTGAAGAAGCTACACCACCAAGATTCTGACCTCAGTTCTTTAAAATGTGCCAAATAAGCTAAGAAGCTATCCTTCAGGAGGTCAGACCATGTAAAGGTGGTTTTAAGTGAGTTACGGGCCGTTTCTGCCTGGCCTTATCCTTTGACCCATCGCAGAATGCAGCTCAGCCATCCCATGTGGCTTGGAGTTCCAGATGCCCATCGGCAAATGGGGCAGTTGTAGAGATAAGTGCCATGGAAAGACACAGGTGCTTCAGATGCTCAGGGCACAGGCTCTTTTTGTCTTTCTCTTCTGCCATCCTTACCTTAGTGGGTTGCCTCACAGTCATGTGTTTGAGGTAGGGATCTGGACAACTGTGATGATTTTATTTAGATAATTTAATGTCTGAAGTAAGAAAAATCAAGGCAATTTGTAGGGTGCTTGCTAATTGCTGGCAGAACAGATGCCTAACTCAACTCTTTCACGAGGCCTTCAATACACCATGAGCTAATACAGAAGTAACTTTTTTTTTTTTTTGACAGAGTCTTGCTCTGTCGCCTAGGCTGGAAGGCAGTGGCACGATCTCAGCTCACTGCAACCTCCACCTCCCAGGTTCAAGCCATTCTCCTGCCTCAGCCTCCCGAGTAGCTGGGACTACAGGCACCTACCACCACGCCTGCTAATTTTTGTATTTTTAGTAGAGATGGGGTTTCACCATGTTGGCCAGGATGGTCTCGAACTCCTGACCTCAGGTGCTCCACCCGCCTTGGCCTCCCAAAGTGTTGGGATTACAGGCGTGAGCCACTGCACCCATCCCAGAAGTAGCTTTTTTATAAAAGATATAAATGACATTTCCAATTTGTTAAATAGTGAGGGAAAGTGAAAAAAGACATAGGACCAAAATGTTACCCTAAATGAAAGCTCAGTTCTAGTACTATACTTCTTAAGTACCTTATCAAAATATCAGTGTATTTAATAATACTTACCACATTAGGAATTGCAAGATGTACTTCACTTTTTATAAAGGAAATAATATCTTCTGACTGCTTTCGCCCATAAAGGCTGCAATGAGATGGACAGTTAGCTGATGAACCTTACTCTAAAATTTCATTAATAGTTTATTATGCTACAAAATTCAGTCCTAACAATAAAGATCATTTTTAAAAGACCAAATTACACGAAGAGAATATTACTTATAACAGAACCCTAAATTGCCGAGAACTAAGAAAATACAATGACCCAATAGTCTTAGAAGTAAAATAGTAATCTCATATACATTTTCTACTATTTTAACGTTGTTCTTTCTCAGTAATAACTTTTAACAATGTTTACTAAAGGCATTCTTTGTTCCCAGCCCTGCAACAGATACAGGACGAGATCACCAGCATATACCTTTATATGCTTCTTTATCTATATTTTTACACGATTAAACAGGAAGTTTCTGGTCCATGCTTTCCAAAAACTGCTTTGTTAAACAATATCACTCATGCACAGACAGCAGCACAGATGCCTGAGTCCAGTTATGAAGGACACATGCAGAGCTTCAAATTAGTCTGGCTAGCATAGCTCCCTCTGTCTTAACCTCCACCCCTATCCCAGGCAAAATTATAATAAATGTAAACTGTCCATTCTCATTTTCTCTGGGAGTGCAAGAAATACCTTCATTACTGAAAACTTACATCTCCATTTCTAAATACAAGCAGATGGGGGGGTGGGAGGGGATCACAAGAAACATAGAGGCCGCAGTTCAAAAGTGAAGACCCAACTTTTAGCACTCAGGGCCAATGGTTCCCAGATAAACATATTATTGGAAAGGACTGAACAAAAAACAAGCAAGCAAACAAAATCCCTCAATTCATAGTCTCCCAATGAAATTCAAGATGTTGCAATAAAATTAGTGTGGGCATTGATTCAAAGTGTGTAATTTGAGAATAAGAAAGAGTTTTCATAAAGTATAAAGGAACAGTTGAATAATAAAGGCAGTGAACAGTGCACTAGATCATTTGGTACCTTATATAGCAAATTAGAGAATCAGCTGAAGGTATTCTCCAAAATTTCAGGTGCAAAATACAAAGAGAGAGAAAATACATAGGGAAAAGGTAAGAATAAGTAACATTTATTGAATGCTTAATGTATGCCAGCCACTTTCCCACAGATTACCAGTTTATGTTCACATTAATTCTGTAAGGCAGACCGTATGATTATTATTATTTCCATATTGTAGATAAGGAAACCAAGGTAGGGAGAGGTTAAGTAATTCCCAGAGAGTCACTCCGCTCAGAGATGCTTACTACCTAGATACGGCATGTGAATACTGTGTAGATATGGGAAATTAAAGCAAAGCACTCCTTTAACCTTAAGAATAGGCTTGTTTTTTCATCTTGGAGAAATTCTCTAGGTGCCTGACAGGATTAATGGGGGGAAAAAACCCACCTGCATCTAAACATACAATTTGTGAATTTCAAGAATAAAAGAGAAATACTGTGAGCATCAAAACAAATACAAGTTGTTAGTTGGAAAGGAAAATCGGATTAGCAGCAGAACACTCCTCTCAAAATTGAAACCAAAGAAGCCAGTGGAGTAGCCTCTGTAGAGTGTGAGAGAAAGGAATTCTGATCCCAGAAGACCAAGCTAGCGTTCGTGTGTGGGGATAAGAGAAAGACATTTTAGACAAGTAAGGATTTTTAGTACTATCCTCATGTATGCCTCCTCAAAAATTGCTGAATTGCTGCAGAACTTGTAAATCAATGTGGCATAGTGAGTTCATACTTCAAAAAAGCTTCTTTTTGCCAAACCCATCACAATCATGGATGGGAGATAAAGGACATGAGAATGCTCAAATACAAGGTAAGCATCTCCATGAAGTAGAAATGGAGAGAAACACAAGGACAGCCTAGCCAGGGTTCCGGGCTGGAAAGAGGCAGTGACCGTGGGGAGGTTGGCTCTGGTGGAATATAGAGGATGGACAGGACTCAATGAGGGATGGGGCCTCGGCCAGCCTCACTACGTAAGGCCAAAAACTAAGATGATGCTCTCCCACCTGTCTTGCAGATGATGCTGCAAGACAAGATGTGTCAACCTACTGCCTGCAGCTACGGCTTTTCCAGCAGATGCAGACCTGGGGCAAAAGAAGCACATCCACAAATTCCCTGATAAGTAACTAAGTTAGGCCATCCGTGTGTTCCTTAGCCGAACCTGCCATACCCCCAATATCTCTCCAGGGGCCAGTAACTGTGAAGAAATAAAACCTGGTTCTGTACTCAGGATTCCAAGTGTCATTTAGAGGCAAAAGTGAAACTCACAGATAGGGAGAGAGAGAAGGAAAAAGAAACACAAAAACAAAGCCCTCGTTCAAAGAGAGCCTGCACATTAAAACCCAAGTATGCGTGAATATGTCTAAGGGTAAGAAAGAGAGCTAACGAAATCCAAAAACGAAACAGAAACTCACTCTAGATAAAAATTAATGTCCAGATAACAAGCTCTAAAATAAGGGAAAATGTTCAGTGATATATGAAGACTCTTCCAAAAAAATTAAAAAATTGCTAAACTAAAAAGGCAGAAATAATACCATATCTGGAGGATAAGGAAAAAGTATTTTTTCATGAAATATTTAAGATGCCACAGATGACAAAATCTTTAGAGTAGATACAGAGATACTGCCCATAATGTAGTTCAGAAAGGCAAAAAGATAACATAGATGACAGAGTCATTAGGAGACAACGAGAAGAGAATGAGAAGCCCCAACATATGAAATGACCACTTGTCCAGTGCGCCCAGGACAGTTCCAGATTCACTGTGTCCTGGCACCTCATCTGGACAGTGCCCCTTCACCCACAAAAGTTCCATAGTTGGAACAATAAGTTATGTGGTCATTCTACTCAACAGTCAATTAATAGGAGTTCCAGAAGAAGACAACGAAAGAATATCCTAGAAGCAATAACTAAAGGGGAAATTGCTGAGGTTTTTTCTAGCATTAAGGAAAGCTATAAACCCTCAACTAGAAAGTGCACTCTGAGAACAAAGCAGGATTAAATAAAGACAAATCCACACGGGGTAAGAAAACAGCAGAAACATTAAGGATTAAAAGAGAATATTCAGTTAGACTCTTGCAGACTTCTCATCAGCAGCAACAAAACTCAGAAAAAAATGAAGAAATACTTTCCAAGTGCTAAAAGACAAAGAAAAATTTTACATCCAGCCAAAATGTTATGAAAGTATCAGGGCGAAACATTTTCAGACTTACAAAAAAAGGATAAAAGAGTCTACTTCTCACAGATCCTCACTAAAGAACCAGTGGGATACAAAAAAAGTACATGAGAACCTGGAGATTTTAATAAATTATGCCAGTAAATAAATTACTTTAATATATTATTTTTGAGTGTTTACACAAAAGTAAAACTAAAACATCAAACAGCAATAAAATATGTACAGTTCAGTGAGTAAAGCCTGCCAAGGCCCTTGTAGTCAGAAATAAGACTAGAAAACTGCAAAACTAAGGACAGTGCTTTTTTTTTTTTTTTTTTTTTTTTTTGAGATGGAGTCTCACTCTGTTGCCCAGGCTGGAATGCAATGCCACAGTCTTGACTCACTGCAACCTCCACCTCCCAGGTTCAAGCGATTCTCCTGCCACAGCCTCCCTAGCAGCTGGGACTACAGGCGTGCACCACCATGCTTGTCTACTTTTTGTAAAAAGTAGAGACGGAGTTTCACCATGTTGGTCACGCTGGTCTCAAACTCCTGACCTCAAGTGATTCGCCTGCCTTGGCCTCCCATGGTGCTGGGATTACAGGCGTGAGCCACTGCGCCTGGCCAGTACTTCTTTTAGTTGGAGAAAAATATGTGCATTCTAAAGTTAAGGGTAATCACTTAAAGAACTGAAGTACAGAAAAGAGAATAAATGGTGAAAATTATCCACCGCAAAGACAACAGTCATAATAAAATGAATCAAAGAAAAAGAATATTGAGAAGAAAACACAAAATAAAATGTCATAAATTAAGTGCAACTATATCAAAAATCACAATAAATGCAAACAAATTAAACTCACTAAGACAGAGATAATGAGATTGAAGGAAAATTATCAGGTATACAATGTTTTTAAGAGGTAAAACTAAAAAGTACAGAGAAAGGCTTAAGTAAAGAGACCGAAACAATTACACAAAAAAAGCTGGTAAAGTAATGACAAACTAAATTGTGAGGAATCAGGATTAATATAGATAAAGAGATTTGCCAAATAAAAATAAAAGGAAAAGTGCTCTTAAGCAGGTTTAACTACTATGACCTTGTATGCACCTACCAACACAGCCATAGAACACATAAAACAAGAACTGACCCAAACAAAAGGAAAGTGTAATAAATCCACAATCACACTGGGAGAATTAAACAGTACAATTAAATTAAAAATCAGCAATGAATAGCCAAGGAATAAATCTAACAAAAATGTGCAGGACCTTTACACAGAGATTTATAAAACGTCATAGAGAGATATTAAAGAAGACATATCAATGAAGAGGTAATACATGATTCTGAATAGAAGACTCAATATTTGTAAGGATGCTAATTCTCTCCAAATTGATCTATAGATTCAATGCAACTTAAATAACTCCCCCACCTGACCTCACAAGTAAGTTGATTTTTCAACAACTTTTGCTTGGTCAACTAATTAACCATATGGAAAAAAATATACTAATTTGCTACCTCACACTAAGCATAAAAATCAATACCATGTAAATTAAAACCCTAAATATAAAGGTCAAAACTACAAAAGTTTTGGAAGACATTATGAAGTAGGAAAGAGTTGGTTTCTTTAAAAAGATCACAAATCACTAAAACTGATAAATTTGAATATTTTTAAAACTCGGCAATGGAAAATGAAAATAAAGAAAATGAAAAGATAAGGCAAAACTGACAAAAGACATTTGTTATATTATCATCAATAATGTAATATACTAAGAATACTTATGAATTAATCCAATTCGATAGAAAAACAGGCCAAAAAAGGAACACAATTTTTTTTCTTTTTTTTTTTAATCATACTTTAAGTTCTGGGGTACACGCGCAGAACATGCAGGTTTGTTACATAGGTATACACCTGTTATGGTGGTTTGCTGCACCCATCAACTTGTCATCTACATTAGGTATTTCTTCTAATGCTATCCCTCCCCTATCCCCACACCCCCTGACAGGCCCTGGTGTGTGATGTTCCCCTCCCTGTGTCCATGTGTTCTCATTGTTTAACTCCCACTTATAGTGAGAACATGCAGTGTTTGGTTTTCTGCTCTTGTGTTAGTCTGCTGAGAATGATGGTTTCCAGTTTCGTCCATATCCCTGCAAAGGACATGAATTCATCCTTCTTTATGGCTGCATAGTATTCCATGGTATATATGTGCCACATTTTCTTTATCCAGTCTATCATTGATGGGCATTGGGTTGCTTCTAAGCCTTTGCTATTGTGAACATTGCCACAGTAAACATACGTGTGCATATGTCTTTCTTGGAGAATGATTTATAATTATTTGGGTATATACCCAGTAATGGGATTGCTGGGTCAAATAGTATTTCTGGTTCTAGATCCTTGAGGAATCGCCACACTAGTTGAACTAGGAACACAACTTTTAAGGAAGAGAAACAACAAATGGCCCATATACACAAGGAAGTATATTTAATCTCATCAGTAACCAGGAAAATGCAAACTAAAATCCTGATGAGATGCCATTTCACACCCTGTACGTTGGCAAGAATTTTTTAACCGAATAATACTGTCTGCAGGGATGAGGGGCCATGGGTACTCGCACTATGTGCTGCCTGGTAAAATGAGGCATGCACATACCTTAGGACCCACCAAACCCACTCTTAGCAGGTACAACAGGAGACAGGTACAAGATGCTCACAGAGGCTTTATTCCTGATAGCAAAAACTGAAGCAACCCAAATCACCATCACCAGCAGAATGGATAAACAGACTATGTATACTCCAACTACACAGAAGTGTAAAAAACTATACCCCATGGATGAATCTCAAAAACATTATACCAAGCGCAGTTCAAATACAGGCAAAATTAATTGATACTTGGATTGGGGATACAAAAACATAGTAAACTGTGAAGAAAACCAAGACAATGATAAACACCAAGTTCAGGATAGTGGTTACTTTTAGGTGAGAAGGGAGAAGACCCATGAGGGGACTGGTAGCCTTTTTTATCTCAGGCAGGGTGTTGGGAATATGGGTGTTCATTTAACTACAGTTCTTGCAGTATTACACAAATACTTTCATACGGTCTTTTAATGAATGCTATATTTTAAATTTTATAGTTTTTTTAATTAATAAATTTATAAGAGGTGCTATTCACATTATAATATAAGTATGATTACCAGACATGATTAGCATATTTTCAACTTGCCTTGCAACAAATATTCTTCTTTTCATTGTGTCCAGAGATAACCGTGTAGCTTTTTGAAGACTGTCTAGTAATTGATGAGAGAAAAAAGCAAAGACCTCTTTACACTCCTGTAATAAGAAATCAGATTAAATTTGGTATCTCTCCTCCAAAAAACCTCGAGCATCCCCAAAACAATGATACAATATTAGATGTGGCATGTGAAAGGCAACAAATAATAAACTATACAATTTCAATGATACTGTAGAAATAAATTCAGTCCTAAATTACTTGTCTGGTTTTTTTTAGACAAATAAGAATACATGAAAAATGTGTTTGCATAAACACCCTAGCAAACCAGAGGGACTTATTCAAAGACCAAAATTCACAAACAGTATGTTCAGAGTAATCCTGGCTTGCTCAATACTCAATTTTCACCTAACAAAATTGAAGCACTTTAAATGTGGTACATTTCTCAATGATTAACGGCATGGGCACAAGAAGATAACTAGTCTCCATCCTCAAGAAGCTCAGCTTGGTGGATAAATGTATTTTAAAATGTGCAATACTCAAATATATGAGATGAAAATTCCACCCTCTGGGACCGTGGTTTGACCCTCTCTCCACACCCTTCCTTCCCTTGGGAGAAGTAGCCAAGTTTATTGATCAGAGCACAGGACAGGTTTTGAGCCTGGTAGGCAGAGATGTGGGCCCATGTCTTGTTTACACAATGAGTCACACATCGGGGCAAGGCTCTGGTCATACTGTTCCTCACTGTTCTAGAACCCAGCCCCTCTGAGACTGGGTTGGTGAGGCAGAAGAGAGAGTAATAAGGCATGAACAAAGAGGAATATCAAGCTTTTCCACGTGGCAATGGGGCACAGTCAGGGCTGGTGAATTATCAAGCTAAAGCACAGATGAGACATAATCAGATTTTTATTATTATTATTATTTTTTGAGACAGAGTCTTGTTCTGTCGCCCAGGCTGGAGTGCAGTGGCGCGATCTCGGCTCACTGCAAGCTCTGCCTCCCGGGTTCACGCCATTCTCCTGCCTCACCCTCCTGAACATAATCAGATTTTTATGTTAGACCATTCTGGCAGCAATGTGGAGATGAATTTGCGAGGCAGAGGCTATTTAAGAGGTGACCACTAGCGCAGCTCCAGTGATCCCCCAGTTGGAGAGGTTCTGAGGGTACTCAGTCATGCTCTAAGGACTTCAGCCAGTGTCAAAAGGTAATGCAACTGGAAGACAGGCACTTCTGAGAGGGGAGTGCTCCAGTTGACACCTGCTGGTTGCTAACAGCTGCCTGGTGCATGGTACTGAGAAGAAGCCTAAACCCTGCAGAAATCTAGATGCTGCAGAAAAGTGTTTCCCAATTATCTGGCAATATCATCCTTGAGCAAGAAGGTGAAAGTGGAATAAATGTGTGCTGTTTATTTCTAAAACTGTATCAGATTGTGTAGAAGTGGGTAAAATAGAAAAAGAATGAAAAGAAGGTGGATATGAAGGATTAAAAGAAAACTGACCCGGGGAGGAGAAAGCAGGAATGAGTGCAAATGTGACAGTGACATTCAGAGTTCATGTATGACCAGAAGGGTGAGGACTAAGAAGGAAAAAGAAACCCCAGGCCCCCTTCTGAACCTTCATTCTCAACACATTTCAACTCAATGTGAAAATCTGCCTATCTAGGGCTTCTCCTGGGGGAGAGTCCAGAGTGGTCATCCATAATGCTAGTTTAAAATGCAGATCCCTGAGCCCCAAGTGAACCACAATCTGGACTTGCAATACAGATAACCATTAAACACAACAACTGAGAACAAAGTTCTCCATTCTGAGTCAAACCGATTGTTGCTCCAATCCCCGAAGTCACATTTACTATATGAGAAAACATGGTCAATCACAATGAGGGGAGGTGACTACATAAACTGTAATTGACAGAATCACATCAAAAGCTGTGATATTTGGGAAAACTTAAAGGATTGCCTGATCCTACAGTATAAAAATCGAAAATTATACTTTCTGGATTTTGTTAGAAATTAGATACAGATTGGTTGCAGAACTGCCTGGAAGAAGCACCGTATGGGGTTATCTATAATCCTATAAACCATAATTCTGTGAATTGCATGAAGTTGTTCCACAATAAATACCTTTTTAAATTCATCTTCTTTATCATTAGTATCAACCTCATTCACAATATTAGCTTCATAGTCATTGTTTTCACCCTCTTCTGTTTCACTTCCAAAAACAACGTGTTTCCGCTGTTCTATAGACAAAAGACAAAACAAAAATATAACATTTGACTTTTTAGCATTGTGTGTATTCTACATGGCCAAATCCTCTTAGGAAGCTCCTTTTTAAAAAGCTCTTACTTTTAAAACTGTTTTTTGAAAAATGTTTTTCGCATTTGTTCCTGTAGGAGTCATCCTTGAATTCAATTTAAATTATCCACCTCAATAGAATTGTCATTCTACTAAGAAATACACTCTGTAAATATACAATCTAGAATTCAGAAAAGTTTTAAGAGAGTTTTACCTATTATCTTTCTAAATTATCTGTTTATCTTTTGAGTTTTCTAACTTGACTGAAATGATATTTTTGTGTTTTTGACACTTGTGATGAAAACTAATTAAACTAAGTGGAAAAACTCTAAGAGGAAAGATGTGATGTGCATACTCATTCTAGGCTGAGGCTTTCTCATCCTCAGCACTACTGACATCTTGGGTGGGTCAATTCTTTGTTGCTGGGGGCTGTCCCGTAGGATGTTTAACAGCATCCCTGGCCCTTGGCCCTTATCCACCAGAAGCCAGTAGCAACACCCACCCCCTCCCCACCCCGCCCCCAACACACACACACACACACACACACACACACACACACACACACACACACACACGGTGTGACAACTGAAATGTCTCCAGACCTTGCCAAATATTCCCTTGGGGGCAAAATCCCTTCCAGTCCCATTAAGAACCATTGTTCCAGGCACAGTTTTTTTTTTCTCTCTCTCTCTCTCCTTGCTATGTCACTTTCATGGGATCTCTGCTTGACTGGAATGTTCTCCTCTCACTCTCTCCTTGCTATGTCACTTTCATGGGATCTCTGCTTGACTGGAATGTTCTCTCACTCCAAAGAGCCAGCTTCCCACAGATTCCCTACTTCAAATATGTTGGTAATTAGCTAATTAACTTCATCCCTGTAAGGCAGCGCCATCTCTCAGGTCTCCTTCGAGAGTCTGGGTGGCACACTCTGTGCCAGTGACCTACTCCTGGTGCAGTCAGTGGCTAGCCTTGCTCGAAGCCAGCCTCACACTACTTTCCTGAGCAGCAGCTGGGGAGAAGAGCAGGTGTATAGCAAACAGGGATCGTGACTGACAGGCACATCCCCTTACAATACTAACAAGTAAAACCTCCAACTACAAAGTTTTACCTAATCAGTTCTTATTTAGAGCTTGAAAACAAAACTTTAAAATGAAATATGTCTTTCTCTTCCAATTTATCCAAAGATTTGAGATATCTAGGACAGGACAATAATCTGAGCAAAGCTAAAAGTCCCGTGTTCTTAAACCATAATCTAGGAAGCAAAACACTCCCCTACTAGGGAATCTTTTCTTAAAATTCCCTGCCCCTGATAAAGGGGATTCAAATTCAACAGCTTCTCTCTCGGGATTATTAATAAAACTGAAACTATTAGAACTTATTGAGATAACAGGAAATTCAACAGGGTAAAAATTATTTCATCCACTTTAAATGATGCAGGCACCTTGTCATACAAATTTGCCTGAACAGATGTGATGAAGTAAGGAAGTTTCTCTTAGTCCCAGTCAAGCAAACTGAATGAAGGTTATGAGGGCGTGGGCAGAATCAAAAGTTAGGAGCCTTTTAGGGCATCCTTTAATCATGGGAGGGGGAATGGATGGTGGAGAATACATGCTTCTGTATCATGTTTTCTTCCTTGAGAGTGCACTCTTCAACTGGGTACCATTTATCTGTACCCAAACCCCAAAGATAGTTGTAAGTAGGAATTCATAGCTTACTCTACACAGAGAAGGATCTAGGAAAAGAAAAAAAAAAGTCTTAAAACATGGTTTCACCCAGATTAAGTTTTCCAGATTCAAGAAAATTATAGAATTTACCTTTTTCTGGTTCATTTTTCTCAAAAAAAAAAAAAAGTAAAATAAATCAAATAGTCAAAGTGACTTGATTAGAATGCTGCACCAGAAAAAAAAAAAATTGAGTTAGCATAGCAGGCCTGAGACTGCTATCCAGAGGAAGGCCAACTTGCAACGATGGACTGGGGTTGGGAACTTGGATTTGAGAGGGGTTCCCACCATTCCCGAACTAACAAAAAGAACTCTCTGGGCTTAAACTGTTGGTACAAACAATGTGATTTATGCTGAACACCTTCTTTGCTTCTGGGGAAGGGAGGGTCTGGAATTCAGTACCTGCTAAGCAGAAGGTGCTTACATAAGAACGAATCTGTAGATCTTGTAATTCAAACATAGTAACGAGAAAAGTTACCTGACTGTTTTGCTACTTTCCCAGTATATTTCACTTCATAAATCTGCTCAAATATTGATATAAGTTCTCTGACAGCTTCTTCTACATGCTTACTTTTGCAGTTTAGAATGTCAGCCCATTCTTTTGTGTATGTCTGTTAAATAAAGAAATGACTATTATTTTCCAGATACTTAAAAGTAACACTGTGAAAATTAGTCCTATGACTTTAATTTACAAAACTATAATTAACTTCACTTGAAAAAAAAAGCTAGAGATAGCTGAAAATGGCACAATGCTTCAGATTCAAAACTGTCAATGGCTAAAAGCATAGCTGCTAAGGCCCAAAGAACAGCATAAAGATGAAAAAGTCCATCTTTGACCTATCCCTGACTCAATCACACATAGAAATCTACCTTGATATTCATATGGGTGAGAAGAAAGAAGGCTGAAGGGGTGGAGAGAAGATGATGTCAGAAGTTGAAAATGAGATGTGGTTTCAAAAGAAGACAATCCAGAGTATTGGTTTGGAGAGTTAAATAAGATAAAGCTTTTAATTGAGCATGGTGTTGTACAACAGGCATCAATTTAAGAGCTTTACACATATTAACTCATTTAGTTAAACACTGATCTTGGGATGAGTAATGGGGTGAGTAATATTATGTTCCCCATTTCACAGCAGAGAAAACTGAGGCTCAGAAAGAATAAGAAATTTTCCTAGGTCACACAGTAGTTGGAAAAACTATTTGAAATCAGTTTTGTCTGATTCAAAATGCCTGCACTTTGTCTTTCTAAACTCTTCTACTAGCAAATGCCTTAGGAAGAAGTTGAGAACTAGTCAAATTCAGAAAAGAAAACTAGTTTATAAAGTTCAATAAGTCTTTTGACATGCCCACAAAATACACTCATTTTAGGACATAGAAAAGTAGTTGGATGCAGTGTCTCATGCCTATAATCCCAGCTACTCAGGAGGCTGAAGCAAGAGGATTGCTCATGCCTAGGAGTTCAAGGCTGCAGGAGCCATGATCACGCCACTGCACTCCAGCCTGGGTGACAGCACAAGACCTCACCTCTAAAAAAAAAAGTAAAAGTAAATCAGGGCCGGGTGCAGTGGATCATACCTGTAATCCTAACCCTTTTGGAGGCTGAGGATGGAAGATTGCTTGAGCCCAGGAATTTGAGAACAGCCTGGGCAACATAGCAAGACCCCATCTCTACAATAAATTTTTTAGAATTTTGCCAGGCATGGTGGTGCGTGCCTGTGGTCCCACCTACTCAGGAGGTTGAGGCAAGAGGATTGTTTGAGCCCAAGAGGCAGCAGTGAGCCATGTTCACTGCATTCCAGCCTGGGCAACAGAGCAAGATTCTGTCTCAAAAAAAATGTAAATAGGAGCAGCCACTTTGGGCCTTCAAGAATACTACTGCAGAGAATCCCAAGTCTGTCCATGCAAACTTCTCTCCAGAAAAGCCTTGAGAAGTCCCATATTCCCCATGTTTTGCCCCCATGTGTTATGTGTTCCTTTCTTGACCGTCTAATCTGTATCTGAATGCATTCTCATCATTTTTTAGTCCCAGGAGACATGGTGTCCCTCCTTCTATCCAAAGATACTCTGTGATCCTCTCCACACCCGCCGACTCTTCTGACCTTGCTCCATCATTCATTCAGTTTGTCCTTTTCAATTTATTCAATGCAGTGCTAAACATTGGAATGGTAATGGAGGCTGGAAGCCACTTCAGTCTAACAGGGAAAATAAGTGTTAAGCAAGTAGACAATTCTAGCTGATCATGGCAGATTGGACATATGTGTTTATACATCCCAGCTTTGAAATCCCCTCAGGAACCAGACACACTAATTCACTTGGCAGAATGAACACACATGTTTATCTTGGCATCCCCATGATATATCCAGAAACCTCGACAAAATAACATACAGTAATCTTTTGAAAAGAATATACCCACAAAACAAATGGGAGAATGTCATATAAATTTTTCCATATGTTTCCAATACCATATAATAGTAAAGTTAATGGGATTAACAACTGGTACTGGGACAACTGAATATCCACTTGCAAAAGAATGAAATGGAAACTTCTCCTTACACCATACAAACAGATTAACTCATAATGGATCACAGACCTAAAATTTCAGAACTAAAACTAAAAAATACTCTTAGAGGAAAATATAGGCATAAATCTTCATGACCTTGGATTAGGCAAAGTTATCTTAGATGTGACACCAAAAGCAGAACAACAAAAGAAAAAAACTGATAAATTAGACTTCACCAAAATTAAAAACTTTTGTGCATCAAAGAACACCATAAAGAAATTGAAAAGAAAACCCAAAGACTGGGAGAAAAAAAATTGTAAATCATATATCTGATAAGGAACTCGTATCTATAAAACATTATTACAACTCAAAAATAAAAAGACAAATATCCAATTTTAAAATGAGCAAATGATCTGAATACCTGCTTCTGAAGGAAAGCATACAAAAGGTTAATAAGCACAGGAGGCAGGGCATGGTGGCTCATGTCTGTAATCCCAGCACTTTGGGAGGCACTTGAGGGGGAGGCAGGTCATTTGAGGTCAGGGGTTAGAGCCCAGCCTGGCCAACATGGCGAAACCCCCTCTCTACTAAAAATACAAACATTAACCGGGCATGGTGGCACATGCCTGTAATTCCAGCTACTTGGTAGGCTGAGGCAGGAGAATCGCTTGAACCCAAGAGGCAGAGGTTGCAGTGAGCCAAGATGGCGCCACTGCACTCCAGCCTGAGGGACAGAGTGACACCCTGTCTCAAAAACATAAAAATAAGCACATGAAAGATGCTCAACATCACTAGCTAATAGGGAAACATTTGTCAAAACCACCCTGAGATACCACTTCACACTCAACAGGACAAAGTTATCTTTGTCATCAAAAAGACAAATAATAGCAAGTATTGGCAAGGATGTAGAGCAATTGGAACCCTCATACATGCTGGTGGGAATGAAAAATCATACAGTCACTTTGGAAAGCATCCTGGCAGTTCTTCAAAGAGTATAACATGGAGCTGGGAGCCAGTAATCCCATTCCTAGGTATACATACCCAAGAGAAATGAAAACTTAAGTCCACACACACACACAAAAAAATGGACACTTATGTTTGCAGCAGCATTCTTTATAGTAGCCAAAAAGTGGAAACAACCCAAATGTCCATCAACTGGTGAATGGATAGATAAAATGTGGCATAACCATACAATAGAATATTATTCAGCAATAAAAAGAAATGAAGTTTTGTGAGACAGGGGGATCACTTGAGCCTTGGAATTAGAGGCTGCAGTGAGCCATATTCACACTACTGCATTCCAGCCTGGGTGACAGGGCAAGATCTCGTTGTTTCTTTAAAAAGAAAAAAAAGAAATTAAGTTCTGATATATAGGCTACTATGAATAAATTTTGAAAACACTCCACTAAGAGAAAGAAGCTAGTCACAAAAGAACATATATTGTATAATTCCATTTGTATGAAATGTCCAGAATAGGCATGTCTATAGAGGCAGAAAGGAAATTTGGGGTTGCCTCGGGGCTGGGAGGGTTGAGAG
This sequence comes from Pongo abelii, assembly GCF_028885655.2. NCBI lineage: Eukaryota > Metazoa > Chordata > Mammalia > Primates > Hominidae > Pongo > Pongo abelii. The sequence goes on along the minus strand of NC_071990.2, from coordinate 39,056,495 downwards.
GAAATGGAGAATGACTAATGAGGACGGGTTTCTTTTGGGTGATGAAGATGTTCTAAATTGATTGCAGTGATGGTTGTGCAACTCTGTGAATATACTGAAAAGCATTGAGATGTACACTTTAAATAGGTGAATTGTATGGTATGTGAATTTTATCTCAATAAGGCTGCTAAAAAACAACAATTCGTGCCAGAAATAATTTGAGCCAGAAATTGGGGAAAGACAAATTAATGGGAGATGGGAAAGTGAAGACAGCATGTGCGAGCATTTGGAGAAGTCTGGTTGTAAATGAGAAGCAAAGGAAGAAGTGGGAAAGTGTCTGTTGGCAAGGAAAGCATGAGAGCATATTACACCGCTAGAGAGAAGGACCCAGTAGAGAGGACAATGCTGAAGATACAGGAGAAAGGAAAACTGGCGGAACAAGGTCACCGAGAAGACAGGTAGGCATGGAATCAACAGCTCATTTGGAGGACCTCAGTTTTGAAGAGAGGTGGAAACTTTCTCCATAGAACCCAAAGGAAGGAAAATTGGATGCAGCAGCAGTCAGCAATGTGCCAAGAGCTCTGATTGTGGAAATTATTTACATGATTTTAATTATGAATAATCCCTGTCACTCCATCAAAGCCATATTGCCAGACACTCCATGTCCTGCCAACCATTCTCTACTTTTCTCTGCCACGCCCTACGTTGTGGGACTCCCTCATTCTCTGATTTCCAGTTGGGTTTAACCCAAGAGAAGGCACCAAGAGAAGACAGGAGAGCTATAGGAGAGAGAAGGTGGGGTATTTCTTTCCCATTCCCTCCTTGCTTGGAGGTTGCATCTCTGGTAGAGCCCTGCCACATGGCTTCAGCTTTTACTAGGCTCTGAAAGCACAATTTTCTTCCCTGGTCCCTTCAACCCTAGTGGTGGTGATGACTTCCCACCACTGGGACTCCTGCGGTATCTCACCCTGCTGGGATCTTCACTGATACTGTCCCATATACAATCCCTGTGCCTCAACTCCATCCCTGTGTCTGAACTCTGATCAAAGAACACGTGCAAAACAAACTTCATTAATCCTTGCTGAATTGGGCCACTTCAGATAATCACAACGACCCACACTGCCATCATTACCAAAGCTAAGAAACTTAGACGTACACATTCCACTGCGCAGATGTCCTGTGTCAGCTGGCAACCCAATGGCTCAGCCACCTTCCTCTTATGTTCAACAAGTGGCAAAATAATGTCACTGCAAATACTACCTCTATAACACGTCATGAACAGTTGAGGCCACACAAAGTAAAGCATCCTGTCCTAATAAGGACTCCATCTCTTCTTGAGAAGACTCGCTAGTCCTTGAGGACTAAGACCATTCTTAAAACTCAGTAAGAAACAGACTGAATACTAAAGAAGTGCCTTACGGGCACGCCAGGGACTAGGAAACAGTTATATTGATTTTTTAATTTTGTTTTAATTAAGATATAATCCACATTCTACAAAACTAACCTTGTGAAGTGTGTAACTTACTGGTTTTTAGTATATTCACAGACTTGTGCAATCATGACCACTATCTAATTCCATAATATTCTCATCACCTCAGAAAGCATCCCTATACCAATTAGCAGTCACCCCATTTCCCCGTCTCCACAGCTCTGGCAACCACTAATGTGTTTTTGTCTCTATAGAGCCAAGTTGATTTTTTTTTCTTTTTTTTGAGACAGAGTCTCGCTCTGTGGCCCAGGCTGGAGTGGACACGGTCTCGGCTCACTGCAACCTCCGCCTCCCAGGTTCAAGCGATTCTCCTGCCTCAGCCTCCCAAGTAGCTGGTGTAATGCTAAAGGTTTTTGCCTTAGCCAAGCCAAAGAATTGGCGTGGCGGCTGCGAGTGATGGAGACACGGACTAAGAGAAAAAAAAGCTGTAGGCTTTATTGAGCGGAGTGACAGTACAAAGCTTCCACAGCGTGGAAGGGGTCTTGAGCAGGTAGCCAGTGTTATATTCTTTGATCACTTTTTAAACTTTTTAAGGCGGGAAATATGTGCGGCAGGGAGATGTTACTAGAGCGAGAAACAAAGACAATTAACATGTCTTAGATCTTGAGGAAAACCTGAATTCCAACTTAGGTTTCATCTACTTTATGACTTTGCAGCAGCATAGTAAAGGAGACAGGATCTCACAGTATTTTTACAAGGAATTGGAATTGGAAGCATGGATAAGGTCTGCTGGTCACAGACAAATGGGCAATTAACATTCCTTTTAGTTTCAGGGGAGGGGAAAGGGAGAGAGGGAGAGAGGACACAGGGAAGCTTACAGCAAAATTTTCGCTGTTTATAGCTTTCTTGGGGAAGAAAACATGCACAAATCCTGGTGTTAGGAATATTTTAAGCATATATCTTCCTTGTTATTTATCTAGGACTAAAGTAAGGCTTGAGGCAGGAAATGAGTGAGTTTCACAGCTTTCTGAGCCTTTACTCGACTTAAGAAGCCTAGCTGGCCACTCCTTTCACTGGGATTACAGGCATGCACCACCACCGCCCCCCCGCTAATTTTTGTATTTTTAGTAGAGATGGGGTTTTGCCATGTTGGCCAGGCTGGTGTCAAACTCCTCAGCTCAAATGATCCACCTGCCTTGGCCTCCCAAAGTGCTGGGATTACAGGCATGAGTCACTGCGTCCAGCCCCAAGTTGATTTTGTTGACAGAATTGCTAATACTCATTAATTATTTAACAGTGTTTAACTTGGATCATCACATTTCCTTGATTTTCTATTCCATTGCTACATCTATCGAGACAAAAGTTATCAGTTAGGCTCCAGTCAGGAAAACGGAAGACACACCAGCTATTGTAACAAATAAAATTAGAGAATTTAATATGGAGGATGGCTTAAACACAGTTAAAGTGCAGCAGGACAAGCCACAGACAAGAACCCCTCAGACACCGAGTTGTGGAGGGAAAGGGCTTTATTCAAACCGGGAGCATCGGCGGGCTCACGTCTCCAAAAACCGAGCTCCCAGAGTGAGCAATTCCTGTCCCTTTTAAGGGCTTACAACTCTAAGCGGGTCCCCATGAGAGGATTGTGATCGACTGAACAAGCAGTGGGTACGTGACCGCGGGCTGCATGCACCCGTAATCAGAACAGAACAGAACAGGACAGGGATTTTCACAATGCTTTTCCATACAATGTCTGGAATCTATAGATAACATAACCAGTTAGGTCAGGGGTCGATCTTTAACTACCAGGCCCAGGGTATGGTGCACGCTGTCTGCCTGTGGATTTCATTTCTGCCTTTTAGTTTTTACTTCTTTCTTTGGAGGCAGAAATTGGGCATAAGACAATATGAGGGGTGGTCTCCTCCCTTAAAAGGACCCAAAATGCTTACAGGGACACTGACGGCACACAGAGATATAACAGTTACAGCAGGAAGAAGCTAGCATCCCTAGGACTTGGGATGAGGATGGAGTTATTAGAACCTGGAGCAGAGAAGTGAGGGGGCTGCCCAGCCGGCACTGCTACCTCAGGAGCTCAGAGAGGGACCTCATGATGCTGGTACCGTGAAAGGCACACGGGGCTAGCTCTGGAAGGGCTGGGAAAGCCAGGCCTGTGACTAAGTGCTGTTGCCAGAGTGAAGAGTTGTTGTGGGTGCAGTAGTGTCAGGAACAGGAGGCAAATCAGGAAAGAGCAAGTCCCTTCTCCCTCTTCCAGCATCCTTCTAGCACACCCATTGGCAAATCCTAAAAGGAACCCAGCTTTCCAAGGAGGAAAGTACTATCAGCCGTAGGATCACAGGACAGAAAGAACAACTGGAAACTAACAGAAGAAAGCTTTTTAATAATTCACATAATCTGTCCTAAACCACCCTTGGATGCGCCAAGACAAGGAACACTGCCTTGACTGCAAATAGCCCTGGTTTTCAAATATGATCTGAAACGACAGTTTGGCCCAAACCAACTTTGTCTCAAAAAATTAGTGTTACATATATTGTGTTTCCAAAACTGATTGCAGTCAGGAGTGTGATACAACTTGCCCTGTCATTACAAATCATACTCTGGCTTCACTATAATGGCCACTTGCTGGTAGATTTGTGAGTTACTAGATCTTAGATCTTAGATCTAACTGTTACTAGATCTTAGATCTAACTGTTACTAGATCTTAGATCACTCCAGGGCAAGTGGCTGGGCATACTGCTTGACAAGCGTGCTCTTCAGAATTCTGCCTCCTGCATCTTGACTTACATGCTTTTTTTTTTTTTTTTTTTTTGAGACGGAGTCTTGCTCTGTCACCCAGGCTGGAGTGCAGTGGTGTGATCTCGGCTCACTGCAAGCTCCATCTCCTGGGTTCACGCCATTCTCCTGCCTCAGCCTCCCAAGTAGCTGGGACTACAGGCACCCGCCACCACGCCTGGCTAATTTTTTTGTATTTTTAGTAGAGACGGGGTTTCACTGTGTTAGCCAGGATGGTCTCGATCTCCTGACCTCGTGATCTGCCCACCTCGGCCTCCCAAAGTGCTGGGATTACAGGCATGAGGCACCATGCCTGGCAACTTACACTCTTGAGTCTTAGCACTACCACTGGATAATTATTGTATAATTGGTAGAGAGTTTTAGTTTGAGATGATGAAAAAGTTTTGGAAATAGATCACTGTGATGGTTATACAACATTGTGAATGTACCTAATGCCACTAAATTGTACTTAAAATGGTTAAAATGGTAAATGCTATGTTAGTATATTTTATCACAATAAAAAAGTTGCCAGCCAAAACAAAGAGTGGGGAGTGGGAAATGATTTTTAAAACTTAAAGAGACATTTCAATGAAATGTAATGCATGAACTTGTCTGGCTCCTAGTTCAGAGACAAACTCTAAAAAGACAATTTCTATTAAAGCTAAATATATTCATAATCTATGACTCGACAATTTCCCTTTGGGGTATGTTCCACCAAATTAGTGCTTAAGTCCACAAAAAAAAATTTACAAGAATGCTTAGTGTATAACCAAAAGCTATAAACAATCTAAATTCCCTCAAGAGTAGAATGAACAAATAAACTATACTAAATCCATATTATGTAACTATACAGCAATGAGAAGTTGAAACGAAAGAACGAATGTGTCACAACTGCAAAGATGAATCTCACACATATAACACTGAGCAAAAGAAGTCAGAAATAGAGAATATATGCTGCACCATTCCATTTGTATGAAGTTCAAAAACAGGCGAAACTAATATACAGTGATAGAAGTCAAATGGTGATTACTTTTAGGGGTGGGAAGGAGGTGTTACTGGCTGGAGTAAAGCACAAAAGAATCATTTGGGATACAGAAAGTGTTCCATATCTTGATCATGGAGATAGTTACAAGGGTATATCATATGTAAACATTCATTGAATGGTGCACTTAAAATTTGTGCACTTTTCTGAGTATATGTTATATCTCAATTTTTTTAAAGCATAGAAACTAAAATAAAAAGCAACCTGAAACCATAGCTTCTACGGGCTTTGTTTTTTCATAACCAAAAAAAAAAAAAAATTAAGGCCTTGGATCCCTCACAAGGATGAAAGGCTGGACATGAGACCTACCCCATCCCTACCCTTGCTTAATATCAGGTGAATCAAGGGCTAGGCCCTCAGGGAAAGAGTGGACTAGAAAGGAAAGTCAGCTACCTTGGTTGAGGCTCTGGGCTGGCGGGGAGCAAATTCTCCCTTGGAAATTTACAACTAGCTTACTCTTACATAGGTTTGGGGCTTGAGTTTATACAATCTATGAAGTTTTGGAAATTCTGTCCTCAGAAACTAACATAAAGTTGTCCCAACTTGGTAAAACTCCTAGGCACCACATAGAAATAAATAAAAAGAAACAGGTTCTCAACCAAGGCTGTCCAGCATTCCCACAAATAGATGTGTGTGCATTAGCTCCCAATCCAAAACTGTAAAAAACAGGAAGAAACAAGCCACTCTGGGCAAGAGTTGGTAGAAACAGCACAGAGCAGAATTAGACTCCCCCATTTTTTTCAGATAGTGAAATTATGTTGTAAAATACAAAATATTTTTTAATGTCTAAAGAAAAATAGAATAAAAACATGAGAAAAAGATTACAGATATTTGAAAAAGAATATAAAATAACATCTAGAAATAGATAAGTCAATAAATTTTACAAAGAGGGCAGGGAGTAGAAGTATTTCCAAAAATATTAATAGTTACAATTAATGTAAATAGGTCAAAATTACCAGTTTTTTAAAAATAGACTTTCAGAATAGATTAAAAATAAAACACAGTTAAATGTTCTTTACGAGAATCTAAAATAGGAGAAGCCAAAAAGGATGAAAGTCATAAAATGGAAAAAGACACATCTGAAAAATAGTAACCTGAAAAAAGCTGGTATAATTACATCAATATCAAACAAAATAAAACTTAAGGATAAAAAACTTAATCAATAATGATAGAGGAACAACCAATCCAGAAAATATAATCATCTTAAACTTGAACACACCAAGAACAGGATGTTAAAATGGGTCATCTCATGGGCAAGGTGGCTCACACTTATAATCCCAGCACTTTGGGAGGATGAGGTAGGAGAATCACAAAAACCCAGGAATTCTAGTCTGCAGTGAGCCATGATCTTGCCACTGCACTCCAGGCTGGGTGGCAGACCTCATCTCAAAAAACTAAATTAATTAACTAATTTAATGTAATGGGTTGTTTAGTGTTGTCTCAGTTACAGTCAAGACCCCAAAACTGAGAACAAATAATTTTAAGTCTGGGCATGGTGGCTCACACCTGTAATCCCAGCACTTTGGGAGGCCAAAGTGGGTGGATTGCTTGAGTTCAGGAGTTCAAGACCAGCCTGGGTAACATGGTGAAATCCTGTCTCTACAAAAAAAATTTTTTTAATTAGCAAGTTGTGGTGGTAGGCACCTGTAATCTCAGCTACTTGGGAGGCTGAAATGGGAAGATCACTTGAGCCCAGGAGGTCAAAGCTGCAGTGAGCCATGACCACACCACTGCAGAACAACTTGGGTGACAGAGCAAGACTCTGTCTCAAAAAAAGAAAGAAAGAGTTCTGTTCAAGACATAAATGTATGTCTTGAATTTATAAGAGAGGTTGTGGGCCTTGAAAATGTTTAGACAGAGTTCCTGTCTTTGTACTTTTGAGTCAATGGAAGATAAATAGGTATCCAAATAGTTTCAACATAACACAATGCTGAAGAGGTTAGATTTTATCCAGCAAGGAATATGTGTCACTGCCAAGAAGGATTTAAGCTGGGGCATTTCACAATCAGATTTGTTGGCAATGTGGATGGATGTATCAGGGCAAACATGGAAGCAGCGAGACTAGTTGGATCACAAAATGAATTGCTGAAGTCAAAATGAGCAGTAAGGGCCTGACCTAGAAAGGGAAAGAACAGGCTGAAATTCAAGCAAAATCTGAGCAAGAAAAAAATCCTAGGCTAGGAGTGGTGGCACATGCCTGTAATCCCAGCACTTTGGGAGGCTGAGGCCGTGGATCACCTGAGGTCGGGAGTTCAAGACCAGCCTGGCCAACATGGCAAAACCCCATCTCTACTAAAAATACAAAAATTAGCTGGGCGTGGTGGTACACGCCTGTAATCCCAGCTACTTGGGAGGCTGAGGCAGGAGAATCACTTGAACCTGGGAGGCAGAGGTTGCAGTGAGCCAAGATCGCACCATTGCACTCCAGCCTGGGCAACAAGAGTGAAACTTCATCTTAAAAAAAAAAAAAAAAAAAAAAAAAAAAAGTCCTGGCTAAGCCTCTCAGGACTGGCTGGATATAGGAAATGAAGGAGTGAGGAAAGAAGTCCAGATGATTCCCAGGTTTCTGAGTGACTTAGAGGGAAAGTATGTTGGAGTTAAAGCCATGAGAAAGATGGTATGACCCTGGTAGCCATGCACAGTGGAAGAAGAGCTGTGAACCACTTACAGAGCCCCACGAAACACCAGCATTAGGCTGAGGATATCAACAAAATGTTAGTCTAGGGTGTAGCCAGGGCTCTTGCTGTTGAAGGCATGAAAGTCCTTGGAGTACAGACTGTCCACAAAAAAAAAAAAAAAGTCTAAATGCTACTGACCCAGGTTTCTACTTTTAGACTGAAATTTCTCATTTTAGGTTTATAGGCTAATATTTTTGTGATTCTAATTTAATGAACAAATGCATACCTCATTGAGGGTCAACATATCTTCTACTTTGGTAGCACCACTTTCAGGCAGAGAAATCAACACAGTTTTGGCTATCTCCTTCAGAACTGTATCAATATGCATTTCACACAAGTCACTGATCTACAAGGAAGAAAAATGTAAGAAAAAAAAACTCTTCTATCCTTTAGAGCTAGGTTTTCATCCAAAAGAGGCTTGAGTTATAAATTAATTTAGAAGGCTAAATGTAGAAACTTGCATCTTGAGCCAAGGATAATTTGGTGAACATTTTAGGAAGACATCTGCAAAGAAAGCTTGACATAAAACTAAATTTTTCTTGAGCAATAACATGTGCCATAACCTTATTTGTGTTATCTCCTTTAATCCTGATTCCAGCACAGGAGGCATTGATATTCCAGTTTTACAACTAAAGACACCAAGGCTCTGAGAAGTAAAGCAACCTTGGAAGGAACACATAGCTAGTAACAGGCAGAGAACCCTACCCAGGCTTATCTAACTCCAAAGCCTCTGAGTTTGTGTATTACACCATGCTGCCATGATACACAGACCAGCACATCTAAAATGACAGGCTTGTTCTATGTAGCCAACATGTCAGAAATCAATAGACAATCTTCAATTTGATGATCATCTCATCTAGTTAATATTAAATGCATTAATATTAATATTTAAGCACTCTCCTCTGCCACTTTTGACGGTCTATAATTACCCCATATTCTAAGCTACAGTGTGAAGTTGAACCATCATTTCAACATATTAGACGCAAGGTAATTCAGGGATAAGAATAAAGCAAACTTAAATGAAGACCCCAATCCAGTAAAAGAAATATAAAGCTTTTTTTTTTTTGAGACGGAGTCTTGCCCTGTCACCCAGGCTGGAGTGCAATGGCATGATCTCGGCTCACTGCAACCTCCGCTTCCCGGGTTCAAACGATTCTCTTGCCTCAGCCTCCCGAGTAGCTGGGATTACAGGTGCCCGCCACCATGTCCAGCTAATTTTTGTATTTTTAGTAGAGACGGGGTTTCACCATGTTGGCCAGGCTGGTCTCAAACTCCTGACCTCGTGATCCACCCACCTTGGCCTCCCAAAGTGCTGGGATTACAGGTGTGAGCCACTGTGCCCAGCCCAAAGCATGATATTTTAAACCTAATGGATGTCCTTTTAGTTAAAAGTCATACCCTTTAAAGAGCTTTCATAATAATCAAACTATTACTTATATCCTGAGTATATATGTTGATAGCTTTTTAAATGTATAGATCATACCTTCTTTAAAAGTTGATTGAACATATCCAAAACTAATTCAACTTCTTGAAAGAAGCTTTCCAGTGTTAAAGACGACCATGTTAACACTGTGAGTCCTTGCCTCAACACAGATTCCACCTAGAAACGGTAAAAACACAACTGTTTCTATTATTAACAAGAACATCTGCACTTATAGAAGAGGATTTATCACCTGCAAATATTATATGTTATATTTTCTTACATATATTTTCCCTCTATTACACCTAATAAAGATGACTTTTTATTTTTAACCATCTTTGGCTGTCCAGGAAACAATCATGAATTTTCAGAAAAAATGCTCATGATTTAGATTTAGTTGTTTTTTCAAAGGCAACGAAACTTAGATAAGAAATTCTGCAGAAAAAAAAAAAAACAGAGCTATAAAATTGAACTAGAAGGATGAAGGGTCTAAAGAAGAATAGATGTTCCAAAATCCATAATTTATAGAACTGAAATCTAATTTTAAATAACAGGAAAATCAATATAAACCTTCAGCAATACTAACCTTTTTCATTTTTGGGGTCATCAGATTGACAAACACAGAAGGCACTTCCTGACATAACTCATCATAATATTGCAGAAGACCCTGTAAGAAGTTGAAATGGCATGTTTTATTTTAATTCATTTTAAAGTAGCAGTCACATTTTGATTCATGCCAGGAAGGCTTCAAAATCCCAGTTTCCTCATAGTCCTGTCATCATGACAGCTGCCCATTTAAACTTATGCTGATTTACCATACTTTCTCTGTACCTGTAAATTACCTGAGCATCTCCTTTAAACAAGTCAATAGCAATTTCTACATCTTCATTTTTCATATTTATCACTTGTCTTTCTAGATGTATATTAAGTAGTTTGAATTATTATCTTTTTGTGGTATCTGTCATTACACATTTCCTCTTTTGTTCCTTATCTTCTGATGCATTAAAACCTACTCATCTTATCACTGATGCCACACTTGCTTTCTCGAGTCAAAATAAATTTAGCTTTTCCACACAAACAGAATAAGCTTTTATATTATCTCTTAGATGTTGTTTTAGAGATGATCCATGATGATCAATTTTTTACTATTTTGTAATTTACTACACTGTGGTGTGGGAAATGCAGATTCAAGTTACTTTATCTCCAAATTAATAATCTTAAACTGTTTCAAACTGTTTCAATTTTTACCTAATAGTTTCAAAGCTCTTGATTCCTCTTTCCCCTTTATACATTACTTGTAGTTGAAGTTTTATTTATACTTGACACTGGCTAAAGAACTTTGACTTTCTTGATATTGTTCAATACTAGCTAAAATCCTGCAAGATGTAATGCAAACTATATTAGCTTCGATTTATAACAGTATATTTAAACCCAATCCTCCAAAGTCACAGCTAGCCAGTAAAAAAGCTCATGCATGGCTTTTGATGCCAAATCCAGTTTCCACAATACCAATGTTACTCTAGTTTTTTCAAAAAAAAGACAATTAAATACTATTTTGGTAAGAGCTAAACTATTAAACTGTTGGAAGACAACATGCCATAAATCTTCATGACTTTGGATTTGAAAAAGGTTTCTCAGCTATGACACCAAAAACACAAAAGACAAAGTAGATAAATTAGACTTCAGCAAAATTTAAAATGTTTGTGCTTCAAAGAACACCATCAAGAAAATGAAAATACAACCCAAAGAATGGGAGAAAACATTTGCAAATCGTATATCTGATAAGGGATAGTATTTAAAACCTAAAATGAACTTTATAACTAAAAAAATAGACAAATACTCAATTAAAAAATGAGCAAAGGATCTGAATAGATGCTGCTGAACGAAAGTATGCAAAAGGTTAGTAAGCACATGAAAAGATGCTCAAAAATCACCAGCCATTAGGGAAATGAAACAAAATCAAAAGGAGATACCACCTCACACTCACCAGGAGGGCTATCATAAAAATGGCAAACAATAGGCCAGGCGCAGTGGCTCAGGCCTGTAATCCTAGCACTTTGGGATGCTGAGGTGGGTGAGTCACAAGGTCAAGAGATCGAGACCATCCTGGCCAACATGGTGAAACCCCGTCTCTACTAAAAATACAAAAATTAGCTGGGCATGGTGGCACACACCTGCAGTCCCAGCTATTCGGGAGGCTGAAGCAGGAGAATCGCTTGAACCCAGGAGGCGGAGGTTGCAGTGAGCTGAGATCATGCCTCTGCACTCCAGCCCGGCGACAGAGCAAGACTCCAACAACAACAACAAAAAAAAAACAGGAAAAGTCTGTAATTTATTTATTATATTATTGATTATAAAATTATCAATTTTGTACCACAGGAATAGAGTTCATTTTCTCATTGACTAATCAGCTGTTCCATTAATGTCTGTATAGTTATCTTATAACTCATATTTAATCAGTTCTCTATTGTTGGAGTTAGACTCCAGTCTTTTGCTATTACTAATTGTACTGGAAAAAAATGTCCTTGCATTTATATATTTTCCTGCATTCCAAAATACATGTCCACAGCCTGCCAAGAAAAGCAAAGATGAGTTAATGCAGCTTGCTATTTTAACTGGCTTTCTAAAGAAATTCTGATGTTATTTAACTCTTGTCAAACATTTTAGAAACAATGTGTTAGGATCTGAATATACTTTGATTCGACCTTTGAATCAAAGATTGAATCAATCATCAACCTTTGATGGCACTTTTTTTTTTTTTTTTTTGAGATGGAGTCTTACTCTGTCATCCAGGCTGGAGTGCAGTGGAGCAATCTCGGCTCACTGCAACCTCCACCTCCCGGGTTTATGCAATTCTCTTGCCTCAGCCTCCTAAGTAGCTGGGATTACAGGCGTGCACCACCACACCCAGTTTCGTCATGTTAGCCAGGCTGGTCTTGAACTCCTGACCTCAAGTTATCCACCCACCTCGGCCTCCCAGAGTGCTGGGATTACAGGCATGAGCCACTGCACCCAGCAGTACATTTTAATGTCAGTTTTTGCCCACCGTTTTCATTTTGTTAGATTTTAGTTTGCCGCACTAGTGAACTTTAATTGAAATAATGCTCCTTTTTGCCCCACAATGTTGAGAATCATCTCTACTTGTATTGTATAGTCACCCCACTTTATTAATTTATATCTTATAAATATTCTAGGATAAGTATATTATAAAATTTAATGCACAAGATCTATAAAATTATATTAAGAATAGTTTTTGAAACTTGCTATTTTGTCACTGTCATTATCCAGAAACCTAAATCTGATTTCTGATAATCTTCTCACTTTTTGCTTTCCATTTCCAATCTTTTCTTTGGTTTGCAAGTCAGTATTTTAATTCTATCAAGAATCAACATATTAACAAATTTTCCCTCAATGCCATGAAGCTTAACTGCAGGGATATATATATATATATTTTTTTTCTTTTACCAAAAAGCTCCTTCAAAAATAATTAGAAAACATAATCTATCTTACCTGCAAATACAGTTTGTCTGCTTTCAATTTGCTTTCCAATTTTAGCAATCTCTTTGCCTGTTCTGGTACATCCAACTTCATTTTTATCATACATTTAGTTTCCCGAACAACTTCCAAAATTTTGGGATCAAAATTAACCAGCAACTTCCCTGTTTCTGGATGTCGCACAAAAAGCGTGGCTTGTAAAGCTACAAATAAATAATGATTGACATTACTCATTCTGAATTTCCTTTCTGCTTCCAGCTCTGTTTAGATTTCTGTCTTGCCCCCTGGACTACTAACTTCTTGAGGGCAAAGGAAATGTTTTGGATGCTCCAGGTGCTAAGGCACAGCATCTGGCACATAGTGAATACTCAAAACTAAGATAAATGAATGAAGAGTGTCTGCAAAGCCATAAAATCAGATCCAGGGACAGAAACTTTGACCAAGAATGGTGCTTTGTGCTATGAATTGCAATATTTTTCTGAGTGGGTTGAATAGATCTATGTCAGTTTATCTTATGGATTATGACTTCACCCCTGAGGAAGAACCAGAAGATGGTTAGAATCACAAAAGATCCCCACCTCATTTCAAACTCTTTCCCACTCAGACCCCAAACTGTCTTCTTTAAAGAGGTTTATTTAAATTAAATCTCCATCCTGAATTTCTGATAATTAGGCTCAAAATCAGTAAGAAATATTTATTAAATACCATTGAGTTGTGAACTCCTAGAATGGAGGGAAGATGTTTTACACTACATCTCACATAAACATCATTCATATAAACAAGCATTTTCAGATATCTATTTTATTATGAATTGAAATACATAAGCCCAAGCAGTTCTTACTGGGTAGCCTTAGATTATTTGTTAGCTTAACATGAAGAACTTCTACAGGCATAATAATAAAACACTCATTATAGACTAGCATGTGCTAGTTTGAATTACATCTTGTATTAACAAACACTACTAACATAAGAATTTTATCACAATCACCAAATCTTCCAAACCTCACATTGTTTTGTTGAATGTGGCCACATCAAACTTCTAGTAAAATAAAATAGTTTGTATTATCTCTTTGAACTTAATTGACTTTTACTCATCAGATAAAATTAGTCTTGATATGGCCCTTAATGATGCAGGTTTTCAACCTAAATGACAATTTCAACTTAAAATTTTATCCAACTCACTTAGAATCTTTTTAAGATGGGTTAGAAATCACTTATCCTAACAGAAAACCAAGCGCTGCATGTTCTCATTCATAAGTGGGAGTTGAACAATGAGAACACATGGACACAGGGAGGGGAACAGCACACACCAGGGCCTGTCAGGGGGTGGGGAGCAAGGGGAGGGAAAGTATTAGGACAAAGTACCTAATGCATGCGGGGCTTAAAACCTAGATGACAGGTGGACAGGTGCAGAAATCCCAGAACTTAAAGTAAAATAAAAATAAATAAATAAATAAATCACTTATCCTACCAAGGAAATTCCAAAAGAACTTTTGAACATTTAAATCTGTCTTCCTTGAAACTGTACTGAGCTTGCTTGAAAAGACAAAAAGGTCAAGACAACCAAAACAGACCAATAATGACAGCCAGGAAGTCTGCTCCGGGACAGGATGAGCATTTCATCCTATGTGAATCACCATCAGAGAAACTTTACTGAGCAACCAACTAAAGGAGGCTGATGCTACATATCCAATTATTACTACAAGCTCCTATGTGGCCAAGTACAGTCACATCACTAGGACAAAGGAAGCCTTCCAGAGCAATTCATTTCTGAAATGAAATGAAAGAAGTTAAAGAATTCTACTGATTGTTTGTTTTACTTGTGAAAAAACACGAAAGAATTCTACTTCATATTGCAAGTATGAAAGAATTCTACTTCATATTGTTTACATGTGATCACTTCTCCTGGGCATCAATCCATGGCAATGAGTATAGTGCACCCAATAGAGGCCAACTGATGTTCTCAAGGGGAACAAACTCTTCTGAAAACTTGATAAAATTATTACTCATCAAGATTGTCTAATGTCTACTTATTGGACATTTTTTAAATATTTTAAGAGCCCCCAAGCATGCCTGGCATCATTCTTGGCACTGTTAGAAACAGTACAGTATAATGGTTAAGAAAACGGATTTGGGAGCCAGACTATCTGAATTTGAATGAGCTGTGTGATCTTGGGCAAGCCACTTAATGTGTCAGTGCCTCAGTTTTCTCATCTGTAAAACAAATCTAATAATAGTTCCTTGTAAGGTTGCTGTTAGGATTAAAGTAATTTTAATCCTAATTAATACTGTAATGTGCTGAGACAAAGCCTGGCACACGGTGAGCACTGCATAAATGTTAGCTATGACCATTTTTTAAAGGATATCAGATGAAACAGACATAGAGGGTAACCTTGGAATGTGTAGGGAACACAGGGTAGATCTACAAAGCAGTAAGTGTCATGAGAAAGAGCTACAGATAAAGTATGTGGTGGGCTCTGGAGGAATTATTATTTTCTGCCAGAAAGAACAAGGAAAGGCTGTATGAAACAGGTGACTGTAGAGCTTGTTTTTGAATATGTGCAGATAAGAGAAAGTGCATTGGGGGCAGAAAAACCACGAGGAGAAAAAGAAAATTAAGTGCATGGCATTGTAGAACCAAAACAAAACCAGTATATGCTTCAGTTGTTAAAAATTCTCTTTTGCCTTTTTCCATAGTCTGAGTTTTAAGCTCCCCTCGAAGTTCCTTTGAGAGTTTTGCTCCATAAACAGGCTTTCTTTAGAGTCCACAGGGTCCTACCATATAGCACAGCACCCAGAAACAGCTGGCCTGATAAAAGTGGCTTATTAAAGGCTTACCTACGGTTCCTGTTAGGGACGACACCCTGCGGGGGTTTGGGGCACTGTCCTCTAGGATGCAGGTATGCTGTGAATCAATGGCCTGTAGATAAGTGCTGTGTCCCCACACAGCTAAAATACATGAGTTCTGGAACCAAGACGCAGAAGTAGGAGTGACTCCTCTTACCATCGTTCCAGCAACCCACCTGCAGAACTTGTGCTTCCTGCGCCTGCAATGCTGTGCTCTGCTGAGGTGGAGACCCTGGTTTGGGAGGGAGAAAACTTTCTACTAAGGGACCCAGTAAGGGGTCCACCAAGGTCACGGATAAGAGTTTAGGGTTGAGATTATAACTAAGAGCTTAAGGTTAAGATGAGACAAAGCAGGAATCTGAACTGACCAACCATTGAGCCCACACAAAAACAACATCCCAGAGGGCTGGATAATGGCTAAGAACCATCCCGGCTCACATTTAACTCCGCCCAAAGCCTTGGCAACACATAAGCCCTCCCCTCATAGGCACGCAGACACAGTGCACTAAAATGCTTTGTTTACTGGAGCTCAAACCTGAAATTAAATTCAGTAATAAAAAAAGGGAGAAAGTAAAAGAGAGACACAGGAAGGAAGGGAAGCAGGGAGAGAGGAAAGAAGGCAGGATGCAATTTTTTCTCTCCAGAATGGGACTGAGATTTGAATCTATACCATGATACAACTGAATATGAACACATTCATAAAGTCTGGAGAAATATCCCTAAAGATATTTCTACTTTCAAATACTGTTTTTCAGTGGAAAGTCCTAAGTTAAGTATGTCAACTTCAAGGTCATGATCATTTTCACTTATAAAATCAGAATATTATTAACAACTGTAAACAAATAAACCACTGTAGCATCCCTAAATCTAAATTGTAACTATCCTAAGATCATGTGGAAGGGATGGAAAAAGTTCTCCAGAACTATGAACTCATTCAAAATCACCTAATCCCTACTTTGTAGGCTCATGGCAGTGTTATACACACCATAATGTAACTGTGAAATCTCTCTGATCCAGGCTGTGTGATAGACCACCTCGAATTCCACCAACACATAGGAGATCTTGTTATACTGACGGATGACAGCTTTACCGTCCGGACTTGATAAAATGTCTGAGTTTTTCTGTTTTTTTAAGGGAAAAGAAAGATTTACTTTAAAAGACTGCTGAATGTTTTTATATCCAAATAATGAAAAGTATTTATATGTAAAATGATATCAAATAATTATGCTACCAGTTTAGATTCTGCCTCACAGTAAAACAGAGATGGGGAAGGCCATATCAGCAAGAAGCAGAAGTAGGGAAACATTATCAGTATATAGAGAGATGACTGGAAAAGGAAAGAAAGGGTTTAGAAAGAGAGAGGTCTCCAGCCCCACAGCCTGCCCCAGGAATTCAGTGTCTCTACCTCCTTTTCTGATCCCATCCCACTGTTCTGGACAAGATATAATTGACTGATGTTCCTTGAACCGTGAATAACAGGGCAAATTCCTAAATTCCAGCACACAAAAAAAGGTCACCACATATCAAACGATAAAAATAAAATTTCTTGGCTGGGTGCCGTAGCCCACGCCTGTAATCCCAGCACTTTGGGAGGCCAAGGCAGGTGGATTACCTGAAGTCAGGAGTTGAAGACCTGCCTCGCCAACATAGCGAAACCCTGTCTCTCTAAAAATACAAAAAAATTAGCCAGGCATGGTGGTGGGTGCCTGTAATCCCAGCTACTCCAGAGGCTGAGGCAGGAGGATTGCTTGAACCCAGGACGCGGAGGTTGCAGTGAGCCGAGACTGTGCCACTGCACTCCAGCCTGGGCGAGAGAGCAAAACTCCATAATAAATAAATAAATAAATATTTTAAAAATAAATAAAATTTCTTTATTTAAGAATCAAAAGATTTAGGTTTCGATTCACATGTCAAACAGGGCAATCTCTGCCCTCCCACCACAAAGTCAATCAGCAACTGAGTCCCCCGAGTAGGGACTCAGGGTTTTAATTTTTTTTTAATATTCAGAACAATGACACAAATGATAGCAGCAAAAGAGAAACAACAGAATCTTCATATTTAATAATGCTTAAATAATACAATTACTTGCAAAACTACTGCTTTGTAGTTATGTTGTTCTATATTTAAGCAAAAGACACGAGATCAAGCAAACCAACTCCGCCTTGTGACTCTATCTCTTAAATAAAATTTAAGAAAATAATAAGGACAAAGAAAAGACAAACTGGCAGTTTCAGAATGCCAACAGGGCCCAAGACTGTCCTGTTTTTCAGAAATCTAATAATCTGAAGGACATAGAGAATGAATCAACTGTATTATATTCCGCTGTCAGTGGCAGTTCTTCATACAGGAATACACTCTTTGGGTTCATCTTCACCTTCACTGAGTATATATCAGTGACCTATCTGCCCATACACAGAAGTAAGCTTCTGTGCTAGGCCTGTACTTTATTGTGTTTTCAAATTTTTTATTTTTATTTTTTAAAAGGCTTTACAAAGTGTCCTGTGTTATTAAAAGACATAAATGTATAAGATTCACTGACTTTGAGATAACTGTAATTAGACTGGCTTATCTACTAAACCTGAAGGAATTGACTTTGTCTCTCTCAAGTATATTTATAAACTAAATTTTCCTTGCCTGGTAAAAGAATTGGCTCGTTGTTGGCTACTTTAGTGCACACAAATATTATAGGATACGATATATTTGTTATATTAAAACCACCAAAATCCACATATTAAAATTTAATTCTTGGCTTACAAAGAAATAATTGATGGGCTCACTTATCCGGCGATAGAGCTGCCTCACCCAGAGTATTTTTCCCGCTATAGGGGGCATGTTGCGAGCAAGAGGGGGGTCATCTTTCTGAGAATGATAAAGCTGTAATTAAAAATCTGATGTTAATGTTTGAATTCAATACAAGGGAGAAGGGAAAAAATATATACAGCTATATTTGTATTGTTTTATCATTATTCATGTTTTATATACAGTAGGTAGTCAATAAATATGTAAATGCACATCCGAGGTAACCTGAGACTTTGAAACAATGATGTTGACCATATACGACACTTAATTTTCTCTTCACCTTTATTTCCTATTACATGTATTTTTTTTTCCTGCCCTTATCCCAAATTTCAAGGAGGTATTCAAAAGGAGCACATAGCTACATATTAATATCTGTCATAATAGTATCTAGAGCCCATATTTCTATAGGCAAAAATACTAACTTAAACGGGCTTTGCTATACACACACCAGAAAACGGTGGCAATAAGATAGTTTTTTTTTAACTTTTATTTTAAGTTCAGGGTTGCATGTTTGTTTGTTTGTTTGTTATATAGGTAAACTCGTGTCATGAGGATTAGTTGTACAGATTTTTTCATCACCCAGGTGTTAAGCTTAGTGTCCATTAGTTGCTTTTCCTGATCCTCTCCCTTCTCCCACCCTCCAGTAGGCCCCAGTGTCTATTGTTCCCTCCTTTGTGTCCATGTGTACTCAATGTTTAGCTCCACTTATAAGTGAGAACATGTGGTATTCAGTTTTCTGTTCCTGCACTAGTTGGCTTAGGATAATAGCCTCTAGCTTCATCCATGTTCCTGCAAAGGACATGATCTCATTCATTTTTTTTTTGGATGCATAATATTCCATGGTGTATCTACCACATTTTCTTTACCCAGTCTACCATTGATGGGCATTTGGGTTGATTCCATATCACTGCTATTGTGAATAGTGCTGCAATGAACATATGTGTGCATGTGTCTTTATGACAGAACGATTTATATTCCTTTGGGTACATACTCAGTAATGACAAAAACAAGCAATGAGAAAAGGACTTCCTACTCAATAAATAATGGTGGGATAACTGGTAAGATCACAGCAAAGAGGTGTAAATCTGGCTGTCCAGCAATATACACTGTCTAGCACCTTCCCACACAGAAGGGAGCGTCAATGCTCCTTAGCAGTGAAAGAATCACTCTGAAAAGCTTGGCATGAGACAACGATGGCAAATATTTCCAGATTTTTTTTCTTTTTGTGCTAATGTACCATTTTATTTATAAACATGACACTTGCCTTCTTAGTAGCATCAAGTTCAGCCACATAGTACTGAAGAATACGCTCTATTGTGTGGTTTATTTCTAATCGAAGACAGGGAATGTTCAGCTTCTGAAACCTAAAAGTAATCGAAGCTGAATGATTAAAAAGTAAATGAGAAATATACTTAAGAATTGCTGTCATACTAACCATCCATTCATTCATCTGACAAATATTCATACCAGCCCTCATTCATTGTCCTAGGATAAAGCAATGAACAAGATAGGAGGTACAGTTCTAGTTCTCTTGGAACCTACAATTATCTTATGGAAAAGACAGACATCTGCCAAGAGTAACAAAAATAATTATTTAAATTACAAATGGGTCAGAAATGCCTATAACTAAGAGAGAGCTAGACAAGTCTGGGGATCCAAGTAAGACACTCTGAGAAAATGATAAATAGATTACAAGATGAGTGAGGAGATGGCTTAGCAAAGACGGAAGAGAACACATTGACTCTCCCTTTGCCAGTTTTAATTCCATATAATTCCATATAACCATATAACCATAATCATAAAAACAACTTTGTCAGCTAAATGTCACTTCCATTCAGAGACTGAATGACACACAGGAAATACTAAAAACTACAACTTTCTGGTAATAAAATGAATTGACACCAGGATACTACAGGTAAAAAGAGAGAGACAGAGACAGAAAGAGAGAGACAGAGAGAGAGAGACAGAGACAGAAGTCGCCAAGAAAATGGTACTTGCCATCTGTGCAGTACTGTCACATGTCAAAATCATGTTATTTCTGTTTTGACTTTTTTTACAATGGTGTCACCAGGTCTCCATCATTACAGCCGTGGAACCATGCAAAGCCAGATCCAACACTAGATCCACTGGCTCTCAGGGAAGAGTTCCACAAGCGTCCCTGACACAGGTCTTGAGCCCTCCCTGTGCTGAAAGGGAAAGGCTTCTAGTCCCGCTTAGCCCTCTAATCTGGGATTCCTCGCCCTTTGAGAGAGTAGTGCTGTTAGGATAGAGGGAAAGGAAGCTAAAGGAGAGAAGATTTCAGCTGCTCATACCATAAAAAAATGTGGGGGATAGATAACTCAGTGAGATGATGAATGTGTTATCTGGCTTGGTTGTAGTAACCATTTCACTACATATTTAAAAATATCATGTTGTACACCTTAAGTATACACAATTTCTTTTAAGGTGCAGGAGCCCTCAGGAGGGAAAATGGAAAGTTTTGGAATCTATTATTCTTAGATAATCTCACTTTCAGAAATTCTTTCAGTATGTAGAAGTAAACATTATTTGCTCCCTTTCCAACAATACCTATAAAATTAACCCCAAACATATGACATGGCTGGGGGCAGGGAGGGGAAACATGAGAAATAATTTCATTTTCTTGTTGAAGGACTTCCTGCTACCAAAAAAATGCAATTAGAACATATCATTCTTTATTTCAAATTTTTACCAGTCTATTTAGTGGTAATTGACAAGTTTATGTTTGTAAGTTTTAAGGTTTATGTAGGAGAGATTTCCAACAACATCCTAATTTGAAATTGTATTTTCAGATTTAAAGTTATCCCCCCCAGAAACTACACTGCTTAAAGTGTTATGAATACCTTTGAAGTAGCTGAAGAGCCTGCTGAGAAGATAAGATTTTCCCAAAACTACTGTTCATAAATGCCTGTATTTGTACCTAAAATAAAATATTAATATTTAAATGATTTTTGGTGTTAAAGAGATTGGTTTTGTTTAACAACAATTAATGCCTTTCCTACAGAATTAAGATAACCTCAAGCCTCAAACACATCTACCATCTAAGCATCAAGAACTGCATCATCCAATATGATGGACTTTGGCCATATGTGGCTACTGAGCACTTGAAATGTCACTACTTAGAAGCAAGATGTCTGTAAATGTAAAATACAGGCCAGATTTCGAAGACTTAGTACAAAAAAGAGAATGCAATATATCTCATTAATGATTTCATATTAACGACGTTAAAATATTTAACATATTGGGTTGAATAGAGTCTTTATTAAAATTAATCTCACCTGCTTCTTTTTACTTTTATTCAGTGGCTACTAGAAAAATTAAAATGACATGTGGTTTGCCTTTGCAGGTCATTACCAATTGGATATTTCTGATCTAGAGAATTTACAAAAGGAGTGAAGGTCCCTTACAAGCATTTTTCTTTGGGATATATAGAACTTTAGGTAGAGTAGTGTAATGACGCTATAGACACCAGGGCCAGCAGATGTCATTTTCTGACATTGCTGCTCTCAGAAACCTCTTTGCCACTGCTAAGGACGTACAAGAAGTAGAAAATGTTCTTTCAAGAGTCCCACCATTGGCCCAGAGTGGTGGCTCATGCCTGTAGTCTCAGCCTTTTGTAGGGGGAGATGGGAGGATAGCTTGAGGCCAGGAGTTCAAGACCAGCCTGGGCAACATAGCAAGAACCCATCTCTATAAAAATAAAAATAAATAAATATTCCCACCATCCCTAACAGTGAACTCCAAACTCCCGGTACCCAAAAGATGGAACTGAACCATTCTTTGCAAATTATTTGTATGTATAGATCATATTGGTATAGTCTATTAATATATACCACATCCATAAATCAAACATTGGAAAAGGAAGAAAAATTAAAACACTGATGCCTCAAGTAAGTTATTTAACTATTAAAAGGTTAATATTGCTGTAATTTACTGAAAGCTAAAATTTGAATCTAAGACCACAATAAAGTCTTTATAACATATAATCTTTCTTAATAAATCGTAAAAATAATTTAAGAGATAACAAGTTTTTCAAAAATTCCCATTGCCATAAAGATTTAACTTTTGAAGCATTTTGGAAGCAAACTCCACCCTACCTAACCAGCCAAACACTAAAAGTAATAATTAAAATATAATATATCTTCGTATCAAAGAGTCTAACTTTCAAAAACTGAAAGGAAATCTATGCCAAAACACAAAACATGTTATCGTTAGAGTGGTAGAGTTTTAGGATCTTTCTTATGTATTTATATTGCCCAGGTTACACGTAATGTAGTTTTTAAAGAATTTTTTAAATACATGAGAAAAACATCTGATTTTTCTCACTTTCATGGCAAGGATATCAGACTTAAAAAGTGTACAAAGTATATTCTTATCCCTGCTTGTGTCTCCAGGAAATTCTGCAGCAAGAGGAGACCATTCCCTTGGGCTAAACGTAGGTTAACAAGTAGTTTCAGTTAACAGTAGAGAGTAACTGAGGTCATATAGCCCAAAAGGTGAGAGAAAAACATCTTACAGTCTCATCTGACATACTTTCTGACTACCCTTCATCCATCTGGTGTCCCTTAATCTGTGACACACAGGATATGAATGCCTCTTCAGAGCTGCCCTCTATAGCCGCAGAGAGAATGCAGGCATAAAGCATAAGGCCACAGGAAGAGTGATCCATCTTCCTAATCTGTTCTCAAATCTCATCACACTTGATAAAGAATAACGTTTACAAATGCTCTCTTGAGCTGGAAAAATAATATTGGCTCCTCGGCACAAGAAGCAAATACAAATTTTAATGTATATTAAAAATAAGGCCGGGTGCAGTGATGCCTGTAATCCCAGCACTTTGGGAGGCCGAGGTGGGTGAATCACCTGAAGTCAGGAGTTCAAGACCAGCCTGGCCAACATGGCGAAACCCCGTCTCTACTAAAAATACAAAAATTAACCAGGTGTGGTGGCACGCGCCTGTAATCCCAGTTACTTGGGAGGCTGGGGCAGGAGAATCACTTGAACTCGGGAGGTGGAAGTTGCAGTGAACCAAGATCGCTCCACTGCACTCAAGCCTGGGCAACAGAGTGAGACTCCGTCTCAAAAAAAAAAAAAAAAAAAAAAGAATCCTAGCTATAAAAGCCCTTTGGGCTTCCAGTTACTCTCTGATGTCTTTTATTGGATATGCTCATTATTCATTCAAAAAAAAATCCTTTAGTGGAGTAGTTTAAAAGTTACTCACACTGCAAATATGTTTGGTCAATGTGAAAGAGGAACTTAAAATAAATCATAAATATAGAAACACTTACTATACATGAATATTTACAAAAAGTACCAGATAGTACTACTATTTTTCAGCTTTACTAAGTAAAAGTAGGTATAATTACTTACCTCTAAACCATTGATTTTTGTCATGAAATCTAAGAAATCTGTGTCAAATTCTGTCCTTCTTGGATCCAGAATGTCATATTGCTTTTTCTTA
This sequence comes from Pongo abelii, assembly GCF_028885655.2. Classification (NCBI taxonomy): domain Eukaryota; kingdom Metazoa; phylum Chordata; class Mammalia; order Primates; family Hominidae; genus Pongo; species Pongo abelii. Next base: position 39,032,540 of record NC_071990.2, on the reverse strand, counting down.
ACCCCTTGGTATATATTTCTGAATTTTATTGCCATAATATCTATTCCTTCTATGGTAGAATTACTCAAGGTTGAATATGTTTGCACAACAGTTATCATTTCTGTAATCTTAAAAAGAGAAATGTTGTTTTGTTTTTTTAAATGAGATAGCAGGCAACTTTCCTAAAACAAACTTTTAATGAATCATTGATATAAAACACAAACCATTAAACAGGGCCTAGAATAATTTCGCTAAAACCAACCAGAGGAGATAAAACAGAAGACAAATCTCTGTCACCCGTCATTCTTACTCTTAGACTAAGACAGAAGATGTTCTATCATATCCAGAGAGAGTTCACAACCTTTTTCAGAGTTTAATCAGCTTGTCTTTCAAGGGTGGCAGGGAACTTGACTAAGCTTCATCCTGTGGTCTCCTGAGGATTTTCTGAAAATCATTTCACTGGATTACTGGACTCAAAAGCTCTACCATGCTTTCTGCCCCTCACTATAGTTCTGACAATTAACATTAGCACATATCCAGCTGTGTTCCCTCTTTGACACCTGCGTTCAGGTAAAAGACTGGTCCAAGAAGCTTGAATAATGGCAGCAATCATTCCTGACTCCTGATGAGACCTGGGAAACCCTCACAGTGGACTTCATTTCAGAAATGGCTGTCTTTGTCTCAACCTGACACCACCTACTTCACCAAAACAAACAAACAAAAAATTCATGTCCACAGGCTACTCCTTCCTTATGCTTCCCCATTTTGACTTCTGCTTTAGAGAACAATGCTCAATGCTCTCCAGGGCTGGTCCCTTTGTCCAATGGCCAGAAAGGGAATGAACCTATTTTCAGAGAATCTTCCAAATACCACACACACCATGAAGACAACACCACTGATCCTCCTACAAAGCCAGCAGAATTCACATGAATCCCTGTGTATGGCCACCCAGAAGGACTATTTTCAAAGCAACTGTTGCTCTTACTTCACTATTTCCATGCACTTCCAAAAACTATTATCATCCTAGAAGCCACTCCAAACGTGGAGGAAATACAGGCCACTGGGATTTACAGCATGCTGTGCATGCTCTATATAAACACAGGAACTATCTGGGTCTCCTCCTAACACATATACTCCACTTACCTACTTTAAAGAGCAAAAACAAACTACTACTGGCTAACCTGCTAAGACTGTTTCCTTTACTCCTTACCTCATTACTCTACCACCTGGCTCCAACAGCCAGAGACTAGGACAAAATTCCTGTCACTAACATGTCCTCTATTTTGTTGATTGGTTGGATGAAGGGTCATCTTAGGCAGACATGGTGGTCAGTCCCATGCTTGCCCTTCAAACTTAGCCAGTGTACCCTCTGTCCCCATACCACACAGAGCAACATAAAGCCAGCTGTGGGAATCAACCAAGACCATGCTCCTGCTAGTTTGTCCTGGCCCTGGCTTTTTCAACATCTCTCTATCAATGTTCAATCTCTCAGTACTCACCACCAATATAGAGTCTCTCCTCCAGCTCACCAACCTTGCACCCTTTCCAGTTCTCGACTTGCTGTGATTCCCTCATCTCAGCGTCACCATGAGTGGAGACCCTACCTCACCTACTAGCTCCAGATCCTCAAATCTCCCCCAGCAATACCAGCTCTCCATCTTTTCTCTTTTCTCCCACAAATGTTCAGGGTGAAGAAAACAAAACTGAAGATAGAGCTCTGGGAAACACCAATATACACCAAAATTTAGCTGGCAGGAAGAGGAAGAAGCAAAGACTGTTGCACACATTTCGTTCTGGCTATCTAGGACTCAATGCACCATCAAGTCTATACCTGCCATAAAAAGATGTGTTTCAGGCATTCTAACACTGACATACTAGAGCCTTCTTCACTTACTCCTCAAAGGGCCCCAACATATCTGTCTAACTCTGAAATCTCAGCTCTCCAACCCCAACCTCAGTCTTGACTGCCCTTTGACTTTGCCACTTGGTCATTCCAACTTCGAATCTCGGCCTTCCCTAACAGGCTCTTAGTGCACCCTTCTGGCTCCCCTCTTCATCTATATAAGAGTTCACAACGGTAGTCAAACAGTGGCCCCTTCCATACCCCATTCATCAGAGGAAGCCCACCTAGGCAGCTCAGTAACCACCTCTTGTGGATTATGTAAAATCCTGGACGCATTTCAGGGTTAAGTTTGACAGCCCCATCTTTGAGAGTCTGGACACCAATATCCACCAATTATCCAATGGGAAAGATGCCAGTCTGTCAAGGGGTTCTTAGTACAGAGGAGTTGGGATAACCTAGCAATCAGGATGCATTTCAGGTAAGGCCTCTAGGGGGTGCTACCTTAGCTCTGGTTGCTGAGCATTTGTGGCTTGAAGTTGTATTCTTCAAACCAGAGGCAGGGCTTCTCCAGAGACCAGAGCGGGTGCAGCTGATGCAGCTAGTCATTACAGACCACTTCCTCTAGCGTCAGAGGAATTCCTGGGCTGCTATTTCACAGATGGATGACCATTCTACTCAGCATTAGACCCACCCCCAAAGATCTTTACCACTAATAAGGTTTAGTCCTGAAACTACCAATTTCAAAATGGCACCCAGGTGGGCAAGGGTTCTGGCTCCAGGAAAATAAGGGTAACCGAGACCCACCTCCAGGTTTTTGCTCTAGTGGAGTCAGATCATTAAGCATCTTTGTCCTGACCAGTGAGACCTATTTATTAATTTGACTTGTGCTAGTAGCCTAATTGAACATTTCCCCAAAAAAATCCCTATTGGCTGAGCACAGTGGCTCATGCCTATAATTCCAGCACTTTGGGAGGCTGAGGAAGGAGGACTGCTTGAGGCCAGGAGTTCAAGAACAGCTCATCAACATAGCAAGACCCCATCTCTACAAAAAAAAAAAAAAAGTTTAATTAGCTAGGCATGGTGGTACATGCCTGCAGTCCCAGCTACTCAGGAGGCTGAGGAGTTTAAGGCTGAAGTGAGCTATGATCACGCCACTGCATTCCAGCCTGAGTAACACAACAGGATGCCATCTCAATTTTTTTAATTTAATAAATAAAAATAAAATGTTTAAAAAAATCTATTGTGCATAAAACAGCCCCATACAACAGTTCCTTAGATATGACATCAAAAACACAAGGAAAACAAAAGAAAAACGTGATAAATTGAACTTCATTAAAATTAAAAACTATCGTACTTCAAAGAACACCATCAAGAAAGTGAAACGATAACCCAAAAATAAGAGAAAATATATGTAAATCATATATCTGATAAGGAAGTTATACCCAGCATATATAAAGAACTTCTATGACTCAACAATAAAAAGACAAATAACTCAGTTAAACATATACAAAGAATTTGAATAGATGTTTTTTCAAAGAAGATATACAAACAGGCAAAAGCACATGAAAAGATGCTCCACATCATTAGCCATTAGGGAAATGAAAATCAAAACCTCAATGAGATACCACTTCATACCCAGCAGAATGGCTAAATTCAAAAGGACAGATAATAACAAGTGTTGACAAGGATGTGAAGAAATCATAAACCTCATACTTTGCTGGTTAGAATGCAAAATGATGCAGCTACTTTGGCAAATAGTTGAGGTTATCAACAAAAAGTTAAACATGGAGTTGCCATATGACCTAGCAATTCTACTTCTGCACATATACCCAAGAGAAATGACAACATATGCCCACACAAACTCTTGTACACAAATGTTCATAGCAACATTATTCATAATAGCCAAAAAGAGGAACTAATCCTAATGTCCATCAACTGATGAGCAGAAAAATAAACTGTGATATTATCCGTACAATGGAATATTCTTCAATGATGAATGGAATCAAGTTCTGAAAAATGGTATAATATAGATGAGCTTTGAAAACATTATGCTAAGTGAAAGTAGCCACAAAAGACCACATATTGTATGATTCTATTTATATAAAATGTCCATAAGAGGTACATCTATAGAGACAGAAAGTAGATCAGTGGTTGCTTAAAACTGGGGAGAGGAGAGAATGGGATATGACTGATAATGGACATAAGGTTTCTTTTAGTAGGAGTGAAAATGTTCTGAAATCAGATTGTGGTAATGATTGCACAGCCCTGCTAATACACTAGAAAACATTGACTTGTACAGTTTAAGTGGGTAAATAGTATAGTATATTAATTATGTCTCAATAAAGCTGTTAAAGAAACAAATAAAAAAAACAGCTTCAAAGAAGTATGTATGAAGGACCCCACTCAGCAACTTGGTTCTGTTCATTAGTCATACTTTGCTGTCCTGGCTTGATCAGGAAGTTACTAATAAAAATAAGCTTCCAAACATGCCTAGGTCTTCAACCTATGTAATGTCCCACATTACTTTCCAACAAATGATGAACAAGATTCTAAATACTAGCAGGATCCAGGGAACTAGCGAAGTTGGGGGAAGAATACTTAAATGAGATCTTTACAGACTTTTCAAAGGATGACTCCAAGAAGTCTCTGATATGGGCTGGCCTATATCCTTCCAAAAAATGTCACTCCTTCCCAACCAGTCCTAATAAATGAATCAAACCTATGTCTGTCCAGCAAAGATATCACCCATACAATGTTTATGTATACACCATATACACTGGCTCAGAAAGAGGACATGCTTATACATCCAGAGATTCCACAACTACTGACTTCTTTTTTTTTTTTTTTTTTTTTTTTCTTTTATTATTATTATTATTATTATACTTTAGGTTTTATGGTACATGTGCACAATGTGCAGGTAAGTTACATATGTATACATGTGCCATGCTAGTGCGCTGCACCCACCAACTCATCATCTAGCATTAGGTATATCTCCCAATGCTATCCCTCCCCCCTCCCCCCACCCCACAACAGTCCCCAGAGTGTGATGTTCCCCTTCCTGTGTCCATGTGTTCTCATTGTTCAATTCCCACCTATGAGTGAGAATATGCGGTGTTTGGTTTTTTGTTCTTGCGATAGTTTACTGAGAATGATGATTTCCAATTTCATCCATGTCCCTACAAAGGACGTGAACTCATCATTTTTTATGGCTGCGTAGTATTCCATGGTGTATATGTGCCACATTTTCTTAATCCAGTCTATCATTGTTGGACATTTGGGTTGGTTCCAAGTCTTTGCTATTGTGAATAATGCGGCAATAAACATACGTGTGCATGTGTCTTTATAGCAGCATGATTTATAGTCCTTTGGGTATATACCCAGTAATGCAATGGCTGGGTCGAATGGAATTTCTACTTCTAGATCCCTGAGGAATCGCCACACTGACTTCCACAAGGGTTGAACTAGTTTACAGTCCCACCAACAGTGTAAAAGTGTTCCTATTTCTCCACATCCTCTCCAGCACCTGTTGTTTCCTGACTTTTTAATGATTGCCATTCTAACTGGTGTGAGATGGTATCTCATTGTGGTTTTGATTTGCATTTCTCTGATGGCCAGTGACGGTGAGCATTTTTTCATGTGTTTTTTGGCTGCATAAATGTCTTCTTTTGAGAAGTGTCTGTTCATGTCCTTCGCCCACTTTTTGATGGGGTTGTTTGTTTTTTTCTTGTAAATTTGTTGGAGTTCATTGTAGATTTTGGATATTAGCCCTTTGTCAGATGAGTAGGTTGCGAAAATTTTCTCCCATTTTGTAGGTTGCCTGTTCACTCTGATGGTAGTTTCTTTTGCTGTGCAGAAGCTCTTGAGTTTAATTAGATCCCATTTGTCAATTTTGGCTTTTGTTGCCATTGCTTTTGGTGTTTTAGACATGAAGTCCTTGCCCATGCCTATGTCCTGAATGGTAATGCCTAGGTTTTCTTCTAGGGTTTTTATGGTTTTAGGTCTAACATTTAAGTCTTTAATCCATCTTGAATTGATTTTTGTATAAGGTGTAAGGAAGGGATCCAGTTTCAGCTTTCTACATATGGCTAGCCAGTTTTCCCAGCACCATTTATTAAATAGGGAATCCTTTCCCCATTTCTTGTTTTTGTCAGGTTTGTCAAAGATCAGATACTTGTAGATATGTGGCATTATTTCTGACGGCTCTGTTCTGTTCCATTGATCTGTGTCTCTGTTTTGGTACCAGTACCATGCTGTTTTGGTTACTGTAGCCTTGTAGTATAGTTTGAAGTCAGGTAGTGTGATGCCTCCAGCTTTGTTCTTTTGGCTTAGGATTGACTTGGCGATGCGGGCTCTTTTTTGGTTCCATATGAACTTTAAAGTAGTTTTTTCCAATTCTGTGAAGAAAGTCATTGGTAGCTTGATGGGGATGGCATTGAATCTGTAAATTACCTTGGGAAGGATGGCCATTTTCCTGATATTGATTCTTCCTACCCATGAGCATGGAATGTTCTTCCATTTGTTTGTATCCTCTTTTATTTCCTTGAGCAGTGGTTTGTAGTTCTCCTTGAAGAGGTCTTTCACATCCCTTGTAAGTTGGATTCCTAGGTATTTTATTCTCTTTGAAGCAATTGTGAATGGGAGTTCACTCATGATTTGGCTCTCTGTTTGTCTGTTATTGATGTATAAGAATGCTTGTGATTTTTGCACATTGATTTTGTATCCTGAGACTTTGCTGAAGTTGCTTATCAGCTTAAGGAGATTTTGGGCTGAGACAATGGGGTTTTCTAGATATACTATCATGTCATCTGCAAACAGGGACAATTTGACTTCCTCTTTTCCTAATTGAATACCCTTGATTTCCTTCTCCTGCCTAATTGCCCTGGCCAGAACTTCCAACACTATGTTGAATAGAAGTGGTGAGAGAGGGCATCCCTGTCTTGTGCCAGTTTTCAAAGGGAATGCTTCCAGTTTTTGCCCATTCAGTATGATATTGGCTGTGGGTTTGTCATAAATAGCTCTTATTATTTTGAGATACGTCCCATCAATTCCTAATTTATTGAGAGTTTTTAGCATGAAGGGTTGTTGAATTTTGTCAAAGGCCTTTTCTGCATCTATTGAGATAATCATGTGGTTTTTGTCTTTGGTTCTGTTTATATGCTGGATTACATTTATTGATTTGCGTATATTGAACCAGCCTTGCATCCCAGGGATGAAGCCCACTTGATCATGGTGGATAAGCTTTTTGATGTGCTGCTGGATTCTGTTTGCCAGTATTTTATTGAGGATTTTTGCATCAATGTTCATCAAGGATATTGGTCTAAAATTCTCTTTTTTTGTTGTGTCTCTGCCAGGCTTTGGTATCAGGATGATGCTGGCCTCATAAAATGAGTTAGGGAGGATTCCCTCTTTTTCTATTGATTGGAATAGTTTCAGAAGGAATGGTACCAGCTCCTCCTTGTACCTCTGGTAGAATTCGGCTGTGAATCCATCTGGACCTGGACTTTTTTTGGTTGGTAAGCTATTGATTATTGCCACAATTTCAGCTCCTGTTATTGGTCTATTCAGAGATTCAACTTCTTCCTGGTTTAGTCTTGGGAGGGTGTATGTGTCGAGGAATTTATCCATTTCTTCTAGATTTTCTAGTTTATTTGCATAGAGGTGTTTGTAATATTCTCTGATGGTAGTTTGTATTTCTGTGGGATCGGTGGTGATATCCCCTTTATCATTTTTTATTGCATCTATTTGATTCTTCTCTCTTTTTTTCTTTATTAATCTTGCTAGCGGTCTATCAATTTTGTTGATCCTTTCAAAAAACCAGCTCCTGGATTCATTTATTTTTTGAAGGGTTTTTTGTGTCTCTATTTCCTTCAGTTCTGCTCTGATTTTAGTTATTTCTTGCCTTCTGCTAGCTTTTGAATGTGTTTGCTCTTGCTTTTCTAGTTCTTTTAATTGTGATGTTAGGGTGTCAATTTTGGATCTTTCCTGCTTTCTCTTGTGGGCATTTAGTGCTATAAATTTCCCTCTACACACTGCTTTGAATGCATCCCAGAGATTCTGGTATGTTGTGTCTTGGTTCTCGTTGGTTTCAAAGAACATCTTTATTTCTGCCTTCATTTCGTTATGTACCCAGTAGTCATTCAGGAGCAGGTTGTTCAGTTGCCATGTAGTTGAGCGGTTTTGAGTGAGATTCTTAATCCTGAGTTCTAGCTTGATTGCACTGTGATCTGAGAGACAGTTTGTTACAATTTCTGTTCTTTTACATTTATTGAGGAGAGCTTTACTTCCAAGTATATGGTCAATTTTGGAATAGGTGTGGTGTGGTGCTGAAAAAAATGTATATTCTGTTGATTTGGGGTGGAGAGTTCTGTAGATGTCTATTAGGTCCGCTTGGTGCAGAGCTGAGTTCAATTCCTGGGTATCCTTGTTGACTTTCTGTCTCGTTGATCTGTCTAATGTTGATAGTGGGGTGTTAAAGTCTCCCATTATTAATGTGTGGGAGTCTAAGTCTCTTTGTATGTCACTCAGGACTTGCTTTATGAATCTGGGTGCTCCTGTATTGGGTGCATATATATTTAGGATAGTTAGCTCTTCTTGTTGAATTAATCCCTTTACCATTATGTAATGGCCTTCTTTGTCTCTTTTGATCTTTGTTGGTTTAAAGTCTGTTTTATCAGAGACTAGGATTGCAACCCCTGCCTTTTTTTGTTTTCCATTTGCTTGGTAGATCTTCCTCCATCCTTTTATTTTGAGCCTATGTGTGTCTCTGCACGTGAGATGGGTTTCCTGAATACAGCACACTGATGGGTCTTGAGTCTTTATCCAGTTTGCCAGTCTGTGTCTTTTAATTGGAGCATTTAGTCCATTTACATTTAAAGTTAATATTGTTATGTGTGAATTTGATCCTGTCATTATGATGTTAGCTGGATATTTTGCTCGTTAGTTGATGCAATCTCTTCCTAGTCTCGATGTTCTTTACATTTCGGTATGATTTTGCAGTGGCTGGTACCGGTTGTGCCTTTCCATGTTTAGCGCTTCCTTCAGGAGCTCTTTTAGGGCAGGCCTGGTGGTGACAAAATCTCTCAGCATTTGCTTGTCTGTAAAGTATTTTATTTCTCCTTCACTTATGAAGCTTAGTTTGGCAGGATATGAAATTCTGGGTTGAAAATTCTTTTCTTTAAGAATGTTGAATATTGGCCCCCACTCTCTTCTGGCTTGTAGGGTTTCTGCCGAGAGATCCGCTGTTAGTCTGATGGGCTTCCCTTTGATGGTAATCCGACCTTTCTCTCTGGCTGCCCTTAACATTTTTTTCTTCATTTCAACTTTGGTGAATCTGACAATTATGTGTCTTGGAGTTGCTCTTCTCGAGGAGTATCTTTGTGGCGTTCTCTGTATTTCCTGAATCTGAATGTTGGCCTGCCTTGCTAGATTGGGGAAGTTCTCCTGGATAATATCCTGCAGAGTGTTTTCCAACTTGTTTCCATTCTCCCCGTCACTTTCAGGTACACCAATCAGACGTAGATTTGGTCTTTTCACATAGTCCCACATTTCTTGGAGGCTTTGCTCGTTTCTTTTTATTCTTTTTTCTCTAAACTTCCCTTCTCGCTTCATTTCATTCATTTCATCTTCCAGGGCTGATACCCTTTCTTCCATTTGATCGCATCGGCTCCTGAGGCTTCTGCATTCTTCACGTAGTTCTCGAGCCTTGGTTTTCAGCTCCATCAGCTCCTTTAAGCACTTCTCTGTATTGGTTATTCTAGTTATACATTCTTCTAAATTTTTTTCAAAGTTTTCAACTTCTTTGCCTTTGGTTTGAATATCCTCCCGTAGCTCGGAGTAATTTGATCGTCTGAAGCCTTCTTCTCTCAGCTCGTCAAAGTCATTCTTCGTCCAGCTTTGTTCCGTTGCTGGTGAGGAACTGCGTTCCTTTGGAGTAGGAGAGGTACTCTGGTTTTTAGAGTTTCCAGTTTTTCTGCTCTGTTTTTTCCCCATCTTTGTGGTTTTATCTACTTTTGGTCTTTGATGATGGTGATGTACAGATGGGTTTTTGGTGTGGATGTCCTTTCTGGTAGTTTTCCTTCTAACAGACAGAACCCTCAGCTGCAGGTCTGTTGGAGTACCTGGCCGGCCGTGTGAGGTGTCAGTCTGCCCCTGCTGGGGGGTGCCTCCCAGTTAGGCTGCTCGGGGGTCAGGGGTCAGGGACCCACTTGAGGAGGCAGTCAGCCCGTTCTCAGATCTCCAGCTGCGTGCTGGGAGAACCACTGCTCTCCTCACAGCTGTCAGACAGGGACATTTAAGTCTGCAGAGGTTACTGCTGTCTTTTTGTTTGTCTGTGTCCTGCCCCCAGAGGTGGAGCCTACAGAGGCAGGCAGGCCTCCTTGAGCTGTGGTGGGCTCCACCCAGTTCAAGCTTCCAGGCTGCTTTGTTTACCTAAGCGAGCCTGGGCAATGGCGGGCGCCCCTCCCCCAGCCTCGCTGCCGACTTGCTGTTTGATCTCAGACTGCTGTGCTAGCAATCAGCGAGACTCCGTGGGCGTAGGACCCTCTGAGCCAGGTGCGGGCTATACTCTCCTGGGGCACCGTTTCCTAAGCCCGTCGGAAAAGCACAGTATTCGGGTGGGAGTGGCCCGATTTTCCATGTGCCGTCTGTCACCCCTGGAAGGGGAACTCCCTGACCCCTTGCGCTTCCCGAGTGAGGCAATGCCTCGCCCCTGCTTCGGCTGGCGCACGGTGCGCTCACCGACTGACCTGCGCCCACTGTCTGGCACTCCCTAGTGAGATGAACACGGTACCTCAGATGGAAATGCAGAAATCACCCGTCTTCTGCGTCGCTCGCGCTGGGAGCTGTAGACCGGAGCTGTTCCTATTCGGCCATCTTGGCTCCTCCCCCCCACAACTACTGACTTCTACCAGGCATTGCAGGTATTTCATCTCACACTTTTTCTCAGCTTAATATAATGGTTAAGAGCAGAACCTTTTAAGTTGAAGTTTCATAGGTAGAGGTAAACTGAGGTCTTGAGAGATGTGAAAGTTGACCATAGCATTTGTGTTACTGGCAGAAGGCAGTAACCGGGAATGAAAAAATAAATTATAATAAAATGCAGTGACCTGTAAGTAATATTAGATGAGTCATAACAATAGTGAGACAAGAGATCAGGAACAACAATTCTCAATGGCACTACATAAAGTACAAAATCACCAAAAAGGTGTGGTGTGGGGTACGATGACTGCATAATGCTTACCTTCTCCAGTCTTTTGCAAAAAGCTTCAAATTTTCCAAATATATACATTTCTGAAACCTCAAAAGATTTTTCCCCTGAGGACTCTAAAATCAGTTTCCTTGTTTTATGAAAAGATGTCTGATATTCCTTGAATAGAAAAATGCAGTCCTATGAGAAAAGTAAAAGAAATGGGGAAAAGAAAATGAGACATTTGTTCAGGAATCAAAAATTCAAAAACTCCACCCTCACACAAACTGATGAAACTGTGAAAATCTGTATAGTTTTTTTTATTTATACCATATTTTCATCCTCATTTCAACCTCACTTTTATTCATCCTCACTGTTTTCCTTTAACTCTTATCCAGAAATTATCTATCAAGACATCTCTATTCAGTTCGCATCCATCTTAGAATCAGCATTCTTTATGTGCAGGTATATGAAATATGAAGTTTCTGTGATATAAAGCTATCATCTGACAATCATTTTTCCAAAAGAAGGTCATAAAGTCTTTGATGAGTATATTGCTGAAATCCTAATATCTGACTACAGATATACTGGTCTGGTTTGTGAACATAATAGAAATAAAAAAGAGAATAAGATTGCTGGGTAGAGTAGGAATTAACTATCATTTCAAGATAACATTTCCTAAACACCAAATCTTTTTTTTAATGTTAAACTTTTTTGAAACCATAAATAGCCAGTCAAATCTTCATCATAATGCCATTTCTCAGATTCTGACTCTTCTGCCTCCTTTCGCCCACATAAGAACACTTAAACATTGGGCCCACTTGGGTAATCCCCGTATCAGCTGATCAGCCCTTTAATTCCATCTGCAACCTTAATTACCCCTTGCCATATGTAACATAACCTATGGATGGGTTCTGAGGATAAGCACACAGGCATCTTTGGGGGCTGTTATTCTGCCCACTGCAGCCACTAAATCAGAATTTCTGCAAGTGGGACTCAGAAATCTATATTTTTAACAAGCTTTCCTATAGTGATTCCTATAAATATTCAGATTTGAGAATAATTGGCCTCATTCTTTCCTCTATTGCAATCTACAAAACAATTATCATTGCTCTCTTTGAGGTCTCTGATTATTTTTCATTCATTCAACAAAAATGAATTGGCTTGGGGGGCTAGGGGAGGGATAGCATTAGAAGAAATACCTAACGTAGATGACGGGTTGGTGGGTGCAGCAAACAACCATGGCACGTGTATACCTATGTAACAAACCTGCACATTCTGCACATGTATCCCAGAACTTAAAGTATAATAAAAAATTTTTTTTAAATGAGTTGGCTCTGAATAACAGTTCTCAGATAAGATTCTGAGTAACAATTCTCATCGTTTCCTCCAACTCATCCAAAAATTATTCCTAAAAAGTATACACTGAAAGTTTCCTGAAAACATTTCAGATGTAATAGAAACATTGAACTAGAATTCAGAAAACCAAGTTCCCATTTCTAATTCAGTCAGTAAATGGCTAGTAATCTTGAGGACCTTAAAAGAATAATGAGACTACATTGCTAAATTCTATGTAAAGAGTTATGGTTCCTGCCAATTGGCAAATTTGGGGGGAGTAATTTCTGACTCCTATTCCCAAAAATAACAAGAGAAACTCTAGAGGAAAACATGGAATCCTGCAAGTAACAATAAAAACAACAGAAATGAGAAACTCCTAGGAAGATGATAAGTTGTTTTGAATCTGGGTATGAGGGGAGCAAGAATGATTAGGAAAACAGAAAGAAGATAAATAATATTAGTAAATAAGGAGACATCTTATATAGTAAGACAAAGATTAGTAAGATATTATCAACATTAAGGCAATAAATTACAAATTTTAGACAAATTGGAGAAATTCCCCAAGAATATCAACTTACTAAAACTGAATCAAGAAGAAATAGAAAGTATAGTCAAATAGTTTTTTTAATAAACAGGCCGGGTGTGGTGGCGCATACCTGTAATCCCAGCACTTTGGGAGGCCAAGGCAGGATGACTGCTTAAGCTCAGGAATTTGAGACCACCTGGGCAACATAGCAAAACCTTGTCTCTACAAAAATAAAAAAATTACCCAGGCACGATGGCATGCACCTGTGGTCCCAGCTACTTAGGAGGCAGAGGTGGGAGGATCCCTTAAGCCCAGGAGTGAACTTGATCAGGCTACTGCACTGTGAACTTGATCAGGATGCAGTGAACTTGATCAGGATACCGCACTCCAGCCTGGGTGACAGAGTGAGGCTTTGTCTCAAAATGAACAAGTAAAATAAATAAATAGATAAATAAGCAATAGTGTATTTGCAAAGCATATATATGACAAGGAATTAATATCCAGAATATTTAAAGAAATCCTACAACTCAATAACAACAACAACAAAAAACCCAAACAACCCAATTCAAAAATGGAGAAAGGGCCTGAGTAAATATTTCTCCAAAGATATACAAAGGGCCAATAAGCATATGAAAAGATGCTCAGCCATCACTAGCCACTAGGGAAAGCAAATCAAAACCACAATGAGATGTCACTTCACTCCATACACATTAGAATGGCTCTTATCAAAATAATAGAAAATAAAAAGTGTTGGCAAGGAAAAGAAGAAATTGGAACCCTCCTGCATTGCTGGTGGAAATGTAAAATGGTACAGCCACTGTGGAAAACTGTTTGGCAGGAACTCAAAAAGTTAAACATAGAATTACCATAAGACCCAACAATTTCGCTTCTAGGAATACACCCAGCAGAATTGAAAGCAGGGACTCAAACAGATACTTACACACCAAATGTTCATAGCCGCATTATTCACAATAGCCAAAAGGTAGTAAGAAACCAAATGTGCATCAGCAGAGGAATGGATAAAAATATATGGACTATACATACAGTGGAATATGTTACTCAGTCATGAAAGGGAATCAAATTCTGATACATGCTAGAACACAGATGAAAATATTACACAAAGCGAAATAAACTAGACACAAAACAACAAATATTGTTTAATTCCACTTATTTGAGGTACCTAGAATAAGCAAATTCATAAAGACAGACAGTCAATACAAGTTACTAGGGGCTAGGGCAGAGAGTTTGAGGATTTTTTTTTTCTTTTTTTTTTTTTCTGAGATGGAGTTTTGTTCTTGTCGCCCAGGCTGCAGTGCAATGGCCCCATCTCGGCTCACTGCAATCTACGCCTCCCAGGTTCAAGTGATTCTCCTGCCTCAGCCTCTCCTGAGTAGCTGGGACTACAGAAGCCTGCCACCACACCCGGCTAATTTTTGTATTTTTAGTAGAGACGGTGTTTCACCATGTTGGCCAGGCTGGTCTCGAACTCCTAACCTCAGGTGATCTGCCCGCCTCAGCCTCCCAAAGTGCTGGGATTACAGGCGTGAGCCACCGCGTCTGGCCTGAGTTTGGGGAATTATTTAATGGCTACAGAGTTTCAGTTTAGAGTGATGAAAAAGTTCTGAAATGGATAGCAGTGATGGTTGCAAAACACTGTGAATGCAGTTAATGCCACTGAACTGTATGGTTAAAATGGTAAATTTTATGCTATTTTTATCATAATTAAAAATTTTTAATTATAAAAAGAGAGAAGCAGGAAATTAAAAATCTTTTCACAAAGAAAATGTCAATCCTAGATGCTTAACAGAGAGTTCTATCAGACTTGCTTTTTGTTCAGTATCTCCAGTTTTATTTTTTTCCAGTTTTATTGAGGTATAATTGACAAATAAAAACTGTATATATTTAAGGTATACATGATGTTTTGAAAGATGTATACATTGTGAAATGTTTACCAAAATCAAGCTAATTAGCATACCCTCACCTCACATAGTTACTTTTTGGGGTGGGGGGTGTGAGTTACTTTTTGGGGTTGGGCGTGTGACCTACTTTCTTAGCAAATGTCAAGTATACAATACATGGTGCATGCTGTAGTCCCAGCTACTAGGGAGGCTGAGATGGGAGGATGGCTTGAGCCCAGGAGGCGGAGGTTGCATTGAGCTGAGGTGGCACCACTGCACTCCAGCCTGAGCAATAGCGCCAGACCTTGTCTCAAAAAACAAAAACAAAAACAAAACAGTATTGTGTACTATAGTCATCATACAGTACATTAGATCTCCAGAATGTATTCATTCTGCATAACTGAAAATTTGTACTCTTTCACCAATATCTCATCATTGTGCCATCCCTCTCCAGCCCCTGGTAACCACCATTCTACTCTCCGCTTCTAAGAGTTTGACTTTTTTAGATTCCACATATAGGTGAAAAAAGGCAGTATTCGTCTTTCTGTGTCTGGCTTATTTCACTTAGCATAATGAAATAAAGTTCAGCCATGTTGTCAAAAATGACAATATTTCCTTCTTTGTAAAGACTGAATAATATTCCATTATATATATGTATCCATACACACACACACACACACACACACACACACATACAAACACATACATATATACATACATACCCTATATACCCCATTTTCTTTATCCATTCATCTGTCAACAGGCACTTAGGTTGTTTCCGTATCTTGGCTATTGTGAATAATGTTGCAATGAATACAAGAATGCAGATATCTCTTTGAGACAGTTATATCATTTCCTTTAAATATTTACCCAGAAATGAGATTGCTGGATCATATGGTAGTTCTATTTTTAATATTAGGGGGAACCTCTATACTATGTTTCATAATGGCTACACTAATTTACATTCCTACCAAGAGCATGCACATCCTCACCAACACTTGTTATCATTTGTCTTTTTCTGTAGTAGGCATTCTAACAAGTGTGATCTGATATTTCATTGTGGTTTTTAATTTGCAAAGCTGGAGGCATCACACTGCCTGATTTTATACTGTAGTATATTTTTATATACTACCAAGCTATAGTAATCAAAACAGCATGGTACTGGCATAAAAACAGACACATAGACCAATGAAACAGAATGGAGAACCCAGAAATAAATCCATGCATTATGGTCAACTGATCTTTGACAAAGGTGCCAAGAACACACAATGAGGAAAGGGCAGTCTCTTCAATAAATGGTCTTAGGAAAACTGGATATCCACATGCAAAACAATAAAATTGAACCATCATTTCACATGACATACAAAAGTCAGCTTAAAGTGGATTAAAGATGTAAAGATAAGACCTGAAACTGTAAAATTACTAGAGGAAAATGTTGGGGAAAAGCTACTTGGCAATGATTTTTTGGACGTGACCCCGAAAGTACAGGCAACAAAAACAAAAATAACAAATGAGATTGTATCAAACTATAAAGCTTTTGCACAGAAAAGAAAACAGAGTGAAGAGACAACCTATAGATTGGAAGACAGTATTTGCAAACCATATATCTAACAGAGGTTTATTCCCAAAATATATAAGGAACTCAAACAACTCAATAGGAAGAAAATAAATAACCTGATTTTAAAATAAGCAAATGAGGCCAGGCGCAGTGGCTTACGCCTGTGATCCCAACACTTTGGGAGGCTGAGGCAGGAGGATCACTTGAGGTCAGGAGTTCAAGACCAGCCTGGCCAACATGGTGAAACCCTTGTCTCTACGGAAAATACAAAAATTACCTGGGCGTGGTGGCAGGCATCTGTAATCCCAGCTACTCAGGAGGGTGAAACCAGAGAATCGCTTGAACCTGGGAGGCAGAAGTTGCAGTGAGCCAAGACTGTGCCACTGCACTCCAGCCTGGGCAACAGAGCGAGACTCAGTCTCAAAAAAAATATTTAAAAAATGGACAAAGGACCCGAAAAGACATTTCTCAAAAGAAAACATACAAATAGCCAGCAGGCATTTGAAAAGGTGCTAAGCATCTCCGATTATCAGTTGTAGTTTTTAAATGCATACACAACAAAGACTGTCCATAAGTCATTTCTCGGCTACATTTGCATTCAGCAGTTGCTCCTGGGCATTTCATCGCCTTTACCACCTCAACAACTTCCTTATATTGTTTCTTGAGGTCCTCTTTTGTCCTGCCAGGCACTGCTCCCTCTATTTTTCCTCATCTTCAGGTGCATCTGAAGGAGGCCTACTTCATGTACTTGAGAGACTATTCCATGTTCTTTTAAAGATTATCCAAAGCCTTTTTTGTCATCTTTTTTTTTATGAGGGTCAAGTTTTTAGAGGCTCAATTTTCTTTGCCAATAAGTTCTCTTGACTCCAAAAAAAGAATGTGTGTTCATATAGTTGGTAATAACTTCCCATATTGAATTTGTTCATGCAGAAAAGGGGCCTATGGCTTTAATTAGTAACTGCAGACCAATGCTCCTCTGACCAATTTTTACTGCCATTTCCACCTTCAACAGCTGATTTCTCTGCATTCTTAGATGCTTGTCACACACAAGCCTCCCCTTCCTGTTTCTCTGTTCTAATTGGCTCATTTATTTCTTCCGTTTTTACGAGAGCAGCCATTCCTAGTGTTTTTGTAGATGAGGTATTTCACTGAAGTGCTATAAACTTGCTAGTTGAAGCCTATCACAAAGTTTTTCCACTTCTTCCACCTTTTTAAGCTGCTCCACTTATTGTCAGAAAAGGTGATTTCAGGTCTTCCTTGAATTTTGAAGGTTTGTCTTTTCCTTTTAACGACTCTTTTCTGGATCTCTTTTCCTTTCTTTACCAACAATGCTCGTTGTTTAACTTCCTTTTCTTTCTCCTTAGCTATTCAAGCAGCTTCTAATTCAGCTTGTCTTCGTTTTTCTTTAGCCTCTTGCTTCTTCCATCTTGCTTCCTTCTCGGCTTTCTCTTCTTTTTTTAATGTTGAAACAGAGTCTTGCTCTCACCCAAGCTGGAGTGCAGTGGTGCAATCACGGCTCACCTCACTCAGCCTCAGCCTCCCAGGCTCAAGCAATTCTCCCATCTCAGCCTCCCAAGTTGCTGGGACTACAGGTGCGCACCAACACACCTAGCTAAGTTTTTGTAGAGACAGGGTTTCATCATGTTGCCCAGGCTGGTCTCGAACTCCTGGGCTCAAGCGATCCACCCGTCTTGGTCTGCCAAAGTGCTAGAATCACAGACATGAGCCAATATGCCTGGCCTTGGCTTTCTGTTCTTTGAATTTTTTTATCCTTGTATCACAGCTATGTGTATTATCAACTAATGTTTTCAATTCATTTCTTCTTTCTTTCTTTGAGCTCTTGTTGCTCTGTTCTTCTTTTCAATCCCTCTCTTGTCACAATATTCTGCTTTTTTTTTCTGTATTTAAATAAGAAAATTCTGTCCAAGCATAAAAACTATACCAGAAGGAATAAAATGATGAATTCATAACACCAGGTTTAGAAACTTTTTTTGGACCATCTGGAATTATTTTTGAATAGTGGGAAAAATACTTCAAAGAAACTGTCCCTTGCTTCAATTTTAGAAGGAACTGAGTTTCCAAATGTATGATCTACACTGTTAAATGCTCCTCTTTTCACTGGGTCATACATTTTATAATTTTAGTGATGCAAGTGAAGTAGTCATTATCTCTTTCTTTTATTGGTTCACCGGCTGCTTTCCATGATGTTTTAAAACCACTACTTTATGAGCTGCTTTGATCTGTCTCTGTGTAGCTTTGTATTTTACATGGCTAAGTCCAAGAACTGCATAATGATCCTGATTCTTCCAGTCCTTGGGATCAACTGTTTTCAGCATGAGAAACACTAACAGCAATTCTTCCTCTTCTTATCCTCCAGTTCAGAGGTCAGAGCAAGGGTGATAGCAGTGCCCTGGCCAGGATGGCAGTCAGCACCAGGCTTTGGGAATAATAGTTCCCATCCTGGGTGGAGGGCACTGGGCCACTTTTCAAACTTGACCTCCCTGTTCAAGCCATACACCTTGGCACTACGAAGACCAGGGAACCTGCACACAGAGATGACCAATAACCACTTCCAGATGGAGCCTTCCTGCTGTGGCCATTTCTTTCAAACTTTTAATAAACAGGTCACTTTAATTTTATACAAACTTTTTCAGAAAACAGAAAATACTTCCCCCCACCCTCCATTTATTCTGAGACAAAACACAGACAAGGTCAGCATGAGAAAGGAAAATTCCAGGTTCTCTTTCTCACCAATACAGCTTCCAAAAATCCTAAACAAAACTGTAGCAAACTGAATTTGAGTGTTTTTTAAAAAGATAATTATACCACGACCAAGTTGAGTTTATCCCAGAAACGTTAGGACAGTTTAATTTTAGAAAGCCTAAAAATGTCATCTATCACATTAACAGACTGAGGAGCAACATTCTATAAGCATCTCAATAAATATATGCAGAAGAAAATTTTTCAAATCCCATTCATAACTTTAAAAAATATCTCTTGGTACTAGACTAATCTGATCAAAGATATATTTAAATCTTACAAAAGCATCCAACTAAATGGGGGAAACGTTAGAAACATTGTCTTCTAAACCAGGATCAAAATTAGGATGGCAACTACTACCATGTCTATTTAAGGATACATCGTAATCCTAACCAATGGAAAAAAAGGCAAAAATTTTAATTGTAACGGGCTGGAATGAGATGTAGGGGCCAGAGCATATGAAATGGCACACAGGAGTCTAACACAGGCAGCCATGGAGAAGATGAGAATTAAATTATAACCTAAGAGAAGCACTAAATATAAAGGGAAATAGATAATAAGAACTGTATTCTTTTTATATTCTCAACACTACTCTGTAGGAAGTTTTTTCAGTTAACATATTTTGTGAATAAACAAAGTAAAATTGGGCAGGATGGGAAAAGATTTAGTTTATGAAAATAAAAGTACTTCTACAAACCTGAATTTTCTTTAGTACAACTGGCGTTTCCTGATCCCATACATGGTTTAATCCTCCATCAGTAATATATGCTTTACATGCTGTTACCATTTGATTTGTTACCTGAAATAAATATAGGTACGAAATAATTATATGTAAAAAGAGAAATAACATTTATATATAAATTTCAAACCACAAGCATAAAAATATGATAAAGAATAAACCTACGGGCCAAGTGCAGTGGCTCATGCCTGTAATCCCAGTACTTTGGGAGGCCAAGGTGGGAGGGTAACTTGAGCCCAGGATTTCAAGGCCAGCCTGGGAAACAGAATAAGACCCTGTCTCTAAAAATAAAAAAAAATAATAATAACATTAAAAAAAAACTAGAGAACCTGAAATTGGAATTTTCATTGTCAGAATTTTAAAAGAAATTCTATTGATGAACTGACCATCAATTGGTACAAAAATGAAGAGCAACACTCATAGGTGGGAATTGAACAATGAGAACACATGGACACAGGAAGGGGAACATCACACTCTGGGGACTGTTGTGGGGTGGGGGGAGGGGGGAGGGATAGCATTAGGAGATATCCCTAATGCTAAATGACGAGTTAATGGGTGCAGCACACCAACATGGCACATGTATACATATGTAACAAACCTGCACATTGTGCACATGTACCCTAAAACTTGAAGTATAATAATAATAAAATTAAAAATAATAATAATAAATAAACAAAATACAATCCAAAAAAAGAAAAATGAAGAGCAAATGAGTGAGCCAGAAAAGGGCAAAGACAGAAGAAAAAAATTAAGAGAAATGTAAGTTAGATGCAAGGGGGGAGAATAAATTGAATGGGTAGGTGTGTTAGTCCATTTACATTGCCATCAAGGAATACCTGAGAATGGGTAATTTATAGAGAAAAGAGGTTTATTTGGCTCACAGCTCTGTAGGCTGTACACGAAGCATAGCACCGGCATCTGCTTCTGATGACGGCCCCAGGAAGCTTACAGTCATGGTCGAAAGCAAAGTGGGAACTGGCCTCGTATGAGAGCAAGCAAGAGAGAGATGCCAGGATCTTTTAAACAATCAGCTGTTGCATGAACTCATTACCACAAGGAGGGCACCAAACCATCCATGAGGGATCCACCCCCATGGCCCAGACACTTCCTGCCAGGACCCATCTCCAACACTGAGGATCACATTTCAACATGAGATTTGGAGGGGACAAATATCCAAACCATATCAGGGAGCTAGGAATAATCCCAGGCAAAAGAGGACTGTTTCCCAGGAATAAAGAGAAAGGAAAGTCTTTGGATTGAGACAACTCAGCAAGTGTAGAACAAGATAAATGTAAAAAAAAAGTTTGAGATATTAGAAATTCAAAGATAAAGAAAAAAAATCCTAAAAGCTTCCTGGGAGAATAAAACTAGTTACCTACAAAGGAAACAAGAATCAGATTAGCACCAAGCTTCTCCTCAACAATACTGAATACTAGACAATGATTGAGCAATATCTTCAACTTCCCAGGAGACAATGATGTCAAATTTAAAATCCAAGTCACACTAGCATTTGAGTGATCAGACAAAATGAAAGTGATTTTCAGACATGTAGAAATCCAGGAAGTTCACCACCCTGAAACCCTCTCTGAAATAATTTTTTCAGCAAAAGAAATGATGAATCCAAGAATGAAAAAGATGTGGGAATCACAAAACAGTGGTGATAAATAAATTAGCAATACTTGGATTTTAGTCTGAATACTTGTTGATTCACAATGTTGAAAAAAATGTTAAGAATAATATGGAACTGTTAAAAAATTATTCAGTGATACTTGCAAAGCAAGAGACTTTATTCAGGACCATTGTGATAGATATAGGGACCACTGCAAAGGGATCTTGTAGCGGGAAAGAGAGATTGGGCTCAACTCTGAACACAGCGTGGACAAGCAGGAATGTACAGCCAAGGGGCAAGATGGGAGTCAGTGGGTGGAAAATTATTAAGAGGAAACATCAGAGGTAAGGAGGATTTTGGTTAAACTGACATAACAGGATTCTTGCTGAAGACAGGCCAAAGTGATCAGACAACACCTGGGTGGTTGGGAGGAATGAAAACCTGATAAGATATCTAGAGTTATCAGATATTGAGAATGGGGGGTTCTTGCCAAACTGACTTAGCAGGGTTCTTTGCTCAAACTAGATTTCACTAGAAAGTGCAAAGGTGGGCCTACCAGAAGATTCAGAAGCCAAGCAAAGAATCTTTGTCAGAACTAAAAATGATCTCAATGTGGGATATATATGGCAAGAATGAGAGAGACAGGTAAAGAGGAAGGATTCTGAGAGTCTTGTCGTATTTAGGACATAGTGATTAAGCCTATACTTTGCTTTTTAAAAAAACTTAAAATGTGACTATGACTTTATATATTTCTTTATGCTTGAATAATTTACAAATAAATTTTACTCATGTGGGTTTTTTTGTTGGTGGTGGTTTTTTTGTTGGTTTGTTTGTTTGTTTTTTCAGACAAGGTCTTTCTCTCTTGCACAGGCTGGAGTGCCATGGTGTTATCACAGCTTACTGCATTCTTGAACTTCCAGGCTCAAGGGATTCTCCTGCCTCAGCCTCTGGAATAGCTAGGACTACAGGCACACACCACCATGCCCAGCTAACTTAAAAATTTTTTTTTTGTAGAGCCAAGGTCTCCCTATGTTGCCCAGGTTGGTCTCAAACTCATGAGCTCCAGCGATCCTCCCACCTCAGCCTCCCAAAGCGCTGGGATTACTGCCTGAACCACCATGCCTGGTCTCATGTGTTGCTTGAGTAATTTTTCAAATTATTTTAACTAAGACAAATATCCCTGATGAACATCCATGCAAAAATCCTCAATAAAATACTGGCAAACCAAATCCAGCAGCATATCAAAAAGCTTATCCACCATGATCAAGTGGGTTTCATCCCTGGGATGCAAGGCTGGTTCAACATATGCAAATCAATAAACATAATCCAGCATATAAACAGAACCAAAGACAAAAACCACATGATTATCTCAACAGACGCAGAAAAGGCCTTTGACAAAATTCAACAACCTTCATGCTAAAAACTCTCAATAAATTAGGTATTGATGGGACGTATCTCAAAATAATAAGAGCTATCTATGACAAACCCACAGCCAATATCATACTGAATGGGCAAAAACTGGAAGCATTCCCTTTGAAAACTGGCACAAGACAGGGATGCCCTCTCTCACCACTCCTATTCAACATAGTGTTGGAAGTTCTGGCCAGGGCAATCAGGCAGGAGAAGGAAATAAAGGGTATTCAGTTAGGAAAAGAGGAAGTCAAATTGTCCCTGTTTGCAGATGACATGATTGTATATCTAGATAACCCCATCGTCTCAGCCCAAAATCTCCTTAAGCTGATAAGCAACTTCAGCAAAGTCTCAGGATACAAAATCAATGTGCAAAAATCACAAGCATTCTTATACACCAATAACAGACAAACAGAGAGCCAAATCATGAGTGAACTCCCATTCACAATTGCTTCAAAGAGAATAAAATACCTAGGAATCCAACTTACAAGGGATGTGAAGGACCTCTTCAAGGAGAACTACAAACCACTGCTCAATGAAATAAAAGAAGATATAAACAAATGGAAGAACATTCCATGCTCATGGGTAGGAAGAATCAATATTGTGAAAATGGCCATACTGCCCAAGGTAATTTATAGATTCAGTGCCATCCCCATCAAGCTACCAATGACTTTCTTCACAGAATTGGAAAAAACTACTTTAAAGTTCATATGGAACCAAAAAAGAGCCCGCATTGCCAAGTCAATCCTAAGCTAAAAGAACAAAGCTGGAGGCATCACGCTATCACCTGAAGTCAGGCATCACCTGACTTCAAACTATACTACAAGGCTACAGTAACCAAAACAGCATGTACTGGTACCAAAACAGAGATATAGACCAATGGAACAGAACAGAGCCCTCAGAAATAATGCCGCATATCTACAATCATCTGATCTTTGACAAACCTGAGAAAAACAAGCAATGGGGAAAGGATTCCCTATTTAATAAATGGTGCTGGGAAAACTGGCTAGCCATATGTAGAAAGCTGAAACTGGATCCCTTCCTTACACCTTATACAAAAATTAATTCAAGATGGATTAAAGACTTAAATGTTAGACCTAAAACCATAAAAACCCTAGAAGAAAACCTAGAAAATACCATTCAGGACATAGGCATGGGCAAGGACTTCATGTCTAAAACACCAAAAGCAATGGCAACAAAAGCCAAAATTGACAAATGGGATCTAATTGAACTAAAGAGCTTCTGCACAGCAAAAGAAACTACCATCAGAGTGAACAGGCAACCTGCAGAATGGGAGAAAATTTTTGTAATCTACTCATCTGACAAAGGGCTAATATCCAGAATCTACAATGAACTCAAACAAATTTACAGGAAAAAAACAATCTCATCAAAAAGTGGGCAAAGGATATGAACAGACACTTCTCAAAAGAAGACATTTATGCATCCAAAAGACACATGAAAAAATGCTCATCATCACTGGCCATCAGAGAAATGCAAATCAAAACCACAGTGAGATACCATCTCACACCAGTTAGAATGGCGATCATTAAAAAGTCAGGAAACAACACGTGCTGGAGAGGATGTGGAGAAATAGGAACACTTTTACACTGCTGGTGGGACTGTAAACTAGTTCAACCATTGTGGAAGTCAGTGTGGCGATTCCTCAGGGAGCTAGAACTAGAAATACCATTTGACCCAGCCATCCCATTACTGGGTATGTACCCAAAGGATTATAAATCATGCTGCTATAAAGACACTTGCACATGTATGTTTACTGGGGCACTATTCACAATAGCAAAGACTTGGAACCAAGCCAAATGTCCAACAATGATAGACGGGATTAAGAAAATGTAGCACATACACACCATGGAATACTATGCAGCCATAGAAAAGAATGAGTTCATGTCCTTTGTAGGGACATGGATGAAGCTGGAAACCATCATTCTCAGCAAACTATCGCAAGGACAAAAAACCAAATACCGCATGTTCTCACTCATAGGTGGGAATTGAACAATGAGAACACATGGACACAGGAAGGGGAACATCACACACTAGGGCCTGTCATGGGGTTGGGGGAGGGAGGAGGGATAGCATTAGGAGATATCCCTAATGTTAAATGACGAGTTAATGGGTGCAGCACACCAACATGGCACATGTATACATATGTAACTAACCTGCCCGTTGTGCACATGTACCCTAAAACTTAATGTATAATTTTAAAAAAATGACATTGGCTAGCAAATTTAAATATATATTGTTTAATCATTTTTAAAAAATTATTTTAAATAATTAACCATGTGGTGCCACACAGGAAAATTTTACACAAACTATAGTGCTGATGGGAGTAGCTAAAGAACCACTGTTAATAGTAGACACACTCCTATCTCTTGGGTAGAATCAAAACTATTTGAAATGAATAAATTAAAAACCACCAGGCACATTTTCTTTAAGTATTGGGGCTTACATCTGATAAACAGAAAAGTACCAATTACTCCCTTCAATTAAGTACAACTGAGTCCAGTCAACGCCTTTCTCTTCTTGCCCACTGGAAGTATTAAAACTCTGAGAGGCACTTAGGCTTCCCAATTCCCTTCCTAGGGCTCAGAAGGAAAGATTTGCTAACTTTTTCGCAGGATGACATGTAATTTCCTCCCATAGAAACTTACCTTGATAAACAATGAGGTCATTCTCTCTGAGGTATTATAATACCTTGACACACCGTGAATCATTCTGATGGCATTAATCAAATTTTGTATTCCATGTGCCATGGAAACCTAACATTGAAACAAATTAAGTGAATTCCATCATATGCGTATAGTTTTAATAACCAATATTCTATAATACTCAAAACTCTAAATGTACACAAAATAGTATAGCATTTTTATCTTAAAGTCAAATTTTACTAAATGCAATGTAGTATTCTAGACTAGACCCTGGAACAGATAATAGAACATTAGTTTTGACAAACAAACTAAGGTAATACAAGATGTTAACAGGAGAAACTGGGTAAAGAGAATTCTGTGCTATCATTGCAACTTTTCTGTAAATCTGAACTTAAAAGTTAATCTAAAATTAAATTTTAGAGGTGAGAGCCATTTTAAGGTTAATAGTTCATTCTGCTCTTTTTAAAGGTGAAGAAACTGATACCTTGAGGGGTAAAGTGACTTTCTTATGGTCATAAGCCCAGCTAAAACAGAAATCAGACTAGCATTCGTTTTCTTTTATGCAACTCAGTTCGCCTTTTAGCAATCCTACCAAGTGCCATTAGGCTCTGAATATATTGGGAGAAATCCAAACCTATTCATGAGTAGCTCACAGCAGAGCGGAAGAGATAAACACAAACAAGTAAAACAAGTAGAACAAGGTAGAGCAAAGCAGAACAAGTACAACAAAGATATAAAACAATCCCAAACATAAACTGAGTGCTTACTATATTCCAGGCACTAGGCTAAGAGCGTTAGCATATTATTCTAAGATATGCTGAGAACAACCCTTGAAGGTAGGTTTGATTACATCATATATAAAACATCACGGATTGTAAGATTGCACCATTGTTTTCTGTGCTATTGAGAAAGAAAAAAGACACCCAAGATGAGGAATCTAACTCCTACATAATACTAGGCCACCAGTGGGTCCTCCCTGTTAAGGTAAACATGAAATAAACCAACCATGGAGAAAAAGAGAGAAACAAAATGTACATGCTACCAGGAGGAGGAAAGAAACCAAACTTCTTTGAGAATGTATGCACAGGTACTCAACTGCAGTCTGAATTCATACAAATGGCACCAAAATCAAAAACAAAACAAAACAAAAAAAACACCCTCAAGGAGAGAACTAATAATTTAAGGTTGTATCAAGTCACATCCACAATGATTCACAAAACCTAACTGACTAAAGTATGTCCTGAGTTCAGGGATATTAAAATGTGAAAAAAAGTCTTAGAATCTATAAAATAAAGCATTATCATTATTCCCATTTTGCAAATGAGAAAACAGAGAGGTAGAGAAGTTAAGTCACTTGCCTAAGATCCAACAGCTGTAAGTTACGTAGCGGAGATTTTGAGACCCTGCTTCTAACCATGATGCAAATCACTACAGGAGAACAGACAAAGCCAATGGCATCCCTCCCTTCAAGGAACTTTCCTTTTAATTGATAAGACAAGATAAAATATATAAAATGTTTTTCTAATGGTGATGGAAGAAATACAGCCAAGAAAAACAACTACCGATTACTGTATGGTATGTCCGAGGTGTGGGGTGTAACTATGGAATAATTAAATCAGTTTTATGTGGCTTATGGAAATTAACATCATTAGTTTATAGTTAACCTTCTATGTCAGAATTCATATTATATATGGTATCTGTAGATCAAAAAGATCCTAATAAAAATATGCCTAGAAGGAGTCCCTTCCACCCTTGCTAAGTCATGTCTACAAAGTACCACTAAACTCCAATAAAGAGGGCTCAGGGATGGCATCAAATGGGTCCTTCAGGAAAACATCCTTCATCTGAACTTTAAACATCATTATTTACAATAGTAGCTCCTTGAGTGCACTGTTCTTGTCCATCTATATACAGTGTTCAGGTATCTTATATGTCAAACATATAATAGTAAGATATGCCTAAAGCACAATACCAGGGTGATTAAAAAATGAAACATACATAAATCTTATGAACCAGAAATGGAAACATGAATCCCCTGCACTTTTCCTACCCAAATGACAGTTATAAACTAAACAGCAATTGCTGGTTACTTTTAATCAGAATAAAGAAAATGAGGGGGAAAAAGGAATTGTTGAAAGTACAGATATAGTGGGTGTATGAGTGGGAAGCAATTATATGACTCAATGCTATTAGTACTTCTGTCATTTCAAAAGGTAATGCTTGAAACCTTCCTACATCAGAGAATATAAAAAGCTCAACAACAACAAAATAACAATAATAAGGCACATCCGTGGTTAGAGTAATTGAACAAAGCTTTTTAAAATTACTAGGATGAAAAAAACATCAGAACTAAATGATTTTTAAATTATATGAATTAAAACAAGTCTTTTGAATCAAGAAGTTGAAATCAGTATACCTTAAAATTTGGAGTCTTGATAGCAATGAAGAGTATTCTTTCTTTCAAGTTTACTTTTTATAATAAAAAGCTTTAAATATATAGAAAAGTACAGAGAAAAATATAATGACCACCTACTCCCATCACTAGATTTGACAAACGTGAACATTGTGCCATATTCACTTCATCTATTATTTTTTCACATCAAGAGCTACTTGCGGTAGCCCTGGAGTAGTCTTTAGGTATTATGTGTATTTCATATTTGCATCTTCAAATCTTGTGAGCAATCCGAAATGCTTGTGACACGTAATAATTTTAATTTTTCTTGAACAGAAATTTTAATTGCTCACATTGTAAAGTTGGGGAATTAAGTCATTGAGCTGCCAAGTAAGCCAAGCAACGGCCCTATTTCTCCAACACCATATACAATTTGATTTTCTTTACTTGGGGTCACGTGCACAGAAATACCTAAGAAATAGTATAAATGTTCTTATATTAAACAAATTTTACAAAGGTTCACAACACAAGTCCAGCTACTAGTAGCAGGGGTAAAAATGAGAAGAATGAAGTTTAAGAAAGTCATAATTCTTGGTGGGGAGGAAGGGAGAGAGGTGTGAGCTGAAAAACTTCCTATTGTGTACTGTACTCACTGCCTGGGTGACAGCATCCATACCCCAAACCTCAGCATCATGTCATATACCCATGTAACAAACCTGCACATGTACCCCCAAATCTAAAATAAAGCTGTAATTTTTTTAAAAAGTCATCGCTTTGCAAATAACACTAATAAGTTTTAAATAAAATCTACAATCTCTTTATGGACTCAATTAAAAGACTCTGCTTCTAAAGTCTTCCTGTCCCCTCTCATGGTGCTCCCTGATGGATAATGGATTCCTCATGGCAGTAAGAAATGCACTTGTCCAAGACTCTCAACTGACATTTTTCCCTCCCCTTTCATATTAAACTTCTTGACTACTAACATTCTCTTGGAAAGATTATGAACTGCCTTTATATCTCCTTCTTCTCCAAATCTAAGTGATATAGACCATAACCTCTTTCCTTCTCCCTGCCTCTGGGATGAAACCTGCATTGATCCAAGAAGGTTGGTCAACAAAACCATGTGGCCTATGCTGCCACCTATATGGAAGATTTGACTACTTCTTAAAAAATTAGAGTGAAGAATACTGAACACAGATATCAGACGCAAATTAAATTAATTTGAAAGCATTGGGCCGCGCACAA
Organism: Pongo abelii; assembly: GCF_028885655.2. NCBI lineage: Eukaryota > Metazoa > Chordata > Mammalia > Primates > Hominidae > Pongo > Pongo abelii. Next base: position 39,003,396 of record NC_071990.2, on the reverse strand, counting down.
TGGCTCACGCCTGTAATCCCAGCACTTTGGGAGGTGGAGGCGGGTGGATCACTTGAGGTCGGGAGTTTGAGAGCAGCCTGGCCAACATGGCGAAACCTTGTCTCTACTAAAAATACAAAAATTAGCCGGGCATGGTGGCACGCACCTGTAATCCCAGCTACTCAGGAGGCTGAATCAGGAGAATTGCTTGAACCCGGGAGGCGGAGGTTGCAGTGAGCAGAGCTAGCACCACTGCACTCCAGCCTGGGTGACAGAGAGAGAGACTCCATCCCGGGGTGGTGGGGTGGGGGGAGGAAGAGGAAGCATTTCAACTTAGAGAATACCTTGAAGAAGCAACATAGTAAAGTGGAAAAATAATACAACCCATAATGCTAGAAATAGCTAGATTCTAATTTGGTCCCATCATGGATCATCATAGAAATGTTCAAACTCGGTTTTCTAATCTTTGAAATGAGGGTCATTGTGCATAGAGAATGAAAACATATTTAAAGCATGTAGCACAATGCCTATAATAAAAGGTCAAGGATTCTCAAGCCTGGGAACATCTTTAAAAACGCAGCTGTCTGGGCAGCCCTCCTGCCTACAAATGATTGACAAAAGAAGTAACATCCAGGAAAAATGGGGAAATCCTGCTCTAAGTTCTCAACAACTACTAGCTTCCTTGACTTCTCCTTCTATTAAATAAAGGATAGAGATTTTTTTAATTTTCATATTTTATATGAAATATTATGAAATACCAGATTACAAATTTGAAGTTAATATAAACTTTTAAAAAATAAAAGCAAATGGTAGTGCTAACATGTTCTTTAAAGGATCTCTATGGAAATATTATGAGAAGAGTAGGCTAGAAATTAGAAGATGGGTTCTGTCCTGCATCCCTGATTAGCTGAGTGATGCTGGCAAAGTCACTACACCATGATGAGTTTTGGTTTCCTAATCTGTACCCTGGGAAATATCTACCTTGATAGGCAGCCCCAAAGATGGCCCCAGTGATGCTCACCCACATAGTACTCACACCCTTGTATACTCCCCTACCCACCCAGAGTGAACCAGATTCACTTGCTTCTAGCCAATAGAACACAACAGAAATGATGGGCTGTCACTTCAGAGATTAGGTTATAAAAAGAAGGTGGATTCCAACTTGGGTGTTCTCTCATTCTCTTGCTTGTTCTTGGATCACTCCAAGGGAAGCAAGTTGCCAAGTGGAGAGGCCCACATGGCTAGGGACTGGGGCCTGCCAATAACCACATGAGTGAGGTGAGAAGAAGACTCTCCCCAGTCAACCTCCCCTACTTAGCCTGTGGGCAACCTCATGAGAGACCTTGAAGCAGAAGCTCTTAGCTATGCCTTGCTTGGATTCCTGAGCCACAGAAACTCTGACATGATGAATGCTCATTGTTTTTAAGCCACTCAGTTCTGAGGTAATTTGTTATGCAGCAAAGGGTAAGTAATATATTAATATTTGTCTTGCTTATTTCATACTATACTAATGATTCACTATATATTTAAATATGGGTTAAAATATTAAATATAGTTTATCATTCTTCATAAATACATAAGAGGAAAATATATATTTTAAATAACTTTTGGCAGGATGTTTTTCCCCAATATACACATATTAAAGATTTTTAATGCATTAATTATACAAGTCAGTTTCTTAAATTGTACTTTTTTTTTTTTTATAGATGGGGTCTTCTTGCTCTGTCACTCAAGCTGGAATGCAGTGGCACAACCATAGCTCACTGCAGCCTTGCACTCCTGGGCTCAAGTGATCCTTCCACCTCAGCCTTCTGAGTAGCTAGAATCACAGGTGCGAGCCACTGCACTCAGTTTAAAATTGTACTTTAAAAGCATACTTACTAGGTCATGGTTATAGAGAGGTTGACACACTTTTTCCAAAGTATACAAATATCTGACATTATCTTTGGATTCATTTGCTGTATCAGTGATTCTTGCATCCAAATCACGCCAATTCTAAGAAAAAAAGGTATAAGAATTCTATGAAACATCCAAATATATCAGTGTGCTAAAGTTTACTCAGGAAATTCAGTCTTCCCTAATCATACATATACTAAAATGGTAGATATTTAAGTGTAATTAATATATGTTTTTCTTATAATACTTAAGATAAAGTTACAACAAGCACCTTAAATGATTTACTAAAACTGAAGATTCATTTTGTTTATAATTAAAATTCTGTCTGTAGGCTTGAACTGGACCTGCTTCTAACAGGAATGACTTTTCCGGTTATTTGTGACATTATATTACTCTGGGTCTTCAAGAATGGGTCAAGTTATTAAAACAGAACATTATGGCAGGGCGTGGTGGCTCATGCCTGTAATCCCAGCACTTTGGGAGGCCAAGGTGGGCAGATCACGAGGTCAGGAGATCGAGACCATCCTGGCTAACACGGTGAAACCCCGTCTCTACTAAAAATACAAAAAATTAGCTGGTCGCGGCGGCGGGCGCCTGTAGGCTCAGCTACTCAGGAGGCTGAGGCAGGAGAATGGCATGAACCCAGGAGGCGGAGCTTGCAGTGAGCCAGAGATCGCACCACTGCACTCCAGCCTGGGCGACAGAGTGAGACTTTGTCTCAAAAAAAAAAAGAAGATTACTCAAAACAAAACCTTACTAGCAAAGTGAAGTCAGTCTGAAATCAACAGTTTCTTGTAAGTGGTCATCAAATAGTACCTGCTTAAATAACTGATTATGAGAAAGTTCTTCCTGTAATCTCTGCTCATCTGTATAGTTTTGCATAATGGAGCCTAGTGAACACACAGCATCCCTTCAAATGTTTGAAGACATTTACCATATCATCACTAAGTCTTTTATTCAAAGATGAGCACTCTGTGTGCCTTTAGTCATTTAATAAGACTTTTTTTTTTTTTTTTTTTACTTTAAGTTCCAGGATATAAGTGCAGAATGTGTAGGTTTGTTACGTAGTATACATGTGCCATGGTGGTTTGCTGCCCCTATCAACCCCTCATCTAGGTTTTAAGCCCCACATGCATTAGCTATTTGTCCTAATGCTCTCCCTCCCCTTTCCCCACTGACCCCCTGACAGGCTCCGGTGTGTGATGTTCCCCTCCCTGTGTCCATGTGTTTTCATTGTTCAACTCCCACTTATGAGTGAGTACATGTGGTGTTCGGTTTTCTGTTCCCATGTTAGTTTGCTGAGGATGATGGCTTCCAGCTTCATCCATGTCCCTGTAAAGGACATGATCTCACTCTCTTTTATAGCCATATAGTACTCCATGGTGTATATGTGCCACATTTTCTTTATCCAGTCTATCATTGATGAACTTTTGGGTTGGTTCCAAGGACATGGTCTTAATAGCTTCAACCTCTTGGCCTTTCTACTTTGGACACACACATCACTCTAAACACATATGCCTCAGGAATGAAAGGAAGCCTTCAGTGTGATCTGGCCAATGCTGAGAAGAGCCAAAACATCACCTTCCTTTTTTCTGGAAACTATACCTCTCATAAAGCAGCCAAGGATCAAGCTGACTCGCATCAGTAATATCATTCTATCAACGGATTCAACTAAAACTGTTAAGTCTTTATCCAAAGTTGATCAATTTCTCTGCTTCAAATTCTTTCAGGATTTTTAACCTATTCTTAATAAATGTTATCTTATTATTATTATTATTTTTTTTTTTTGAGACGGAGTCTTGCTCTGTCACCCAGACTGGAGTGCAGTGGCGCGATCTCAGCTCACTGCAAGCTCCGCCTCCCGGGTTCACGCCATTCTCCTGCCTCAGCCTCCCAAACTGCTGGGATTACAGGCGTGAGCTGTTATCTTATTATTAACTGACCACTCTTACATACTAGGGATGATAAAATGAAGTGCCTGCTTGAGAATTGTTCAGAGATGAAGACAGCATGAAACGGAGAGGTCTACTCAGCAAAAACAGAAATAATATGCTCTGAACAAAATCATTTTAAAAAACAATGGGAGCCAAACAGTTTGTCAACAAACCCATCCAACAAAAAGGTTGGGACACCAGTATGACACCCCCACTCTTACCACTGAAGACCTTCTTGGATCTTTACATTGTCATCCAATATATTTCTTTCCCTCCCTCCTCAATGTCATTCATAGATTTGCTACCACATTTGCTTTGTATCCTTTGTAAAAACTACAGATTAATATTTTTAATACAAAATGTCTGAAGGTCACTATGGCAGATCATTAGAGACCTCTTTCCAAGAGCTTAAACTGTATATGCCTTTGATCCACAAATTCATAAATTCTCTCCTAGGAATATGCCTTAGAGAAATTCTCACACATGTGCACCAGGAGACATGAATAAGAATGTCCTTTGAATCATTGCTTGCAATAACCCCAAACTAGAAACAATCCAAATGTCCATTCTGGGATAATAGATAAATAAATTGTGGTGCATTCATGCAACAGAATATGATACAGCAATAAAAACAAAGGTAGCAAATGAATAATAGTGCACACATTAACATGATGAATTTTCACAAATAATGTTGAGTAAAAGTTGGTTGCAGAATATATGATATGACTCCATTTACATACATTTTAAAAATATATAAAACTAAGTCTCAAAATTTGGTATTTTGGAGAAAAAAACTGTATAAACTTATTTCAAAATGTATACCAAAGGATGAAAACATACAAATTGTTAAGACAAATCTGGAAAAGAAGAACAAAGAGTAGATGTACAAAAATTACGATGATTACAAGAAAATGACAAACAGTGGCCGAGCGCGGTGGCTCACGCCGGTAATCTCAGCAATTTGGGCAGCCAAGGCGGGCAGATCACGAGGTCAGGAGTTCAAGACCAGCTTGGCCAACATAGTGAAACCTTGTCTCTACTAAACATACAAAAATTAGCTGGGTATGGTGGTACGTGCCTGTAGTCCCAGCTACTCAGGAGGCTGAGGCAGGAGAATTGCTTGAACCTGGGAGGTGGAGGTTGCAGTGAGCCGAGATCGCACCACTGCACTCCAGCTTGGGCAACAGAGTGAGATTTTGTCTCAAAAAAAAAAAAAAAAAAAAAAGAAAGAAAAAGAAAAAAAGAAAATGACAAACAGTGCTGGGAAAATTAGCCAGCCATTTGGGAAAAAGAATGCTAGCTCAACAGGTAAGTGCATGACCTTATATCCTGCTTCCCCTCTTACTAACTCAGTGACCTTGAACAAGAAACTTAATCTCTCACTGTTCTATATACAAAATGGGGAACATAATAATAAGATCCATCTGATCCAGCTGATGTGAGGATTAAATGAAATGTTATAGGTAAGATGCTGAACACAATGCTTGGCACATAGTAAGCACACAATAAATGTTAGCTGCTATTATTATCATTATTATTAAATCTTACATGATTCACACAAATAAATTCCAAGTTAACTAAAGAATAAAGTATAAAGAAATAAAACCCTAGAAATAGAAGAAAAGGGTAACTCTATTTTAAATTTAGGTTAACCTTAATTTCTTCTTCTTTTTTTTTTTCTTTTTTAAGATGGAGTCTCGCTCCCAACGCACAGGCTGGAGTGCAGTGGCACGATCTCGGCTCACTGCAACCTCTACCTCCCAGGTTCAAGCGATTCTCCTTCCTCAGCCTCCCAAATAGCTGGGATTACAGGCATGCACCACCACTCCTGGCTAATTTTTGTATTTTTAGTAAAGACAGGGTTTTGCCATACTGGCCAGGGTGGTCTCGAACCCCTGACCTTAGGTGATCTGCCCACCTCGGCCTCCCAAAGTGCTGGGATTACAGGCGTGAGCCACGACGCCCAGCCAATTTATTCTTCTTAAGAAGGTCTTTTTAAACAATACATGAGAGACAAAAGCAATAAAAGGCTGAAAAAATTAATTCACCTAAATATAAAAAAATTCATTGTAAATGATTCCATTTAAAAAAAAAATTAAAATACAAGCAACAAATAAGCACATCTGGCAACCAGATTTTGGTTCCTAAATACTACTCTCCAATAAAATAAACCTAGGCTCCTTGGAGAAGTGCTGATCCAGGACTAGGGCAGAACAAATACAAAATGAGCCTTGAGCATTTGTCTAGTGGTAGAGAGTAAAGAAGTGGTCCAAACAGAGTAAGGGAATCAGAAGGAAACACACAAGCCAACCTGAAAGATTTCCCGATGGCCAAAGAGGAAACAATTTGAGCAACAAACTAAATAATGATAGTATTCAGTTATAACCAAAAGCGTGAAATAAATACCCATGAGGCTATATTAATGGAAATAAATGATCAAATACATAACTACAGTGAGAGAAGAGACAACATTTTCTTACATAAGAATTCTGATTAATAAACGTGGAAGGAATGAGGGAACTAGAAAACCACCATTAGCATACCACAGTAATGATTGCCGCAGTCAAGATCCACCTGTGAAAGCTATTCATGTAGTTTAAGGTTATTTTCTACAAAATACAGTACAGAGACCTGGCAAATTCCACCCTAACTAAATGATGAATTTTAAATCAACAGTAATAAGGCACATCAATATAATGTGCCCCCAGTAAGTCGTACTGGGAAGAGCACATCAACTCTGGCATTCTTACCAAAGATGCATAACCTCAATGTATTCATGAGAAACCGTCAGACAAACCCAAATTGAGAGACATTCTCCTAAATAGCTGACCATTACTATTCAAAAGTATCAAGCTCATGAAGTGCAACTACAGACTAAGGAACTGTTCCATTGGAGGAGGCTAAAGAGACATGACAGTCAAATGTAAATAGGATCCTGGATTGGATCCCAGAACAGATAAAAATACATAAGTGGAAAAACTGGAGAAGTATAAATTGTGTGTAGCATCATTAATAGTATTGTACCAATGTTATCCCTTCATTTTGATCATTGTACAATAGTTTTAAGATGTTAACATTAGGGGAAGCTAGATGAAGAGCAGGCAGGAACTCTCTGTACTATCCTGGTTGACTCTTCCATAAGTCTAAAATGATTTCAAGTGTTGAAGTTTTAAAAAATACAAGCCACAGACTAGGAAAAAGTTTGCATTGTAATTGTCAAGGTCCATATGCGGGTCTGGGATTTTACTCTGCTTAGAAGTTAATGCATTAGCCTTTTACTGTTTTATGGATGAAGGGAGAAAACATGAGATTTGGGTTCAGAGACAAGGATTTTATTACATCACAGCAAATGGCATGAGCATTATGTTGCATTTGTTCCCCCATGACCCTAAATATCCACACACTGATGCTTGCACCTGCAGTAGGTTGTGTTACAGGTGAGGAACACTGAGTTTAGGGGAATTTATCCTTTTTACAGTAAGTGCTAAGTAATTCTGCTCTTTGTCTGGGGGACACGTGAACTGACCCCTCAAGGTTGCTCACTGCAAACACAACTCTGAAAGATGTTCAGATAAAGAGCAGTATAGGCCTTGCATTCTTTTCATATATAGTGAATATGTGCAGAGATGTCCAGGAGTCATGGTGAATTACTTCATCCAACAAATATAACAGGTGATTAATATCCATATTATATAAAGGACTGCAAGTGGCCGGGCACAGTGGCTCACGTCTGTAATCCCAACACTTTGGGAGTGTGAGGCAGGAGGATTCCTTGAGCCTAGGAGTTTGAGACCAGCCTGGGCAACACAGTGAGACCCTATCTCTATAAAAAAAATTGTTTAAAAATTAGTTAGGCACATTGGCACATGCCTGTAGTCTCAGCTACTCAGGAGGCTGAGGCAGGAGGATCACTTGAGCCGGGAGGTCGAGGGTGCAGTGAATCATGATAGCACCACTGCACTCCAGCCTGAGTGATGAAGAGAAGCCTGTCTCAAAAAAATTAAAAAATAAAGAACTCCTATAAATCAGTACAAAACAATGTCTGAATTCTTCTAAATAAGGGAAAGATACAAAAAGAAAATTCACAAAAGAAATATGAATAGCCAGTAAGCATGCAAAAACTGAACAACTTCACTACTAACAAGGAAAGAACAAAAGAAAACAAGCCATTTTCCATACGTCAGGTTGGCCCCCCAAAAATTTTTTTTTAGTTTTTTTAATGAGATAGGTTCTCGCTACGTTGTCCAGCCTGGAGTGCAGTGGCTATGCATAGGCATGATCCCATTATTGATCAGCAAAAGAGTTTTGATCTGCTCTGTTTCTGACCCTGGTCAGTTCACCCCTCCTTAGGCACCCTCATCACCCCACTCCTGGGACATCACTACTATATCGATGCCAAACATAATGTGGACAGCCAATCAACATAGTGCACTACAGCTCAAAATTCTTGAGTTCAAGCAATCCTCTTGCCTCAGCCTCCCAAGTAGCTCAGACTACAGGTGTAGGCCACCATGCCTGGCAAAATAATAATAATAATAATAACTTAACTGATAATTAGTACTGAAAAGTTGTGGAGTATCCAACCTAAGGAAATATTTGCATATGGACATATAAAAGCTTCAACCGCAGCAATATTTACAAACACATAGAAAAGGAACCATTTTCCTTAAAAAGTTAAGCATAGAGTTAACATGTGACTCAGAAATTCCACCCCTAGGTATAATAACCAAGACAAATGACAATATATATCAACACAAAAAGTTGTACAGTACATGAATGTTCATAGCAGCATTATGCATAATTGCCAAAAAAATGGGGACAACCCAAATGTCCATAAACTGATCAACAAAATGTGGTACATTCATACAACAGAATATGATTCAGCCATAAAAAGGAATGACATACTGATACAGGCTACATCATGGACGAAACTTGAAAACATTATGCTAAGTGAAAGAAACCAGTAACGAAAGGCAAAGAATCTACGATTCCATTCATATAAAATGTCCAGAATAGGCAAATCTAGACAGAGGGTTGGGGGGAAGGGGGAATGCTGGAAATGGGAAGGTGAGAGCTCAAGGATATAGAGTTTCTCTTTGAGGTGATGAAAATGTTCTAAAATTGGATTGTGATGATATTTGCGCAACTATGAATACACTTAAAATATCTGAATTGTTCACTTTAAATGGATAAAATAAATAGTATGTGAATTATATCTCAGACTTGCAAAAAAAGAAAGGGGAAAATTGGTCCACAAACAGGGAAGATCAGATAAAACCTAACAGGCTACATTAACATTTTGGGCAAGGCACAGTGACTTACACCTGTAATCCCAGCGCTTTGGGAGGTTGAGGTGGAAGAATAGCTTGAGCCCAGGAGTTCAAGACTAGCCTGGACAACATTTTAAAAAAATTATTTAATTAGTCGGGCATGGTGGTGTATGACAGTAGTCCCAGCTACTCAGGAGGCTGAGGTGGGAGGATGGCTTAAGCCTGGAAGGTCGAGGCTGCAGTGAGCCGTGATCGTGCCTTTGCACTCCAGCCTGGGTGACAGAGTAAGATTCTGTCTTAAAAAAAAAAAAAAAAAAACCACCACAACAACTTTTTTTGGAAAACCATACCGCTCAAGCTCGATCTAACAGGCATAACTCTCCAAGATATACTATCAGGGGTGGGGAAGGGAAGTTGAAAAATATGCTATGACATTTATTTAATTTAAAAGTTAGAAACACAAAACTAAACTATGTCATTTGTGCATAGTAAACTCACACATAAATACCACAGAAGATGTTTGAGGAAAAAACAAAATAGAAAAGTGCAGTTGTCTTTCTGTGCTTACTATTCAGGACACAGAGTTGTGGGTGGTGGGGCTAAGGGTATGTGATTAAGAGAGACTTGTTTTATTCGTACTGCTTAAATCTCTTACCAAAAAAGTATTAGTTTATTTTTCTGTGCAAAGAATGAAATACATTTAAAGAAAGAAAGAAAAAGAAGCCAGGTGCGGTTGCTCACGCCTGTAATCCCAGCACTTTGGGAGGCCGAGGTGGGCAGATCACTTGAGCTCAGGAGTTTGAGACCACCCAGAGCAACTTGGGGAAACCCCATCTCTACAACAAATACAAAAATTAGCCGGGCTCGGTGGTGGCGCATGCCTGTTAGTCCCAGCTACTCAGGAGGCTGAGGCAAGATAATTGCTTGAGCCTGGGAGGTGGAGGCTGCAGTGAGCAGTGAACACACCATTGCACCCCACCCGAGTGACAGAACGAGACCCTGTTTCAAAAAGAAAGAAAAGAAAAGGATCTAGAATCAAGCCAAACTGTAAATAAAGATGACCTCTAGGAAAGGAGGTAGAATCGTGGCAATGAGATGTATTTTACTTTTGACTCTATATGCAGTTGTTTACCTCAATGAGCCTATATTGATTTCTTCATTGATTTACAATTTCAAAAACAATTTAAAAATAAAAGATGATCACTTTCCTAGAAATCACCTCATAGTAGTATGGTCAAAATTGGTCTGTGAAATCCTGAGAAATAAATCTTCATTTCCTCTTCTGGAAATAATTGTGATATATGTAAAAGCCTTACTCAAAGTCTAACACTTTTAACACGATTCCAGTATATTATACTAAGAAGTAGTTCAATAGGATAATTTTCTAGTTGCTTGTTCTGAAGTATACCAAACTTTAAATAAAAAGCCTTTTACCTTTAGCAGTTTGGAGTGTGCAACATTTAGCACATTTATGACAGCCTTACAACTTGGCCCTTTAATCTGCTCAATGATAAAGTTGAACTTGGCTGACATGCGTTTCCAGTGTTCCAATTCAGTGAGTGGACCTGAATCACCAGCTTCTTTTCTCATCTGCTCACTCTCAATAAGTACCTGCAATCAAAAAAAAATTTATAAAGTATAGAAATGTTACATTCTTCTTTGTTAAAATCTGATTGCATCTTTTTGAAGGCAGCTGAAAGTATAAATAATGTTCAATACCAAATAATGTTTAAAAACTCTTAGTAAATGAAGACTAGAGGAGAACGTCTTCAATATGATAGATACTATCTACTAAAATTCTCCAGCAAACATAATATTTAAAGGTGACAGTTTCTCTTATTTATTTTGGGTTTTTTTTTTTTTGGTGGGGGGGAGGTAGTTTTTTGGCTTTTGGGTTTTTTTGTTTGTATGTTTGTTTTGAGGCAGGGTCTCACTCTGTTGCCTACGCTAGAGTGCAGTGGCACAATCACAGCGCACTGCAGCCTCAACCTCCTGGGCTGAAGCAATCCTCCCGCCTCATCCTACTGAGTAGCTAGGACTACGGGCAAGTGCTACCACAGACAGCTAATTTTTAATTTTTTGTAGAGATAGCATGTCACTATGTTGCCCAGGCTGGTCTCAAACTCCTGGGCTCAAGCGATCCTCCTGCCTCAGTTTCCCAAAGTGTTGGGATTACAGGCATGAGTAACCATACCTGGCCAAAGGTGACATTTTAGAAAATATCACTTTAAAACCAAGGACATGACAAGTTTGCCACAATCACCACCCACTTCTATTCCACCTGGTAATAGATATCCCAGAACAAGATAACTAAAGAAACAGAAGGCATAAGAATTGGAAATAAAAAACCAAAAATGGCATAATCACAGATGATACAGTTTGCTACATTTTTAAACTAGCATATCTAAGGTTAGGAGCAGTGGATCCCACCTGTAATTTCAGCACTTTGAAAGGCTGAGGTGGAGGATTGCTTGAGCCCAGGAGTTCAAGATCAGCCTGGGCAACAAGGCAAGACCCCTTCTCCACAGAAATGTTTTAAATTAGTCGGATGTGGTGGTGCATGCCTGTAGTCCCAGCTACTCAGGAGGCTGAGGAGGGAGGATCACTTAAGCCCAGAAGTTGGAGGCTGCAGTGAGCTATGATCATGCCACTGCACTCCAGCTTGGGTGACAGAATGAGACCCTGTCTCAAAAAAAAAGAAAAAAAAAAACAAAAAGACTAAAGACAAACTTTTTACAATTAATAAATGTGAGCAATTCAGTAAAGCTGCTAGATCTATACATAAAAATTAGTATCACTTCTTTACAAGCTATCTTGCAATCTGAAAATTTAATTTCCAAAAAGATACAATTTACAACAGCAAAGAAAAACAGTGATAAGATAACTAGAAATTAATCTAATGAAAGATATGCAAAACCTTTTTGGAGAGAACTTTAAAACTTATTTTACACACACAAAAGACCTACCTAAATGGGGAGGTATATCATGTTCATGGATGGAAAATTCAATTATACAAAGATGGCAGTTTTCTCTAAATTCATGTACACATTCAATGAAATTCTAATCAAAATCTCAATAGAGTTTTTCATGATACTTTAAAAATTAGTCTTAAAATTAATTTTGAAAAACAATTAGCCTGAAACAGTCAATGTAATTTTGAGGAAAAACAGAGAAAAGACTTGGCGTGCCAAATGTTGGTTTAGTAAAACGCTACAGAATTAAGGCAGCATAGCATAGTATAAAAAATAAATAAATACACCAGTGAGATAAACAAAAGGGTCTAACAACTTTATATATGACAGAGGTTATATTACAAATATGTTAGAAAATGGACTATTAAACAATTTAACACAGAATCTTAAATCGAGACAATTGGCTAACTACAGGTACATGAAAAACACAAAATTAGATTTCTGCCTCACGTCATACACACACGCACAATTCCAGATGGATTAAACACCTAAATGTTAAAAATAAAATGGTAACATTTCTAAAAGAAAATGTAGGTGACAGGGTAAAACTAGAAAGAAAAACATGGAATTGAAAAGCATAATTATCAAGATAATAGTTACCACTAGGGGGAAGAAAAGCTGTTTAAAACTGGGAAGAGAAATGCAAGGACATTTTAAGGCACTGGTAATGGTCTATGTTTTTTCTTTTCTTTATTTATTTATTTTGAGGCAGGGTCTCACTGTGTTCCCCAGGCTGGTCCTGAACTCCTGGGCTCAAGCGATCCTCTTGCCTTGGGCCCCAAAATGCTGGGATTACAAGCATGAGCCACCATGCCTAGCCATGTTCTATTTCTTAACTTGTGCAAAGGTTACACAGGTGTTCCTTTTACAGTTTGTTCCTTTCATCATATTCATTTTTGTGTTATATTCACTATTTAAAATAAATAAAGAATTTAAGAGAATGCCTTTGTAACACTGGAGTAGGAAAGCGTTTAATAAGTAAAATACAAAAAGCACAGAGTTTATAGTCACTGGGGATAGCTAGGTTGAGGTTGGATTAACATTTGTAATTAATATATTTATCTACATTAAAAACTTAAATTTCCACATGATTAAAGGCACTATACCAAATGAAACATGACACAATGGGGAACAACATAGGATTAATATCTGGAAAATATTATTTAACCTCCAAAAATGTAGTAAGATAACATCAAGCCATCCAAACGAATAAAGGAATGATATGGGCAAATGATATGAACAGGCAATGATATGGGTAAATGATACGGGTAAGTGATATAAACAAGCAATTCAACACAGAGGAAACCAAAATAGCCATTAAATATGCTCAACCTCAATAGTATTTAGGGTAATACCAAGCAAACCAAGATATCATTTCACACTCAACATATTGGCAACAATTAAAAATCTGACAATTCCAAATGTAACCAAAGATTTTTTTTAAAAAATAGGAAGTCTTGGCTGGGCATGGTGGCTGCAAGAGTTATCCAGTGGGCAATTACCCATTTCAATAATCTAGTGACACCTGGAAGCAAATGCTGTGGCCAGCACTCTAGACCCTAGGGGAGTCCTCCAATTTTTGCCACTCTAACTGCACAGCCCTCCTCCTAACATAGTTCTAGAAACGTAAAACTGGAAATGCTTTTCTGTACCTCCTGCCTGGTCAAGATTTTTTCCCCTTGATCCTCACATAACTGAAGATTTTCTTGTTTAGTTCTGCTGTCCTGTGCTGATGAACTAGAGATCTGGGGGGCGGTTCCTAGAGTCCTCTTTCTGTTTAGGGCAATTATGTAATATCCGATTTTCTTTCACAGTGTTTATAGTGTAAGTTGGAGCCTCTCACAATTTTGACATATGTTGTATTCCTATCACTACTTTTCTTACTGCCAGAAAAACTTTGACCATAGAGCTGCAGGCTTGCCACTGTGATGCTGATGTGAAACAGCCTAGTCTGAACTTCTTTGACAGCACAGACAACTCCACTGATCGACCAAGAGGTACTTATTTAGTGTCTAGCACTCTGGCTCTTCACTGTGTCCTTTCCCTCTCTCTTTTATGGAGAGTATCAACAATTTAAACATTATTGGGGATAAATGTTGGCTATTCCTGATTCTTCATTCTTTCATTCTCAACCCATATTGTTATGGTTTCTTCCTTGAAGTGAGAAATATCTTAAAATTGATTTTAAATGGTCCACAAAGAAGAATGATTTTGCTCTAGAGCCAAAAATTGGCTGAGTTTCAAACCAGATTCTGGAAGAAAGTCAAAGGAGACGCCTCCTCCCTTTACTGTTAGAGACAAAATACAATGGCTAGGATGCACATAAAACCTACTAGTCCAGATGCAATTGTTTGAGTCAATTCACCTGTTCAATCTGTTTGTACCATACCATCAGCACTTCCTCCAGCTGATGAACAGTTTCTGAGTTGCTGGCTGCAGCAGTTACTTCTTCAAAGGTGTGCAGTTTGGAAAAATTAACATTGTCTATTGTCTTTAACTTCACTGTTCCCTCAATACTTATTCTAGCACCTAAAAAGGAAAAAAAAAGACATTTAATACTAATTTATATATTAAATATGTTAAATATATTAATAAAAATATTAAATAATATTTAATATTAAGAAGTATTTAATGTCAATGTGTTAAAAGTCAACGTGTACTTTTAAGCTCTAATTACTGAAATGTTAAAGATCTAATACTTTACAGAAATATAATTCTAATTAATCATTAGATTATGACTTCACAATTTACTGATAAAATTGTACATTGTAATAATATGAAAAAATAAAAGTATAGATTTTAAAGAGTTCATAATAAAGTATATATTTTAATATGGTAAAAATTTTCATATTATAGAAAGAGATTCCTCCTGCTATAACGTAAAATTAAAAAGAAAATATATCTTACTCCACCAAAGATCCTCAAAAATGAGTTCTAATGATTTCATTTCTTACCTCTAAGTCTCATAATTACTTTGATTAACATCTTTTAAGATAGAAACTTTTTCTCTAATGTTTATGAAATATCTTGGTTAATTTGCTTCTTTTT
The DNA here is from genome assembly GCF_028885655.2 of Pongo abelii. Classification (NCBI taxonomy): domain Eukaryota; kingdom Metazoa; phylum Chordata; class Mammalia; order Primates; family Hominidae; genus Pongo; species Pongo abelii. Next base: position 38,988,297 of record NC_071990.2, on the reverse strand, counting down.
TGCAATTTGCTAAACATTAAATTTTATACTTACCATCTAAAAATGAAAGATATCTGTTGATGGTTTCAGTGAAAACATGTTTTTCAGATTCTCCCTGCTTGGACTGGTTTAAAGCACCCCAGTTGTTTGTTGCAAGAACAGCTGGTAGAAATATATTTGCCAACATATCCCTAATTCCATTTAAGAGTCCTTTCGATGCATCCAGAACAGTAAATAGCGCTTCCTGAAAGGGTGGAGTTTAAATGTTATTTTACATGCTAATCCCACTAAAGAACTGAAAAATCATAACCTGTTTTATATTGCAATAAACATAGACAACTAATACATTTTATAAACTATTAGGGAATCTTAAGTGGTTACGAACCTTAGAGTTCTAAAGTCAACAAACTTATATTCTGCCCCCAATTTAATTATTCCCATATTTGCTCATCAAAGTGATGTTTCATTTGATGCTTTAATTTCTGCATAGGAAAGGAACAATAGCCTGGAGCCTATTCGAGCTGAGGGACATGGAACCAAACCTGCATAAAGAAAATCCTCAGTTGAAAGTTGCCCTGTCCATGATTTTTTTTTTCTGGTGAAAAGCCCTTGCCTAGAAGTTTGGTGGAATAAATTACCAGCCATAAGAAACCAAAAGCCCAGAAATCAAAAGCCCACCACCCATGCGTGACATTTCAATTAATACATCTTAAGTGACTTAGAAATCCCAAGCCAAAAAATTAAGATTAAAAAACTTGCCTAGGGCCACAAAAAAAATGATTGCTGGTTTTTTAACTGTGAGTGTGTGGCAATGAAGTATAAAATTACTGCTCATACAGTTTGGTGTCATCTTGATTTGTGTTAAGGTATCAGTAGTTTTTCCCACCATTGCTTCTGCACCATCAGTCAAACGTCAACACTGGTGAAAAGGGCAACTAGCATCTTAGTATTCTGATGAAAATGGGTTTGACTTTAAGAACCACTGTTATACTACATGGCTCATCTGTGATTACATTTACTTAGTTATAATGATGTGAACAAATATTTAGCTAAGTTAACTAGAATATAACTATGTTGGAAGAATAGAGGGATGGAGAAACAAGGGTCAGAAGGCAGAAAAAGAGCTAAATTATCACCTTCCAGAGAGAAAAGTCCACAGAAAATGGCTTTTTTTTTTTCTCTCACTCTGTAGCCAAAGCTGAAGTGCAGTGGCGTGATCTCAGCTCACTGCAACCTCTGCCTCCGGGGCTCAAGCAATTCTCATCTCTCAGCCTCCCAAGTAGCTGGGACCCCAAGAGTGCACAACCACACCCAGCTGATTTTTTGTATTTTAGTAGAGACAGGGTTTCACTCTGTTGCCCAGGGTGGTCTCAAACTCCTGAGCTCAGGCGATCTGCCTGCCTCTGCCTCCCAAAGTGCCGGGAGTACAGGGTAAGCCACTGCGACTGGCCACAGATAATGTCTAAATTGACAAAAGGAGCAGTCAGAGCATATTATTTAGAGATATACAGGTAAATAAAAGAATCCATTAAAAGGGTCTAATAGTTGCTTCTGGAGAACAGCATAGAAGTCAGTTTTTCAGTTATGAAAGACTTATACTATTTCATAAAAGGACTTTTTCTCTCTTTATATGCACACATAACTGAGCTAAAACAAAAGCTAAATTATAAAAATGAATGGATGAAATCATGGATAAGTTGAAGAAACAATTGATGAAATGGAAGGCAGATTGAGGAAACAGCCATACATAGAGGCATTGTGGTGAAACTACAGAAGTTTGAAGACAAAGAGCAAAAGCAAACAGAAAGAAAAAAAGACAGATTACCTATGAATTACACTAACAGGAGTGCTCTCATCATCCACAAGAAATACCATGAAATATTTACAAGGGATCAGGGAAAAATAACTGCCAACCTAAAATCTTAAACCAAGCTAAACAAGCTCTCTTCAAGCAATCTTTTATCGTAACAGAAAAGGAACAAGATTAGACTTCAGTTCCCTTTCCCATTGTAAAAGGTATTAAGACTTTTACAATACTAAGAATTGTATTGTAAGACTCTCTAAGAATAACAAAGAGAACTAATATTTGTCGAGAGCCTACTGTATGTCAGGCAATATAATAAGAATTTATTTATACTATCATTTAGTGTCACTACAATCCTGCCAGGTGTGTATTATTATTCCCAATTTAAGAATGTAGAGACCTAAGTCTCAGAAAGGATGAGCAACTTTCCAGAGGACACATTTAAGTGATTAGTCAGTCAGTGGTGAAGCTAAGAGGCAAATTTCGGTCTCTCTGGCTAAAATTCTTGCTTTTCCCATTCCATCATCCTGCCTTCCCAGAACTAGCTTAGCAATGTCCAGGCTCTAGGACAACTCTCCCTTCTTCTTTTAAAACTATAAAAGAGTTAAAATATTGAGTGAAGAGGAAGTTAAATAAAGTAACTAATACTTTGCATTAACAAAATTAAATGTGTTATTTGCACACCATCAAGAAATGAAATTTTCATGAAATTAAAAGCAGTATCTAAAGTATCAATATAACTAAGCTCTATTATAGTCAATTTCTCAGTTTTTTAAATATATGAGTACATTTATTTTCTTGGAACTCAATTCAGTCCTATATTTAAAAAGGGAAAGCAAAGTAAAGCATAAGTGTGACTATGAAAATATATTCAATGTTTAACTACGTATTTGGGGAAATTTTTAAACATACCTCTTGAATAGTTTTAACATTTATAGCAACATCATTACGGCAACGAACAAAAAATATGCACAGTCCTTTTAGTTTATCCGGGGCTGCATTGTCTATATACAATTTCATCATTTTTGCCCCTTTAGTTGCTCCAGGAATAGTTCGACCACATTCTGAAAACAAAAGTCAAGAACTTAGCATATAATCACATAACTAATCAAATGAGATAACTTACTGTGGCTTTTACACTATTGTTTCCTGTTTTACTTTATTGTAAGAAGTTTTCAATACGGTCATAGAATAATTTTTTTGGGGGGGATCTACTAGAAGATTTCAATAATTGCATCTTTTTTTTTTTTTTTGAGACAGAATCTTGCTCTGTTGCCCAGGCTGGAGTGCAGTAGTGCAATCTCAGCTCACTGCAACCTCCACCTCCCTTCAAGCCATTCTCCTGCCTCAGCCTCCCAAGTAGCTGGGACTACATGCGTGTGCCACCACATCCAGCTAATTTTTGTATTTATTTTTTTCTTAGAGACGGGGTTTCACTGTTGGCCAGGCTGCTCTCAAACTCCTGACCTCAGGTGATCTGCCTGCCTCGGCCTCCCAAAGTGCTGGGATTACAGATGTGAGCCACCATACCTGGCCAATAATTGCATTTTTTTTTTTTTTTTTTTAGATGGAGTCTCACTCTGTCTCCCAGGCTGCAGTGCTGTGGCACAATCTCAGTTCACTGCAACCTCCGCCTCCCGGGTTCAAGCGATTCTCGTGCCTCAGCCTCCCAAGTAGCTGGGATTACAGGCACGTGCCATCATGCCTGGCTAATTTTTGTAGTTTTAGTAGAGACAGGATTTTACCATGTTGGCCAGGCTAGTCTCAAATTCCTGACCTCAAGTGATCTGCCCGGCTCAGCCTCTCAAAGTGCTGGGATTACAGGAGTGAGCCACCGTGCCCAGCTAATAATTGCATCTTAAATTGCAGCCTCCTCTGGGTACCCTTCCCTGAACTCTGTACTTCTGTTCCTTTTGGCCTGGCCTCAGGGCCTTATACAAGCTGTTCTCCTATCCCATCCCCAACCTTTTACCTACAAATTCCTACTCATCTTTCAGATCTCAGCTGAAATGCCACCATCTCAGGAAGCCTTCACTGACTCCCCCAAGAAGGTCCAGTTCCTGTACCAAATACACTCATTGTATCCACCTTCTATTAAATCCTTCCTTGAACTAATTTCAATGAAAATTAAACATTTAATTATCAATCTTTTTTAATTAGAAAAACTATTAAAAATATGAGAATTAGATAGTTATAGTTGGTCACAATATTAATTTGCAAAAATCAACAGCCTTCTATTTGCAGCAATAACCAATTTAAAATGTAATAAAAGAAATAGAAAATCGGCCAGGTGCAGCATCTCACACCTATAATCCCAGCACTTTGGGAGGGTAAAGCAGGAGGATTGCTTGAACCCAGGAGTTTGAGTCCAGCCTGGGCAACACAGTAAGACCTTGTCAATACAAATAATTTTTTAAAATTAGCCAGATATGGTGGCATGTGCCTGTAGTCCTAACTACTCAGGAGGTTGAGGCGGGAGAATCACTTGAGCCTGGGAGATCAAGAGTGCAATAAGCCATGATCATGCCACTGCACTCCAGCCTGGGAAACCTAGTGAGACCCATCTCAAAAAATAAAAATAAAAAAGGAAAGAAATAGAAAATCCACATCATAAAGCCACAGAAATGTTTTGTCTGCCCAGCCTTTCTTTTCTGGGGGATTGGGAGATTCCTCCTGCCCTGTGATTCTGGAGGATATCAGTGCCAGGGCTCTGCAGAGGTGGGCATGTAAGAACTAGACTAATTAGACTCTGCAAGAATATAAACTTTGAATGAATATACATTAAGAAAAAAAGGGATTTGAGAGATGGAAGTCTACTGATGAATCCTAAAGAAACTTCCCTGAAATCTGTGGAAATGCTCTATTCTTGTCCTTCCTGAGACCTGATTGTTCAACTAGTTCTAAATTTTGTTATCCACCTTCCGCCTCTCAAAACACTGTTTTCTGCTCATATAAGCCAGACCTATTTCTGTTGCTTGCAGCCAAAGAACCCTGATACATAGTATGTAGCAATATAAGAGCCCAAATGCCCATTTATCGAGGCTCCACAGGGATTTACTACCCTCCCCTTTTTCTTTGCTCCTCCCCTTTTTCTTTGCTAAGAGAACCTGACTTTGTCCCATTGTGTACATCCCTAGAAAGAAAACTGCTCTCGCAGCCTCCCTGGCCCCCAGGATAGCCATGTGACACGGTTCTGTCTGATAAGACATAAGACAAGCTTAAGTTTTCCTGATGAAGAGGAGAGATGTGACCATCAATAGGAAATGATTTCTAAAAAATCACAATGCAGCTGTATGATGGAATGTTATACTATAACGAATTTTTTGAATGAAGTAAATCTTTATGTAATGACATAGAAAAATGTCTAGGCTACCCTGTCAAATGCAAACACCAAATCAAGAATAAGATGTATTATATAACCACAATTTTAACTGATAATAAGCATTTACATGTTAACACATGCATACAAGAAAGAAATGTAGGCTGGGTGTGGTGGCTCACTCCTATAATCTCAGCAATTTGGGAGGGCGAGGCAGGTGGATCACCTGAGGCCAGGAGTTCAAGACCACCCTGGCCAACATGGCAAAACCCTGTCTCTATTAAAAATACAAAATATTAGCCTGGTGCAGTGGTGTGCACCTGTAATCCCAGCTACTCAGAGGCTGAAGCAGGAAAATCACTTGAACCCAGGAGGCGGAGGCTGCAGTGAGCCAAGATGGCACCATTGCACTCCAGCCTGGGTGACAGAGTGAGACTCTACTTCAACAAAAACAACAACAACAACAAAGAAATGTAGATGAATATTTACCAAACTGATAAATGTACTTTTGTAAGTAGCAAAAATAATAATTAAAAATATGTGTACCCTTTGCTCTGGCAATTTCTCTTCTGAGAATTTCTCCTAAAATTTATTCCTAATCCACATAGATTTGTATTCAGTAATATTCACTGAGGCATTGTTTCAGGGAGCAAAAAGTTGTAAACAACCTAAATTCTACTGAGAGATCAGTTTGGAAAATTATAGATATATCAGCCTAATGAAATAAAATGCAGATGTTAACATTTTAATTGGATAAATGTATTTATTGGCATAAAGAAGACAATATTATCAAAATTAAACAGCCACTATAGAATAATATGTAGAATTGGATCCCATTTTTGTAAAATATGTATATAAACCAGTTATAGAGAAATATTCATTAAGGACTTAACAGTGCTTTCTCCAACTGAGTGGGACTGTATTTTGCTTCTAATTATAGATATTTTATCTTTCTATAATTTTCAGCTATTGTTTTAATTTTTAACAAGTTATAAAAATATAGACCACACAATAATCCTCCTACAATAAGAACTGTGAGAGACAGAAAATTCACAAAGCCAATCTAGTCACTATTTGCGAGTTTACATATTTTGTCGAAGAAACAAGACATATATTAAACAATTAGAGGAAGGTAGAAGAACACGATCAAGTACTATATTTACATGGATACTGTAAATGAGACAGGGATCTGGAGAACAGTGATGGCTATGGGTTGGAACACCCTGGGAAGGGCTCTGCTGGAGGTGTTCTGAAGGAGCCGGGTAGGGGATGCTGAGTGGAGAGAAGAAAAGCAATCTGAAAAAGCCAGGTGAGCAGAGAAAGGGAAAAGAAATAACTCTAGTATGCAGAAAACAATGAAGAGGGGTTTAAAGGGAGCAGCAAATTCACATCTGGAAGAGTAGGAGATCAGATTAGACAAGTACTGTGTGTCCAGATGACAGCAGGCCTTGAATAAATGAGATGTGGACCCGATCCAATAAATAGCAGAACAATAAAAGATATACTTGGCAGGAATAAGCAGTACGAATTTCAGAGGCAGAATCTGATTACAGAGATACTGGTTTTCAATCTGGAACACCAGCGAAGGCCTAGCCTAAGGCAGCAGAGGAACCAAGTGAGAAAGAAGCAACGGGAGGGATGTGTTGAAGGTAAATCCACAGGACTCTGATGATGAGCAGTCTCAGACCAAAAGGGAAACCCACATATCTAGTTATTAAAACAAAGTTTTAACAAGCTGGTAGCATGTTAATTAGTTCAGTCATAATATGCACAGTAGGGAAAACCAGCTATTCCAAGTGACAGCTGCAGCAGGCACAAGATGCTGAGACAGGACCGCAGGGGGCAGCTGCGGGGCTCTGGAGTGGTTTCACCACCACTTCTAATCATCTGGACAAAATGGCTCCACCTGTTTTTGGGAAAATGCAATTAAATTCTAATGAAAATGTGTATTCCCAGCAGAGGCCAGTGATTTCTACAAGGATGTTTTATCCTGAAGACACTATAGCAAGGCCTGAAATATGTATTTGGGCCGTGAATGTATTGTTCTTAAGACACTATATTTCTTATACATAAACTTCTGGTAACATTTTCTTTATAAATAAAGGATTATCTATGTATAAGAGAAAAAATATGCTGCAATTTAACGTGCATGATCTAATTACTGGCACATTGCCCTCATAAAATTCTTACCAATACCAGGTACATCTCCTTCTTGGTACAAAAATTTCAGTGCCTTACAACCATCTTTCACAAAAAAATTAGTAAATGCTTCCAGCTGTTAAATAAAAGAGAAAATGATAATCAATCAAATGACTAAGGAAAAATTCTTAGTATTTTGCAGATGAAGAAGATGAAGCTCAAAGAGTTTATTCAAAGGTACATAAAGGCAAGCTTAGAACCCAAACTAATTTAACTCCAAAATTACTGTGCAATATAATATAGGTTGAATTATATTTCTGAACCTACATTAATGACCTACATATATAGTTTTGGGCAGCCACTTACCTGACCCTGCCCCACAGAATCATATAAGGGTAAATAGGTGAGTCCAGCTTGAGGTAAATATTTTAATAAAAGAAGTATTATTCAGATAAACTATTCTCAAAAGCTCACTTGGGGAACAGAAAACTTGCCTATTGACTAACTGTGTTGTTGACCAATTATTTGAGCAATTATGTTTTTAGCTATTGTAATTTGACCCATATTGTAGCAAAACTAAAGTAAAAACAAATTATTATACTGAGATTCTTCCATATTTATGAGCATGAAGTTTTTATTCAATTACTTAGGAGTCAGTGTAATATCTTAGTAAATAGAAAACTAAATAGATAACATAAACAAAAGCCCTGAAATATCCTATGGGAAATACAAAGTCATATACCCATTCACCTAATACCACTGATTCCCATACAGAAGCCTTTCCCTTGGGTAGTGAGAGTTTGTTTGTTTTGAGACGGAGTTTCACTCTGTCACCCAGGCTGGAGTGCAGTAGCGTGATCTCGGCTCACTGCAACCTCTACCTCCCAGGTTCAAGAGATTCTCCAGCATCAGTCTCCCGAGTAGCTGAGATTACAGACTTCTGCCACCACGCCCAGCTAATTTTTGTATTTTTAGTAAAGATGGGGTTTCGCCATGTTGGCCAGGCTGGTCTTGAACTCCTGACCTCAAGTGATGCTCCCGCCTTGGCCTCCCAAAATGCCAGGATTACAGGTGTGAGCCACCGCACCTGGCTATGAGTATCTCTGAATTTACTGACTGCCTAGGGGAAGTATCCCAAGTGTAGCAAAGCCACTCCTCCTAGGACAATGTTCTCAAATGTTAGTGTACATCAGAGAATCACACAGAGGGCTTTTTAAAAACACAAAATGATTTGCATTCCTATCAAGTTCTAAGTGATGCTGATGCAACTGGTCCTGGGACCACATTTGAGAACCGCCACCCTGGGAGATAAAACAGAGCCACCGAGATGTGTGTAACTCTAGCCCTTAGTTCTCTACTCTTCCACCTCCTGTATATACTTTGGTTTCACATAATTACCACCTAAAAGGGACAAAAGCTGTCCACATAGTTCTTGCACAGCTCCATCAATACTTTCTTGCTGACCCTTTAGCTTTGAAAGCATACAAATTCTCAAAAGTAGTGCACATGACTGAGATAAAAAGACATCAAAATATCAAATGCAATGAATCCTTGCATTTTAGATACATTGTACTCATGAGACTAGCAAAGTAAATGTGAGATCATAGGCCAAAATCATGACTGTGAATTAAAATTTCACTTATATTACATAACATTTTACCAACAGTTCATCTGAGTATCACCTAGGTAAAGTGGCATAATTATACCCCTCTTGTAGAAGAGAAAATTAAGGTAAAAAGACTTTAAATAGGCCAGGCTCGGTGGCCTCACCCCTGTAATCCCAGCACTTTGAGAGGCCCAGGTGGGCAGATTGCTTGAGCCCAAGAGTTCAAGACCAGCCTGAGAAACATGGCGAAATCTCCTCTCTATAAAAATACCAAAAAAATTAGCTGGGCATGGTGGTATGTGCCAATGGTCCCAGCTACTTGGGAGACTAAAGTCGGAGGATGGCCTGAGTCCGGGAGGTTGAGGCTGCAGTGAGCTGTAATCTCACCACTGCACACTAGCTTGGGCAACAGAGCGACAGTCTGTCTCAAAAGAAAAAAAAAATTAAGTGAAGGACCCAAAACACACAAGCACAGCACAGAACCTGGGATTGGACCTCAGCTTTGGGTGTCCAAATTTGTGCTCCTTCCACAGTACCATAACCCTGCCACCCAGTCACTGGAAAACATTGCCAGCAAGCCAGAAAAGAGATTGTCTTGAGCAATGCTGAATGAAGGGGGCAGGAAAGTGGGAAGGGGTAAAACTGCCAATGTTGCAGAAACATCTGTATTGGTCAAGGTCCTAGCAAGAAAAGGAGTCACACCCAAAGGGGTGTTTGAAAAAACTTTATAAATAAAAAGGCTATCTTATTTATAAACTAAAAGACTATTTCTAGAGGCCAGAGGAGGATTAAGAGAAGCTGCGGCACTAGCAGCAACAATGTGACTAGCAACAAAGGAAAACCGTGATCCCCCAAGGCCTAAAGAGTTGAGAGCTAGAGGAAATAGAATAACTAGGGCCAGGTTGAGAACTGGAGATGCAGGCTGCTCAGGGAGCTATAACTGTCGGAGCAGAGAACCACAGTCAGGAACAGGGCCAAGTGGGGAGCTTCTCTCCCCTTCTGCCCTCCCATTTCCTGCTGTGCCTCCCAGTGGCTGAACCAAGTGTAAACCAGAGAGCAAGGGAGCCCAGGTGATAGATTCCACAGAGTTCAGCTTTCTATGCCACAGAGCAGGGCAGAGACAAAGGGAGAATGGATCCAGAAGCAAACAAAGTAACCATCATACCCTCTGTTGTCCACTTTTTTGTGGTGCCTTTACTGAGCTGCTTTCATATTGGATTGCATGCCAGGCTTCACATTAAAAGAATACTTTTCCAGGCCCAGCACGGTGGCCCACACCTGTAATCCCAGCACTTTGGGAGGTCAAGGCTGGCGCTTGACCCAGCACTTGAGGTCAGGAGTTCGAGACCAGCCTGGCCAAGATGGTGAAACCCCGTCTCTACTAAAGATACAAAAATTAGCCAGGCATGGTGGCACGCACCCGTAGTCCCAGCAACTCAGGAGGCTGAGGCAGGAGAATCGCTTAAGCCTGGGAGGTGGAGGTTACAGTGAGCTGAGATCACGCCACTGCACTCCAGGCTGGGTAACAGAGGGAGACTCCGTCTCAAAAAAAAAAAAAAAAAAAAAACTAAAGAATACTTTTCCATATACCCCCAATTTCCTAAACCACACCAGACCAAATCATGCCACCCCTTGTTCCTTGTTCCATCTCCTTATTCACCCGGTCACCAACCTTGATCCAACCTATCATACATCCTTGCCTTTTCCCCTCAACCAAATAAACATTCTAATCTTTCAGGTTTTGATACTGGTTTCCCTACTGGGTACACGATTTTCCCTCCACCATGGTTTTGCTCACTCACAAGCAACTCTTAAGGAAATACCTTTTGCTGCTTGATTCTTCCTTAATGCCTACATTTCCCATTCCTTGCAGCCTAAGCAGTGTCAGTCCTGGACCATAATGGCCTTAAAGGTAGAATCTAACCACATGGACCCAAAGTCTGAGACATACCAGGAATAGCAAATAGAAGGGTTTGAAGGCACATAGCACTTCTACTTCCTGATTAGCATGCTAGCCAGTAAGAATGCCTCCAAACAGAGAATACCAACCCAGAAAGCCAGATGGCAAATACTTAAAGTTGGACTACCAGTTCTGCAGGTGCCCATCTCCCCACCACACCTTAGTTCTAGCAGTTACCCTTTCATGAAGGCAGTGATCAGGCCACAATGCCTATGCCTATACTTTTTGCAGAAGGTCTAGGGCTTCCAGTTGTGGTGTTATCCAAATCTGTGGCCCAGCAATTTTCAGGTGAAACAAAATTGATCACTCATCTGCCTTCCTCCCTAACCAAATGCAGGACTGATCCTCGGGACAGGCCTAAAGCTTGGGCCTACTAAGAAATGACTTTTTAGTAATTGGCCTTCCCTTCCTCTCATTGTCACCATCTCAGGGATGCATATAAGGTTGTTTTGCACCAATTGCTTAGAGAGGCTAGATAGACATGTAGCCAAAGTCACCACAGAAACTAGAACAGTCACTGGGGAAAGGAGACCATTAAAACAAACAAACCCAACTTGTGAATGGCAAAGAAAATCCTCTTATTATTTGATTGGCATTGTCCACAGTCAGGACCAGCTGCAGAATTTGATGAACACAGTGCAAAATGAAAATGCCAGACATTTACCAAAAAATTATCAAGAACTTCAAAATGGTGACAAAAGATCATCAAACCAAGCACAGTGACATTCTAAGCACAGGGGCCTCTGTAACTACACAGCCCATATATCCATGAAGCCAGCCTTGACCACAGCAGTAAATTCCAGCAGTGAACTCTGGTGACCTGGGAAACCACAACCTACTTCCAGTTGCTTGCTGTGACACCTCTTGTTTTATGTACACATCTCCATGCATTCTCTATACTTTGTCATTATAATAGCTTAAAGCTATTGATGTCTTTGCATCAATCACATCCCCATCTCACTGTTACAGCTACACAACAGGACCAAGAAAAAGAGCAATCCCATCCATACTCTCAGAGAACTGCCAGGACCACATTCTTATAAGGATACTGGATGACATGAAGCGCAGACAATTTTGCAGAATTTAGCAATGCACTGTATCAAGCAAGGCAGTAGCTCTTTATTATTATTATTATTATTATATGAGTTGGAGTCTCACTCTATCGCCCAGGATGGAGTGCAGTGGTACAGTCTCGGCTCACTGCAACCTCTGACTCCCAGGTTCAAGCAATCCTCCTGCCTTAGCCTCCTGAGTAGCTGGGACTACAGGCACATACCACCACACCCAGCTAATTTTTGTATTTTTAGTAGAGACAGAGTTTCACCATTTTGGTTAGGCTGGTCTTGAACTTCCGACCTCAGGTGATCTGCCCGCCTCAGCTTCCCAAAGTGCTTGGATTACAGGTGTGACCTGCTGCACCGGCCGGGAACAGCTCTTTTAGGCACTGTTCCATAGAACCCTGGCTCCTAGAGCAAGCTAAAGAGTTTTGCCCATGTTTGATGACCCCTATAAAAGCAGGGGATATGGCCCCCATGGTGACAACCTCACCACAACCCCACCTCACCCCAACTCTCTCACCAGTGCATTCAGTGAGACAATCAGCTCACCAGCAGTCTGCACCTGCTCACTGGTCTTTCTGGCATACCAGCCCAGTCCACTCCTAGAGCTGAGAAAAAGCCCAAGAAGCTAGTGGTAGTTTTATTGAAAATTATCTTAGAACCAGAGCTATCGCGAGGGAAGCTATGACACAGTGTATCATACATTACTATAATTAGTGTGACCACATCAATTTATCATCCAAAACTTTTAGTAGTGTCAGGACGTACTGTTAATCACGCCAGGAAAATAGGTATAATCCAGAACTGTCCCTGGCACACTGAGACATATGGTAACCTGACCTGCAATCACATCACTATTTCTACTACCGTATACTCATACAATAGTCACTGTTTCCTGACTTATTTATGCAGTTTTTCTCTACAAGTGAACTGCATATGTAGTTCATATAACCTGTACTTGTAAAATATTACCTACCGTCACCCAACTATGCCTCTAACTTCTGACATCATTCTGAGTTAGAAGTTTAGCCAAAATTCTAGTTGCTAACTTTTCTCTTCTTCCTCCACAACAGTAAACCTGATTAGAAATACCATTCAACCGGGCCAGGTGCGGTGGCTCACGCCTGTAATCCCAGCACTTTGGGAGGCCAAGGTGGGCAGATCACGAGGTCAAGAGATCAAGACCATCCTGGCCAACATGGTGAAACCCCATCTCTACTAAAAATACAAAAAAAAAAAAAAAAATTAGCTGGGCGTGGTGGTGCGTGCCTGAAATCCCAGCTACTCGGGAGCCTGAGGCAGGAGAATCTGGAAGGCAAGGTTAGTGAGCTGAGATCGTGCCACTGCACTCCAGCCTGGCGACAGAGCAAGACTCTGTCTCAAAAAATAAATTAATTAATTAATTAAATTAAATTAAATTAAAAAAGAAATACCATTCAACTGGCTATAATTATATAAACTAAACCTTCTCCTCTAGTCAGTAAAATTCCAACTTTTGTCTTTTTCTTTTTTCTTTCTTTTTTGCTTTTTAGACAGCATCTCACCCTGTCAGCCAGGCTGGAGTACTCACTGCATCCTCCACCTCCCAGGCTCAAGAGATCCTCCCACCTCAGCCTCCTGAGTAGCTGGGACCACAGGTACTGACCACCATGCCCAGCTAATTTTTGTATTTTTTGCAGAGACAGGAGTTTTGCTATGTCGGCCAGGCTAGTCTCAAACTCCTGGCCTCAAGTAATCCTCAAACCTCAGCCTCCCAAAGTGCTGGGATTACAGGCATGAGCCACTGTGCCCTGCCCCAACTTTGTCTTTCTAAATGATTTTTGTTGTTGTTGTTGCTGTTTATGACAACTCTATTTTCTTAAGTTAATCACTTACTCAAAGAGCAATTAAAATATAATGATAAGATTTAAACTTACAGATGGGCAATCCAAAATTAATTCTTCAACAGTTACTATGTCCAGGCCAAGATTTTCTGCTAGAATTTCAAATATATATTTGTATGAAGGGTCAATTTTCAGTCTTCGGCTTTCCCTTGCCTCTCTAAATCTTGCCTAAAGAATGAAAACCAAGTGTAAAAATTGCAATTCTGAAGAAAAAATATCAAACTATTTCATACTTTGTAAAGTAAAAGTACTTCGTATTTGATAAGGAAACGTGGCACGCATGAAAAATCGTATTAGAAGCAAACCTGTCTCTCTTTTAATGTTTCCTGTAGATTGGGAAGGCCACTCATACTCCGGCGGTATCTGGAGGACCGCCGGGAAGACGGCAAGGACAGCACTTCCGAAATCACTGACTGAACCGATCGCGGTGCAAGCCTCTGTCGAACTCTATTCAGATCCCCTTCATGATCATCTGGAAGAACTATCCCTTCTTCAGAAGGAATGAGATCCCGATAATCCACCACAGAAGAAACAGCGTCTTCTGCGGAAGGAGAGAAATCATCTTCTGCCCGGTCCTCCGCTGTCTGAGGGCGCGGGGCCTCTTCCTCTTCTGAACGGGGAGGGGCAGCCTCTTCCGTAGAGGGAGGAGCCTCTGCTCCCTCAGAAGAGGCGCCATCTTCAGCATCTTTCTCCATCCTCCGTCGTGCGGAATGCTTTATACTTCAAAACCTAGAATTATAACATAGGTTCGTTTAAAACTACAGTAAATTGAGTGTTGTACGTTTGTATTCCTCCCCTTTTAGCTAGACAATTGGCAAAATCATTAAGTTCTCCCTTGCCATATTATCTAAGGAAGCTTAGTTTATGGGGCTGGAGAGGTGGTATTTTTAGTGAGGACAGCACACACACACACACACACACACACACACACACACACACACACACACACACACACACACACACACACACACGAGCTTTTTCAGACTTTAAGTGCTCCTCCTGATTATGTTATGGCTCTAGGGGACTGTCCCTCCACACACATCCCATCCCTGCCATAGTAACCCCAGCAATTCATTGGAGGGCACCTGTCCTCAGGTGCCTTAGGGCTAAAAAAAAAAAAAGATGAGAGCCACTGAATTAGAGGACAGACTGTAGATCACTGCCGAGGTACTCACTGTGCAAGAAACCAAGCAAAGAACTTCGTGAACTCTAAAGGTTCCTTTCTTCAAGGAACTGTGTGTGATGCAATACAGTTCATCAATCAGACATTCTACTGTCTGCCATCTCATCTACCATAAAAGCATAAAACATCCTCTTAGCAGCCAAAATAAATAACCCCAAGTCCAAACAGAAAGTTCACACTGAAAAGTGATTGTGACTATTTATTGAGGCAATGGTACTATAGAAAGCATAAATCTAGCCTGCCCAATCAGAAAAGCTCTAATAATAAAGAAGTGTAGAAGTTATGAGCACATAACCATGGAAATTAAGGGACGCCAGTGGAAAAGGAGATGTCAGTTATAGACAAAAATCATATTGTAGGACAATAATGATGCCTCCAACCAAATAAATATGTTTTCAGGATGTGGTTAAAATCCAGAAACCAGAATAATAGTAAATACTTGGAGAACAAAAGGATACATTCCCAAACACGTAAGAAGACAGAAAAAGAGGTTTCTAGTGAGAAATTCTGAGGACACAGATGCAGACCTGGCCTAAGTAAGATGGAGCTTCTTACGATGGGTCACCAGCAGATATTACACAGAGCCAGCCTGTCACCTATGCCCCACAACTGCCCTCTCCAAGTTTTCCAGAGAACTCATAAACAGCTATAATTGTTTGTTTGATACACTTAGCTGGCCGACTCAAGGACAAACTGACCTATCTTTCAGTTGCCAGTTAACCAGTTTACCCACACACTGCCCGCTAGAATGTGTCAACATGAACCATTGTTACCAAACTATCAGCAGGGTTTTTGTAGCCTTCCCTCTCCCCACCCCCTTCTCTCTCTCTCTCTCTCTTTCTCTTTTGTGACAGGGCCTCACGTTGCCACCTGGGCTAGGGTGCAGTGGCGCGATCATAGCTCACTGCAGCTTTGACCTCCCAGGCTTGTGACCCTCCCACCTCAGCCTCCCAAGTAGCTAAGACTACAGGTGCATGCCACCAGCCTGGCTTATTTATTTATTTAGTTATTATTTTTATTTTTCATAGAGACAAGGTTTCATTATGTTGCTGAGACTGGTCTCATGGTACTGCCAAACAGTACCAGTACTCAAGCTCCTGGGATCAAGTGATCGTCCCACCTCAGCCTTCTGAGTTGCTGGGACAACAGGAATGCACAACCATACATGGCTAATTTTTTTATTTTTTATTTTTAGAGACAGGGTTTCACTCTGTTGCTCAGGCTGGTCACAAACTCAATAATTCTTAAATTTGGTCTTTTGAGGTAATTTTCTATAAGTTTGTTCATCTTCATTCTTTTTCCTTTTGTCTCCTCTGCACATTTTCAAACAACCTGTCTGAGTTCAGTGATTCTTTCTTTGCTTGATCTGCTGTTGAGAACCTCTAATAAGTTTTTTAGCTCAGCAAATGTATTTCTTAATTCCAAAATTTCTGGGTTTTTTATCTCAATCTCTTTGTTAACCTTCTCTAATAAATTTCTGAATTTTTTTTTGTGTTATCTTGGAGATCACTGAGTTTCCTCAGTGCTATTTTGAATTCTTGGTGAGAGGGTTCACATATTTCCTTCTTATTAGGGTTAGTCACT
Source organism: Pongo abelii (assembly GCF_028885655.2). Classification (NCBI taxonomy): domain Eukaryota; kingdom Metazoa; phylum Chordata; class Mammalia; order Primates; family Hominidae; genus Pongo; species Pongo abelii. The sequence goes on along the minus strand of NC_071990.2, from coordinate 38,971,782 downwards.
GGTTTCTTGCTTTGTCCTTTTGAAGAGGTCATGATCCTCTGTTTGCTATTGTTTCTTGTGAATATATGTGTATGTCTTTGTGTTGAAGGATTAATTATTTACTCCAGTCTTCTCTGTCTGGCTGGTTTTGGTTTTTATTGGATATGTCTGCTTAGAGAGTCTTTACAATTTACCTGTAGATTTTCTTTTGTTTTTCACTAGGTCACTGACTCATTTCCAGCACTAGATGTCAGCTTAAGCCTGGGTTTGCCTCAGTTCTAGTAAACAATCAGATTGCTTCCCATCCAAAATGGGGGAAATCCTAAAAGGATTATCCCAGCAGTGTGGGAATGCTGGCTACGGGTTCATGCTTAAGGGAACTGTGGGATGAGCTTCCCACAGCATGGTACTGCCAAACAGCAACTCTGATTTGGTGTCTTCTTTGGCCAAGTTACAGAGCAGAGTTTCCAGGAATGGGGATGGTAGTCCTATCTCCCTCCTTCGTCTCTGGCTGTCCTCAGGGATATTTCTCCCTTTAGCATTGCTGATACTTCCTGTGGTTTGAGGCAAGAACAGTTCTCCTGCCATGGAACCCAAGATGGTAGGAAAGTTGGTTGTCCACTTCAATCTCACTTTTCCCATTAGAGAAACCATAAGACTGGGAGAAATTTTCCATTTGCCTGGTGCCAGGCAGACTGAGATAAGGAGTGTCATGCTATGGAAGTCCAATTCTCTTACCATCTGCTTGGAGGTTTTTTCACTTCTCTGTGGTACTGGAAATGATCTCATCCTTATATCTGAGTTTTGGGATATTGTTGGTGATAATCTTAACATTGTGTATTTGTTTCTATTTTCTGGTGGTAAGGGAGAAGAAGAAGCCAGCTTGCCTCTATGCCACCATTTTGAAACACAATGTCAGGGTGCATTTTTGAGCTTGGTAGGGTTTTAGGGCTGCAGCTTAATGGTTAGCCCATTCACAGTAAAAATCTTTGGTGGCAAGTCTAATGCTGGGCAGAATAGGCATCTATCTGTGAAACAGCAGCCCAGGCATTCCTCTAATGCTAGAGGGAATGGGCTGTAATGATCAGCTGCATTAGCTACACCCCCTCCAGGTCTCTGGAGAAGCCCTGCCTCTTGTCTTAAGAATACAACTTCACAGTGGATTGGATGAAGAAATATATACCATGGAATACTATGCAGCCATAAAAAAAAACATGTCCTCTGAAGCAACATGTATGCAGCTAGAGGCCATTATCCTAAGTAAACTAACACAGAAACAGAAAACCAAATACCTAATGTTCACACTTATAAGTAGGGACTAAACACTGGGTATACATGGACATAAAGATGGAAACAAGAGACACTGGGGGTACAAGAAGGGGAAGGGAAGGATGGGTGTTAGAGTTGAAAAACTACCTATTGGGTACTATGCTCACTATCTGGGTGACAGGTTTAATCATACTCCACACCTCAGCATCATGCAATAAACCTTTGTAAGAAATCTTCACATGTGTCCCCTGAATCCAAAATAAAAGTCAGAAAAAAAAGACTACTTTAAGCCACAAGTGCTCAGCAACCAGATCTAATGTAGCACCCCCTAGATGTCTTGCCTGAAATCCAGCCAAGACAAGAATTCCTGAAGAATTCAGTCTCATTTAGGAGATAAAGTAACCTATATGAATCAATCAAGAATGTTAAATTGTGACGTTCTGCTGAGAAAGGAATTTAAAGAAGGAAGAGAGAAACGTGGACAAAATAGACAAAGAGGATTTCATGGAGGATTTGAACATTAGTTGGCCTTAAAGGATGAGTAGGAGTCAATAAGAAGCAGAGGGAAGAAATTTAAACAGAGAAGTAAAGAGGTAAACTATAAAAAGCTATGAACAGGTCAAAGCAGGGAAAATTTGGTTGGGAAAAAAGGTTTAGAACAACATCATATCATATTCATTCTTCCAAAAGACCACAAACAGCAAGTATTCAGAATCTGTTAAGATAAATAATAAATGTGGTTTTTATACAAGCTGACTTTTGTGACTGTGAACACTGACATGCAGACTCTGTTTCTGTGAATACGAGTGTCTGTGAACACTGAAAATTGATAATCAGGGATTAATCCCTATTGTGACTCAGAAAAAAATAAATTATAAATAATTTGTTATAGTTTAAATTTTGTTAAAATCGATCATATAGCTAAGATTCCCAAAATAAATATATAAATACATGACCACTGCCATTTTGGAGAGATTTTGCTTAAGGAAATCGTATAACTTTCCCTCTAATGAAATACTGTAATTTGAGATGCATTTTCTACATGGTTTTTGAGTGTTATAAATATTGCTTGGCAGGTAACAAACTCTAAATACTAAAAGATCAACTTATAACTTCCAAAGAGTGATGCAATTATTTAATTTTAGGTTAGAAAATGTATGCAACTACTTTATATAGAGGAATTCCTAAAAACTGTAGCAAAAATGAAAAAATCTTACCAACTATATATAGATAGATATACAATATACACACACACACACACACACACACACACACACACACACACACAAGGTTGGTGGTTCACTGCAACATGTTTGTAATAGCAAAAACAAGCCAGAAAACACACAGACACATACACACACCTTGGAAACAACCAAGATGTCCCTTAATGAAGGGCCCACTAGTTGTTCTGTACTACTCTTGTTCAATAAAATTTTAATGCATCATTAGCGATACAAAGAATGAGGTAGGGCTATATATGCAGATATGTAAAACTCTCCAAGACACATTGTTACATAAAAAGCAAGATACATTGCATAATAACACCACTCGCATAAAATTTTTAAAGTGTGTATATGTGTATATACGGTATTTCATCAATTCTAAGATGCATACTTTAAGAAGGTTTAATATGCAGCATTTTTTTGTTTCTCAGCATTTTTTTCTTTATGCAGTTACATAAATTACCTAATTTGCATGTATAGAATTGCAAAAAAATTGTAATCAGTAATAGTTTAGATTTGATAAAGTACGTTATAAGCTTTCTAGGGAGAATACACAATAAATTATTAATAAGAATCTCTCTGAGTGAAAGAGATTGAAGAAGGGAAGTAGAAGAAGAATTTTTACTTTCCAATTTCCTAACTTTCTGTATGGTTCTTTTCTTAAAAAAAAAAAAATCATGTGTACATTTTAGTTGTATTATATCTGTGCATATCATATACTGTAACATACAAACTCCTGAGCTTGAGCTTGAGCTCAGGAGTTTGAGACTAGCCTGGGCAACATGGAGAAACCCAGTCTTGACAACAAATGCAAAAAATTAGCCGGGCGTGGTGGCGTGCACCTGTAGTCCCAGCTACTTGGAGGGCTGAGGAGGGAGGATAGCTTGAGCCCAGGAGGTCAAGGCTGCAGTGAGCCAAGATGGCACCACTGCACTCCAGTCTGGGTGACAGAGTGAGAACCTATCTTAAAAAAAAAATTAGGACCTAAAATTCCCTATGAATCTACCCCCAAGCGTTCACATTCTGCTGACCCAAAGAACACAGAGTGAATGTGGCGTCAACACTTGTTCACTTTCTCTGGGTCCTTCTCTTCTTCACAGACAACTTGCTCTGTTGTGCAGGCTGGAGTACAGTCATGCGAGCACAGCTCATTGCAGTCCTCACCTCCTGAGTTCAAACGATCCTCCTACCTCAGCCTCCCAAGTAGCTAGGACTAAAGGCGTACACAATCACACTTGGCTGTTCTTTTTTGGTTTGGGTTTTGGTTTTTCTGTAGAGATGGGATCTCACTATGCTGCCCAGGCTGGATGCAACCATTTTCAATTCCCACCATCCCTTCTCCTTAAGTTCAATTTTAAGGATTCAGTAAACTTCCGCAAAGTCAACCAAAAATGCATCCTGGTTATTTTCAGGAGCATTTCCAGGTGTTGGACTCCTCCACTCCTAGGAATACTACAATAAGTGAGCAAGTTGCATAGCTGTGTGCTGGGTACAGCCAATTCAACCACACCCTTTTCTCTTGCACCCATTCCTGTAACCCTATCCCAAATGCATTAGTTCATTCAACAATATTGAGCGTCTTCTGCATGTGTGGCCACTGTGGCTACATAAAAGACTAAGGACTTCTCCAAAGCAAAATGCACAATCAAATTGGTGTGACAGACTATTGAATACAACACAAGATGGTCAATGTCAAGGACAGGTGAATTAACGAAGGGCTAAGGGAGCTTAGCAGGCAGCAAAACTTCTGGAAAACAAAAACAAAAACAAAAAACTTGACGGAGAAGGAACCACCCGAGTCGAGTCTAAACAAGAGTTGTCAGGAAAGGATGGGAGAGAGAAACACTCTAGGCAGAAGGTGGGGACAGTGGCGTACAAAAGCAGAGAAGCAAAAACAGCCACACTATCTTGGGAAAAGTGGTAAATTCAGTGATGAGACTTTTGGGCTAGAGGGGAATGAGAAGGGTAGAGGAACGGGAAATAAGCCTGGAGGGATAGTTTTTTTTTTTTTTTCTGTTTTATTTTTGAATTTTTAAAAATATATAGGTATATGGCCAGGCGTGGTGGCTCACGCCTGTAATCCCAGCACTTTGGGAGGCGGAGGCGGGTGGATCACGAGGTCAGGAGATCGAGACCATCCTGGCTAACACTGTGAAACCCTGTCTCTACTAAAAATACCAAAAAAAATTAGCCAGGCGTGGTGGCGGTCGCCTGTAGTCCCAGCTACTCGGGAGGCTGAGGCAGGAGAATGGCTTGAATCCGGGAGGCGGAGCTTGCAGTGAGCCGAGATCGCGCCACTGCATTCCAGCCTGGGCGGCAGAGCGAGACTCCGTCTCAAAAAAAAAAATTAAAATAAAATAAAAAAATATATATATATTTATGTCTATACTTTTATTTTAATAGCTTTTGGGGTACAGGTGGTTTTTTTACATGGATGCTTTGGATAGTGGTGAAGTCTGGGATTTCAGGGTCATCCAGGTAGTGTACATTGTAAGCGATATGTAGTTTTTTCATCCATCACCCCGCTCCCACCCTTCCCCTTCTGAGTCTCCAAAGTCCACTATACGCCTCAGGATGCCTTTGCGTAGCAATAGCTTAGCTCCTACTCATAGGTGAGAACGTGCGGTATTTGGTTTCTATTCTCAAAACGGGGAGTGGGTGTGAAGTCACTTAAATGTCCAGTGTAGAGACTGACAAAGGGCAGTGACTCAGCTAGGGTTTCGAAGCAGGGGTTCCCTGCTTTCAACTAACAGAGGTGGAGGACTGAACTGTAGCGTGGATTCCAGTCCCCTAAAAAGAAGGAAAGTGGGCGGGGAACCCGGCTGCAGCAGGGCCTCCGTGGCAGGGGCCGGCCGCTCACAGCGCGCCCCGACCAGGCACTCACCAGTCGCTCTCTGGGCTCCGATGCCCCGACCACTCAGCCCACTGAGGCCGGCCCCAGAGGCTGCGCTGCCCCGGGGGAGCTGCTCCGGCCTCCGCGGCCCGGAGCGAGGCTGACGGTTGAGAGTCCGACGCAGGCTTGCTCCGGGGCGCCCCGCGAGGGCTCCGCAGCGCGCCGCTCCCTACGGGTAGCGACTGGAGGGGCACTGGCAGCCCCCGCGCTCCCCAATAAAGGATGCACCCACCGAGCCCGAGGACTGAAACATTGTTTAGGGGACCCCGGGCACTGAAGCGCGGGTTCCTGGAGATGGACATTTGGAGTGCAGTGCCAGGGGCTAGGGAGGATTCCGGCGTATACGTGGAAATACGGAAATATATAAAATAATGTTTTCTCTGACCTTTACAGTTTCTGAAGTTACTTAGTGTTTTCCTTGAGAACCTAAAAAGTGTTTCCTGGTGAGTCAGTGTGTTCAGAAACCTGTGACTGATGAGAGAGAAAGATTCTGGGGGAAAACTGACTTCTCTCCCAAGTCCACCCCCTCCCCTCTCCAGTACGGTTCTGCTTTTGCTGTTACTGCCTGACATGATGTGAGCGGTCCGTTTTTAGTTGGGTGTGTTAACCAAAGGAAAAAAAAATCAGTCATTTAAATAATTAACATTAGTTTTATTCAGATGTCTTACTGAGGATTGCAATCCGGAGAGCCTTTCAGAGACTTTCTGTGAGACTGCTCCAAAGCTTAGGTACAGGTGGTGGCACGTGATGGGAAGTGGCATCAGATGTGCTCAGCAGTTACATCAAATGAGCTCAGCAGTTACATTAGAGCAAAATCTCATCAAGGGTGGGGTTCAAGGGTACATCTGGTTATAGATTATAGAGGCATAATCATTAATCCTATCAGCTATTATCTTATTATGTACAGGAAGAGGCATGAGTTAGGATCCTGGAACTTTTGCAAGAAAAGATTCATGCAAGAGATGTTATCATCTTCAGGGGCATTCTTCCAGGGGCTGCACTTAGTCACTGAGTTAGGGGATTTGTGAAATTTGGCTGCCCAAGGATTATCTGACATTCTGCTGGCAAGCAGAATGAGCAAATATAGCTTCTTACATAAACTATTTTGTCTTACAGGTGTGAAAGTCAGTCTTTGAATGTAGAGCAGATCAATGTGGAATGAGGACTGAAAGGTCTGTCAACTGAAAAAAAAACAAGAATGAATATAAAAAATCACAAATTAAACCATTGTCCATCCATATTAATAGACATTACTCAGTGATTATACAATATAAGCTTATGGGAGCAAGAGAGTTCCTGAATATCTTTGCTGACTGTGCCGAAATGCAAGACCTACCTACCCTCTAACTCTGAGCCACTTCCTTAACTAATCTGTAGGCAACTAAGCAGGCCACAGCAACCACGGCATGAGAAGGCACAACTGCTCACTTCCCAGGGGAGAGGGACTAGCTTGTTTACTGCTCGATACAAAAGATACTGAGCACTTAGCCCTAGATTCTTTACCTGCCTCCCAGTCCACTGCCTGCATCTGGGCCCATGGGGTTGCCCATTGGGACTTGGGGTTGGGGGAACCGGCCTCCCATACGATACTCCTGCCATTTGTTGGGGTAGTGTTGAGGACAAGTGCTCTACCTCTTGTCCATCGAATCTCGTTGTTTACTTTTAGCACTGATGGAGCTGGGGCAGGTTTTATACTTGCCTTCTTTTCCTGTCTCTATACTGTCTCTCTATTCTCATGTAGTAAGAAACAAAACAGAATACCATATTCCTTAAATAAAGAGCCTTAAATATATTCATTCATATGCTTTAACCTACAAATGCCTCTTTTGAAAATATATTCCTAAGAAATAATACTAAATATGGACAGAGCTTTGGTTCTAAAGACATGTGTTGATGTATTAGATTTGTAGCACCGTGATCCATGCAATAGTCTCATTAACTCTGGCAGAAAACTAGCTTCATGGAATACTGCCAAATGATAGCACCCCTGAGAATGCCTGAGATACAGGAAAACTGTACCTTCCACAGAGCTCTCTTGAGGCTTAACAGAAAGTAAACCCCATGCAGCACTTATATAAGACATTAAGTGCCCACGATCCTGAGTATTAAGTGTCCCTGAAAATACAATGAGGGAACACATAAAAACACTTAGCACAGTAGTACATGGTAATGGCTAAATCAATGCTAGCTGTTATTTGTAGTAGTTTAGTATTAGTGTGTGTAGTGAAGAAAAATACTGAACTGGTAATCAGGGAAACTGAGTCCTGTGACTGTGCTACTCAACAAATAACTGTTTAGTCAACTAACCCTCAGATTGTGAAACTGCTCTATTACTGGATGTCCTCATTTGTAAAAAGAAATGGGGGAGTTGAGATAATCTCTAAGTTCCCTTCCAGTTCGAAAAATGTCTAACTCAATGATGAGTTTGGTGTCAAGTCTCATCAATTGACAAGAAGATGATACTATTGACCGAAATAAAAATGTCAAAACAACCAATTGGAAATGTCTAGGTGTTGTAGGGAATATGCAATTAAGGTGCACAGATTATCAATATTTGTTATGTTATCATTGTCCTAAAGTACCACATGATCATATTTTCAAATAACAATTTAAGTAGCCAGTTATTCAAGTAAAACATATATAAATATTAAATAACTATCCACAGCTCATTCCTTTGAGCTTTTCTTGAAGGATTATCAGTTTGTGGCTGTAATGGCACATTTATAGCTTTTTTAGTATGGTCCATTCTATTTGCAAACAAAAATCTCTGCCAGTGTAGAAACCCGAAAAACCTGACAATAAGAACCTAAGGAACTGTGAACCCAAAAGTATCTGAGACAGGTCGCAATCAATTCAGAAAGTTTATTTTGCAAATATTTTGCTAAGGTTAAGGATGCACCCATGACATAGCCTCAGGAGGTCCTGACGACATGTGCCCAAGGTGGCCAGGTTACACCTTGCTTTTATACATTTTAGGGAGACATAATACATGGAGGGTGGGCCTTCCAGGCCACAGGTAGATTTAAAAATCTTCTGATTAGCAATTGGTTGAAAGAGTTATTATCAACAGAAAGAAATGTGTGGATTACAATAAGGGGTTGTGGAGATCAAGGTTTTATCATGCAGTTGAAGGGTACAGGTAGCAGGCTTCAGAGAAAATAGATTGTAAATGTTTCTTATCAGACTTAAAGAGTGTCTTATCAGTAATTCCAAGAGGGACAAGGGTATAATGAGGCATGTCCAACTCCTCCTTCCATCATGGGCTGCACTAGTTTTCAATCTATCTATTTTCCTGTGGTTGGACATTTAGCCTTTATCAATTTTTTCTTGCTTTTTTTTTTTTTTTTTTTTTGCTATTCAAACCATGTCTCTTATACATGTCTCATGGAGTGCAGACACAATAACCCTTTTCATACCCTTGGCCGAGAGGAAGGGTCCATTCAGATGGTTGGGGTGGTGGGGTGCAGGGGGGTTACAATTTTGTTTTTGGTTTATACAACTAATAAGATGATGTTCATTAAGGAAAATAAATGTAATCACAAAAGTATTTTAAACATATTCTCATATTTCCTAATCTTAAATTATTACCAACAAAAAAGAAAAGCCATGTATACATCCCTTGCGATGGGTTGAATTGTGTACCCCCCACAAAATATGCCCAAGTCTTTTTTTTTTTTTTTTTTTTGAGATGGAGGTCTTGCTCTGTTGCTCAGGCTGGAGTGCGATAGCACCATCTCAGCTCACTGCAACCTCTGCCTCCTGGGTTCAAGTGATTCTCCTGCCTCAGCCTCCTGAGTAGCTGGGACTACAGGTGCACAACATCACGCCTGGCTAATTTTTGTATTTTTGTAGAGACAGGGTTTCACCATGTTGGTCAGGCTGGTCTTAAAGGCGTGAGCCACCGCACTCAGCCAATATGTCTAAGTCTTAATTACCATGACCTGTGAATGTGACTTTATTTGGAAAAAAAAAATCTTTGAAGGTGTAATGAAGTAAAAAATCTCAAGGTGAAATTGTTGGGGTGATCAGATCCAACACCAGGCTGTAGGGGCTACAAAGTCCAGTGGAGTCAAAGTTCTAGTGGGAACCAGCCCCGCCAGCAATGTGGATTCTCTTTCTTATCCCAGGTGGGTCAAACAGAGATGAGTTTGTGAAAGCTGGGTCCAGGGGGATCACCACAATGTGGAGCTGCAATGTTACCCAAGCACTGGACTAGCCAGCATTTATTATCAGTTTACATGTGGGAGGGGGAGCAAGGGCAGTGAGCAGAGGGTGGTCTGATCAGGGGGTGAGAGGTTCACATGCTTATAGGGTGAGGTCCACAGTAAACATGTATGGATATACGGAACGGTGAGTTCCAACCACTAGTTGCGTGCATCAGCAATTTAATAGGATCAGGCTTTAACTATAAACTATGTTTAAGATGGTTGCGCAGTAGGCAAGTAAGAACGGGACATGAAACCAGACGACCGGTCTGACCGGGGGAGGGGCCCCTGGGCAGGCCTAGGAGAGTGGTGGGAGAAGAAGAGCTTTACGCCCTTATCTCAACCACTGAAGCTTTCACTTCCAAACAGACATCCCTCATGCGTCCGTTTATAGGCTCTCCATAAGGGCTGCATTCCTCTCCCAGGGCCTTAATAGTTATGCCTTCCTGAGAAAGGAATCTGGGTGATGTGTCACCTCCCATCCTGCACGTCTGTCTATAGGCCCTCTGCAGGGGAAAGCACATCACATGCTGTTAACTCTCACTGGCAGCCAAACCTCATGGTGACTGGCTCAGTCCTTCATTGTTGCTTTAATAACCTGATTACTGTTGAACAATCAAGCAATCATCATTATACAAAGGCAAGCATTCTACTAGAAAAACAACACAGCAATTTAGGAAGTTATATGTAGTTCTTTTTTTTTTCTTCTGACTTCATTCTAGAATTGCTTACACACACACTTCCTTAACCTGTCCCTCCATTTCTCCCCAGTCTGGGGTCCTGGGCTTCACCCATACAAAGGAATGAGAAAGGACAAGTTAAGAGTGCATAAGGTGGGTCCGGGGGCCAATGCTGGTATGGAGGCTGAAAAAGCCCTGAACTCTGGGAGCCTACACTATTTATTGGTGATCAAAGAAGCAGGTGGCGAGGACATGTGGATGTAGGGGTAAACAGGTAAGGGCGTGAGGACGTAGGGGTAGAAACGTAGCGGTGCATGAAGCGTAGCTGTGATGGTTTAGCATTTTCTTTGACACATATAGAATATACTCTGCTGCTTGAGATAATGGAGAACATGTTTACGAGCCTGGGAGAGCAACCAACAAGTCTGTGCACATTCCAGAGGCTACGAGGAGTTTTATGCCCTGAGCCCCGGATTCCATCCAAGCCACAAGGGGTTTTATGCCCTGGGCTTAGATTTGTGGCACAGCAGGGCAGCCTTCCACCCTTTGGCACAGAGCTTGGTGTCCCAAAGGCCACGAAGGGTTTTAGAGCCTGGACCCTGGACATCTTCCAAGACTCTTTTATATTATGACAGACAAGCCAGTCCTGCTTCAGCTCTTCTACCAACAGAAATCATCCTGATTTAGGGTGGGTCCTAAATCTATGACTAGAGTCCTTATCAAAGAAAGTGGAGAGAGATTATAGACATGAAGACAGGGAGAAAGGCCATGTGAAGATGAAGGCCAAGGAACTCCAGGAGCCACCAAAAGCTGAAAGAGGCAAAGAAGGATTTTCCATAGAGCCTGTAAGGGGGAATGGCCCAGCTAACACCTTGATTTCACGCTTCTTGCCTCCAGAATTGTGAAAGAATAAGTTTCTGTTAAGTCACCGAGTTTGTGGTAATGTGTTACATCATCCCTGGGAAAATTAATCCACCCCTTCTACCAAAAAGGAGAATGTGAAAGTTTTCATGTCAGTGTGAAGTGTTTTATAAAAATCTTGAAACACAGAGTTGAGGAGGGCTCTGAAAAGAAGGGTCTCAGGCTTGTATGCCTGACGACAAAACTATCACAGAAGATTCTGTGAAACTACAACCTTGTACAAAGGCCATCAAAACTTTATGCAAAGAAATACTTCTGCAAGGACATCCGCCCAGGAACTCTGTCCATCCTCAGACGGACATCATCACCCTTACTGTTGATCATTGTAGCCAAGGATAATTGTCTCAAAACAATTATGTAATCTTCCTCATTTTTCATTTAAAAACTTTTGTTTTCCTTTATCTCCCTGAATATGCACATAGTTTACTATGGCACACATATTCCCATTGCGATGCCCTACGTTCAAACAAATACGTTTTTCTTTTAGAGAACCTCTTTCTGTTTTCTAGTTTGACAAAGCATTTCTAAACTCTTTGGAATTTGTGTCTTCTCAAACAGGGACTATTTCTAAACTATTCCTTCCCCACTATCACTGTCTTCCCTTTTGTTTCTCTATGTGGTGCTTGTTACTTTTTAGTTTAAAAAAAAATGTGCGATGAAATATTTAAAATATACAGAGAATCATAAAGAATAATACAACTCTCCATTTGCCCAACATCCAGCTTACGTTATAAAACATTGTCAACACAGTATATCCCTCCCCTATGTCTTCCTCTGCTGCCCCTTAGAAAAAATCATGTTCCTGAATTTGTTTATTCCCAGGCACTTCCTGTACCATTACTAGATGTGTATTTAGCCCTAGGCAATACATTATGTCATTCTGCATATTTTTAAACTTTGCAAAAACGGTATTGTGCTATGTGTATTCTTCTGCAACTTGTAATTTTTTTCATTTCTATTATGAGATTTATCAGTGTTGGAATAGTAGCTCTGGTTCATTCATTTTTACTTACGTATAGTAGTCCACTCAATGAAAATAACACAATCTATCTATTTTCCTATGGTTGGACATTAAGGCTTTATCCTTTTTTCTTCTTTTATTTTTTTTGCCATTCAAACCATGTCTGTTACATATGTCTCATGGAGTGCAGACACAATAACTCTCTAGGATATATACTTAGCAGTGGATCCCAGGATGTACTCTCTTCCACTTCATTAGATACTCCCAAATTACTTTCCAAAATGTGTCCACCAGCAAATGTTTATGCATTTCAGCTGTTCTACATCCACACCAACACTTGATATTAACAGGTTTTTAATTTTTTAATTCCTGTCAATCTCAAGAGCATAAAAGAAAACTCATTTCTATATTAAATTGCATTTCCCTATTTACCAGAAAATTGGAGCGATTTTTCTTTTTCTTTTACTTGTTTTGAGACAGAGTCTCACGCTGTCACCCAGGCTGGAGTGCAGTGGCGTGATCTTGGCTCACTGCAACCTCTGCCTCCCGGGTTCAAGTGATTCTCCTCAGCCTCCTGAGTAGCTGGGATTACAGGCACAAGCCACCACACCTGGCTAATTTTTGTATTTTTAGTAGAAACGGGGTTTCACCATGTTGGTCAGGCTGGTCTCAAACTCTTGACCTCATGATCCACCTGCCTCGGCCCCCCAAACTGCTGGGATTACAGGCGTGAACCACCACTCCCGGCCTCTCTCTTCCTTCCTTCCTTTCTTCCTTCCTACCTACCTACCTTCCTTCCTTCCTTCCTACCTTCCTTCCTTCCTTCCTACCTTCCTTCCTTCCTTCCTCTTTCTTTCTTTCCTCCCTTCCTTTCCTTCCTTTCCTTTCTTTCCTTTTTTTGAGCCAGGGTCTCATTCTGTCGCCCAAGCTGGAGTGGAGTGGCATGATCTCACCTCACTGCAACTTCCACCTCCCAGGTCCAAGTGATTCTCCCACCTTAGCCTCCCAAGTAGGTGGGATTACAGGCGTGTGCCACCACACCCGGCTAATTTTTGTACTTTTAGTAGAGGTGGGGTTTCACCACGTAGGGCAGACTTGGAGCAATTTTTCATATGCCTATATGCTATTTCTATTCTCTCTTTTGTAAATTGCCTATTCTTTTTTGGCATTTTTTTCTATTGAGTTGTGTGTCTCTTTCTCATTGATTTCTAACAGTTTTTACATATTCTGGATACTGAACTTTTGTTGGCTATGTGTGTTGCCCATACTTTCTCCTGGTCTATGGTTTAACTTTTTACCTTTTAGGGTGTGTTTTAGCTTTCTTTTATACTTCGTGCTTTTATATCTCATTAAGAAACTTCTTTCTTTTTTTTGGAGATGGAGTCTTGCTCTGTCACCCAGGCTGGAGTGCAGTGGCACAATCTCGGCTCACTGCAACCCCTGCCTCCCAGGTTCAAACAATTCTCCTGCCTCAGCCTCCCAAGTAGCTGGGACTACAAGCACATGCCACCACGTCTGGCTAATTTTTTGAATTTTAGCAGAGCGAGGTTCCACTGTGGTGCCCAGGCTGGTCTCAAACTCCTGAACTCAGCCAATCCACCTGTCTCAGCCTTCCAAAGTGCTAGGATTACAGGGGTGAGCCACTGTGCCCGGCCTTCATTAAGAAATTTCTACCATGAATTCACAAAGGCATTTTCTAATATTTTATTCTTCAAGGTTTTAAGTTTTGCTTTTTCACATTTATGTCTGTAATCCTCTTGGACTTATGTTTTCCTTTATGGTATGAAATAGAGATCTTTTTTTTTATCACATACATAATCAATTGTCCTTACCCCATTCATTGAAAAAATAATCTTTTCCCCACTAGCACTAACATAACACATACCAAATTTATATACACACACACACACACAGACACAAACATGGTGTGTGTGTATATTGGTTGCCTATTAATGCACAACAACTTAATCCAAAACTTAGCAGCTGAAAACAATAAACATTTATTATCTCACAGTTTCTGTGGTTTAAGAATCTGGGAATGGTCCAGCTAGGTAGTTCTGGATCAGGGTCTTTCACAAGACAGTGATTAAGGGGTTGACCAAAGCAGCAGTCATTTTGAAGCTCTACTGAAAAAGGAGCCACTTGCAATTTTACTGTGTAGCTGATGGCAGGTGTCTGGCCCTCACTGGCTGTTGACCAGAGACATTGGTTCCTTGCCACATGCATCTCTCCTTAGTGTTGCTCACAACGTGACAACTTGCTTACCCTCCAAGTGAGAGATCAAAGAAAGTGACAGAGAGCTCCCAAGATAAGAATCACGACCTTTTCATTCTCTAATCTCATAAATGACAAGAAGTGACACTTTATCATGTCTGTCATGCTCTTTGTATCAGAAGTGAGCCACCAAATCCAGCCCATACTCAAGGTTAGGGAAGCAGACAAGACTGTGAATACCCAGAGATGGGGATCATTGGGGTTATCTTAGAGTGGTCTACTACAGTTTCCATTTGTTGATCTATGCCAGCCTCCCTACCATACTGTCTTTTTTTTTTCATTCTGTCTTAATTACTGTAGCTTGTACAAAATCTTGTTATCCGGTAGAGAATGTTCCCCTACTTAATTATTATTCAGTATGTCTTTCCTATTTGGGGCCCTAAAAATAGAATGTAGAATCTGCTTGTTCATTTTAATTGAAAACCCTGGGCCGGGCACAGTGGTTCATACCTGTAATCACACTTTGGGAGGCCAAAGTGCGAGGATCACTTGAGCTCAGGAGTTCAAGACCAGCCTGGGCAACAGAGTGAGATGCTGTCTCTACAAAAACTAAAATAAAATAAATTATCTGGGCTTGGTGGTGCATGCATATAGTCTCAGCTATTTGTGAGGCTGAGGTGGGTGGATGGCTGGAGCCTGAGAGGTTGAGGCTGCAGTGAGCTGAGACAGCACCACTGCACTCCAGCCTGGGCAAGAGTGAGACCCTATCTTGAAAGAAGGAAGAAAAGAAAAGAAAAGAAAGAAAGAAAGGACTCTGTTGGGATTTTTATTGGAATTTCATTACATGAACAGATTAATTAGTAAATGAATTGATATTTTATGATATTGAGTCTCCTATTCATTTACATGCTTTATATCTCACATATTCTGAGAAGCTCACCAGAAAGATTAGTGCAAAAGGGCTGGGAACAGTGGCTCATGCCTGTAATCCCAGCACTTTGGGAGGCCGAGGTGGGCGGATCACCTGAGGTCAGGAGTTTGAGACCAGCCTGGCCAACATGGTGAAACCGTGTCTCTACTAAAAATACAAAAATTAGCCAGCGTGGTGGCAGGTGCCTGTAATCCCAGCTATTTGGGAGGCTCAGGCAGGAGAATCGCTTGAACCCAGGAGGTGGAGGTTGCAGTGAGCCAAGATCACACCACTGCATTCCAGCCTGGGTGACAGAGGAAGACTCCATCTAAAAAAGAAAATTAATGCAAAAGAAGACAATTTGGGTGTCTTTTCAATAATTCAGTGGTAACACACAGTATATGGAGAGTTTGTGTATTGCTCCAATTCCTGAGTTTAAAAGGTTTAAGGTCTAGTTCCATATAGAAGTCCTGTAGTTCTAATAGACTGTGTTTTGATGAAATATCCTCAGTAAGTTAGTATGAGGTATGCACAACATTTCTGCTGAAATTCTTATCCTGCCTATTCTTTTGCAGTGGACATCCATGGTTCAGTTTGCCTGGCAATTCTCCCTTCTCATAAGAACATCATCACTCTTCTTTTGGGGAACAAACAGATCCTCCCCAAACTCCAACCAGGTGGTCCTAATCCAGGTTGCCAATCGCAGTGCTTCAATCACAGGAGTAAGCACAGGTCCTAGGCCAGGCCAATCACAGCTCCTTCTTGGATTTTCCAATTTGACAAAATCCAGGCTGGCTGGATAAAATCCAGAGGGCGAGTTTACTCCCACTCCTAGTGAGGGAACAGCTGCCAAATTTCTAGTCTTATGGAGCTGGTGTCTGACAAACTGAAGCTGAGATGCAGAAAAAAGCTGAGATGAGAGACGGGGACATCTTGGTGGTGGCCAGGTGGCTAGTGCCATATACATCCCTGCCCAACCTCATTTTGGTTAGGTGAGCACCAGTCATTCCCATTTATTCTTTTAACAACAGGAAGTATTTAATGAGCATCTACTATTATGAGCCAATCATTGAAGACACAGTGATGACTAAGCCTTCCAGTGAACACAAAATATATATTAATGTAAAAAGTACTGCAAGTTATGGACATTTGGAACCTAAGTAGGCAAACCATGACTTAAATCTCATTTAGGCTGGGCATAGTGGCTACACCTCTAATCCCAGCACTTTGGGAGGCTGAGGCGGGAGGATCACTTCAGCCCAGGAGTTGAGACCAGCCTGGGCAACATGGTGAAACCCCCATCTCTACAAAAAATACAAAAATTAACTGGGCGTGGTTTTGCAGCCTGTAGTCTCAGCTAATCGGGAGGCTGAGGCCAGAGGACAGCTAGAGCCCAGGAAGTCGAGGCTGCAGTGACTGCCGTAAGCTGAGATCACACCACTGCACTCCAGCCTGGGCGACAGAGCGAGACATTGTCTTAAAAAAATTTAAAAAAAAGAAAAAGAAAGAAAAAGAAAACTTATTTAATTCTCAACAAATCCTGTTAGGGAGGTCAGAGAGGGTCAGTAATTATTGCAAGCTTCTAGCGCTAATATATAGCGGAACCAAGACTTGAACATAGGTTTTCGACTCAACAATTGTTTTAATTACTCTGTGCTGCGTAAACTGAGAAACCTCTGAATCCTTACAATTTTAAAAGAACAACTTACAGTTTTCAGTTTCCATCAGATTCCAATTTTCTACCAAATTGCAGCCCTGAGGTATGAATGGTTGCCAAACTTTAGTTAAACAAACAAAATTAGTTCATTAAGTAACAGAGAAACCACTCTGCCCAGCCTGCATTTTTTTTGGTACGAGTTTGTCTCCTTTATGCGCAAGGCTCCTTGGGAGTTGTAGTCTGAGGCATAGTCCTGCGGGTGGAGGCCCTGACTCACTGGGACCCAATCAGCAGAGAGTCAACTTGCTCTCCGCTCAGCGATTGGCTGGAAGTCAGCGGTCTCCCGCCTGCGGCGCCATCGCGCTATTCCTAGTTAAGGCGGCACAGGACCGAGGCGGAGTGTGGGTGACTCTTCTGTTCCTTGGGTCCAGTCGTCTGTGATACTGCAGTGCAGCCATGGCAGAACCGCAGCCCCCGTCCGGCGGCCTCACGGACGAGGCCGCCCTCAGTTGCTGCTCCGACGCGGACCCCAGTACCAAGGTGGGCACAGGACCGAAGGGAACGGCTCCCCGAGCTCCGCTGGGCCGGAACCGGGCCGCATTCTATCCAACCCCATCACGCCGCCGCTGCAGGTCCGGCGGCCTCGGGCGGACGAGAGTGTTGTGGGAAGAGGGATAATGGTGTTCGATGGGGCGATCGTGGGGCCCGCGAAGTCTGGAGGGGATCTGTTGCCTCAGCTAGTTTCAAAGACTGCGACCCTGTTTTGAATTGGCTTGTTTATGTTGCGACGGTGGCTGGAAGCCAGGCCAACCCAGGGTCAGGTTTCCCAAATCAGTCGCCAAGGCCCACGAGAACAGTAGTTTCAGAACTCCCAGAAATAGGTTCAAAGATGCCTGTCCTGTGCCAGTCCTGCCCAGCCTCGTTTTTCCTTACCACCCTGACTCCAGTCTTAACTCCTGCAAACTAATTTGATCGCTCTAAGTTTAACCGCGCCCATAATTTCACTTTTGCTTGCTTGGCCTTTGCTGTGGGTCACAACCGCCCTTCTTACCTTCCTCATCTTCGTGGGGCCCAGGAGAGATTATAGAATCATAGAGTTTGGATCTGAAAGGAATCTTAGAAATTCCTTCTCTTACCCTGTCGTTTTACAGTAGTGACCCAGTAAGATAAATGACCTGTTGCATACAAAGGCTTTCACTTACCGAACATGTCTTTGCTGAGTAAGAATCAGTGTAACTCACTCAGGTGTGGTGTTTCGGTTGCCTTGTTAAGATCAGACACAGTTGGCGGGCGCGGTGGCTCACGCCTGTAATCCCAGCACTTTGGGAGGCCGAGGCGGGCGGATCACGAGGTCAGGAGATCGAGACCATCCTGGCTAACACGGTGAAACCCCGTCTCTACTAAAAATACAAAAAAATGAGCTGGGTGTGGTGGCGGGTGCCTGTAATCCCAGCTACTCGGGAGGCTGAGGCAGGAGAATGGCGTGAACCCGGGAGGCGGAGCTTGCAGTGAGCCGTGATCGCGCCACTGCACTCCAGCCTGGGCGACAGAGTGAGACTGTCTAAAAAAAAAAAAAAAAATCAGGCACAGTAACCGCTGTTTATTCCAGTGAAGTCATCAGTGTCTGTAAACGCCTTTGTATTTATTTATTTGACTACATCATTTGTAAATTCCTTGAAGATTGAATATGTGCTTTGTGCAGACCTTTAAAAGGGGTAGATAAGTAGTCCATGACTCTGGTCCCTGCTTGTTCTTTACCTTCAGGGCAAAGAGTCAGACATATCTCATTGCTAAAACTTTTGACTAGCACCTGGTACTTGGCTTAGGAAAAATGTTAGTCATTGCAAAATTAAGGGGGAAGGTAAAAAAATTCCCTGTCATGCTCATCTCACTTGTATATCCCTTAATATTAATACCTGGTTTTTTCATATAATGTAAATTGAGTCACTCAGTGTAAAATATTTTCCCAGATAACTAGGGGTTTTATGTAATGGGTTTTTCAAATAAAAAGGATTCCAGGGAGATCTTTATAAAATATACTAAGTAAATGTCCTTGCAGCTTAATTTACATTCCACAGTATCTAAATTTCTCTTGATGATTTGGAGTAATTAGTTTTGAGATCAGTAACTTTTGGCCATGGGAATAACACGTGGAGACATAAAATGGAATACATAATAATAGCTGGTATATATTGAGTGTGCCAGGCCCTGGCTTGGTATTTTAAGTACATTGTTTAACTTAATCCTAACAACAACCCTATGAAGAAGGCATAATTATGATCTTCATTTTACAAATAAGGACACTCGGGCACATAGAGGTGTTGAGTGATTTGCCCAGTGAGGAGCTCCACCCTGTTCTGCTTCTGGGGTGCTGACTCCAGCAGTAATTTTGGAATTTGCCATAAAGGAAAATAAAAAACCTCAATGAAGTCTGGGTGCGGTGGTTCATGCCTGTAATCCCAGCACTTTGGGAGACCAAGGCGGGCAGATCACCTGAGGTTAGCAGTTCGAGACCAGCTAACATGGCAAAACTCTGTCTCTACTAAAAATACAAAAATTAGCTGGGCGTGGTGGCGGGTGCCTGTAATCCCAGATACTTGGGAGGCTGAAGCAGAAAAATCACTTGAACCCGTGAGGCGGAGGTTGCAGGGAGCCAAGATCATACCACTGCATTCCAGCTTGGGTGACAGAGTGAGACTTTGTCAAAAAAAAAAAAAAGAAAAACCCTCAATGAATTAAATTCAGTTTGATCACTTGATACATTTACGCTATATGTAAAGAAGATGGTAAGTACTTTGGGGATACTGGGATAAACAATATGAGGTTCCCTCCCTTCACCAACTTATATCAACTCTAATACACAGTGGACCTGGGGTTAGTGTGCTATTGAAATATAAATCACCCTGGGAGCACCCTGGGAGGTAGAGGTTTTTAAAGGTAGCATTAGTGGAATGGGGTATGCACAGGGTATTTGGAGCCTGAAGACCTGCATTTGAATCCCCACTTCTGTCATTGGCTGCAGTGACCTTGCCAGGGCACTTGGGCTGAGTTTGTAGAAGGAGCATAAAGATATCTCAGAGAGCTGCTATGAGGATAAAATGACATGTATTATGTTATCTAAACTATGAAGAGGGATACAATTCAAGGTTGTATTTCAGCTGTGGGGATCAGGGCACACATCAAAAAGATGGTGGTGATGGGCCCATGCCTTGATAGATTGGGTAAGATTCCAGCAGAGTACATGGGAAGGCATTCTGATGAAGGAAACATCTTAGCAAAAATGTGTTTTGATATTGGGGGAACCCACCCCCAATATTTCAACGTAGGTTCTTTCTGTTTTCCACAAATATCGGCCGGCTGAGAAATAAAGAGAAAGAGTACAAAGAGAGGAATTTTACAGCTGGGCTGCTGGGGGTGACATCACATATCAGTAGGACCGTGATGCCTGCCTGAGTCTTAGACCAGCAAGTTTTTATTAAGGGTTTCAAAAGGGGAGGGGATGTAAGAACAGGGAGTAGGTACAAAGATCACATGCTTCAAAGGGCAAAAAGCAGAACTACTAATAGGGGTCTAACAAAGATCACAAGGCAAAGGGCAAAAGCAGAACTACTGATAAGGGTCCAACAAAGATCACAAGGCAAAGGGCAAAAGCAGAACTACTGATAAGGATCTATGTTCAGCGGTGCACGTATTGTCTTGATAAACATCTTAACAGAAAACAGGGTTCGAGAACAGAGAACCGGTCTGACCACAAATTTACCAGGGCGAATTTTTTTCCCCACCCTAGTAAGCCTGAGGGTACTGCAGGAGACGAGGGCGTATCTCAGTCCTTATCTCAACTTCATAAGACAGACATTCCCAGAGCAGCCATTTATAGACCTCCCCCCAGGAATGCGTTCCTTTCCCAGGTATTAATATTAATATTCCTTGCTAGGAAAAGAATTTAGCAATATCTCTCCTACTTGCACGTCCGTTTATAGGCTCTCTGCAAGAAGAAAAATATGGCTCTTTTTGTCTGACCCCGCAGGTAGTCAGACCTTATGGTTGTCTTCCCTTGTTCCCTAAAATCGTTGTTTTTCTGTTCTTTTTCAAGGTGCACTGATTTCATATTGTTCAAACACAGTTTTACAATCAATTTGTACAGTTAACACAATTGTCGCAGTGGTCCTGAGGTGATGTACATCCTCAGCTTACGAAGATAACAGGATTAAGAGATTAAAGTAAAGACAGGCATAAGAAATTATAAAAGTATTATTTGGGAACTGATAAATGTCCCTATTAAAATGAAATCTTCACTATTTATGTTCCTCTGCCGCAGCTCCAGCTGGTCCCTCCATTTGGGGTCCCTGACTTCCCACAACAGTTTTAGGATGGTAGAATTGCAATGCAGGGCAGGTACTGAAGAGTTAGTTAAATGTTATTGGTTGCAGTTCAGGTTATCTAAGCAGTGGTGGGAAAGGCTAACATGGTAGGTTGGGGCTAGATTGTGGAGACAGCTTTGAGTGTCACATCTAAGGAAGTTAGATTTTATATACATAGTGGGGAACGAGTCAGGGTTTTGAAGTATTCTATAAAGTAGATTGGAGGGATCCAAGTCTGGAGGTGATTAGGCCACTTAAAAAGCTCTTCCAGAAGGTGAGATAAGTGATGAGGGTCTCGTTTGTAAAGAAGACAGCAGCAATGGCACAAAGTCAACTTGTTTTTTGATCATTTGCATCTTCATTATAAAGGAAGTCCAAAGAATATATGGCTGTGTCACATTTTGGGCAATCTCTCTGGGCTTTCTTTAAAAGGTCAGATTCTCCTGGCAACAGAGCGAGACTCCGTCTCCAAAAAAGGTCAGATTCTCCTTCCAAGTAGTGATCTGGAGATCTTTTCTTTTTTACTATCTGTATCTGTGTCCACTAATACAGTAGACAATGTCCTCAGTGTTGCCATTATTTCTACCACCACTGCCAATGTCCATTTTTACATCATTCCATATATAAATATATGAATATATAAATATATAAAAATATTAATATATGAATATATAAATATATCTATAAATAATATAAATATATTAATATATATTCATATATTTTTATATATATGTGATGGGGTCCCTCTCCAATCAAGGTAGATTGGTGGAATTGAATGCAGTAGAAAGGAGAATAGGGAATGGAAAGGAGAAAGGAAGAAGGACAATGGCCAGATAAATGGCTGACTATTCAAGGCATAGAGAATCATAATATATATAAAGGCAAAATGACATCAGAGAACTGAGGCAGGGACCTACAGGTAACACAGTGAATGAAGTTAGAAGCAGTGGGACTTGAGGGAAGGGTGACCAAAACAATCATTAGGGTACTCAAAGAAAAGATGAGAATTCCCATTATATTCGTTTGTTTTTCTCACCCTGTAATGGTTGCTATTTAAGTGATAAGGGTATGAAATAGAAAATGTGTGAGATGACCAGTTTAGGGGAGTGGTGATAACCGTTGGTGTTAGAGAAGTATACAGCTACATATGTGGTTGCTTTTGGGACTCTCTCAAATGTGTTAAATGTGTTGAGGAACCACTGAAGTATTGATTTTTAAGCCAAAAATGACATGACAGGGTTTTCTTTATGGAAAGATCACTCCAAATTGCATGTAGATAAGCCTATGAAAAGCAAAGAGATAATTGTCTAGACAGGAAGTAGTGAGGACTTCTTGCTTTCCTCAAGATACACTGAAGGCAGTTGAAAAGCTCATTTTTAAAAGTCTGGTGAAAACAACTTTGTTCACTTTTGTTTTGTGGGAGATATGACACCTAGTAATAAACAGTTAACAAACCCTTTCCCCTTTTATGAAAATTTAACTTTTCTTTAACTCCCTAGTTTCCCAGAAAACAATGAAAAATTGTGTTTGTTGCTTATGGTAAAAATAACCCAATTGGTAAATTGCATCTGGAGAGGGAGAATTGTAAATACTTGAAAGGAAGTCATAGCTTTGGACTTCCCTGATTGTAGTGACTCTTATAACTGTCCCTTGTGGAAATTCTGGAAGTTCTGCCTATGGAGTTGCTACTAGAGATACTGGCTCCTGTGGTACATGGGGCCTTCTGCCCTAGGGTGATTCTCATTCATATCCAGTGTGAATCTTCTCCCTGTACCTGATCTGTGTAGACTCCTGTAAGGACTCCCACTAAAGAGGAACACCTGATACTTCTTTGTTGGCAATCTGTGTTTTCCTAACGGACACCCTTTTGAGTAAACTGGCACCATGTATGGCCTATGGCTATGGTTGTCTTATAAGTCTGGACGTTTAGTTGAGCCTTAAGAAGACTTCCTGGGCCAGGCCCAGTGGCTCACGTCTGTAATCCCAGCACTTTAGGAGACCGAGGTGGGCGGATCATGAGGTCAGGAGTTCGAGACCAGCCTAACCAACATGGTGAAACCCTGTCTCTACTAAAAATACAAAAAAATTAGCCAGACATGGTGGCGCATGCCTGTAATCCCAGCTACTCAGGGGGCTGAGGCAGTAGAATAGCCTGGGAGGCAGAGGTTGCAGTGAGCCGAGATCGTGCCTGGGCAACAGAGTGAGACTCCATCTCAAAAAAAAAAAAAAAAAAAAAAAGAAGGCTTTCTGTTGGGGGCAATATAACACTTTTGAAAGTTATTTGAGAGACAAAGTAGATAATCTCTAAAGGGAATTGGTCTCAGTCTTATTAAGGTTGAAACACAACATTTTTTAAACCAGAGAAATTTTTTAATTTCTGAAAATATGGCTAATGCAAGTGTGGAACTTCTCCTTTCTGCAGACTGAGGGTAATAGAGGTGCTATGGTCTGAATGTTTATGTCCCCTCAAAATTCATGTGTTGAAATCCTAATCCCTGAGGCAGGTATTAGGAGGTGGGGCCTTTCAGAAAGTGATTAGGTAGGTCATGAGGACAAAGTCTTCATGATTAGGATTAGCATCCTATAAAAGAGACTGTAAAGAATGATCAAGCCCTTCTGCCATGTGAAGTCACAGTGCAAAGATACCATCTATGAGGACAGACACTAAATCTCCAAGTGCCTTGATCTTGGACTTCCTAGCCTCCAAACCTGTGAGAAATAAATGTTTGTTGTTTATAAGCCACCCAGTTTATGGAATTTTTGTTACAGCAGCCTAAATGGACTAAGATAAGAGGCAATGGAGATTTTAACTTTAAGATATAACCTCTTACAAAGCTCTCTAGTAATACTACTAGAGAAATAAGTATCTTCATCACTAGAAGCAAATTTGAGATTTCATAGGGAGAAAACACAAAGTCAAACAACGTTTTTATCATTGTTGTAGCTTTTTGGCCAGTTTTGATTCATCCCGAAAACAGACATTGTAACCAAATACACTCATATCCCATTGTGGGAGGCAACTGTATAAAATTCATTTAGAGACTCTGCTTCTGACAAGATGAAGTAGACATACTTTTCCTTATTCCTCCTGCTAAATACAACTAAAAACTCTGGACATGATATATAAGACAAACATTGGAAGACTCTGAAAGGTGGTGAGAAGAAGGTAGACTGGCTAGGGACCTTGAGACCCTAGGAACAACAAGGCAATGAGTTTCCTAAGTTTTCTTTTTGCCTCATATAGCCCAGACTTGAAGCTGAAGAAGCTAGTAACCTGGAAATGCTGATGGACACAGACCAAAAAAAAGCCAAATGAAAGCCTGCTCTCTAGCCACAGGACCTGGAAATGGGCAGTATTTCCTGGCAAGAAAGAAAACTTTTAGACAATAACTGCTCTACTCCAACTAAACTCCATAGAGAAAACTGTAGCCTCAGTCCCACCCATGCCAGCAAAAGCTGAGTGGGGAGCCTAGATTTTCACCCAACCACATGTAATGAGCTGCCCAGCCTTCCCCTGCCAAGGTGATGTAGGGGAAGTCTGAGTAGGGAGCCAGGACTTTCATCCTGCCAGGATTTCCCCTCTTGCCATATCAATGGAGACACATGAGGAACCTAAAATTCCACCCCAACCCAGCAGTGGAAATATTTAAGATACTTATAAGCAGGAGAAGGTACAGGGATGTAAAGAGAGGTGAGGTTTCTGTACCTTGTTCAAACTAATAAAATGATGTCACCAAATGACTGATAAGTTATGTGTGTGTGTATATACATACACACAGGTATATGTATATACATATATACATGTATGTCTGTATATATGTGTATGTGTATATGTATATATACGCCATATGTATATACATATATAGTAACACCTAGAGCCACCATTTAAAAAGCTATACAAAGAGATACATGCAAAAACACTACAGATAAATCAAAATTGAATTTTAAAAATGTTCCAGTGACTCAGAGAAAGGCAAAAAGAAGACAGAAAACATTAAAAAAGAAAGGACAGACAGAAAACAAACATGAATAAAATGACCAACTTAAGCCCTAACATTTCAGTACTTACATTAGATATAAATACATTAATTAAGAGACAATGATTGATAGAGTGGATTAAAAAACATGCCCCAGCTGTATGCTGTCTACATGAAACTCACTTCCAATATGATAGAGACAAGGTAAAAGTAAAAGGGTAGAAAAGATAAATCATGCAGATATTCATCAAAAGAAAGCAGGAGTGGCTATCTTGATATCAGATAAAGTAGACTTTGGGGCAAAGAAAATTACCAGACATAAGAAGTACATTATACAGTGATAAAAAAGTTGTGATTGACCAAGATGACATAGTAATCATAAATGTATGTTACTAAACAGCAGAACTATGAAACACATGAAGCAAAACTGATACAACTGAAAGGAGAAATAGAAAAATCTAAAATTATAGTTGGAGACCTCAACACTACTCTTTCTTTTTTTTTGAGACAGGGTGTCACTCCTGTCACCCAGGCTAGAGTGCAGTGGTGCTGTCTCGGCTGACTACAATCTCTGCTTCCCGGGTTCAAGGGCTCCTCCTACCTCAGCCTCCCGAGGAGCTGGGGCTACATGTGTACGCTACCACACCCAGCAAATTTTTCTATTTTTTGTAGAAATGGGGTCTCAGTATATTGCCTAGGCTGGTCTTGAACTCCAGGGCTCAAGCAATCCAGCCACCTCGGCCTCCCAAAGTGCTGGGATTACAAGCATGAGCCACGAAGCCCAGCCAACACTCCTCTTTCAACGATTGATAGAACTAGACAGAAAATTAACAAGGAAACAGAAGAACTCAGCAATACCATCAAAAAATAAGATCTAATTAGTATTTATAGAATGTTCCACCCAACAACAACAGAATTCCCCTTTTTTTTTCAAGTGTCTATAGAACATATACCAAAGTAGACCATGCCCTGGGTCCTAAAGCCAACTTCAGCAAATTTAAAAGAATTGAATGATGTATTCTTCAGCCACAGTGGAATTAAACTAGAAATCAGTAGCAGAAACATAGTAAGAACATCTTCAAGCACTGGGAAACTAAACAGCACACTTCTAAATAAATAATCCATGGATTAAAAAGGAAGTCTTGGGAAATTTTTAAAAATATTTTGAGCTGAGGCTGGGTGCGGTGGCTCACGCCTGTAATCCCAGCACTTTGGGAGGCTGAGGCGGGCAGATCACGAGGTCAGGAGATCGAGACCATCCTGGCTAACATGGTGAAACCCCGTCTCTACTAAAAACACAAAAAATTAGCCGGGTGTGGTGGCAGGCACCTGTAGTCCCAGCTACTCTGGAGGCTGAAGCAGGAGAATGACGTGAACTATGGAGGCGGAGCTTGCAGTGAGCTGAGATCGGGCCACTGCACTCCAGCCTGGGCGACAAAGCGAGACTCTGTCTCAAAACAAAACAAAACAAAACAATACAAATATATATATAGAGAGAGAAAGAGAGAGCTGAATGAAAATGAAAAAGGGATCATAGCTAAACAGTGCAAAGGGGGAAATTTATAGCACTGACTGCATACATTATAAAAGAGGAAAAGTCTCAAATTAATAACGTAAGCTTCCTCCTAAGAAACTAGAAAATGAAAAGCAAAATAAATCCAAAGGAAGCAGAAGGAAGGAAATAGAAAAGCAGAAATTAATGAAATTAAGAACAGAAAATCAGTAAAACAGAGCTGGTTCTTTGAAAAGACGAGTAGGATCGACAAACCTGTAGCAAGACTGACAATGAAAACAAAGAAGCACAAACTACCAATATCAGGAATGAAATAGGGGATACACTACAGACCTTTCTGACATAAGAAAGATAAGGGAATACTAAAAACAACTTTGTGTATACATAAATTTGACAACTTGAATTGGACCAATTCCTCATCCAATATGAACTAATATGATGAGTCCTATAACTTAAGGCAATTGAATTTATGATTAACAAACTTCCAAAGATCTGTCCAGACCCAGGTGATTTCACTGGAGAATTCTACCAAATGTAAAAGAAGAATTAACATCAGTTATACACAACCCCTTCCAGAAAACTGAAGACAGGAGAACACTTCCCAATTCATTTGATAAAGCTAATATTACCCTGATACCAAAAACAAATGAAGACAGTACAAGAAAACTACAGACCAATATCTCTAATAAATATAAATGTAAAAACCCTTGACAAAATGTTAGTAAACAGAATTCAACACTATATATAGAAAGAATTATACACCTTAACCAAGTGAGATTTATATCTAGGATGCAAGGCTGGTTCGTTATACAAAAATCAGTCAGTATAATCCACCATATTAAGAGGGTAAAGAAGAATCACGTGATCATATCAGTTGGTACAGAAAAGGCATTTGACAAAATTCAGCACTCATTCATTTTTTTTTAAGTTCAGAAAAAAATAGGAATAGGGGGCATTTCTTTAACTTGATAAAGAGCTTTTCTTGAAAAGTTAGAGCTAATATTACACTCAATGGTGATGCTTTCTCCCTAATTTTGGTAATAAGACAAGGATGTCTGCTGTTGCCACTCTTATTTGACAAAGTGCTGAAAGTTCTAGACAGTGCAGTAAAGCAAGAAAAGGAAATAAGAGACATATAGGTTGGAAAGGAAGAAATCAAACTGTCCTTATTTGAAGATGACCTGATTGTCTACATAGGGAATAATAAGTAATTTACAGAAAACTCCCAGAATTCATAAGTGAGTTCAGCAAAGTTGCAGTGTACAAAATAAACATACAGAAATCAATCGCATTTCTATATACTAGCAAAGAACACACAGGCACCAAAAATTTAAAAATACAGTACCATTTACAATTGCCCAATAAAATGAAATACTTAGATATAAGTCTAATAAACATTTACAGGACACATATGCTGAAAACAGCAATGGCGATGCAAAAAGTCATAGATCTGAATAAATGGAGAGATTTATTGTGTTCATGATTGGAAGACTCAGCACAGTAAGGATGTCAATTCTCCCCAAATCAATATATGTGTTTAACATACTCCTTATCAAGCTTTTTTTAGACAGAGGCAGAGTTATTCTAGATTGAAAGGCAAAAAAACTAGAATAACAAACCATTTTGGAAAAGAATAAAGTGGGAAGAATTTGTCTACCTGATTTTAAGACTTACATAGCTACAGTAATCACTACTCTGTGGTATTGGCAGAGAGAGAGAATATTGAAACAAAATAGAGAACCCCAAAATATACCCACACTAGTATGCCCAACAGCTTTTTGACAAAGATGAAAAAGCTGTTCACCAGAGGAAGGATAGCCTCAACAAATGGTGCTGAGGCAATTGGACATCCTTAGGTTAAAAATGAAGCTCTACCCAATTCTCATCCCTTATACCAAAAAAAAAAATCCATTTACTGGTGCTTAAAGGGGCCTTAATCCTTTGGTTCACATCCTTGCCTCACTTTTACAGTTTTGTAAGGATCGTATTGTAGGCAGGTAGGACATGCACTAGAAACATCCTTGATTGTACCTTTAAAGTTTTCTTGGCCAGGTGCAGTGGCTCACACCTGTAATCTCAGCACTTTGGGAGGCCAAGGCGGGTGGACCACAAGTTCAGGAGTTTGAGACCAGCCTGGCCAATGTGGATGAGTGACCTTAATTCCATCTCATAGTCTCTCACAGCAGCACCTAGGTTAGTGTTTGAGAGAATAAGGAAGGACATCTTTAGAATTTAGTCCTTGCTTGCACCTCCCTCCAGAGACTGCAGTGCTCCCTCCAGAGACTGAGAACCAGTGCTGGGAGGACAGGTTTCTCCCATGAGGCCTGCCCGCTAAAGTCTGTGTGATTGTGTGTGGTCAGGCCTGAAAGATCATACATAAGACTTTGTCCTGCAGGTGGCTTCCTCAAGCAAACATTGTAACCAACAGAGAAGCAGCTACCACTCATATTAGCTGGGAAAGAAGGATGTTTGTTATTTTGGTAGTGTTCATAGTGCCTTGTTTTAATATATGCTTAGACCAGAATATGAAGTGGAGATGATCTTGCTGCTTTAAATTTTTTTTTTATTTTGGTATCACATCATGGCAGCCACAGAGTGACTTTATATATGTTCAGCAGGAGAAAACCAAGGCCCAGCTGTAAGTACCAGGCCAGCACTTGGATGTGCAGAGCTACTTTTCTCTTTCTCGGCTGCTTGATAAAACCGAGACCTTTAGGACTGTAGCATCTGACTGAGAAAAGCAACCCAAATGTTCTAGAAACATGTAACCTGCCTGGTATGTGATTATAAGCTGCGAATAAAGAATTTAATTATTATATTTGTTAAGATCAGTTTTAATAAGATAAAGTAGTTTTTAGGCTAGTTTTGTTTTAAATGAGAATTTTAATGCTTAAAAGAGTATGTTTCATTTACTTAAAATTTAGCAAAAGAGAAAAATATAATTTCCTAATGATGCTGAATGAACTATATTTGTATTTTATATGATGTGAGTTATATAGGAGAAAGATGGCATGTGGCTCCAAAGGAAGTGGTCAGAATTTTCAGGCCTGTTTTGTCAAGCCATGGGTATAACAGAAAAAAAAAAAATCTGTTAGGAAGCACCAGTGAGGTTCACAGACTCATGGTCTGGAAGGTACATACCAGTGGTAAAGGGAGACCGAAACTTAGAGGCCTTAAACAGTTAATTACTCAGTGTCAGCTTCTCATCTACAACATGGGGTATGAATATCGACAGTAATACCGTATGGAGTTATTATACCTAGTTAAGTCCTAAGTAGAATTATTAATGCTATTAATAATCTTGACTCCATGAATTTACATACCTTCTACCCTTTTCTCAGTCAAGCCTTCTGTTTCCTGATAAGTAAGTTGAACAGTTTCCCAAAGGTGTTAGCAACAGTAACTTTTTACCCTTTTAGTTATTTAGGAGTCTAGGATCTTGTGAGTAACTCTTTGCTAATTTGCATGATCACCAGTAAATGGTTCTAGAAGGGCATTTATGCCTTCATTCAACAAATATTATAGTGATCAACCTCTTTATGTGTAAAATCAGTGTCTTAGTTTGGGTGGCCCCAAAGAAGACTAGAGAGAAAGGTGTGGTTTTAAGTCATTTGAGAAGTGGGCACAGAGAGCTCTGTGGAGTTAGGGAGAGAAAGGGGTGATCATAGGTGTATACGAGTGGATTACCACTGTGGGCAACTGATGTTCAATCCTGCTGGGGATTCTTTGAGGGACTTTGTGGTACCTGCCTCTGAATTGTCCCACCAAGGGACAGGGATGCCAGGTTTTTTATTGACCATTGGTTGAAGGTCATTCCTGCAGTGGAAACTTTCTGACACTTTGGACTTGCATCACACAGGGGCCTGCAACCAGAAAATACCACTGGGCAGAGAGCCCTTGCAAGTTGTAGGTGGTAGGTTAACAATTGTGTTATAACGGTGGACTGTCTTTGTATCTTGTTACAGAAAGCACAATTAATGTTGGTAATAAATGGTAAAAGTGAAAGATGTTTAATATAAATATTTTTCCATAGGATTTTCTATTGCAGCAGACCATGCTACGAGTGAAGGATCCTAAGAAGTCACTGGATTTTTATACTAGAGTTCTTGGAATGACGTAAGTCAAGTACTTATTGGCACCTTAATGTTTAAATATACAGCTTTGCAAATCTAGAGAGTGTTTTCAGACCCATCTTAAAGTTTGTTTCAGAAGTAACAGAAGTTCTTTTGGCCAGGAGTCTGTGATTAGGCCTGGCTGGACAGGGCTTCTCTCGTAAGTTCTTTTTCTTCTCTATCCCAGCCAGCCTGAAAGGGCAAAACAAGACACAAATAGTTGCATTTTCTCCAGTCTCCCTTCTCTGAGTGCTCCCAGCTAAATCCTTAATGTGTTCAGACCCCTTTTGATGTTCTGGCCACTTTTAGCCTCTTGTTTACTTCAGAAAAGTTACAGATAATAAGAACTTACTACTCAGAAAACCAATGGGTTTACTTAAAAGTGATCATCTGTTCTATTTTTCTAGGCCGTGTTTTCTTTTGCTCAACAGGTCATATCCACTGATCTTGCAGTCCTGAAGCATATTTATTTTTCTAAAGCATGTTTATTTTTCTTTTTTTCTCCAGCTTTACTGAGGTATATTGAGAAATAATTTTGTCATATTGTTGATTTGTTTCCCTAAGTTATGTGAGCATTTTGCTTTTGAGCATATAGATACATGAATAATAAAATAATCTTTAAATTTAGTGCCTAGATAACCTCCATTCACATTGAGAGAAAAATTCATTAATATATGTCTATATTTAGAAAATTTGACCAGTTCAGAAAAATACAAAATGAAAAGTAATGACTTCCCTCCCCAAGTTCTTCTCCCCAGAGATAACTGCTGTTCAGTTTCTTGTGATTTTTTTTCTAGAAAAAGGTATTACGAATATATTTATGACATGTTTAAAGGACAAAATGAAAACAGATTTATTGAACACTTGTGCCAGGCACTTCAAGTGTTATTTTGTTCAGTCTTCACATCAGTCTTAGGAGGTAGCTTTTATTCCCATTTCACAGACAGAGAAACCAAAGCTTAACGAGATGAAGTTACTAGCTCCAAATCCCACAGTTGGCATATGGCAGGGCTGGAACCTGTATCCATTGTCTGATGGGCTCTAATGTTGACTTTGTGTGCAGAGCCCCCAAATAGGGTACAAGTTGACAGTAAGCTGGAAGATTTGAACAGCTGAGAAAAGCAAGTTGCAACAGTTTCATTTCCTTCAGTCCCAACTGATTTGTCCATGAGGGTTGTGTAGTCTGCTTTAGTAGACGCAGAGATTGTTTTTCATGATTGGAGTGTTTGAGGTGTTTGATACTTTATTATAAACATGTTAGAGTAAATCTTATTTGTGATAAGTCAATGCAAGGATCTAAGTGGGCCAAGGTCTATTATACAGCAGTGATAATGAAATAAAAGATTGGAAGCAGAACTCTAGAAACTTTCCATTTGCTATATGCTTCAGCCATTTGCTCTTATTGATTATGAACAAGGTCATCTTTGAATAATCTAAAGAAAATCATATATGCATTCTCATGCCACCTTACTCCTTGCCAAATAATCCTATACCATTTAAAGTCACTTAAGATTCAGGACTTCAGTTATCTTTCTTAAAACCTCAGGATTCATAATTAATTCACTGTTTCTCTCCCATCAGTCTCTTCTACTTGTCTCTTTCCCCTCAGAGAAGCGTAAGTCTTCTTTGTTCTAGAATATTTCTTGCCCTCTGCTCCCTTGCCTACCTCCGCATTGTCACTGCCATGCTTGCTACTGTTTTACCTGCTCACCTGCCATTCTCTCTCCCCAGTACAGTGTAATCCAGCTGATGCTTCCCCACGCTGCTGACATTGCTCTCATGGGACCTTTCTATATCTCATGACCTTTTCTTAGTCTTAATACTGTTTGACCTTTCTGCAGTATCTGATACTGTTAGCCACCTTACTGTTGACATTCACGTCTTCTGTGATGCTAGTCTGTCCTTCTCCTTCTTTCTTACCACCTATCCTTAATTTCCTTTCCTAGATGTTTTGGCATAGTAAGAACTCAATAAATGTGTTTATTTAACTGAATGACATATTTATATATGTGTTTGTATGTGTGTATATATATGAAATAGCAACAAGGTTCTTTATATTTTTCAGTACAAATAAACACAATTCTCTTTTGGAGATAGCCGTTTCTATTTATTAACAAGTACCATAATTTCAGCTAAATGTTACTATATTTACAGAATTGATGAGTTACAGAAGTTTTTATTTTTGTATTTCAAATATTTACAGATGCATTTTTAATGATATTTTTTCACTGATTTTTCCTCCTGCTTATTCCATTAAAATAGGCTTACTACATATAGCTCTTCTTTTTAGTAAAACTTGAATATTAGGTTATGTTGATTATAGTATGAATTAGCCTTTCCTGTTGTTAATGATTCAGGCTTGTTGTTTTTTCATTGCAGGCTAATCCAAAAATGTGATTTTCCGGCTATGAAGTTTTCACTCTATTTCTTGGCTTATGAGGATAAAAATGACATCCCTAAAGATAGAGATGAAAAAATAGCGTGGGCGCTCTCCAGAAAAGCTACACTTGAGCTGACACAGTGAGTATGACTTTCTATATTTATATATATTCTAGATTTTTTAAGGTAGTTTTTAAAAATCTTTTTTGTTTTGTTTACTTACCAGTATAATTCAAACCAGGTCTGCCTAATCACTTCACATTTGTAATCATATATTGAAGTGTTTTTCATGCATCTTTTGATCTTTGTATTGTTCTTGGGCAAATGAGATCTGTTTTTTTAGAGACAGGCTCTCTGAAGCCTCTAACTTCTAGGCAGTCTTCCTGCCTCAGCCTCCTGAGCACCTTGGACTACACATGTGTGCCACCACACCCAGCTAATTTTTTTTGTTTGTTTTTGGTAGAGGTGTAGAGGCAAGGTCTCACTATGTTGCCCAGGCTGGTCTCAAACTCCTGGCCTCAAGTGATCCGCCCGCCTCAGCCTCCCAGACTGCTGGGATTATAAGCATGAGCCACCACGCCTGGCCCATTTGTCTTTTAGATAGAGAATATAAGACCCTGAAATTGTAAGATATTTGCCTGATTGTCACTAACTAATTTTTAGGTATTATAATTAGTCTTTCAGAATCCAAAATTTTGTTCTTTTATTATTTTGCTACATTTTTGATCCAGAAATGTGATATCATGTGTTCCTTTAAAAACTCTTCAAACCATTTTGTAATAATTAACATTCAAATTTGGTATTTTTATAACTTGAGCACTTAAAAATGTAGGCAATTTCTTTACGTTGTTTATCTGCACACTTTAAAAGAGACTGATTTCAGAGTGTGTGATTTCCTGTGTCCCTTGATTCAAAATAAAGCTTTGGAATCAGGCAGACTTAGATATGAGTCTGTGACTCTAAACAAATAAGTGGCAGTTTCATCAATAAAATGGAGATGTTCACATCTAGCCCATGGAGCTGTTTTAAGGGTTTAAGTGAAATATAAATAACTTAGCACAATAAATGAGCATTGTTATTATTCTTATTATTGTTCTTGTCCAGTACCTGTATTTACTGTCTCCTTAGTCTAGTTAAAATCATACTTTGGCCATTTGTCCTTTCTATAGTTGAAAACTTAATATTTTTGTAGCAGGGGTTAGGCCAATTATGTAAAGTAGCATATAAACATGGTAAGATTTCAAAGATGTTACTTTCTTTTCAGAATATCTATTCCCTAGGACATTGTAGCTATGTTTTCCTTCCTTTCGTAGCAATTGGGGCACTGAAGAAGATGAGACCCAGAGTTACCACAATGGCAATTCAGACCCTCGAGGATTTGGTAAGTTTGCCTGTTTTTATGTGATATATGTAGATTTGTGTGATTTTGTATTATGTATATAATTATGATTTTAACAAACCTAAAACATTAATGTCCTAATTAAGTATGATCAATTTATTAGAGATATGATTATTTTTATTTTCCACAAATAATCTTATTTAGGAGTTGTTTAATTTCAGAGTCTTGATCTAAATATTACATTTACCATCTCACCGTGATTTACTTTCAAGTCTCAGAATTAATTTCCAGTGGACTTTTTTTTTTTTAAAAAGCTGTAGTTAATACTAATCCCAGTTTCTGCTAGCACATACACTTCTGCCTTGCTCTCCAGTCTCTCAATCAAGATGACAGTATTGCAGGCTTCAGCTGGCTGCTATAGTCAGTGCCAACCACAAACCTATTAAGTATTAGTAAATGATTACTGTTTTTTGGTGTCGATTATTCTTAGCTGATTAGACTGTATATGAGCTGATATTGGTTAATTTTAAATAATTTATAATTCAGGGCAACTAATTAACTACTTATACCCAGCCCATTAGACCTACATTTGTTCTTTAATGTATTATAGATTTTGAACCTACCTAAGTCTGTTCCCCAAGTGCCTTATGTTTTGAAATAAACAAGTTTTGGAAGCTACTTGTGGTACTTGGATACCCTGTTGTAATTATTTCTTCCTTCTCTCTGCTTTTTTCGGGGGGTATCACGTAAGGTCATATTGGAATTGCTGTTCCTGATGTATACAGTGCTTGTAAAAGGTTTGAAGAACTGGGAGTCAAATTTGTGAAGAAACCTGATGATGGTGAGTCTACTACTTACTGTGGTCAGGCCTGTCTTTAGTTGATATTTCCTAACCACCTACAGAGGCCACTGTTGTAGTAAAACCCTTTTGGCTACAAGTAACCGAAATCTCCACTTCAACCAGAGTTTTAAAAAAGAGAAATGATTGGAAGAATATCTGGGTATTTTAGGGAAATGAAAGACAGCAACTAGGGTGGCTTTCCAAGGGACTAGACACAGGACCTGGAGAGCCATCAAAACCCTAGCCTCTCCCACTCCCCGACCCCACCACTTTGTTTCATTGGCCACCAGCTTTCACTATTTCAGTGTATATCTTTCCATCCAAAAATAAGTTCCTTAAAGTCTCTTTTATCTGATGCTCATATAATGACACCAGCTCTCTTTAGTTTATAATCACATGGTGTTTCTTTTTCATCTTTTACAACCTTTGTATGTCTTTAAGTTTTAGGTAGGTTTTTTGAAATAGCATATGTATGGATTTTGCTGGGTTTACATGTATTGTTATTATTTTACTTAGGTCTCTTTCTGAAATATTTCAAATTAAAATTGAAATATTAAATATTTCAGAGTCTCAATCTAAACATTTGAAATATTTCACTGTTTAATTTCAATCCTTTTTTAAAAAAAATTAAAATATTTAATATCCAGTGCTGGGCATGGTGGCTTACGCCTGTCATCCTAGCACTTTGGGAGGCCAAGGCGGGCGGATCACGAGGTCAGGAGATCCAGACCATCCGGGCTGACACGGTGAAACCCTGTCTCTACCAAAAGTAGAAAAAATTAACCAGGCGTGGTGGCGGGCGCCTGTAGTCCCAGCTACTCAGGAGGCTGAGGCAGGAGAATCGCTTGAACCTAGGAGGTGGAGGTTGCAGTGAGCCGAGATCGCACCACTGCACTCCAGCCTGGGCGACAGAGTGAGACTCCGTCTCAAAAATATATATATATTTAATATCCAAATCTTCTCCCCAATAAGAAAGGAATTTGCTTCACTCTGTCCTCATTGTATCACTATTACCTAGAGTGGGATAGTATTGATTTTATTTTTTAAAGATAATAATAAATATATCAAGGTGTTTGATCACTTTTTCTTCATATATCTCTTGTAGTGTCTCCTTTGAGACAGGATCTCACTCTCATCCAGGCTGGGGTGCTGCAGTGGCACTGTCATAGCTCACTGTAGCCTTGAAACTCCTGGGCTCAAACAATCCTCTGCCTCAGCCTCCTCCTAAGTAGCTAGGACCACAGGCGTATGCCACCACACCCAGCTAATTGTTTTATTTTTTTGTAGAGATGAGTTCCTGCTATGTTGCCCAGGCTTGTCTCAAACTCCTGAGCTCAAGCGATTCTCCCACCTCGGCCTCCCAAAGCATTGGGATTACAGGCGTGAGCCACTGTGCCCAGCCTTTTTAGCATCTTTTGGATTTTTCTGTTCTTTTATTTAAATACCTCAACCAAAATGGTCTTTAAAGGGGATTTGTTTTTGTTCTTGTTTGTTTTTGTTTTTTGAGATGGAGTTTCACTCTTGTTGCCCAGGCTGGAGTGCAGTGGCACGGTCTTGGCTCACCGCAAACTCCGCCTCCTGGGTTCAAGTGATTCTCTTGCCTCAGCCTCTCTAGTAGCTGGGATTACAGGCATGTGCCACCGTGCCTGGCTAATTTTGTGTTTTTAGTTGGGCCAGGGTTTCTCCATGTTGGTCAGGCTGGTCTCAAAATCCCAACCTCAGGTGATCCGCCTGCCTCAGCCTCCCAAAGTGCTGGGGTTACAGGTATGAGCCACCACACCCGGCCCTTTAAAGGGTTTTTAAGGCAAAACTTTTGAGATTCTGTGTAACTGAGAATGATGCCTTTATGTCTGAAGGACAGTTTTATGGAAAAGGCTAGGTTTAATTTCCTTCAGTCTTGAAAACACTCTTCCATTTTCTTTTTGCATATGATGTTGCTGTTGAAAAATCTGTCAATCTATGTTCCTTTGTATATTCTTCTGTTTTATTCTAGAAGCTTTTTATATTATTTCTTTGTCCTTGCCTGCGTTCTGGGAGATTTCCTCAAACTGGAATACCAATTAGCTAATTTTCTCCCAAATGTATCTGTTCTGATATTTAATTCATCTATTTTGTTCTTAAACACCTGTTATAATTTTGAGCTCTAATTTTTGCTTAGTTTTCTTAATATATTCTTGGTTTTTTTTTCATATTGGTAATATTTCATATTGCTTATTACTTTTTTTTTTTTTTTGAGATGGAGTCTTGCTCTGTTGCCCAGGCTGGAGTGCAGTGGTGTGACCACAGTTCACTGCAACCTCAAACTCCTGGGATCAAGCAGTAATCCACCTCAGCCTCCCGAGTAGCTGGGACTACAGGCAAATGCCACCATGTATGGCTAATTTTTTATTTTTTGTAGAGACAGGGTCTTACTATGTATCTCAGGCTGGTCTCAAACTCCTGGCCTCAAGTGATCCTTCTGCCTCAGCCTCCCAAAGTATTGGGATTACAGATATGAACCCAGCTGGTCATTACTTTTACATGTCTAAATAGTCCTTGGGGCTGGGCATGGTGGCTCATGCCTATAATTGTACCACTTTGGGAGGCCAAGGCAGGAGGATTGGGAGGATCGGGAGGATCACTTGAGGCCAGCAGTTCAAGGCTGCAGTGAGCTCTGATTGTGCCATTGCATTCCAGCCTGGGTGACATAGGAAGACCTTGTTTCTACAAAAAGTTTTTTTTTAATTATCTGGGCATGGTGGCACATGCCTGTAGTCTGTATGCCTAGCTACTCGGGAGGCTGAGGTGGGAGGATTGCTTGAGTCCAGGAGTTGGAGGCTGCAGTGAGCTATGATCCATTGTACTTCATTTCAGTATAAATGACAGAGCAAGACCCTGTCTCCAGAAAAAAAACAAAAATAGCTCTTGGTTCATTATTCTAACGTTTCTTCTATTTGAATCTACAATCCATTGCTTTGGGGTTTTTTAATGGTTATGTTTCTCAGATTATTATTTTGGCCTCTGAGCTTTTTTCCCCTGCAACTGTTCGCTATTCTAACACATCAAGCAGTGTGAATAGGAGAATGGCCAGATCCCTGTCCTTAACAACCCACATGATCTCAGGACAATGGGCTGGATAAGCCTAGGCCAGAGATTCCTAGGCACCTAGAAATGAGACTTAAACATTTCACCTTCCACAAAACAACTCTTCAGGTCGGATCTTCCCACTTCATCCCTCAGGGAAGCAGTATTAGTAGGAGACACTTCCGATAGTGTTATTCCCTAGCCCTGGGCGTGGAGAGAGGGCTGTGGAGATCATTCGGCCCTACCAGTTTTTCTCAGTTTCTCACAAGCAGAAGGCTCCTGCACTGCCCTTGTTTACTGCTAAGGACATCTGAACAAGCGAGAGGGCAAGTGCTGATGCACACGGCAGTGAGGGAGGAGCAAGAGCAAAACTCTGTTCTCCCACAGCCATTATGCACTGCCTTCTGGTCCAGGCCAGAACTACCACCTCCCACACAGCCCAAGTTAAAACAGTCACCCCACCCCATCCTCACCCGTTCTCCCCAGCCGTCCCCAGCAGGGTTTCTTTCTTTCTTTCCTTCTCTTCTTTTCTTTTCTCTTCTCTTTTCTTCTCTTTCCTTCCTTCCTTCACTCCCTCCCTCCCTCCCTTCCTTCTCTCCCTCCCTGCCTCCCTCCTTCCTTCTCTCTTTCTCTCTTTCTTTCTTTCTCTCTCTCTCTCTCTTTCTCTCTTTCCTTCTCCTGTATTTTCCATCTGTGTTCCTCTAGGATTGATCTTGGGGAAAGGAGCCAGAGATAAGAGTCAAACCAATTCAACATATTGGTCCCCAAATAAATTTCTGAGGTCACATTTTTCCATTTAAGCAAACAGCTCTGACATACTAGACTCTCAGTCTCAGTTATGAATTCCTGGGAGAAAGACTCTCGCAGAGCTTGGGTTGCCTAGGATAGTGTTTAAAAGGGTTTGTATGACCCAAGCATCTGGGTCTTTTGGTTGTGGGGGTAAGCCATGCTACCAGCTCCCTTCAGCACCTCCCTATTTTCTTTTTCTTCTTTAAAATAAGACAATTTCTGTAACTACTGAACTGGTAGCATGGTATCATGAAGGTGAGGCAAATGCCTGATACCTAAAAGATGCAGCCAGTCCCACAGTTTATTTCAGGAGGGCTGGTATTCGCAATGTGTGCAAGATAACATTTTAGTCATTATGAAAAGTATGACTTTTCCTACTTTTCTGACAATAAGAATTTTTAAAATGTAAAACTGTAAACAAAATAATGTACTTCATTAAAATGCAAAGTAAATCTTTAATTAATAAAAGTTTTTAAGGCCAGGTACAGTGGTTTGTGCTTGTAATCCCACCACTTTGGGAGGCAAGGCAGGAGGACTGCTTGAGGCCAGGAGTTTGATAGCAGCTTGGGCAGTACATTGAGATCCCGCCTCTACAAAATCAAAAAATTAGCCAGGCAAGGTGGTGCGTGCCTGTCGCCCCAGCTGCTTGGCAGGCTGAGCCCAGGAGGTCAAGCCTGCCTTGGGCTGTGATCATCCCGTGCCCTCCAGCCTGACATTCAGAGCAAGACCCTGTCTCAAAGAAAGAAAAACATTTTTATGGTGTTTTCTTTTTTAGTCTTTTCAATAATGAAAATTTTCATTTTACAGGTAAAATGAAAGGCCTGGCATTTATTCAAGATCCTGATGGCTACTGGATTGAAATTTTGAATCCTAACAAAATGGCAACTTTAATGTAGTGCTGTGAGAATTCTCCTTTGAGATTTTAGAAGGAAGGAAACAATGTGATTCAAGATATTTACATACCAGAAGCGTCTAGGACTGATGGATCACTGTCCCAATTCAAATTCTTCTTCAGTCCATTTCCCCTTCCTATTTCAGCTGTTCCTTTTCACCTAACTGTTCAGTCATTCTGGTTTTCAAGTAGTGCTTTATCTTATGTCCTTGAATACAGTTGTATAACTTTATTTTTTAGGTAATAATTAGAACAGTTCCCTTCAGAGGCTGCATTTGTCTTCTTCTGCCTCCTAAATATTACTTCTCTTCAAATCTGCCTTTGAATCATCATTTAAAAAAAAAATTAACATGTTTTTGTTGTGGTTATCTTCTGGGGTTTCAATTCCTCAGAAACAACTTTGTTCACAATGGAAAGTAAAGAACACTGAAACAGTGTTCTTTCAGTAAAGTACAAAGTGTTTATTTTACAAAAGAGAAGGTACTCTTGAGAGCAATTCAAAATCATGCTGACAAGGATACTGATAGAAAAAGTAATTTCTTCTTATTATAAAGTACATTTAAAGTTCAAGGACTAACCTTATTTGGGAAAGGGGAGGAGGAAGGAAATGATATGGTACCCAGACACTGGGCTAGGCTGCAACTTTATCTCATTTAATACTCCCAGCTATCGTGTGAGAAAGAAAGCAGGCTAGGCATGTGAAATCACTTTCATGGATTATTAATGGATTTAAGAGGGCATAAATCAGCTCAACTCAAGATTTCATAATCACTTTTAGTATTTAGATTGTGCCTCAAAGTTGTAGTACCTCACAATACCTCCTCCACTGGTTTCTTGTTGTAAAAACCTTCAGTGAGTTTGACCATTGTGCTCTTGGCTCTTGGGCCTGAGTACTGTGGTGAGGGAGTAAACACTAGAAGTCTTTAGTACAAAACTGCTCTAGGGACACCTGGTGTTTATATTTCTCATAAAGACAAGTGGTGTTT
Organism: Pongo abelii; assembly: GCF_028885655.2. Classification (NCBI taxonomy): domain Eukaryota; kingdom Metazoa; phylum Chordata; class Mammalia; order Primates; family Hominidae; genus Pongo; species Pongo abelii. The sequence continues at coordinate 38,930,618 of NC_071990.2, read as the reverse complement.
ATATTTCTCATAAAGAGTCTTCCCTACCCCAAGGTATTCATGATGCCAGTAGCCATATATGATAAATTATGTTCACAGTGGTAACTTAGTTATCAGAAATTAGCTCAGTGGTCTTCCCTGCCATGAGTCACGTTTGATGGGTTTTTAAAAATCAAAGTGATTTTGAAAATCTCTAATGGCTCAGAAAATAAAAACATCCAGTTTGTGGATGACTATATTTAGATTTTCTCTAGACTCTAGTGGAAAACCTTTGGAAAGGCCATGCCAACCGTGCTTGTACTGCTGGAAGCACTTTACGTTTCCTTTTTGGGTGAAATGGATTTATGTGAGTGCTTTAAACAAATAGCAATAGTTATAGACTGAAATAAAAAGAAACTTCAAATAAGACTATGTTTAATTTGTAAACCTTTGTCCATCATGTTCTTTCTTTTTTTAAAAAAAAAAAAAAAAGAGCTCCCCTTAGTACTGAAAGGATTTGAAAAGGCTTGTAGGCTCATTCTGAACAGAGAACAATTGTGATTCTGTACAGCCCGTAAAGCAGGTAGTGTCTATGGATAAGGGAGCGTGGAAAAGGTGGGAAGAAGAAAGTGAATGTGGAATAAAGGATTGTGGTAGATAAAGTGCAAACAGAAGAATATCAAAAGGTAAGGAACTTATGAAGACCAATTTCACATGTTGAGTACTAGAACTGACAAACAGAAGGGCTAATATATTCACAAATTCAGTAATTTAAGCTTTATTTCCAAGGAAAGAAGCCTTCTCCACTTGCTAAGTAAAACTTGCCAAAAGATACCCCTTGCTCATTCTTTAAATTGATTCCTATATGCATTTTTTTTTAAATGTACAGTTGGCCCTTGAACAACATAGGTTTGAACTCCACTGGTTTATTTATACAAGGATTTTTTTTCAAGCAAATATGGGTTGAAAATACAGTACATAGGAGGCTGAGTTTTCATATGCCAACTGTGGGACTTAAGTATGCACAGATTTTGGTATCCATGGGCAGTCCTGGAACCAATCCTCCACATACACCAAGGGACAATTGTATATGGTAACACTACGCCTTGTTAGGGAAAAGAACAATTCACTTCCAAATTCACTTATCTGAGAAGTTGTATGAAAGTACAAAGTAGGTCACAAGAAGTAAGTTTTCTTATTTTCCATGATCATGGTCAATGTAAAACAAGTCAGTCTCCTATGAGCCCTACATAGCTAAGGCTAGAACCGTTATAATACAGGTGGTTTGAATGAAGAGCAGATGGCTGAAAGGGAATCACTTGAGGCTTTCCCACACAGTATTTTGACCACGATTGCACAGAGTGTGTCTTAGTTGAGGCAGTTTTAATAAAAATACCATAGACCGAGTGGCTTAAACAACAAACATTTATGTCTCACAGTTCTGGAGGCTGGGAAGTCCCAAGATCAAGGCGCCAGCAGATCCAGTGTCTGGTGAGGACCCACTTCCTGACTTGTAGACAGGCACCTTCTCACTGTGTTCTCACACATCCAAGATAAATCATCTCTTAAAAGGGCACTAATTCCATTCATGAGGGTTCTACCCTCGTGACATTAACCTCCCAAAGGCTCCACCTCCAAATACCATCACACTGAAAATTAGGCTTAAACATATGTATGGGAGGCAGCCGCAGGGGACAAACATTCAGTCCATAGTACAGTATATATATATAATCCTCAGCCATACAACTGATTATGAAGAATGTTATATCAGTAAGGATGCTTGCTATTGGCAATAAGAAAAAAGCCAGCTCTCTGATACAGCAAGCACTTAAGAGATTCAGAAATGGATTGGTTGGCCAGGCGCAATGGCTCACACCTGTTATGCCGGCACTTTGGGAGGCTGAGGCAGGTGGATCACTTGAGGTCAGGAGTTTGAGACCAGCCTGACCAACAAGATGAAACCCTGTCTCTACTAAAAATACAAAATTAGCCAGGCGTGGTGGTGGGCACTTGTAATTCCAGCTACTTGGGAGGCTGAGGCAGGAGAATCACTTGAACCCGGGAGGTGAGCCGAGATCACGCCATTGTACTCCAGCCTGGGCAAGAAGAGTGAAACTTTGTCTCAAAATATAATAAAATGGGTTGGTATAGGGTTCAGAGATAACAAGAACCCCAGATCCTTTCCATCTTTCCCATCCTGTTATTTTTAGCATTTTTTCTCACTGGACCAATAATACAGTCAAAGATGCCTACCATGATTCTAGGTATCATGTGTAGACCAACAATGTTGATAGGGTTTGGCTGTGTTCCCACCCAAATCTCATCTTGAATTGAAGTTCCCATAATCCCCACATGTCATTGGAAGGACCCGGTGGAAGGTAATTGAATCATGGGTGTGGTTTCCCCCATGCTATTCTTGTGATAGTAAGTTCTCATGGGATCTGATGGTTTGATAAGGGGCTTCCCCCTTCTCCTTCCTGCCACCCTGTGAAGAATGATGTGTTCGTTTCCCCTTCCGCCATGATTGTAAGTTTCCTGAAACCTTCCCAGCCCTGCAGAACTGTGAGTCAATTAAACCTCTTTCCTTTATAAATTACCCAGTCTCGGGCATGTCCTTATAGCAGCATGAGAACGGACTAATAGAAATGTCCAGTGAAAGAAAATATCATTTTATTCCTCATGTGTCTTTGATAAGGAGTGAAAAACCTTTCCATAAGCTCCTCAGCAAAATTCCCATCATATCTCAACCAGTACTGGGTCACTTGCCTGTCTAATCACTGGCCAAGGGGGTGGGAACACTCTGACTTAGATGGATCATATTTACCCAAGCTGGCTGCATGAGGGTGGACAGTGAATCAGAATTGAGACTGCCAGAATGCAGGAGCAAATAGGGGCTTCTGGGTAGGTGTAAACAGAAACTGCACCCAGAGTCAAATTAGATATTGAGAATTAGATATTAGGTGCAGAGTGCTGTAAGAAATGAAACATTTCTTGCCCTCAGAGCTTAGGTCTAAGATTGTGGTTCTCCATCATATTAGATTTAGCTGACCCTGTTTATAATAACATTGTAACATAATATCTATCACATCCACTATCCTGAAATGACATTCACATGATATAACCTACTTATTGGCACGATATGAAGAAACATCAGTCAATACCTTTATGGTAATATGAAGGAGAAATATAGTCAGGTTGCAATGAAATTGTGCATTTTAGTATGTCAGTGCCCACATACTCTTAGACTAGAAGACAATGGAGTAGTCAGGTGCTTGCCCTTACATATGGAAGAAGAAAAACATCAGAGTATTGTTGACACTCTTTTGATATTTTAAATAAAGACTGAATTTATGATTCATGAAGAGCTATAATTTTACAAATTTAGATACATATTCATAACAGGTGCATTTTACTGATGACTCAAAAACATGATGTTACTGTTGGAAATATTTTCCAAAATGGTGATCAATTCTTGCTAAACTTTTGAATAAAAGAGTAACTTTTTTGTTTATAGAACAGTTTTTTCCCTAGCAAATATTAAAATTATAAATGCAAATAAGTAAGATACAAGTTATAATTTCAGATAATAAAAAGCAGGCTTTAATTCTTTTTTTAAATTTAGAATAGTTTTAGATTTGCAGAAATGTTGTAAAGATAGTGCAGAATTCACATACACCACATACCTAGTTTCCCCTATTTTAAAAATCTTACATTAGTATGGGACATTTATCACAATTAATGAACCTATATTGATATTATTAACTGAAGTCCATACTTATTCCGATTTCCTTCATTTTTACCTGCTGTTTCCTTACAGGTGACATTCAGGAAACCACATTCCATTTAGTCACCATGTATCCTTAGGCTACTCCAGACTGTGACAGTTTTTCAGACTTTCCTTGTTTTTGATGACTTTGACAGCTTTGAGGAGTACTAACTAGGTATTTTGCAAAACGTTTTTCAATTGGGATCTTCTGATTTTTTTTTTTGTCATGATAAAACTGGGATTATTGTTTTTTGGAGGAATACCACAGAGACAAAGTGCTCTTATCACATCAAGGGGACATACTATCAACATGACATGTCACTGATCTTACTATGTTAACCTTAATTACCTGGCAGTGGTAGTGATGAGGAAGAAACTCATTATGTAAAGCCTACACTGGCTGGGGAGTTATCCTCCATCTCCTTGAGGGGAAAAGTAGGCTTTTTACCTACATGAATACTCAGCGGGACTTTCCAAAGTTATACAGGTCATTACAGGATGTCTAACACCCCTGCTCACCATCCACTATATACCAGTAGTGAAACCCAACCAAAAATGTCCCACAAGTCTCCAAAGTAACCCCTAGGGGTCAGTACTGCTCTGTTGAGAACCACTGGTCTAAGATTTCCAATTCAAGTTTCCTTAGAGTGTGAACTTAAAGCATTTATAAAGAAATCTGAGTACAGAATTCCTAATTTTATGCTTTCCTCCTTATTTACAGATGCTTTTTTCCTGCCTCTAATTCAAGAATTTATTTTAGGTATTTGCCTTTGAGTGTTCTTCTTTTATATAACTGTTTTACACAAACTCATATTTTACATAAACTCATTTTCTTTTTACATGAACTCATATTTTATTGCTTTATATAATATTTCATTAAATTATATATTCAAAATTACAAGGATGATTGGATTGAGCACATTGGCAATAGACACAATTGACTTGACAAGTAACTCATCTGAGGAAGTAGAAATGCACAGAGTGGCTAACTGGTTATAGTTACTCAGCCTGACAGGGCATCAGTTCTTTATTGAGGAAATGGTGAGTGCAGTTAATCCAATAACAGGTTAAGTGGAAACTGGGTAAGAGAATTTCTACTGTAAATGCATTGATTTGAGTCCTATCAATATTAGCAAAGGCTGAGTGCGGTGGCACATACCTGTAATTGCAACACTTTGGGAGGCCAAGGCGGGTGGATCGCTTGAGCTCAAAAGTTCAAGACCAGCCTGGGAAACATAGGGAGGCCCCCATCTCTAGAAAACATAACACAATTAGCCGAGTGTGGTGGTGTGCATCTGTGGTCTGAGCTACTTGGGAGCTGAGGTGGAAGGATTGCTTGAGCCCAGGAGGTTAAGACTGCAGTGAGCTATGATTGCCACTGCACTACAGTCTGGGTGACAGAGGCAGACTCTGTCTCTAAAAATATATATATAAGAAAATATTACAGAAGATTGTTTAATGCCAGTACCTAGGATTGCTGTAGTTGTAATGAAATAGGCACTTTTATAGACTTCATCCAAACCACTTCAATTTTACAGTAAGTTTCAAGAGTTATTGTATAAAGACTTAAAATGTTCACATCTTATCGGGAAATATTGTGATATTCTGGGAATTCTGTATCCTAGAAAATATTGTATCCTTGAAAATTTATTGCTTGTATCACTTTTCATAATAGCAAAAAATAAACAAATGTCCAAAACTGGGGAAATCATTAACTTTTATAATACCCACAATGATAGAATATTATCTATTCTACTTTAACACCACTAAATTGTGTCTTTAAAGAATGCTTAAAGATGTAGGGAAATGGTTATGAGATATTAAGTGGAAAAAGCAAGTTTATGTACATTATGCTTTTGTTAGAAAAGATACATGTACACATAGAAATGACTAGAAGGAAATATACAAAATTTTGATTATTGCTGGCTGCTGGGATTACCAATGATTTTATTTCCTTCATTACATTTTTCTGTATTTTCCAAATTCTCTAAAATGAACAAGTGTCACTTTTATAATATGGAATAATTAAGCAATATTGCTTAATTTGCTAACATTTACATTTTTACCTTTTGAGTAAAATGAGGTATTTTAACAACATGTCTGCTACCCAAACTTCTATTCAGGATGGTAACATATTAAAGATTAGAAGATACTTTTTTTTTTTTTTTTTTTGAGTTTCGCTCTGTTGCCAGGCTGGAGTGCAGTGGTGGGACCTCCGCTTGTTGCAACCTCCAACTCCTGGGTTCAAGTGACTCTCCTGCCTCAGCCTCCCAAGTAGCAGGGACTACAGGTGCACACCACCACGCTCAGTTAATTTTTGTATTTTTAGTAGAGACAGGGTTTCCCCACGTTGGCCAGGCTGGTCTCGAACTCCTAACCTCAGGTGATCCGCCCACCTCAGCCTCCCGAAGTGCTGGGATTACAGGTGTGAGCCAGTGCACTTGACCTTAGAAGATACTTTTATATATTAAGTTATTCAAAACTCTGTATGGTTAAAATGACTTATAATTCCAAATGATCAAGTTCCATTTAGTGACATGCAAAATTTCTTTAATCATTTAAGGATAATGTTTAGTTTTGTTCTTTTTTTTTTTTTTTTTGAGACGGAGTCTCACTCTGTCGCCCAGGCTGGAGTGCAGTGGCGCAATCTCAGCTCACTGCAAGCTCCACCTCCTGGGTTCACACCATTCTCCTGCCTCAGCCTCCCAAGTAGCTGGGACTACAGGTGCCTGCCACCACGCCTGGCTGGCTAATTTTTGTATTTTTAATAGAGACGGGTTTCACCATGTTAGCCAGGATGGTCTCCATCTCCTGACCTCAGGTGATCCACCCACCTTGGCCTCCCAAAGTGCTGGGATTACAGGTGTGAGCCACTGGGCGCCCGGCCCCAGTTTTTTTTTTTTTTTTTTTTTAAGTTGACACAGGTAAGTAAAAACCCATGAAGGAAGTTAGCATTATATTTTTATCTACACTGCCTTCTCTTAGCTGATTCTGAAGGAACTCTCTTTGTTGCTAATATTCATTTTGTATTTTAAAACTGTGGTCTAAAATTGTACCATAAACCTATGACATAATTTGGCACAAGTCTGCCCTAAGTTTATTTAAGAAAATATAGCCAGTGCACGTTGAAAACCAGCACAGTATAGTCAACAGTATTTTGAACAGCCTCACTACTCCAAGAGTGGCCCCTGTACCGGCAGCATCTGCGTCACCTGGGAGCTGGTGAAAAATTAAGAATTTCAGGCTTCATCTCAGACCTCTGAATCAGAATCTCTATTTTCAAAGAATCCCCAGGTGATCTGTGTGCACAATAATGTTTGAGAAGCACTGTGGTACAGACTCCTTTTTAAAGTCACTAGTATCAGCAGAGAAGTAAATTTATCTCCAAAATATGATTTTTTCCTCCCACTCTTTAAATATAGTAAAACTCTTGTTATTAAAAAAAGTGTTTTATGTATATAATCCATAAACACAAGACTGTAACAAGTGGAATTTTTTCTTTATTTTATTCTAATTTTAAAGCCCCCAACCCCCATTATCTGAGAGGTTAGAAATTGAACCTCAAGAAATTCAGGACTTTTCCTGCTGCTTTTCTTTGGGGTAAAGTCTTTTTTTTTTTTTTTGAGACAGGGTCTTGCTCTATTGCCCAGGCTGCTGGAGTACAGTGGTGCGATCTCAGCTCACTGCAGCTTCTGCCTCCTGGGTTCAAGCAATTCTCCCACCTCAGCCTCCCAGTAGCTGGGATTACAGGGGAGCGTCACCACGCCCAGCTAATTTTTGTATTTTTAGTAGAGAAAGGGTTTCACCATATTGGCCAGGCTGGTCTCCAACTCCTGACCTCAGGTGATCCACCTGCCTCAGCCTCCCAAAGTGCTGGGATTACAGGTGTGAGCCACCATGCCCATCCTGGGTAGTCTTAAATTCCTATAATGTCTAAAAGGTTGGAGGGAACTGAGCATCTAGTCTTCCATAGGTGACCCCTTCTATGGGCATTTGACCAAATGGCAAATATCCCATTTGGTCCTTTGTTGTAAGACTTTGTAGATTGCTATTAAACCATCATTCATTCTTACTGTTGAGGCTACTTCAAGTCTCCCTTGCTATTTGATTCTGCTATTTCCATGCTATGTCATCATACAGAGAAATCTTTGGAGCTTAGATTTCTTCTCTACATTTACCCACAGAGCACTGAATTGGTTACTCTAACATCAAACAAGATCATGGGAAACTAACTCTATGAAATTTATAAAAGGTCCTGCTTAATAGACACATTTCACAGCCATTTCTTCTCAGGGATCTTGCTGAGTTCCAAGGGTTCTACTTGGGAAGTCAAATATGAGGCCCCTCTTCTTTTATTTTTATTTATTTATTTACCTATTTATTTTTAGAGATAGAGTCTCGCTCTGTCACCCAGGGTTGGAGTGCAGTGACATCATCTTAGCTGACTGCAGCCTCAAACTCCTGGGCTCAAGTGATCCTTCCACCCCAGCCTCCCAAGTAGCTGGGACTAAGGTGTGTGCCACCATACTTGGTTAATTTTTTAAATTTTTTTGTAGAGACGGGGTTTCACTATGTTGCTCAGGCTGTTCCTGAACTCCTGGACTCAAGTGATCCTCCTGCCTCAGCTTCTGAAAGTGCTGGGATTACAGTTGTGAGCCACTGCTCCTGACCACCCCCTCCTTTTAGATCCCCAGACACCTAAGCCTCAGGACTCCATGATTTCTCTTTATCTTAAACCACCGGTGCAGAGGAAAGTTGCCGAGACCAGCTCGGTCGGGGAGACCCTAACCCAGTGGGGCTAGAGGAATTAAAGACACACACACAGAAATATAGAGGTGTGAAGTGGGAAATCAGGGGTCTCACAGCCTTCAGAGCTGAGAGCCCCTAACAGAGATTTACCCACATATTTATTAACAGCAAACCAGTCATTAGCATTGCTTCTATAGATATTAAATTCACTGAAAGTATCCTTTAAGGGAAATGAAGGGATGGGCCGAATTAAAGGAATAGGTTGGGCTAGTTAACTGCAGCAGGAGCATGTCCTTAAGGCACAGATTGCTCATGCTATTGTTTGTGGCTTAAGAATGCCTTTAAGCGGTTTTCCGCCCTGGGCGGGCCAGGTGTTCCTTGCCCACATTCCCGTAAACCCACAACCTTCCAGCTTGGGCGTCAGGGCCATTATGAACATGTTACAGTGCTGCAGAGACTTTGTTTATGGCCAGTTTGGGGGCCAGTTTATGGCCAGATTTTGGGGGGGCCTGCTCCCAACAGAAAGTAACATCTCTTCATAGGGACTCATTGGACCTAAGGGCTCTCCCTCCTGACTCCCCTCCCTACAACTCAGAGCATGAAGGTTTAAATTTAGATTTTTGGAAGTCAAAGGCCTTTTTTTGTTTTTCTTTGGTAACATCCTTGGACCCATGATCTAGCTGCCTGAATGAGGATGGGCATTGTGTTACATAGAAATGCAGGGAGAAAACATTTTAAAATATCCTGTCATGTGAATAATAGGATAAAGGACTTAGTGGGGTATGCACAGCATGATTGAGAGATCCTTACACAATCACATGAAATGTTCTTATAGAGCCAGAGGACTGCAAGTATGAGACATGGATTCTATACTGAGAATATTATAATCTATGGAAGCAAACTGCATAAAACTAAGACACAGTGGCAAAGCAAAATATAAACAAGAATAAAGTAGGTTTAAAAGCAATACTAACTACCCTATTTGGGACGCTTCATGGAGCTATTAGTGTTAAGTTATAGCACCTGAAGGACTAGTTTGAGGCATTCACTCCTAAATGGACAATTCTCAAAATTTGGCATGCATCAGAATCCCCTGAGGGTGTGCCTAAATACAGGTGTCTGGGCCTCACTCTGATTCTGTGGATCTGGGATGGGCCCTAGAATCCGCATTTCTAACAAGTTCCGAGGTGATGCTGATACTCTTTATGGACCACACTGAGAAAAACTGCACTAAGTATCAACATTTTCTGTGGATTTGTGGGTTCCACTCTACAAATTCACTGTAAAATCATCTATTCAGCAGCCTTCCTGATATCCCTCATCCTTTCACCTGCAGACCCACCCAACATAATTAAGAAATGTCTTTTGGTTAGTCCCAATTCCCTTTCCAAAAATGGCATAAATGAAATCCCTATTTTTTTTTAAATAAGACAGAGTCTTGCTAGGTTGCCCCAGCTGGAGTGCAGTGGCTGTTCACAGGTGCAATCACAGTGCACTACAGCCTGGCTTTAAACAATCCTCTGCCTCAGCCTCCTGAGTAGCTGGGACTACAGGTGTGTACCACTGTGCCCAGCTGAAGTCTATTCTTGATAGCCCCTCTTCTATGCATTGGTTTAAAGTTAAGAAACATACTCCTCTCTCTGTTTTCCCTCCATTTCCTGTTTGTTCCTCCCAGTACACCCATGGAAACTTTGTTCCATTGTAAACATATTCTCCTACATTCTCAGCATTTCATTTCTACCTGCTCTCCTTATTCAGTAAGATTTCTAGAATCTGCTTCCAGAGATCTACCTCAATATGATGATGCTTGTTAATAGACTGGAGACCAGAGGGTGAGGAACGAGTAAGTGAATTTAGCAAGATTTCTGGATATAGACTCAATATATAAAAGTCTATTGCATTTCTTCTTCTTCTTCTTCTTTTTTTTTTTTTTTTTTTTTCCTGGAGATGGAGTCTCACTCTGTTGCCCAGGCTGGAATGCAATGGCACGATCTTGGCTTACTGCAATCACTGCTTCCCAGGTTCAAGTGATTCTACTGCCTCAGCCTCCCAAGTAGCTGGGACTACAGGTGCATGCTACCATGCTCGGCTAATTTTTGTATTTTTAGTAGAAATGGAGTTTTGCCATGTTCACCAGGCTGGTCTCGAACACCTGACTTCAGGTGATCCACCCACCTTGGCCTCCCAAAGTGCTGAGATTACAGGCATGAGCCACTGCCCAGCCAAAAATCTACTGCATTTCAATAAAACAGTGATAAAAAATTAGACAATAACATTTTAAAAATAATTTCTGGCCAGGCACGGTGGCTCACGCCTGTAATCCCAGCACTTTGGGAGGCCGAGGTGGGCAGATCACCTGAGGTCAGGAGTTCAAGACCAGCCTGGCCAACATGGTGAAACCCCATCTCTACTGAAAATACAAAAATTAGCTGGGCATAGTGGTGCATGCCTATAATCCCAGCTACAAAGGAGGCTGAGACAGAATCACTGGAACTCAGGAGGCGAAGGTTGCAGTGAGCCCAAGATCACACCACTGCACTCCAGCCTGGGCAATAGAGCAAGACTCCCTCTCAAAAATAAAAAAATTAAAAAATAATTTCATGGCCGGGCATGGTGGCTCATGCCTGTAATCCCAGCACTTTGGGAGGCCGAGGTGAGACCACCTCCTCACTTGAGGTCAGGAGTTCGAGACCAGCCTGGCCAACATGGTGAAACCCCATCTGTACTAAAAATACAAAAATTAGCTGGGCATGGTGGCACGTGCCTGTAATCCCAGCTACCTCGGAGGCTGAGGCAAAAGAATCGCTTGAACCCGGGAGGTGGAGGTTGCAGTGAGCCGAGATCGCACCACTGCATTCCAGCCTGGGTAACACAGCAAGACTCCGTCTCAAAAAAAAAAATTTCATTTAAAACAGCATCTAAACGTCAAATACCTAGGAATAAATCTAACAAGATATGCAAGACCTGTATAAACTACAGAACTGTAAAACTGTAATGACAGAAATTAAAGACCTAAAGGAATGGATGGACATAACATTTTTATAAATTGGAAGTTAACAAGAGGTAAATTTTCCACAAATCTATCTTTAGACCGAATGAAATTCCAATCAAACTTACAGAAAGATTTTTATGGAAATTAACAAGCTGACTCTAAACTGTATATGGAAATGCAAAGGACCAAAATAGTCCTTTTGCTCTGATCAAAGCAAATTGGATCACATCTGATCTGCAAATTGGAACTGATCAAGCATATTGGATAACTTTCTTTGCCAGATATCAAGACTTATCATGACATTACAATAATTAAGGCAGGGTGGTATTGACAAATAGATCAAAGGGACAGAATATAAAGTTCAGGAACAGATCTTCATGTAATCTGTGTACAACAAAGATTTAAAACAACGCAGTCCGGGCATGGCAGCTCACACCTGTAATCCCAGCACTTTGGGAGGCCGAGGTGGGTGGATCACTTGAGTCCAGGAGTTCGAGACCCGCCTGGCCAACATGGCGAAACTCTGTCTCTACTAAAAATACAAAATTTGCTGGAGTGGTGGCACACGCCTGTAGTCTCAGCTACTCGGAAGACTAAGGCACGAGAATCGCTTGAACTTGGGAGGTGCAGGTTGTAGTGAGCTGATATCACGCCACTGCACCCAGCCTGGGTGACAGAGTGAGACCCTATCTCAAAATAAATAAATAAATAAAATTAAAATAAAACAAAGGTAGCACTGCAGAGAAATAGGTAAAGGACAATGCTATAGGCAGGTTCCCAGGAAACAGGCTTCAAGATGGAGATTCACATGCGGGTGTTTTATGGGGGAGTGCTTTCAGGAACAACACCTGTAAGGAAATAAAGCAAGCACAATTGAGCAAAAGGAGAGATTTAACTGTAATGCAGTTGCAACAGAGGTCTCAGCCAATTCCAATGGCCTTTTAGAGAGACTGCAGTTTGAGGCAAGGGGACCATCCTTGGCTTGTGTACCCCTATGCTAGCCAGTCATTAGATGCAAACAACGGAATCTAACCTTAGATGATGCAGCTCCCTTCCACTAAGGAAAATTCCTAGGGAAAGACTCAGTTATAAGCTATCAGCAGGCAACACTTCCAGTAGTTGCAGGAGTGGGTATCTTGGTCCTGAAACAGGGATCTGGAAAGCTCACCACAGCCAACAACAGAGTGTACCCCTTGCACCACTCAGATCCTTACTTTATATAATAAGTTTAATCTATCTGGAAGCCATTCCTCTAGGATTCTGATTCATCTTTTTTTCTAGAGAAACTTACTATAAGAGAAAGGTTAAATGGAATTAACTACTGACCTTACTTCTGCAGCTGATTTTGTGACCACAACTGATACACATCATCTATCTCTTCTATTGCCACTATAGATTCTCTTCGTCCTTGGCTAACATCTACACTAGTCTGCATAGCTCACCTGATGGAGTGATCCAGACTGTCATTTCTGGAGGGTCAAGCCCCTGGTCACCATGTCTCTCCAAGGCAAGCCAGGGTTCCTACATTTGTCCATTTGCCATCAAAATTGAGCATAGGAATACCAAGACCTAAATGGATACCAAGACTGAGGAATGCTAAGCATATTACTAATTGCTCCACTGTGCATCCACCATAGAAGATGCATTAAACAACCAAGAAGACAGATAACCTGGCCAGTTCACACCAGCCAACCTTTGTCATAAGCCATCAGTTTTGGACAACACAAATGAACTGGTCACAGTGGCAGAGACGAAAGCCATTCATGGGTCCCATAGCATTGGCTCTCACTTTCCAAGCTACTGCCACTCAACTCTGCCGACCTGTCAGCAGCAGAGACCAGTGCTGAGCCCCTGATATGACACCGTACCTTGAGGAAAACAATCAGCGAGTTGGTGGCAAGTTGATTTCATTGAGCCATCTCCATCTGTTAGGGGCAGTAATGCATCTTGACTGGAATCAGCATGTATTCTGGGTATGTGCTTACCTTTCTGACCACAGGACCTCAGCTAGCATGAGTGTCCAAGGGCCTAGAGAGTTTTTGATCCTTAGCAACACAAGATTTTACACAATGTCTCATTAGACCAAGGCCCATTTTACAAAAAGAAGATGTATTAGCTTGGTACAAAGGTAATTACGGTTTTTGCCATTACTTTCAATGGAAAAAAACATAATTACCTTTGCCCCAACCTAATGGTAATGGGTACATGACCATGGGATCCACTAGGCCTACCACATGCTGCACCACCCAGAAGCTGCTGGTCTTTTCAAGGTATAGCTGAGGTGCCATCTTGGAGACCATACTCTGTGATGATGAGGTGCTATCCTCCAGGACACATTAAATACCCTAAATAAATGATCATTATTAGTGCCATATTCCCAACAGGTATTATACATGGGTTCAGAAACCAAGGGTTGGAAATACGAGTAACCCCCTTATCACCATTGCTCCCAGTTATCCACTCAGGGGCTGTGTACTTCCCAGCCCCACAACTCTGGGCTCTGCTTGTCTAGAGGTCCTGGTTCCCAAAGGGAACCAATATGATGAGTACTATTAATTTTGCTGCCCTGCTACTTCAGGCAATAAGAAGAATCACCATTCTGAAAGAAGTAAGTGATCCTTATCATTAGGAGGCAGTGGGGCTGCCGCCCTTATCTGCAGCATTGCCTGTTCCTACTTTGGCCTGAACTCAGCTGGCAGCCTTGTGAGGTACTCAATAAATGAGTCAGAGCAGTATCCCCAAGTATGAGATATGCTTTGTTTTTTCCGTTGTTGTTATTGTTGTCGTTTTTTGTTTGTTTGTTTTTGAGACAGGGTCTTACTCTGTCAACCAGGCTGGAGTGCCATGGCACAATCATGGCTCACTGCAGCCTTGATCTTGCAGGCTCAAGCAATCCTCTCACCTCCGCCTCCCAAGTAGCTGGGACTACAGGTGCAAGCCACAACTCCCAGCTAATTTTTGTATTTTTTGTAGAGACAGGGTCTCACCATGTTACCCAGGCTGTTCTCAAACTCCTGGGCTCAAGCAATCTGCCCACCTCAGCCTCCCAAAGTGTTGGGGTTACATGTGTGAGCCACTGTGCCCAGCCTCTCCTCTGCCTTGGAGGAGATGACCTGTCATACCATAGACCCTGGAATCCCTAAAACCATCAGTGATATGTTGGGTCCCTAAATCTTTGTGTGGTTTATTCAGCTTCTTAGTGTTCCTGTGTCTTACAAAGACCTTAAATATATCTGCCATTTCTTGCTCATCTAATTCAGTGATCATAGTGTCGTTGATAGAGTGAACTAATGTGGTATTCTACAGAATGTCCAGGTGGTCCAGATCACTTCAAACTATGACACAGGGCGAAAGTTACCATAGCCTCAGAACAAGATAGTAAATGTATCATCTTGTCCATCCCATGAACATGCAAACTAGTTTCTAGTCCTCTGGAAAAATACATTTAGATCAAATGGCTTCATAGTGTATAACTGAAGCTATGTTAATCTGCTTAAACAAAGATTCCACATCTGGTAGAGCATCTGTAACTGGGCAACTAACTACTTGTGGAACTTGCAGTAGAACACAGTTATCCTACAGGATTGACTTGGTGTTTATATAGGCCAGACTGCTGAATTATATGGAGATAAGATGGGGTTCACCACCTATGCATCCCTTACCATCTTTAAGGCTGGTATTAATTTTTGCCATTCCTCCCAGGATCTGATATTGATTTTTTATTTACTGTTTTGGCCAGAATGGGGTATGTTGCAGAAATTTCTACATAACCTATGCCACTAGGATAGCTCTTACCCCACAGTTCAAGGAAACAACGTGGGTGTTCTGTCAACTATAAAGTGGGTTCCAATTACATAGCAGAAGCTGAGTGAAATGACCACAGGCTGGGTATGTGAACTGGCCCTGGGCCAGGACTCCATTTATTATCTGACTCCCTTAAGCCCCAGGGGCCATGATAATGCTTCGGGTTCCCAGGTATCAATGACAACTTGAGATTTGTGTCCAACAGTCTTCAAAATACTGGGTATTCCTCTTTCACCAATGTATGGCTACCGTAGTAAATGACTGTAGTTCCTCTGGGGAATGATTGGGGGAAGTCGTGACTGATATGACTTCTATGGTGTTGCAGGGTCATTCTTGCTGTTAACCTGGCCTCTCATTCAGTCAGTAGATTCTGGGTCTGAAAACAGGCTCATATTTGGGAACTGGGCAAGAAGTTGTGATTTTTTAAAATATTGGGTCAATGGCACTAGCCTTTTCATTTTTTCATTATCTATCTTTGATTTCTTTTGATTGTACAGATTGAGTAATACATTTGTTTTACTTGACATAATTCACAGGTTTATAGATTGAGCAATACTTTTTTTTGCTGTCCATCTACTTTCCCCTAGGGAATCCATATTTTATTAATCTTCCCCACAGCTCTCTCCAGATGATCCTCCTCTCCTCACCACTGCCACCCTAACCTCGCTGCTCATTACGATAATTGCACTCACCTTATTTCTGAAGGCTAAGTGCATGCCCTCTATTATTACAAGACCTTTCATCCCCATTACTGTCAGGCAGCTCAGTTTTGCAACAGCATGTTTTGCCCTCAGCTCTGGAGTACAGAGCGACCACTGAGTTTCCAATGACACCAGTGTCATCACTGGCACTCTTTATTGTTTTGGTAAATGGAATGCCTTACAGGCATTTCTGTGGGACACAGTCAACTGATAGGTTTTCTGGACACACATAGACCATCCACTCTGGCATGCCCTCTTCTCAAAATAATCCACTATATTGGAAGTCAGGAAAACAGCTATATTTGGGGAAGAGAGAAAGATAGTAACTGGGAGAGAGAATAGGGGTTTTCTGGAGTGCTGGTAATGTTCTATTTCTTGACCTGGATTGCGAAAATCCAATAAGCTATATAATTATTTGTGTACCTCATTCTATGTCTGTTAGACTTCAATTAAAAACAAAAGTTTTTTTCTTTTTAAGAGAACTACGATAAATGGAAAAATAATGCCAAGAGGAACACTTTATAGGTTAGAACCAAGAGAAAGCATGTTCTCCCCGGGTTGTTCACGTTGATACCTCTTTACTGCACAGTATGATTTGTCACTCAATAAAGAACATGCCCTGTTAATGAAAATAATTTTTTTTTAATTCAAGGGAGCAAATAAGATGGCCTTCCTTGAAACACTCCTCCCTTTGCTTCCATGAAACTGTACCCACCTAGTTCTACTCCTACATTTGTGACCAGCCCTTCTGTCTCCATTTCTTCCTCTTCCCTTTAAATACAGATGAGAAATACTGAGTGGAGAAGAAACCACAACTCAATCACTCAACATGACACCCTGAGCAAATTATATCCATGTGAGGAATCACGTCTTAACTATGGAGTCCAGATAGTGATACTCACTTTACTTCCTAACAGGGTTATGGATAGATTCAAGGGAGAAAGTGGGCATGAACCATTTTGAAAACTGCAGCATAGGAATGAAAGACATTCCTCCAATATTCTATCCTCAGCAGTAGCCTTTTCTTTTCTGTAATATCTTCCTCCTGGGACAGTTTCACCTACTGTCATGGCTTTAACTATCATCTGTTTGATTATTATTTAAGGAGATAAAAAGATTAAAGCTATAATATAGGCAGAGCAAAACAGGAATATAATATATAATTATATTTGCCCTCAATGTCAGTCTTCCTGGACTTTGGGAACAAGGCTGGTAGCTTATTTTCCCACATGGTAAAAACTGCCTTTTACCTTTTGCTGTTAATGTCCTTCTGGTGTCATTCCTTTTCTCTATCTCATGATTGGGGGCATTCTTCTTTTTTCATACTCTTGGTTTTTCACACTCTCTCTGACTACTTCCTTTCCACTTCTACCCTAGGACAGCAGTTCTCAGACTTTAGCATATAAGAATTTACAGAGGAAAACATTATGCTTAGTGAAAGATGCCACAAAGGACTGCATGGTGTATGATTCCATTTTCTATGAAATGTCTGGAATAGGCAAATCTGTAGAGATAGAAAGCAGATTAGGTGTTGCCTGGGGATGGGGATGGTGGTATGGGGGATGAGGAATACTGACAGCAGGAATGAGGTTGCTTTTTGTGGTGATGTTTGCACAACTCTGAAATACTAAAAACCACTAAAGTGCACATTTTAAACAGGCGACGTACATCTCACAGTTGTTAGGGAAAAAAAAAAAAAAAAAGAATCACAGGAAGGGCTTGTTACACAGATTCCTGGGCCTCACTCCAAGAGTTTCTGATTCAGAAAGTAGTAGATCTCTATTTAGAGTTTCTGATTTAGCAGAAGCTTGCATTTCCAACAAGTTCCTAAGTGATGCTGATGCTGATGGTCCAGGACCACACTGTGAGGACCACCACACTGGAGTAGCACTGTCCAACAGAAAGGTAACACAAGCCACATGTAGAATTAAACATCTTTTCTAGGAGCCACATAAAAATATAAAAAGAAACAAGTAGACCGAGCGTGGTAGCTCCTGCCTGTAATCCCAGCACTCTGAGAGGCCAGGGTAAGAGGATCACTTGAGGTCAAGAGTTTGTGACCAGCGTAGGCAACATAGCAAGACTTTATCTCTACATAAAATTTTTAAAAAAATTATCCAGAAGTGGTGGTGCACACCTGTAGCCCCAGCTACTTTGGAGACTGAGGTGGGAAGATCACTGGAGCCCAGGAGGTCAAGGCTGCAGTGAGCTATGATTGTGCCACTGTACTTAAGCTGGGAGGCCCAATGAGACCCTGTATCTTAAAAGAAAAAAAATAAAATTAATTTAATATGCTTTAACAGAATATATCAAAAATATTTTTAACAGGTCAGGCACGGTGGCTTACACCTATAATCCCAGCACTTTGGGAGGCCGAGGTGGGCGGATCACTGAGGTCAGGAGTTCAAGACCAGCTTGGCCAACATGGTGAAACCCCATCTCTACTAAAAATACAAACATTAGCTGGGTCTGCTGGTGCATTCCTGTAGTCCCAGTTACTCGGGAGGCTGAGGCAGGAGAATCACATGAGCCTGGGAGGCGGAGGTTGCAGTGAGCCAAGATCGCACCACTGCACTCAAGCCTGGGCAACAGAGCGAGATTCTGTCTCAAAAAAAAATATATATATATATACATATATATATGTATATATATATTTAAATGGATAGTCAATATGATATACTTATTAATGAGATATTTTATACTCTATTATTTACACAAAGTCTTTGAAATCTGGTGCATACAGCACTATACTAAGACCACATTTCAAGTGCTCAATAGCCACAGTTGGTGGCTAGTGGCTACTGTACTGTAATGTACTAGAGTATTCTCATATTTTCCTTTCTTGAAATGGGCTGGGGTTGGCTAAACCTCATCTGTATAATGGTGTAATCACCATAATATTCTATATCTCATGAGATTGCTGAAGACGTGAATTAGTTAATAGATGTAAAAATGCTTAGAATAGTTTCAGGCACATAATAAACAGCATTATCTATTATTATTTCTCTAATAATAGTTATCAAATGAAAGAAAACAATATCTGGTTTGGTGAATTTTGAATAAAATTAAAAAGAAAGACATGTTAGCTATTTCAAGTTCTGACCTAAATCAATGAAATAAAATAATGATAGATTTTAACCTGCTTGTATCAGATTGAATGCTTTTGGCTGCAAGAAACAGAAAAATCAATTCAATCAGATTTAATAATGAAATTAAAAGCTCATGTAATTGGGGTACAGAGGGAAAGTACATTTCAGTTTTGGTTGACACAGTTCAAACAATAATGTCATCAAAAGGTGTCAGGCTCTTTCTGTCTCCTTACTCTGAACTCCAGTATTGTTCTTTTCATCCTACAGCTGGTATTCCTCTTGGTTTGAGGATGGCTATTAGTTACAATTAGGATAGATGCTTCTTAATTTTCATCTGGCAGGAGACACAGAGAGAATGATTCTCCTCCAGCGACTGAACAAAATCCTTTTCTTCAGTATCACAGGGGCTACCTGGTAAGGCCAGATGCAGCGGTTCATGGCTGTAATCTTAGCAGTTTGCAAGGCCGAGGCAGGAGAACCCCTTGAGCCCAGGAGTTGGAGACCAGCCTGGGCAACACAGTGAGACCTCATCTCTACAAGAAAATTTAAAAATTAGCTGGGCTTGGTGGTGTATGCCTGTGGTCCTAGCTACTTGGGAGGCTGCGATGGGAGGATTACTTGGGCCTGAGAGGTTAAGCCTGCAGTGAGCCATGATCACATCAATGCACTCCAGCCTGGGTGACATAGCAAGACCCTGTCTCAACAAGTAAAAATAAAAATAAAAAAAATAATAATAATAGGGGCTATCTGGGGTGCTGGTGATGTTCTATTTCTTGACCTGGGCTTGCTTTGTGAAAATCCAAGAAGCTGCATAATGATTATTTGTACACTTTACTGTATATATGTTAGACTTCAATTAAAAACAAAAGGTTGATCAGGTGCGGTGGCTCACGCCTGTTATCCTAGCACTTTGGGAGGCCGAGTCGGGTGAATCATTTGAGGTCAGGAGTTTAAGATCAGCCTGGCCAACATGGTGAAACTCTGTCTCTACTAAAAATATAAAAATTAGCCAGGTGGTAGGGGTGCATGCCTGTAATCCCAGCTACTTGGGAGGCTGAGGCAGGAGAATCACTTGAGCCTCGGAGGTGGAGGTTGATGTGAGCCGAGATCGTGCCACTGCACTCCAGTCTGGGCGACAGAGTGAGATCCTGTTTTAAGGAAACAATTATAAATGGGGGGGAATAAAAACGAGTAGGAGGAACACTTTTGTTTTGTTTTGTTTTTTTGAGACAGGGTCTCACTCTCGTCGTCCAGGCTGGAGTACAGTGGCATAATCTCTGCTCACTGCAGCCTTGACTTCCCAAATTCAGGTGATCCTCCCACCTCAGCCTCCCCAGTATCTGGGAGTACAGGCACATGCCACCATACCTGGCTAATGTTTTGTCTTTTTAGTAAAGGTGAGGTTTCACCATATTGCCCAGGCTGGTCTCAAACTCCTGGACTCAAGCGATCAGCCCACCTCAGCCTCCTGAAGAGCTAGGATAACAGGCGTGAGCCACAGCGCCCAGCCAAGAGGAACACTTTCGGTTAGGAGCAAGATGAAGAGTGTTCTCTTCTTAGCAATATATAATATTCTTTTGCTTTTTAAAAAAAGTATGCAAAAATATAATATACAGCTAATCTGTGTCATGTATATGCTAGTTAATTCATATCCTCTGTTGTATACTGTTTTATTTTGTAAATATTTGTTTTGCAAATACCACTATTTATCCATTCTTCTGTTTCTAGACATTAAAGACTTTCTTTTTTTTTTTTTTGAGACAGAGTCTCGTGCTTTCGGCCAGGCTGGAGTGCAGTGGCATAATCTTGCCTCACTGCAACCTCCGTCTCCCAAGCTCAAGCAATTCTCCTGCCTCAGCCTCCCGAGTAGCTGGGATTACAAGCATGTGCCACCACGCCCGGCTAATTTTTGTATTTTTAGTAGAGATGGGGTTTCATCATGTTGGCCAGGCTGGTCTCGAACTCCTGACCTCAGGTAATCTGCCTGCCTTGGCCTCCCAAAGTGTTGGGATTACAGGCGTGAGCCACTGCACCTGGCCTTTCATATTTTTCTTATTAGAAGCAACACCACTATGAATATGCTTGTACATGTCTCCATGAATAGATATGGTAGAACTATTTTTTTTCTTTTTTTGAGAAGGAGTTTCACTCTTGTTGCCCAGGCTGAAGTGCAATGGTGTGATCTCGGCTCACCCCACAACCTCCACCTCCTGGGTTCAAGTGATTCTCTGGCCTCAGCCTCCCGAGTAGCTGGGATTACAGGCATGCACCACCACGCCCGGCTAATTTTGTATTTTTAGTAGAGATGGGGTTTCTCCATGTTGGTCAGGCTGGTCTCGAACTCCCGACCTCAGGTGATCCACCTGCCTCAGCCTCCCATAGTGCTGGGATTACAGGTGTGAGCCACTGTGCCCAGCTGGGAGAACTATTTCTAAGGTTACATCTAGGAGTTACACCTAGGAGTGAAATTTCTGGGTCCTGGCACATGCCATCTTCAACTTCATTAGATATGTCAAATTATTCTCCAAAGTAATTTATCTATTAAGATTAGGTTTAGTTGCAAGTGCTATTAAGCCCAAAATAACAGCAGGTTTAAAAATAGCAGAACATTTCTCACTTACATAAAATAAATCCAGAGCTAGGCAGTGAAAGGGTGGAGTGGTGGCTTCACAAAATCGTCAGGGATACAGGAGACTTCCGTCCTGCTGCTCCACCATTTTTAGCATGTGGCCTTCATCTTGTAGTGCAATATGGATGTTCAAACTTCACTCATCACATACGCATTCCAGCCAGCAAGAAGGGAGAAGAGGAGAAGAAAGACTTCCAAGTATATACTGTTGGCTAGCACTTAGTCACCTGATCACATAGCTGCAAGAAACTGGGATGTGTCATCTTTATTCTGGGTGGCTAAATGCTCCACAAAAAATAGTGGATTCTATTACTAAGGAAGAAAGGGAGAACTGATATTGGAAGTAAATGAGCAGTCTCTGAAACACTGATTATACTATCGTACTATACATGTCTACTAGCAGTGTTGAAGAGTTAAGTTGCTCCACAAACGTAACAACAGGAGGGATCAAACTTTACTTTTTTGCAATCTGATTGGTATTAAATGGTTTCTCACTTCTTCATTTAATACATTTTTATTTAGGTTCTACTATTTGCCAGTTACTGCTAAAGGTGGTGGGGAAACAGCAGTGAGCAAATCAAAGTGCTAAATTCACAGAGCTTACATTCTAGTGGAGAAGCCAATAAATAAATAAACAAGTATACATGTATGGGTGTACATATAAGTTGCATGTTGATAGTTGCTGCTATGGAGAAAGGTGGAATACAGGTCAAGTTGCTATTTTATACAGGTTGGTTGGAAAAGACCTCATTGACAAAAGACATTGACGCTGAAACCTGAAGTGAGGTAGTGAGCCATGGGAATGAATATGCTAGGGGAGGGCACTCTGTCTCTACTAAAAATACAAAAAAAAAAAAAAAATCAGCCGGCGTGGTGGCACAGGAAGAGCAGTGGGAAGAGCAAAGAGGCCAAAGCAATTATAGTGGAGTGAGTGAGAAAGAGAGTGGTAGGATCTGAGGATGTTAGCAGATGTGACCTGGGCAGAGACCCAACATGTTTCTGTGGTCAGGCTTGTGCTCCTGCGCTGCTGCCGTCACCATAAGAAAACCATGCTCCAGTGAGCCACTGCCCTTCCCACCTGGACTCCAGAGTGTTCCACAGTTGAAGCACAGGGATCTTAGCTGATCTGCAGGAGCAAGAAATAAATGCTTATTGCTGTATGCCACTGAGATTGTGTGTGTTCGTTATGCAGCATTTTTGTAGCCATAACTAACTGGTACACTTCTATATCCACCTCCATCCCCAGCTTCTCAGTTTCCCTTTTTTTTGAGACAAAGTCTCGCTCTGTCGCCCAGGCTGGAGTGCGGTGGCGTGATCTTGGCTCACTGCAACCTCCGCCTCCCGGGTTCAAGCAATGCTCCTGCCTCAGCCTCCTGAGTAGCTGGGATTACGGGAACGCACCACCACGCCCGGCTAATTTTTTGTATTTTTAGTAGAGACGGGGTTTCACCATGTTGCCCAGGCTGGTCTTGAACTCCTGAGCTCAGGTGATCTGCCCGCCTTGGCCTCCCAAAGTGCCGGGATTATAGGCATGAGCCACTGTGTCTGACCTCCCTTCTTTTTTCTAAGTGGAATGATTAATTCACTTATTTATAATTTTCAATTTTTTTTTTTAATATCAAAAGTACTTTTTTTTGAGATGGAGTCTCCCTCTGTTGCCCAGGCTGGAATGCAGTGGCACGATCTTGGCTGACTGCAACCTCTGCCTCCCGGGTTCAAATGATTCTCGTGCCTCAGCCTCCCAAATAGCTGGGATACAGACACGTGCCACCACGTCGGCTGATTTTTCTTTTTTTTTTTTTTTTTTTGGTATTTTTAGTAGGAGACAGGGTTTCACCATGTTGGCTAAGGTGGTCTCGAACTCTTGACCTCAGGTGATCCACCAGCCTCGGCCTCCCAAAGTGCTGGGATTACAGGTGTGAGCTACCACGCCTGGTCTCAAAAGTTCATTTATTATTTTTTTCCTCTGAGAATTGTTTTGGTTACACAAGACAGCTTTTGATATATAAAGTGCCCATTGCCATTCTTCTATAATTAAAAAAAATAGGATCAGAAAAGATAACTATTGGGTGTTGGGCTTAATACCTGGGTGATGAAATAATCTGTACAACAAACCCCTGTGAGACAAGTTTACCCATGGAACAAACCTGCACATGCACCCCAAACCTAAAAGTTAAAAGAAAATAATTGCAGTTTATATTTCTTCTATCTCAAGATAATTTTTATTTTGCAATCTTTTAATAGTAATTCTAATTTCATTGTGGCTAGAGAACATGTACTCTAACATTTCTTCTTTTTGAAGTTTACTGTTTTAAAATTTTCTTTGTAAACAAGCATATAATTGATTTTTGTGAATGTTCCTTGGACAAGAATAGTTGTATTTTCTATTATAAGATACTAAGTTCTATTTAAAACTATTATATCAAGCTCATTGAGGGTTGAATTAAAATCCTCCATAGCCTTGTTATTATTATTAGTCATTTGGTACATCAAAGTTTAGAAACACATATTAAAGCCTCTTAATAAAATTATAGTTTTATGAAAATCTCCTTGTATTTTTAAAAAGGTTTTGCCTCATGTAGTTTGCTACTAAACTGCTTGATGTATAGAGATTTATAACAATTATATATATATATATATTTTGAGTCGGAGTTTCACTCTTGTTGCCCAGGCTGGAGTGCAATAGCGTGATCTTGGCTCACTGAAACCTCCACTTCCTGGGTTCAAGAGATTCTCTGGCCTGAGCCTCCCAAGTAGCTGGGATCACAGGCGCGTGCCACCACGCCTGGCTAATTTTTGTATTTTTAGTAGAGACGGGGTTTCTCCATGTTGGCCAGGCTGGTCTCCAACTCCTGACCTCAGGTGATCTGCCCACCTTGGCCTTCCAAAGTGCTGGGATTACAGGTGTGAACCACCATGGCTGGCCCAATTATATCTTCTTCATTTGGCTTTTTATCATTATAAAACAGTATTTTGGAACATACATTTCTCCTTTATTTTTCATTCTAATCCACCATTGCCTGATGGATCTCAATGGCCTACTCTGCACAGATGGTGACAGAATCCACATAATATCAGTTAGTATGGGCTGGGTTATGCTACAGTAACAATGATCCCCCAAATCAGTGGCTTACAGCAACAAAGATTTATTTCTCCTCACACTACACAGGCCACTGCGGGTCTCAGCTACAATCAGTGGCACAGTTTTTTTCTGGAACACTGTTGGTCATCTTGGCAGAGGAACAGAGAGCATAAAAACTTCAGCTAGAACTAATACACATTAGTTTCATTTACATTTCTCTGGTCAAAATTAGTGTTCACATGATCTTGCTTCACTAGAGCAAGAGAGTAAAATCCTTTTACAAGGTAAGTCACTGAATATTTATGAGTTATACAGTTTAGATACACACACTGATTGTGCAGACATTAGAAAAATCATAGTCATATATAGTGGCATTCAATAGCTTGAAGAAAGTAAACCAAGACCAAAAAAAAACAACAACAACAACAACAAACAAAAACAAAACAAAACAAAGCAAAACCACCAAAACCCAGAATAGCTGACTCCTGCTATCAGTGGAGTTAAACGGCTTCTCCTGGAGCTACTTTTCTCCTTCTACACCAAGGTCTACTGCCCGGGGCCCTTCAGGTAGCATTAGACTGAACATTCTTCTCCCCAGATTAGACAGAAGCAGCACTCTTCTGAGACTGCTGGCTCTTTGATCCTTCTCTGACGTAGTACTGTCAGCTTACAGATGTGTCCCTTTGTCTGTATCATAATATTTTACATCATCCTCTCAAGAACCCAAAGCTTCAGGCTGGGCATGGTGGCTCATGCCTATCATCTCAGCACTTTGGGAGGCAGAGGCAGGAGGATTGCTTGAGCCCAGGAGTTCCAGACCAGCCTGGGCAACAGAACAAGACCTCATCTCTACAAATAATAATTTAAAAGAAATTAGCTGGGCACAGTGGTGCATGCCTGCAGTCCCAGCTACTCGGGAGGCTGAGGCAGGAGGATTGCTTGAGCCCAGAGGGTTGAGGTTGCAGTGAGCTGTGATTGCAATACTGCACTCTGACCTGGGTGACACAGTGAGACCCCGTCTCAAAACAAAACCCAAAACCTTAGATTAAGATCCCTTTCAGGATCAAGCCTTTGCCTTAAAGAGAGAGGTAGTCAAGGGTGTTTGTCTACAAAACACTCTAACTCAACCTTCAGTTCTTCATCATTTCGTGTTGGCTTCTTTCTCTCAGTCGAGAATTTCTCTAAAACTCATCCTAGTCCTACACATCTCTGCCATTCACTACCACTAGTGTGTCTGGAGGTATCATCTGTCTTGCAGCACGATCACCATTATTTCCTTTACCATCCCTGTGGTAATCATAGCTGCTGCTCACCCTTATCTGGTTCTGTTTCTCTTTTGAACACATGGTAGGACTGCACTTTCTGGCTTCCTTAGGGTTGGTTCTGTGTTGAGTTTTGACAGGAATTGTGAGAAGTGATGTCTGTCTTTTCTGGACTATTGCTAGTGTGAGATCCTCTAGAGTTCTCTCT
The DNA here is from genome assembly GCF_028885655.2 of Pongo abelii. Taxonomy (NCBI): domain Eukaryota; kingdom Metazoa; phylum Chordata; class Mammalia; order Primates; family Hominidae; genus Pongo; species Pongo abelii. The sequence continues at coordinate 38,904,378 of NC_071990.2, read as the reverse complement.
TTCCCTTTTGGAAAAATATATTGATGTTTTTGGGGTTTTTACTGTTGCATAACCTAGCCTATCCTGACTGAAACATATCCTTTTAAAGTATTCAAAATGTACACGACAAATAAAAGACACCTATAACCTTTGCTATGTCTTTAGACACCTAAAGAGTACAAAATGCTCTACAACACTTGAGGTACAAATGTACTCACTGCACTCTTATCTGGCTAAGTCAAAATTAGATTGGCTCAAGCACCAGATGCCATTTAAGTAGGAAGTTCAGAAGCATTCTATTAGGCGATTGCCACTTACCCTACATGATTTTTCTGTGTAGTCCACACACCTTCCGCAACAGAATCACCTGGGGTATTTGTTAAAATCACAGGCTCTCCTGCTACCTCTTAAATGAGAACATCTGGCAGCAGGAATCAACATGCCCCCCAAGTCATTCTTATGCATACTTCGCACACGATCTTTCTGTCTGAAATTGTCTTGTCCTACTTTGCGTGTCTGATTCTCATATGAGTTTTAGACCAACACAATCCAAAAGTACTTTCTGAAATAATAGAAATGTTGTATACATGCACTGTCCAATACAGTAGCTATTGACAATTTTTTTTCTTTTTTTTTTTTGAGATGGGGTCTCCCTCTGTTGGTTGGGCTGGAGTGCGATGGTGAGATCTTGGCTCACTGCAGCCTCAAATTCCTGGGCTCAAGCGATTCTCCCGCCTCAGCCTTCCAAGTAGCATGGACTAGAGGCACACACTACCGTGCCCCGCTATTATTTATTTATTTATTTATGTTTGCAGACGTGGGGTTTCACTATTTTGCCAGGCTTGTCTCAAACTCCTGGGCTCAAACAATCCTACGGCCTCGGCTTCTCAAAGTGCTGGGATTACAGGTGTGAGCCACAGTGTCTGCCCACTACTGACTTCTTGAAATGTGGCCAGTGTGACCACAAAACTGGATGTTTAATTTAAATTAAAATGGCCACATGTGACTAGAGGCTACCATATTGGACAGTGCAGTTCTAGACTGTTAGCTCCTTTAGATCAAAAACAGTATCTTCCATCTCTGTATCCCCTCTGTGCCCGGCACAAAGTAGCCAAGTAAATGAAAATTGAAGTAGGAAATAGCCTAGGCTATTTTTGTTTTTTTTTGGGGTTTTTAAAATTTTTTTTTGGCTCAGGGTATATTAAGCAATGAAAAACTACAAAATACGACTACAAAAATTATAGTATATTTGAAATGTTTACCTTACATTTACAAAGCAACTTTACTGTCCAATTCTCAAGGTAAGTATAGTATTAAAATATTAAATCATAGACACATTGGTGTTGATGACAATGCCTAAGAATAGTCATAGCTCTCAGTTACCTTTCTGCCTTCAGCTTAGCAAATATAAAAGATGTATTAAGACAACAATGAATCCTGCTTTAGAATCTTCCATGTACCTTCAGTTAAAGAAAGTATGTGGAAATAGATACACTAGTGAATACTACCAGATCATTAATATTTGAAATCAAAAAGAGTTTAAAACAAGGAGTAGGATTTACATTAGATATACAGAGAGCTAATCCTTCAAATTCTGGCCTACTAGAAGACAATACTGAGCAAGATTGTGGGAAAATGATTTGATGGGAGAACCTGGGACTTGAAGCTTCCCACTTATGCTTGTCAACCATTACTTCACCTATCCATCTCCCTCAGAAAAAAAAAAAAAAAAAAAGCAAAGTTAAAAGAATGACATGCTGCAGAGTTGCAATAACATTAAAAGACAATTCATTGTTTTAGCTCTATTTGTCCTATGTAAAATGCTGGAAACTCATAAACAAGATATATTCTTATCAGCAGAGAAGGGTGTATAAGTTTTTTCTTTTTTTTTTTTTGAGAAGAATCTTGCTTTGTCACCCAGGCTGGAATGCAGTGGCACAATCTCAGCTCACTGCATCCTCTGCTTCCCAGGCTCAAGCAATTCTCGTGCCTCAGCCTCCCAAGTAGCTGGGATTACAGGTACACACCACTATGCCTGGCTCATTTTTGTATTTTTAGTAGAGACGGGGTTTCACCATGTTGGCCAGGCTGGTCTCAAACTCTTGGCCTCAAGTTGATGTGCCTGCTTTGGCCTCCCAAAGTCCTGGGATTACAGGTATGAGTCACTGTGCCTGGCCAGGTGTATAAGTTTTAACTTTTACCTGAAGTGAGGGAAAGGGACTAGGAATAAGATAGTCATCATAAGCATATTTACCATTCATTTTCCTAGTTTTTTCACAAACAACTTGAAGTGGCTAGTGAAATTACAAACAGAATGTAGAAAATTATAGATAAACCGGCTGGGTGTGGTGGCTCATGCCTATAATCCCAGCACTTTGGGAGGCCGAGGCGGGCGGATCATGAGGTCAGGAGTTCAAGACCAGTCTGGCAAACATAGTGAAACCCCGTCTCTACTAAAAATACAAAAAATTAGCCAGGTGTGGTGGTGTGCACCTGTAATTCCAGCTACTTGGGAGGCTGAGGCAGGAGAATTACGTGAACCCGGCAGGTGGAGGTTGCAGTGAGCTGAGATTCGCCATTGCACTCCAGCCAGCCCAGGCAATAGAGCGAGATTCCGTCGCAGAAAAAAAAAAAAAAAAAAGAAAGGAAATTATAGATAAACCAGAGAAGGAGAAAACCCAAACTTAAGTACAAGGTTCAGTACCAGTAGAAAACAAATTAGAATGCAGATATACAGACCACAGGTTTCTACTCAGGCACCAAAATGGAGCCACACATTTGACTCAGAGCTTCATGGCAGCTAAGGTGAAAAGGAACACATATCCAGTTACACAATTCATTTGCTGTAAGCAAGACACATCAGTTATTCAAGAGTAGCCAAGCTCTTCATGATACCTGGCTCTGAAAGAAAATTCTCATGTGATCAAATGCACAGTAACAACCCTATAGTAAAAGCTATTGGAGCTTAGAAAATGATACCCTAATATATGGCACTTTGAAGTACTAAAGAAGCAGCTTCAAAATCTGACACCCCTTCACCCACATCCCATCTCCAATCTTCTCTCTCCTAAAGCTCAGGATGAGGCTCTTCTCTTTAGTTCCCTTATATACCTATAAATTGGACCCATCAGAGAGGAACACAATTGCCTTTGATCCCCTCCCTGAAATTTCATTAACTAGAGATTAAACCTCACATCAGAGGAAGAGACTGAAAATTAAACACCACACGTAGAGCCCAAACTTTGTCCCAAACTATTGTCCCTTTTCCCTTCCCACTCAATTCCCAAAGAGAATCATTTACTAACCATTGCCTGAGCATTGGAGCCATTTATTCCTCCTAAAAATAACTTACTGTCCCTTAAAAATACACATCTTCCCCATCTCTCCTTCTCTTATGAAGGGTATATAAGCTTCTGGACCTCGTTGTGTTACTGGATAATCATCCTCCTGTGATTCCCCTGTGCTTATGCACATTAATAAATTTGTATACCCTTTTCTCCTAATCTGCATACTGTCAGTTCATTTTCAGCACAGCTTCAGAGGGCAGAGGGGAAGCTTTGCCTATTTGCCCACACAATGCACTGGTGGGCTCTGTGGAGTCGTCTCTTCCAGAATTGCTTAACATATGCAGAAGACACAATATTCAAAATACAAGCCATGAAAACACTCCTGGTGGTGGATGAGGAAGGTTTCTGTGTATGTGCTCAGGACAATATGGTCAGGTATGCAGTGTCCTGATGGACCAGCTAATATTGTGTGGCTGACCAAAGGCAGATACATACTGTTTAGAATTCAGTAATCTAATCAGCAGACGGTAGAAGGCTGACAGCCTTTTGTGAAGAGTGAGTCACCCCATTAAGATTCTCACCTAAATAGGAACATTCCTCTCCATATGGTAGTGAATAGAGAGAGCCCCTGCAGGCAATCTAGGATTTTCCTTAAAAAAAAAACTCTTCAAAAATAAGAAAAAAATAAGTGTTCAAGACCATCAAGTTCCATCCAATAGAGCAAGAGGTCTGCAAACTCACAGACAAGTCATGTTTTTCTTTTCTTTAAAAAAAATTCTCATTAGTTACCAACATTTAGAGGTCAACAGATTTCAAATCTGGCAACCGTGGATGCTTATACCACATGGCAACAATCTGCTGGGCTGAGTATAGTGTACTTACCCACCTGCCTGGGCCATTTAGGCATTAGAATGTTCTGTTGGAGAATGATTGAGATTTGGATTGAAATTTTTCAAAGAAGAAATGATCAGTTGCTCACTCTGACTGTAGGAAAATCTAACTAATGCTCCCATGAAATGTATGGCTTTTAGCAAAGTGGCTGGCCAGTAAATCTACCTGGAAGAATTACTTGCAAAACATACCCTTAAGTAAATAAGTTAATGTGGTATTTAGTTACTGGATCTAAGCCAATTAAATTTGAGGACATGTGCCCCCAAAAATCATTTTAGTTTTGGAACAGGTGCTCTTGATCCATTCCTTCTGATAAATGGTGAGCAACAAGATCAGTTATAAAGTTTATTATAATAAAATATCATCAGCATATAGGAAGATAATGGGTTTTTTGACTTCTAAAGCAAGGGAGCATATGTCCAAATAACCTAAAAGTGGTTTCAAATTACTTAGACATAAGTTAAAAACAAGAAGGGCTACAAATATTTTATGCTACTTAAAATACTTTTTGATCCATCTGAACAATTCTATTAATTCTATTGATCTGGACTTTCCAGGTCATATAGAAGTCTTGGTTTTATATGAACCTGGATTCCATATTTGACTCATGCAACTTAACCTGAAACCAGCTCTTATTCACAGAGTCAAAGCATGAGAAATCATCTGAAGCTTCAAACATTCTTTTAAGAACAAAGTTTATTCTTCTAATTATAAAAATTATCATTGTACATTGTCAACAATTTGGAAAATAAAGAAAATTTACATTATTTTTTCCTCAACTATTTATTTTTAAAAATTTCAAAGCAACAGAATACAGACATGCAGGCCAATCCACCCACTTACAAATGCTGAGCCAACAAATTTACTCAGAGCTTCTTGGCAAAGTGAAAAGTGAAAAACAGGCAGTTATATAATTCACATTGCCTATAAAGAGAAAACACATCAGTTACTCAAGTGTAGCCAAATATTTCATGACTTGTGGCTCAGAGAGAAAATTCTCTTGTGTTCATATGAGGAACACAGAGTGATATCACACACAACAACCTGTCAACTATGCCTTCTAGAATTCCTCAGTATAAGGGAAAGGGTACATAGTATGAAGCCTGGGGGTTAAAAGCATGGATTCGAATCCTAGCTTTATCACTTATTAATTGTACCTTGAGTAATTACTTAACCTTTCTATGCCTTGGCTTCCTGTTTTATAAAATATTGTGAATAATATCACCTACTTCAAAGGGCAGTTACGACGCTTAAATGAACTAATGCGTACAAAACACTTAAACATAGATAACACAGGTGCAGGTACTATGTATCTGGTACATGGTAAACATCCTTATTATTAAAGTCAATGCTAAAATGAATGTGTGTGCATATGCTAACAGTACAGAGAGAGGGCACTTAAACCAACTAAGGGCCTGAGGGAAGGTTTCCTGGAAAGAGGATGCTTGTGCTGGGTCCAAATCTTGTTCTACTATGACCTTGGCCAAATTATTTAAACTTTGTCCCTATCTGCTAAAACAGATACTTTGTCAGTGATCTATACAATAAGCTAATGTTTACAAAATTAAGTGAGATAATACATGAAGATTAGACAAGCAAATGTATCAAAGCATGGCATCAGTGACAATAAATGTTTCCTCTTGAATCTACTGGAAAAATATAAATTATTCTTGCATTTAACTTTTGTTTGTGTCCATTTTAACAATTAAACAATTTTAGTTTAGAAAGTTATATGTAAATATTCATCTAGATCACAACAAAACTACCTAGAAGGAATATTAGGTGACAACACTGGTTTAGCACAATTCTCCTGTTCTTTTTTTACCTCCATGGAAATGCCTTAATATATTTATGTCCATTTTTGAGGCATACTGTGTTTACCTAATGGTGTAGGTAAGTACAACACTCTTGACTTTCATTAGATAGAGCTAACTGCTCCCTTATCTGTATCACTTTATATACCCCTCATTTCACTTCATACAGATTCTGTTATAGTATGTTGTATTAGACTTATATTTATATCTAGCTTTTAAACTTATTTTTTGAGACAGGGTGTTGCTCTGTTGCCCAGGCTGAAGTCCACTGGCACAGTCATAGCTCACTGTAATCTGGTAATAGCTCACTGTAACCTCAAACTCCTGGGCTCACCCAATCCTCTTGCCTCAGCCTCCCAAGTGGTTAGAATCGCAAGTGCGCGCCACCACACCTGGCTAATTTTTAGAAAATTTTTGTAGAGATGGGTGTCTGGCTATGTTGCCCAGGCTGGTCTCAAACTCCTGGCCTCAGGTGATCTTCCCATTTTGGCCTTCCAAAGCACTGGGATTACAGGCAGGAGCCACCACAACCAGGTCTATCTTATTATTTTTAATTTTTTTTTAATTTATTTTAATTTTTAATTTTTTTTTTGAGATGGAGTTTTGCTCTTGTTGCCCAGGCTGCAGTCCAACGGCGTGATCTTGGCTCTATACAACCTCTGCCTCCCAGATTCAAGTGATTCTCCTGTCTCAGCCTCCTGAGTAGCTGCGATGACGGCACATGCCACCATGCCTGGCTAATTTTTGTATTTTCAGTAGAGACGGGTTTTCATTATATTGGTCAGGCTGGTCTCAAACTCTTGACCTCAGGTGATCTACCCGCCTTGGCCTCCCAAAGTGCTAGGATTACAGGCATGAGCCACCGTGCCTGGCCTTACTTTTTTTTTTTTTAAAGAACTATGACAGCTAGTTATATACTTAGTATTTCTCTCTCTCTCTCCAAATTGTGAGTTCCTTGAAAACTATGTCACAGCCATAGTATCTAGGACAGAAGGTGGCAGGTAATATACTGATTCTTAATGGTTGGAAAATGGTCTGAGAACGATTTAAGTGTGCTGTTATAAGTAAGTGACTCTGATATAAAATTGGGGTGATTGAGCCCAGGGGATTGAGGCTGCAGTGAGCCAAGATTGTACCACTGCACTCCAGACTGGGCAACAGAACAAGATGCTGTCTCAAAAATAAAAAATAAAAATAAATAAAAGTATTGAATCAAATATGACAAAAAATAAAAAAATAAAATTAGGGGGATTATCTAGGAATTAATGTGAAAATTATAGACTCAGCTTGATCCCATTCTTTGCCAGATGAGAAAACCAAAGCCTGGAATAGTTGAGGGATTTGTTCAAAGTTATCTAGCTAGTTAATGGACAGAATAAAGACTAGAATCTCGAAACTCCCATCAAACCAGTCTAGAGGCCAATCCACTATATTGGTCTGCCTTTCAGATCTCAGTGATTAGTTATCTATCTCCACTATCCCACTGAAGTTTGCTATTGTTGGTTACCAATCACTTTTCTGTTGCTAAATCCAGTGAATGCTTTCCAGTTCTTGATATGCTTGGCCTTTTTGTGATCTCTGACTCTGTTGACCCCTCTCCATCTTGCTTGCTTGGCTTCAGAGACATTAGGTCCACCTAGTTCTCCTTTTCTCTCTCTGGCCATTCTTTCTCAGACTTCTTTTTGGGCTTCTGATCATCTGCACCTCCTTTTAAAGTTAGTGCTCTCCAGGGGCCCTATCCTTGCCTCTCCTTATTATGTCTTCTGTATTTTCTCCCTGATTGATCTCATCCATGCCTCAGGCTTAAATTACCAATTATTAATTTATTTCTTCCAAATCTATTTTAACTCAACCTCTTTCCTCATTCATAGATCTGCATGGTTTGAGTGTTTATTGGACATTTTTTTCCAGATGTGGAGGTTCCATCAGGTCACAGTCATACTGCTATAGCCTCTGAGGGGACCTACTGAATTGTACCCTTCTTTTCTAGGTAATGGAGAAAGCTGCAGGAAACCAACTATTATCTTTATTACTGACTGTATTAGTTTCCTATTGCTGTTATAACAAGTTAGCACAAACTTGGTACCTTAAAACATACAAGTTTATTATCTCACAGTTCTAGAAGTCAGAAGTCCTAAAATCAAGGTGTTGGCAGGGCTGTGTTCCTAGGGTGCTAGAGAAGAATCCATTTCCTTGCCTTCTCCAGCTTCTACAATTTGCTTGCATTTCTTGGGTCCATCTTCAAAGCCAACAGTATAGCAGCTTCAAATCTCTCTGTCTGACCTCCGCTTCCATCATCACATCTCCTTCTCTGACTCTGACCTTCCTGCCTCCAGCCCAGTCAGACAATCCAGGATAATCTCCCTAGATACATCATTTAATCATATCTGCAAAGTCCCTTTTGCCACGTAAGATAACATATTCATGGGTTATGAGTATTAGAGTGTGGTCATCTTTTTTTTTTTTTGGTTGGGGGGGATCATTATTCTGTGTAACACAGCTGACAAAGCTGGTATTAAATATTATCTGTGGGTAGACAGCTTCCTAATGCCAAACTCTGGAATTAAATACATATACTCTCTTTGTAGCCCTGGACTAGGCACCCTTGTCCCTACCCACAGGCCCTGCTCCAGGAGAAACGGAAAAGAACACCAGGAAAGTTCCCTGAAGATAGTTCTCTTTTAAGAGAAAAAGAATGGGATAGACGCCACATGTCCAGTTGCTCCCATTTAAGTTCACCAATCAGGAAGTCACTCCTCTAGGGAAGAGTGAGTTTCAGACAGGTACATGAGAAACCAGGAGACTATTACACTAATGGATATCATTCCATATGGAAGGAAGACATTGTGAATGGAGAGTAAATGTTTCCCTAACAAACATATCCATATTTGAACTCATCATCGTACTCCACATATCCGGTCATCCTCCTAAGAAATGTCACCATCACTACCTATAACAGTAACTTAGACACTGTGGATAATCAAGACTCACGTAGCTTGCCATCTTGCTAAATGTTACCACTGTCCACGTCAGCACTCATGCTAGAAACCTGGCCTACTCATTTATCCCCACTCAGTGCTGTGAATTCTACCACGTTAATGACGCTAACACCTATCCCCTCCTCTATTCCCACTGCCAATGCCTTGTTTAATATTCTTATCACTTGTCTGGAGTACTGCAATGGCCTAAAAATGAGTCTCCCTGCCCCAAGCCTTGCTTTTTCTGACCATTTTCACTTTCTACTTTTACTCATGAAGCTTCCTTTGCCCGGAATTAAGTCCTTCCCAATTTGTCTCCTCCAACAACTGAACGGGCGGTCCCCTAGCTTGCTCCAGCGTCGGGGATAACTGACTCTCCTGCATCAACTAGAGTCAGCCCTGCACCCGGATTTCTAGGACTCTTATCTATCTAGATAGATAAATACATTTTTTTGAGACAGTGTCTTGCTCTCACTGCAGAGGCTGGAGTGCAGCGGGGCGATCACAGTTCACTGCAATCTTGAACTCCCCAGGTTCAAGCGATCATCCCACTTCAGCCTCCCGAGCATTTATGACTACAGGCGCGCGCCAACATGCCCATCTAGTTTTTGTCTTTTTTGTGCAGACGGGGTTTCACTATGTTACCCAGGCTGGTGTCGAACTCCTGAGCTCAAGCGATCCGCCCACCTCGGCCTCCCAAAGTGCTGGGATTACAGGCTTGAGCCACCAAGTCAAATGGGCTTTATACTTACAAAGTACCTTTGCATACCTTATTTCATTTTCACCTCACAATTCTCCAGCGTAGGCTGCACCGGTATTATTATGCCCATTTACTGAGAGAGGAAACTGAGAGTCAAGGCTGGGCCAGTCACACCCTGCTGCGAAATTAACGAGCGTCACTTAGCAGCCTTGACATTAACCGCGCTCGCACTCTCATCCCTTTCTGGTCCTCCTCCTTGGAGAACCTTCCTGCACCTCCAAGAACTTGCCGATCGGGTCTGCGGCGGTCTGGACGAGGTCACTCCACAGGCGCCCAGGACCTTCCCATCCGTAGTGACGCGCGCCGGTGACGCCATACAGTGACGTGTGGTGACGCGACTTACCCGGAGCCAGGTGCCGGCAGGGCAGCCACACCCTGGGGTCCTCTGCTCTGGAGGGGCAGAAGGTCGGGTCGGTGCGAAAAAGCCGCAGAAGCCGCCTTAGGCGACTTTCTGGGCCTGCATCCCCGGACGCAGCAACCAGCTGTCGATCGGTTGCTAAGTGACGCCAGCGCGCAGTGGCGCGTGCGCGGCCACGGTGGAGTGCGTGAAAGCGGACGCGCGCCGCGGCAGCCGGGGCGGCGTCGAGGACGGCGGCCACGGCTGCGGCCAAGGGGGTGGTGGCGAAGAGGGGGGTGCGGAGCGGGCGGAAGAGGCATCTGTGTCGCTGCTTGGTCTCAGAGGAACATCGCTGGGGTGAGTAGCCGGGTCCTTGCAGGGGATGTGGGGCCTGGCCGCACCTGCTGCGCAGGCCCCGGGCGCGGGGACGCGCGCCCCCGCCGTCTCCGCGCGCACCGCTCCCCGCCCCTCCGCCGCTTTTTCCGGGGGCGGGGGAGGAGCTGGGACGGGGCCTGACGAGGGTCATTTCCTGGGCCCGGGTGCTCTGGAGAGCGGTAACCGTCCCTTTCGCAGTCCACGAAGGTGTAGTGGGAAGTAGACGTCTCGGGGAGCCGGGGTGGCTCTACCAGCCTCCCAAAGAGAGGAGTTCGAATCAGGAGCAGCCCAGATTCTCTAGCAGTCTCGTATCCTGTCTGAGACGACGTTGCCTGAGACTGAGGCCGCGAAACCCGGGAACCTGGGGTGGGGGTTTGGAAAGTTTGGGACTGCTGGGGCCCTCATCTCCCCTGCCCTGGCCAGCCTCTGAGTAGGAGCTGGTTGTTATGGAGAGAGTTGTGAATCAGTGCCTGCGTGCGGCATCAGACACACCCACGACCTAGGGAGGGCGACCTGTCAGTATAGATCCGGGGCAACCAACCTGTTGCCTAGAGTTTCTAACTTCACATGTATGTGCATGTGTTTCCTTGGCGTTTTAGTACATTGTTGCTACAGATTTTGAGACCAAGGTGCTGATAGGCATCCTCATTTGTTACTTCCTCATAGACTCAATTATCTTGCTATATTTCCCAGAACCGTGTTGTGTTTTTGTCATTAGTAGGTCCAAGGAAGTATGGAAGCATGTTTTGTTTGTTTGTTTTTCCTAAAGGCAGTACAGGCTGCTATTTTCTGGACAGAAAATACGGATTCTGTTCACTGTGTGGGCTGGAAAGTGTTGATGATGGGAGAACCCAGCGTGTAAAGGTGTAGCTCATCCTCAGCCCGGTGCTCTCTTCTCAGTGCTCTGGACTCTATCATGGGTAGATGTGTAGGGGTTGTGGTTACCATACTTGAGAGCGAGGAGTATTGGAGACAGGGAAGAAGACAGTCTTTTCTTTCTGTTGATTAAGGCAATGTGTAGAACCAGTGAAAAGATAGACTGTACTGAAATCTAATGTTTTGTGTAAGAGGATAGAGGAAAATAAGTTCAAGGTTCTCATTTAGGTCTAAAATTCTATGATTCCGTTTCATAACTGAGGATCTGTAAAGTATGTTACCTCTTGGAACCAGTAATAACCTTGCTTTGTAACACTTATTAGATTACTCGGAATTCAAAGTGTCTTCCTCCCTCCGCTATAATAGCTTTTAGGACAGGAGTCACCCGTGTTTTCCTCCTTGCCCTATGTCTAACACATAGGAAAAATGTATTTGCCACAGAGTAGTCATGCAATGGATATTTGTTATATAGCACGCTATGCTCAAGTGGTGTATCTATGTATAGAAAGCATTTAGTTCAGTCCATCAGGTACTTAGTACATGTGCCTCCCTCTGCCCAGCATCATGATAGGTGTGGGAGGAGGATTATGGAGTGAAAAATGACACAGAAGACCTGTCTTTTTTCTTCCTTTGAGAGCAGTAGTCTAGCTAGGAGATGTATAAAATAATTATAAAACCAAGTTAAATAGCATGTAACCAGTGCTGTTTGAGGACTATAAATGTGGTAGAAAATCAGAAAAGATAGGATGTGTAGGCTGAGTTAGGGAACTCTTTGAAAGAGGCAAGATTTGACTTGGTCTCTGAAAGAAGTTAAAATTTGTTAAGAAATAAACCAGGGGCTGAGAAAATAATAATGTGAATTTGGTTGTTGGAGGATATACCAAGACGACTTTTATGTCTGATAACTGGAGCGGAACGTCTTTCATAGGGAAATACTGGAGAGAGATGGCTTAGCAGGTTGGGAAGGCAAAGTGTTAAGGACTAAGGCGGGCTTATCAGCATCCCACTGTTAAGATAGAGCCTTCTTGTAAGGTGGGATAGAGGTTGTATTAATCAGAGTACAGTCTTTGACAAGAATAAGTGTTATCCTTACTTGAAAGTAAAGGATATTACGCTTGAACCAATATCAGGTTGTTAATATACTTTTGATTTCAATCACTAATTGGAATCGATGCCTCACTAATGTGCATGTATTTTAGGTAGTCAGTGGTGCATGTCTCATTATCTAAAATCTACCTGATGTACTTGGGCCGTTGTACTGGAAATTTACTGAAATGATGTACCAGTAGTCATCCAGTCACACTCAGTGACATAGTTTTGCTTGGGATTATCTCTCTGAGGTTTGTCTTTACTGCTGATCCTGTAAAATATACAAATGTTAGTTGGGAAAGGAGTCTTTCTGATGAACGATGCTTAAAAATACTGACCAAAGAGATTTCAGAATAATTAAAGACACTGCTGCTGAATATTGAACCCTTGGTCTTTATTTATAACATCTTCTGTTATGTGAAAATTCTTTTGAGTGGTGTGTAAACCTGAAGTTGAATTGCTAACCAAGATGTGTAATGTTACAACTGCAAATGTTGCATTATTTAACAACTCAGCAAATACTTACTGGGTGCTGGTTATGGTGAGACACTTTGTTGGGTGCTGGGAAGACAAAGAAGTTAAGACACAGTATATTCTCAGCATACTAAGTGTTCATCAGAAGAGATAAACCACTAACCATTATATGCTGTGACAAATTAATCACTTTTGGAATGAATAATGTGCTGGGGGAGTAGAGCGCTTTGGCTGGAGAAAAAATTGATGGGGAACATGTTGAAAAGAAGGGGATGGAGCTTAGCTCTGAGGGTTAAATAAAATTTTGCCACATGTAGAGGGGGAAGAGAGCATTCCAGGGGCCAGCATAAGCAAAGTTGCTGAAGATTAAAATTAAATGGCACTTTTGGAAATATCTTGAGTTGTTTCTTGTGGGCAAGAGAGAGGGGAGAGGGCTGAACTCATCTCAAGAACCCATTCCTGAGATAATGAACCCATTCCTGCTATAATGGCATTAATCCATTCATGAGGGCCTAATCACTTCTTATTGCATGGCGGAAGTGATGAGCAGGAAGCTATTTTTGGAGCCAAATTATGAGGGGGTCTTCTACTTCATCCTAAAAAGTCTAGAGTCCTCCCATCCATTGGCAGTGGAGAGCCATAGAAGGTAGAATAATCAGAAAGTTGACAGTTCGTGTGCAAATTGCATTAGGGTAGAGAGGCAGGGAGACTAGAATGTAGGTGAGAAATGTTGGACAATGGGAATGGATAGATTTTGGAGACATTTTTAGATGTTAAAATCTCTACATTTATGACCAGCTAGAGGTAGGGGAGAGTGAGAAGTCAAAGATAATATGTCTAGTTTGAGCAGCTGTTTGCTTGTGATGACATTAAGTTAGAAATCACAGGAAGAGGAACAGGTTTGAAGTGGAGAGGAGAAATAATGGCAGTGTTAATTCTGAGGTTTCTGTGGGGAGTTTAAAAAGAGAGATCCACTAAGTAACTGGAAATGCTGCTTCAGAGTTTATGAGATGGTTAGGGACAACTGTAATATAGATGTCCGCTGAGGCTACGGGAGTAGCGACCTTCTAGGAGGCATGTTAGTATAGTAGTTAACTTAGCGGACTTTGGAGTTAGGAAGATGGCAGGTCAGATCTCTGTTATGCTGTTTATTGGTTGGCTGACCTTTGGCAAGTTATTTAACTTCTCTAAGCCTAGGCTTCTTATCTAAATTAAAGAATTGTTGTGGAGATTATACATGTGCATAGTGATTAACACAAAGGTACTATGTGCACAGTGATTAACACAATGCCTGTCTTATAAATGCTTAATATAATAAATGGCAGCTGTTGCTGTTATTGTTAGTAGTAGTTATAGATGTAGAGATAGTAGAAGAGGCCCCAATGCCAGAAAAATGGAGAGTGAGAACTGGAAAAGATGGTGAATGGAACTTTTGGACATTTAAATCGGTATTTAAACTTGGATCAGTTCTTGTCTTTGTTTTGTGCTGCTATTTCATATTTTATGTTTCATAATAGCAGCACAAAACAAACTAAGACAAGTACTGATCTAAGTTTAATTTATAAAGAACAGTCTGGTTAATTTATAAAGAACAGAAATTTATTTCCTGGTGGTTCTGGAGGCTGGGAAGTCCCAGATCAATGTGCCTGTATCTGGTGAGGGTCTTCTTGCTGTGTCATAACATGGCAGAAGGCATCACATGGGTAAGAGAGAGAGGGAAGGGGGCTGAACTCATCGTGTCAACCTATTCCCACTCTACTGGCATTAATTCATTCATGAGAAAAGAGTCTTCATGGCCTAATCACTAAAGATCCCACCACTCACTGCTGTTGCATTGGGGAATCAAGTCTCCTCTAACACGTGGAGGACACATGCAAACCATAGTCGTTCTAAAATTTGAAAATGCATTAGGGAGAGCTGGAGGTGGCCAGGTGTGGTGGCTCATGCCTGTAATCCCAGCACTTTGGGAGGCTGAGGCGGGTGGGTCACTTGAGGCCAGGAGTTTGACACTAGCCTGGCCAACATGGTGAAACCCTGTCTCTACTAAAAATATAAAAATTAGCTGGGTGTGGTGGTGCACACCTGTAATCCCAGCTACTCAGGAGGTTGAGGCAGGAGAATCGCTTGAACCCAGGAGGTGGACATTGCAGTGAGGCGAGATTAGGCCCCTGCACTCCAGCCTGCGTGACAGAGCGAGACTCCATCTCAAAAAAGAAAAAAAAAAAAAGAAATAGCTGGAGGCCTTGGTAAAACACAGATTTCTGGGTCCCACCCCCATAGTTTCTGCTTAAGTAGGTGTGGACTGGGGCTTGAAAAATTGCATTTTTGAACAAGTTCCCAGGTGATGCTGATGGTGCTGTTAGAGGATAGATGAAAGAAAAGGAACCAGCACTAACAAAGTGGTTGAAGTGTATGGAGAACCAGGAGATAGTTTAGAGAAGAATAAGAATTTGACAGCCTCCAGACTCTCTAGGTCCACCAGTCTGATTTCCAATTTCACAGACCATATCTCATTCTTATTTTTGTTTTCTCCAGAATCTGTTATAATGCCTGATACATAGCAGTAACCTTTGAAGCTGCTTAGTACTGTCCTGGTGCATGATTGCTTGTACCTCACACACAGATTTCATTTATCCTCTTTTATCTCTGATGAGTCATGGGGAGGATATGACTTCTAATTTTACACACACACAAAATAACTACAGAAAATTTCTTTCATATATCTGATGTGTAGCTATGTGCATTTGACTTTGTGTTAGATGCCCTCTCCCCTTCTTTTTTTTGATAAAATGACAATCCAGTTTGCAAAATAATTGTTAATAATATGTGCCAGGATTCCAGTCTGTGTCCTGTATTAGGCACCTTGAGTCTTACAAGGGAAGCAAATAATGTATTCCCTGTTCCTGGGAAGTTTACAAATAAGATGGGTGAAATGAGCAAAACCCACAGGAAAGAAACAGGAAAAGGTATAATCACAGAAACATGGATGTGGAGAATCTGAATCTAAGGACATATTCCTTGCTTGCCAATATTCTTTGGGTTTTACGTGTTTCATATACTGAAGACTTTTGGCATATAGCACACATGTTAGTCCTAGTCTCCGAGAGGAAGTTATAAGGCAGTTCCACTGTATGAGGAAATAAAACAGTAGCTGTGCAAAATTATAAACACGTTTGTAAAGGGAGTGAAATTGGAGTTAAATTGGAGCTTCATGACTGACAGGTTAGCTACTCACTATTCTGCCTAGGTGCTTGTTCTCTCTCCTTTATCTCTCAGCTAACATTCATTAAGCATTTACAGTGTGCCAGAAATCATGTGAAGTGCTGGGCATAGAGAAAACGATAATTGCCTTGTGCACCTAAGTCTGGTTTTACTTGGGGAAATGAATGTGCACACATGCATGCATATTGTCAGGGTGAAGGTGCCTGACTTTTATAATCTTAAGATTATATTGAAGGAAGAGACATTGAGGACTTGAAGTTGAATTCATTCAGCCTTATGTATTCAAGGGGCCATGACGAGTATAGGGATGGGACCATGATGAGTATAGAGATGTATTTTTTTTTTAGCCATCAAATTTGTAATTTGATGGAGGAAAAATAACATATTTGGAGTAATATAAAGAATATGATAAGTACTGTATAAATACTGATTACAGACTAGGTACTCTGGCTTCTTAAGCAGCTAAGTGTTCAGTTTTAACAGCAACTCATAAGCTATTGTAATGTTTCAGAAATTATAACATGTCATAAGTCCACATTAACCTCCTGGGCTGCCTTTGCGTCTGAATATGAGACACAAAAATATTCTGGCAGTCTGTGTCCCTATTTTCTTGATTTGGGAAGTATATGCATAATGCATATAAGCAAAAGAGTAATTAAAAACAAGGTGCTATTTATCTAATGGCTACATTATGCAAGGCCCTTTATACTGTTTCATCCTTGTAATGACAACCTTGTAAATTTGCCATTATCTCCACTTTACTAATAAGGTAACTGAGTTCCAGAATGGGAACTGTTTGTCTGTAGCTTGTGGCCAGTAAGAAGTGGGACTGGGCTCCAGTACAGACCCAGGTGTGGACTCTGCAGCCTATGTTCTTTTTACTTCACGCCAATTCCTTATGTCACCATGGGTCTTCAGCATGTTAATATCTTGATGAAGAAATACAGTCTCGTTTCTCCTGTTTTAGGAAAAGTTACTGGAGGAAGTTAGAATTTTAGTAACTGCCTAAATGTTTGAAGACAATTTGATAATATAGTTAGGGATGGAAGGGAATGGGGGCTGGATAATTAATGGCCCCAATGCTGATTCTTCTATGAAGACATGCTGTATTTGACCCCAGTTATTTTTTAGTTGACTCGCAGGAGATCTTACATGAATATTCAGATTTCCCACTTTTTATTTATTTTTATTTTTTTTAATAGAGACAGGGTCTGGCTCTCTTGCCCAGACTACACTACAGTGGTGTGATCCTAGCTCACTATAACCTCGACCTCTTGGGCTCAAGCAATTCTCCCTTCTCAGGCTTCTGAGTAGCTGGGATGACAGGTGCATGCCATCATACCTGGCTAATTTATTTTTGTTTCTATGTAGACAGGGTCTCACTGTTTGCCTAGGCTGTTCTTGAACTCCTGGGCTCAAGGGATCCTCCAACTTTGGCCTCCCAAAGTACTGAGATTACAGGTGTGAGTCACTGCACCCAGCCCCACTTCTTTATGTATAGGTGCCAAGTTTTCTAGAGGAAGAACTGTACTTTTTCAAGCTAATGACATTTTAGTAAAGTCAACTCTTTTAAAAAATCCCTTAAAACCTCACCCCAAACAATGTATACCTGAGATTTCCCAGCTAATCTCCCTTCTCTGCACACTACTTATTTCCTCCACTTAGGTGTTTATTTTTAAACCTATTTACAAAATTAATACATTCTATTTATGGTTCAGTGTAGTTATTCTGACTTGCAAGGTTTTCATTCCTTGCAGTTTGACTAAGTCACTCTTTGGTCCTATTTTATACATTCCTGGAAATATAGACTGCAACTATCTTTGTAAATGATAGTTAATTTCAGTTAATTTTACAAGAAATATTTCTATAAATTTGTAATTCTGCAAATGGAATAACTATTAAATCAAATTCTATGTTATCTATTGCTATGTAACAAATTATCCCAAAATTTAGCTGCTTAAGACAACAAACTTTTTTTTTTTTTTTTTTTTTTTGAGATGGAGTTTTGCTCCTGTTGCCCAGCCTGGAGTGCAATGGCGTGATCTTGGCTTACAGCAACCTCCGCCCCCTGAGTTCAAGCCATTCTCCTGCCTCAGCCTCTGGAGTAGCTGGGATTACAGGCATGTGCCACCACACCCGGCTAATTTTGTATTTTTAGTAGAGATGGGGTTTCTCCATGTTGGTCAGGCTGGTCTTGAACTCCGGACCTCAGATGATCTGCCCGTCTTGGCCTCCCAAAGTGCTGGGATTACAGGCATGAGCCACCATGCCCGGGCAACAACAAACATTTTTTAATCTTATGATTTCTGTGGATCAGGAATTCAGAACCAGCTTAGCTGGGTAGTTCTGGCTGAGTCACTGATGAGTTGCAATCAAGCTTTTGACCATTGCTATAGCAGTCATCTGAAGGCTTGACTGGGGCTGGGGCTGGGGCTGGGGCTGGGGCTGGAGGATCTGCTTCCAAGATGGTACACTTACATGGCTGTTGGCAGGAGGCCTCAGTTCCTTGCTGGCTGTTGGTAGGGGACCTCAGAACTTTCATAGGGTTGCATGAGTATCCTTACAACATGTCAGCTAGCTTCATCCAGAGCAAGTGATGCAAGAGAGAGCAAGGAGGAAACCATGTGCCTTTTATGTCCTATTTTGAATATAACACTGTTACTCCTATATTTGATTTGTTATAAGGAGACACTAAGTCTAGCCCATACTCAAGGAGGAAGGCAGTTAGGTTCCACCTTTTTTGAGGGGAGAGTCAAATAATTTGTGGGCATATTTTCAAACAACCATCAATGCTTTTTCCCATGAAGCCATTTCTTCAGTTGATGTTGATTGTCTCTGTTTTAGCACATGCAATAATTTTTCTGACTTGTATATTCATGGTATTTTCTGGAAATGCTCGGAAGAAAAGGTGGTGGTTTTTAAATTTTAAGGAAAGTTTTCACAAATTACAGATTTGTTGTGGATTCCTTGAAGTTTTATATCCATCACATTAGCTTTAGTACTGATGCAGCCAGAATGTTTTCATTTTTATCCTATTCTATTCTATACATTTATTCTTATACAATTGTATTCATATTTAATGGTTTTAAATTAATCTAAAATAGAACCAAACGTTTCTAGGTAAGGTAATTCACTTTCTGAACTTTTAGAAGAAAAATGCTTGCTCAACCACTGTCTGAAGGCATGTGTTTCAATTTCCATATGGTACAGTAACATTGGGCTGCATGGCTTAGATGAGTCTGCTAATTTATAATCCAGTCCTTTGGGTACTTTACTAACTTTTCTCCTCAAGTAAGGTCCTAAGTAGATCCATTTTATTTCAAGTCTCATTCTTTAGAAGGTGTATGTAGGACATAATTGGCTTAGGCAACCTTTTCAGAACATATTGCAGTTAGGTTTATATTTTGGCACTTTATGTCAGATGTTAACTTTCACTATCCTGACCCCTAACAAGTATAAATTACCTGCTTAACTCTTTTCTTCTAGTTTTTAATTTTAATCTAATTTTAGACATACAGGAAAATTGCAGGAATAGTACAAAGAATTCTTTTATAACCTTCACCACATCTCTCAAATGTTAACATTTTACCACATTTGTTTTATCCTTCTCTCTCTCATTTTGCCCCACTGAACTGTTCAAGAGAAAGTTGCAGATATAATACCCAATCCTTCAGTGTGCATTTCCTAAAAACAAGGATGTTCTCTTATTAACTGTTTTATATTCATTAAATGCTATCGTTGTAGCTAACCTATAGGCTTTATTCATATTTCATCAATTATCCCAATTG
The DNA here is from genome assembly GCF_028885655.2 of Pongo abelii. Classification (NCBI taxonomy): domain Eukaryota; kingdom Metazoa; phylum Chordata; class Mammalia; order Primates; family Hominidae; genus Pongo; species Pongo abelii. The sequence continues at coordinate 38,884,508 of NC_071990.2, read as the reverse complement.
ACTTATCAATGAATACCCTTTACAGCAACAAAAACAATAAAAATCCAACACACAAGAACAAAGCGAAACAAAACAGAAAACCAGCCATGTGATGCATTCAGTTTTTCTTTTTTTCTTTTGGTCTCTTTTTTTTTTTTTTGAGATGATATTTCACTCTTGTCGCCCAGGAGTGCAGTGGCGCCATCTTGGCTCACTGCAACCTCTGTCTTCCAGGAGCAATTCTCCTGCCTCAGCCTCCCAAGTAGCTGGGATTACAGGCATGCACCACCATGCCTGGCTAATTTTGTATTTTTAGTAGAGACGGGGTTTTCACCATGTTGGCCAGGCTGGTCTCAAACTCTTGACCTCAGGTGATCCACCCACCTTGGCCTCCCAAAGTATTGGGATTACAGGCATGAGCCACCACGCCTGGCCTGGTCTCCTTTAATCTAGAATAGTGTCTCAATCTTTGTCTTTATAACGCTGACATTTTATAAGGGTTTAGGCCAGTTTTATTTTTATTTATTTATTTATTTTTTTGAGATGGAATTTCATTCTTATTGCCCAGGCTGGAGTGCAGTGGTGTGATTTCAGCTCACTGTAACCTCCGCCTCCTGGGTTCAAGCGATTCTCCTGCCTCAGCCTCCCTAGTAGCTGGGATTACAGGCACATGCCACCACACCCAGCTAATTTTTGTATTTTTAGTAGAGACAGGGTTTCACTACGTTGGCTAGGCTGGTCTAGAACTCTTGACCTCGTGATCCGCCCACCTCGGCCTCCCAAAGTGCTGGGATTACAGGCATGAGCCACAGTGCCCGGCCTATTTATTTTTTTAATAGTATGTCTCTCACTTGAGGTTTATCTAGTTATGATTAGATCCACATTATGCATTTTTGGCGGTAATATAGATGTGATATATTTTTCTCAGTGCTTCATTTGAAGATGCTAATGTTGATTTGTTCTATTATTGGTGATGTTAATATTGATCACTTAGTTAAGATGGATTCTGCCTGATTTCTCCACTGTAAAGTTTCTGCCTTTCCTTTGTAAATGGTATCTTCTGGGAAATACTTTGAGAGGATGTAACTATCTTGTTACTCCTCAAACTTTCACCCACTAGTTTTAGGCTCCATTGATGACTGTTTCCTGAATCCATTATTGTCATGATTGTTGCCAAATGAAGATTTCCTAATTCCATCACTCCTTTTACATTTATTAGTTGGCTTGCCCCTATTAATTAACTAGTTAATTAGTATCTCAGTGATCTCATGGGTTCTTATGTTATTCAATGGGTTTAATTTTTTACTATCATTGTTTTTTTTTTTTTTTTAAACTCATATTGTTCCGTATTTGACCAGCCCTTTCAAGCTGGGTCTGTGTCTGTCTGTCATGTCCCCTTGATTCTTTGATCACTTTCTTATTTTCTGGCACAACAAGAGAGACCAGGTTTATCTCATATTTTCCCTACCCCTTCCCTGGAATCAGCTATTTCTCCAAGAACACTTGGTAGAAAATTACATTTAGAAACAAGATCTCAGTGCTAGGTGTGCTCACAGCTACTGGGGTATCATTGCTTCTAGGCCCTCTTAGCAAATAGATGTTATGGGTTGCACGTGCATGTGTGTGTGTATTCCACACCTTCTATATTTTTGTATATCTATATTAAAAACCATGAGTTCATACTGACACCTCCAGTTTCAATGTATGTGTATTCCACACATTTCTATATTTTTGTGTATCTATATTAACCATAAGTTCATACTGACACCTCCAGTTTCAACCCTATGCTACGGGGTTTATTCTGTCCATTCCCCTTTTCATGTTTGTAACGCCTTTGTTCAACAGTAAGAACCTGACTCCCTTTATTGACAACATATTTACTTATTTGTATGCTCCTTAAGTACCCAGAAAGTAGGTTCAAAATTGTTAGCCCATACTTTTGTGAAAAAGAAACCTACTAACTAGAAGTTAGCATTTTAACAAATGTTAGCGTGGGGACCTGTAGTCCAAATACTGTATTCAGAGTTATAGGAGTTAGTACTTCTCTCCTCCCCTGCTTTCTTCTGTGTGGTTATGTTATTCCTTTGAAATACAGTTTGGTTCATTTGATTCTGTTTGTGTTTCATGTTAGGTTCCCCTCTCTCTATTTTTGATTTTATTTATTGTCCTTTTTTGAGTATGTGAAATGTTAACATGGTTCCAAAAGTTGAAGTTATTCTCAGAGAAGTGTCACTCGCATGTCTTCTGTCCCTTCTACTTTGTTCCTACCCACTCCCAGGTAGATAATCTGCTTATCAGTAAAAATGTTACGACCCTTTTTACGCATGCCTCACAAACACACCTTACTTTAGGATATATATGCAATAGGATTGTTTAGTCATGTGATAGGCAGAGCTTCAATTTTAGTAAATAATAGCAAACTGTTTTCTAAGGTGGTTAAACCAGTTAAAATTTTCTAGTTATTATTGATCCTTTTTAGTAACAGCATGAGCCTCACTCCTGTCAAGCCTGCTAATACTCATGCTGCAGTTTTTAGTTAGTACCTTGCTAAAGTCCTGGAGATGAAAGTCAGCCTAATAAATCTTCGTAACATCTCATTGAACATCTCATTTGTTAAAAAAAAATCACTTTTTAAGGAGGTAATTTATAAAAATCGTACAAAATTTTAAAATATGAAAGCATTTACAGTGGAGATTAAGTCCCTCTCCCATCCTGACCCCACAGACATCCAGTTCCCCCTCTTTGAAACAGCTTACCATTGGTTGGTTCACTGCCAACACCGGTGCTGTTCTAGTGTTTGGGGATGCAGGGGTGAACAAAATAGGCCAAGATCTGCCTTAATGGAGCATCCATTCTACTGGGGAAGATTGAAAATAATAAAGTTTCTTGCATATCTCTTCAGAAATATGCTGTGTATATGTGGCATATTCTCATGTTTATTCTTAAGCCCATATTATTGTACTGCATCTTGCTTTTCTCTCATTATATCTTGGAGGCTGTTCCATATCAGTACCTTAATGCCTACAGAATACCATGTCATCGATTTCTTAATACAAGCTTGTCCAAAAATGAGCTAATTTGGATTATGAGAATTTAATTTTACTAGTTTTATATGACACCCCTAATCTGGCTTGTCAGCACCTCATTTCATGAGTGCCACCTTTATTTTCTGACCCACATCGTAAGCACCACTGTGAAGCCATCTTTGCCATGGTTTAATTGGTGGGTTGGTGAAGTTCTCTCAGATACTTCATTTGCTGCTTTAAAGTGGTAATAATCTTGTATGCATTTGCATAGTTTTCATTGATTTCTTTGCTCTCTTTACTGGTCTGTCACCCCTAGATTAAAAGTTTAATTACCTAAACATTAAACTATGTATACTTTACTGAAGTAATTGTGTGCTATTTATTTCAATGGTAATTAAATTCTTTTGATGTGGAGAAATCACCAAATGAGCTTTTTAAGGAAGGTTAATTCTCCCAAGGCGGGATGATTGTGTTCTACTACTTCTCGAGCTCTTTGTGGTCAGTGCTTCTTTAGGGCCTTCATTTAATTCCTCACTTGTTTACCAGTGATTGAGAAACTTCTAAAATCACTCACACCTTTTGTTTTAGGCTTGATTACAGCAAGGAGCATGTAGTCACTAAGTGGTGGAGTGGTGAGTAGCCCCCACTATTTCTAACTTCTTCCATATAAATAGTTACATTCATGTAAGTTGAATTCGAGTATGATGTGGCTCCTTTATGATAAGAATTGACCTAATTCAGGTGGAGCTGGGAAGGAGATGCCCAGGCAGCTTCTCTTTCCTCCATGCAAACGTGTGTTGACCTCTTGCTAGGTAATATTAGATGCTGTGGGTCCAAATGAGAATCATTTGTGGTTCCTGCCCACAAAAAAACTTGTAGTCTAGTAGGAGACGGTTAATGGGTACAAACAAACAAACAAACAAAAAAAAGAATGAATAAGACCTAGTGTTTGAAAACACAACAAGGTGACTATAGCCAATAATAATTTAATTGTACATTTAAAAAATAACTAAAAAGAGTATAATTGGATTGTTTGTAACACAAAGGATAAATGCTTGAGGGAATGGATACCCCATTTTCCATGATGTGATTATTATGCATTGCATGCTGGTATCAAAACATCTCATGTACCCCATAAATGTATATACCTACTATGTACCCACAAAAATTAAATAAGAAAAATTTTTTTTAAGTAAGTGTGGAGCACAAGGTTGAACAGTTGGCTGTAAACTGCATACTCTCAACTCTGGGGACATTGGCTTGGGCTCAGTCCAACAAATTGAAAGTCCTTGAAACTTTTGGGAAGTATAGACTTAACTTATGAGAGTTGGGGTCAGGTGCTTCCTCTGTAGCCTTCAGGTGACGCCTGTTCCTGAATGGAGTATAATTTGTTGTCAATGCAATATACATGTCAGAAAGAAAAATGTGAGAAGGAAAATGATAGTATGAAATGACTGTTACATGTGAAGCACTGTACTGTGTCCTTCATGTGTTTTATTTTATCCTCATAGTTACCCTGTGGGGGCAGCGACCATTTTCTAAATGAGGAAGTTGAGATGCCGTATCTCTCCTTATTCTATCCCAGGTTCTGCCTTTGAATGTTGTGACTTTGAACAAGTCCCTCAGTTTTCTCATCTGTAAAAAGTCCTAGTTATGATGCTTGAATTCTTTTCAGCTCTAGGTTCTAGGAATCTGTGAATATTTACTAATAGTGTTCTCATTTGGGCAGGAAAAAAGGCTATTCAGGGAATTACTCCCCCTTAGCGAATTAATAACTTAGTAGTAACACTGTCAGGTTGTCCAGACCAAATAATTTATTTTCCCATCACAAAGTGAGTACCCATTATATATGTGGCCTTAGAAGGCTACTGTAAAATAAATCAAGTAAATAGGCTTGGTGACAGGCTCTCCATCAGTTGTTACTAGCCCTGGGCACATGGGCAAATAGCTACCTGCAAGATTGTGTGATGATTTTAAAGTGTGTTATAGGTTAAGTGCTAAGTATTTTTATTAATTTAGGAAGTACTTTGGCATGTGGCCTTTAAAATTACATTATTATATTATCATAAATCTTGACTAAGGCAACAAAACATGTTTACTATGGCCAACTTCACAGATGGGGTGAAATGGTGAAATATTTTATAGCATGTATAATGAGCTACTAGATGATGATGATTTTCTCTTCACATCTGCAAAATGTGAGTTGAGAAATTAATTAGAAGCTTTAAAGGTCTACTTAATTGTGAGAATTAATTTCAAGAAATAGTGTCATGTACCCAGTGAGTACTTAATAATTGAGGAGGAGAAGGACAAAAGGGAAATTATGAAGCTTTCAAATCTAAGTCGATTTTGGAAAAAGGTTAGAATAAAAATATAATACTAATGTAACTATGAAAACTGCCTTACAACATGATATAAAAAGAAAAAAAATTAGAAAATACTAGACATTTTAAGATTAACTGTTCTCCTAAATTGGAGTCCATGTATTCTAGGTACACTAATTCTTGAAAACAGTTCTTAATAGACATGGAATCTCCCCTCATAGGACATGATGAAAATTTATAGGAGTATCTTTGTCTTCTAATGTAATTTTATGAGATAAACATTATTTCATTACAAACTATTTTATTTTGTTTATTCCTTACAGTGTTTTTTTTTTTTTTTTGGATGGGGGGTAGGATTTTGTATACCATTTTGTGTACCATTCTGTTGCATAGTGTATTTTTATTTTAATTTTTTTACTATGCTTGATTTTAGCCAAAAGGCTGAGAAGCAATTTTTAATTTTTTTTAAAGATAGGAGTCTCACTCTGTTGCCCAGGTGGGTCTCAAACTCTTGGGCTCAAGCAGTCCTCCTGTGTCCAGAGTTGGTTCCTGCCAGTGGTCTCGCTGACTTCAAGAATGAAGCCGCGGACCTTCACGGTGAGTGTTACAGCTCTTAAAGATGGCACAGACCCAAAGAGTGAGCGGTAGCATGGTTTATTGTGAAGAGCGAAAGGACAAAGCTTCCACAGTGTGGAAGGGGACCCAAGCAGGTTGCAGCTGCTGGCTGGGGTGGCCAGCTTTTATTCATTTATTGTCTCTTCCCATGTTCCATTTCTGTCCTATCAGAGTGCACATTTTTCAGTCGTCTCCGCAATTGGCTACTTTTAGAATCCTGCTGATTTGCACGTCTTACAGAGCGCAGATTGGTGCGTTTTACAGAGCGCTGATTGGTGCGTTTTACAGTCCTCTTGTAAGACAGGAAAGTTCCCCAAGTCCCCACTCAACCCAGGAAGTGTAGCTGGCCTCACCTCTCAATCCCCCCTCTAAACAGGACACCCCAACTGCTGTTGGGAACTGGGTGATGACCACTCTAGCTACTTCCTGCTGGATAGGGCAAAGAAGGGGCCCTGCAGTTGTAGTATCCTCCCAAGGGGAACTCTGTAGGCCAGTCAGAGGGCCAGTGGGTCAGTCCAGGGGTCCTTGGTAGAAGTTGTGACTTGAGCTCATTTGGGGTTCCATTTGTAAGACCATCTGTAGCTTGATGGCCTCGATCCTGGAGGAAACAAATTTGCTAAGGAGTTTAAAAATACAGGGCCCAAAGGCAAGTAATAGCAAGATGACTGTCACGGGACCTAGAAAGGGGAGAAGCCATGTTGCCCAACTCCAGAGGTTGGTATAGGAGTTTGAGAGGCGTCTGATTTCAGAAGCCTTTTCCTGTAAATGCCGGGCAGCATCTCGTACTATCCCTTACTGGTTAGTGTAAAAACAACACTCTTCCCCTAAGAAGGTGCAGAGTTCTCCTTTCTCAGCAGTGAGGAGGTCTAGGCCTCAGTGGTTTTGGAGAGTCACTCCTGCCAAAGAGTCTATTTGGGATTGTAGAGTAAGGATAGATTTTGTTATTTTTTTGCAAACTGCCTAAAAAATCCTTTGAGAGTGTGTGGTAGTAGGATAATGAAGTAGATAAACTAGCTATTACGGTTCCTGTAGCAGTGGCCATTCCTAACCCTATAAGTAGGGGTATTAGTTGTATGGCCCTGTGCTGACAGACTTGAGCTTTGAGGGGCACTGATAGAGTCTGATTTCCTGGGGCAATGTCAATGTTGGGACTTAGGAAGACTAAGGTGCAGGTGCCTGTCCAGTTGGTGGGGAGGCAGATATAGGTTGATATTCCACATAAGAAGAATATATCTTAGCTGGGTAGGCAGAACTGGTTGTGTATGTTAAAAAGTTGTGTGAGTTTGTTTTTTTCATTTTCCCTTACTCCTAGAGTACTTGCCAAGGTAGATCCGGTGAGTGGCTGGAAAGGGGTGTTGGGAGCAAACTGAGTGGCTCCCTGTGTTCTGTTTTCCCATTGGAGAAAAAACTGTTTTTATCTACTAGGAACCATTCAAGAGAGTAATTGAAAGACGGGATGAGAAGGCATTTATTAGTGGTGGGGGTGCTGCTGCAGGGGGTCCAGGGATGAATGGTCACGCAGGGAGTATGTTTGCCATTACAAAACCCAGACTGTTTGTTAAGCAGGGCAACAAGCCGTCTGAATGGAGCTGTTTGGGTAACTGGGAAGTTACTATGATCAGTTGGGGCTTGAAGTTGTAGGGTGTAATTACACTGATGGGATAGTAGGTGCCCCAGGGGCAGGCCTGATAGCAGGTTGCATTGGATGCATAAAGGGGCTTGGAAAGTTAAGATGGTATTTGTGGTTACAGGGCCATGTATAGGCTTTTCATTGCTTGTGTAGTAGGTGAGGTTGGACATGTAAGAGCATAAAAGCTGGATTGCGCATCCTGTTAGGGTATTTTTCATCTTATCTGAGATGGGGCCTGAGGATTGTGGCCTCCAGTTGCGGTGAAGGTAATATTGTATCCCTAGTGCCCTGGAAATTCCCTAAGTTACTGTGGCTTTAAAAGCCGGACCATTGTCACTTTGTAAGCTTTGGGGAAGCCGAAATCTAGGAATTATTTCATGAATTAGGACTTTAACCACTTCCTGAGCCTTCTCTATCTTGTGGGGGAAGGCTTCTATCCAATTTGTAAAGTTATCAACACGGACTAACATAGTATTGAAATCCCCTTGACTTAGGCATATGGGAGAAGTCTAACTGCCAGTGCTCTCTGGGATAGTGCCCTATTCTTTGCTGCCCTAGAGGGGCCTTACGATGGACCAAGGGATTATCCTTTGGCACACTTCACAGGCTTTGACTACTTGTTGGATGGTCTGGAGGAGATTTGGCCTTGTAAATAGGGATTTGGCCATTTGATGAGTGTTCTCAATACCCATATGAAAACTTTGGTGGAGGGACTTAAGTATTTTCCACGGGCTGGCTTCGGGTATGAGTACCTTTCCCTCTTCTGTCATTAACCACCCCAAGGGGAGAAAACTATGCCCCTGTGACAATCCCCATTCTGTTTTGGTCGGGGAATACTGGGGCTTAATCTCTTGGACAGGGTTGTTCCATACCAAGGGCCCTTCCATAGGTATTTCTTTTGGGAGGTTCTGCCTGGCAGCAATTTTGGCCTCAGCGTCTGCCTGACGGTTTCCTTCTGCCTTTTCTCTTCACCTTTTTGATGGCTTTGGCAGGGTAAGACTGCCACCTCCTTGGGTTTTTGTACAGCATGCAGTAACTCCATGATTTCCTTGTGGTATTTATTGGGGGTTCCCCCAGAGGTTAGGAACTCCCTTTCTTTCCGTATTGCAGCATGGGCATGTAGGATTAGATAAGCGTACTTGCTATCTGTGTTCACATTTATTCTTTTTTTCTTTCCCAGTTCTAAGGCTTGGGTAAGCACTACTAGTTCTGCTAACTGGGTGCTGGTCCCTGGGGGAAGGGGCTTACTTTCAGGTACTGTTACATCACTAACTATGGCATAACCTGCCCTTCGTATTCCATTCTCCACAAATGAACTTCCATCAGTATATAGGTTAAGGTCAGGATTAGCTAAGGGGACTTCTAAGAGATCCTCTCAGGTGGCATAAGTCTGGGCTACAATTTGTTGGCAGTCATGCTTGATTGGTTCCCCATCCTCTGGGAGAAAAGTAGCAGGATTGAGGGCCGCACATGTGCGTATTTGAAGCACTGGTCCCTCAAGGAGTAGCCCCTGATATCTAAGCAGGCGGTTGTTTGATAGCCATAAATTTCCTTTGGCACCTAGTATGCCATTTACATCATGAGTAGTCCAGACAGTGAGATCCTTTCCTTGTACTATTTTGATAGGCTCTGATATTAAGATGGCCACCGCCACAACTACTGTAAACAGTGAGGCCAGCCCTTTGCTACTACATCAATTTCCTTAGATGTGTCACTGGTTGTGGGGTTGTCCCGTGAGTCTGAGTAAGGATTCCAAGAGCTATTCCTGCTCTCTCTCTGGCGTATAAAGAGAAGTTTTGTCCTGTGGGAAGGCTTAAGGCTGGAGCTTGTACTAGGGCCTGCTTTAAGGTTTTGAAGGCTGTTTCTGCCTCTCATTCCCTTTCTACTAGATGACTGTTTGCCCTCTGGGTCTCCTTGATTAGAGTATAGAGTGGCCTGGCTATCTCACTGTATCCAGGGATCCATAGTTGGCAAGAGTCGGTGATCCCAAGGAACCCCCGCAACTGTTTTAATGTCTTAGGGCGAGGACAAGCCAGTATAGGCTGTATTCGTTCTCTGCTGAGGGCCCTGGTTCCTCTGGCTAAGATTAGGCCTAGATATTTGACTTGTTGTAGGCAGAGCGGGGCCTTCGATTTAGATGCTTTGTACCCTTGATTAGCTAGAAGGTTCAGGAAATCTAGAGTGGCCTACTGGCATGAGGCTTCCAAACTGGTAGCCAAAAGTAAATCATCCACATACTGAAGGACCAGAGTGCCTGGACTTGAGAAGTGGCCTAGATCTTGGGCCAATATCTGACCAAACAGATGAGGGCTATCCCTAAACCCTTGAGGCAAAACCGTCCATGTAAGTTGGGACGTGGTCTGTGGGATTCTCAAAGGCAAAGAGAAACTGGGAGACAGAGTGCAGGGGAATGCAGAAGAAGGCATCCTTGAGGTCCAAAACAGTGAACCATTCTGCTTCCTCTGGTATTTGAGAGAGCAGGGTGTAGGAGTTGGGTACAACTCGATATAGAGGAATTACTGCCTCATTGATGAATCTAAGATCTTTCACTAGTCTCCACTGACCATTTGGTTTTTCTACTCCTAGAATTCTGGTGTTGCAGGGACTGCTGCATTTTCTTACTAACCCTTGAACTTTTAAATATCTGACAATATCCTGTAATCCTTTATGAGCTTCAGGCCTTAAGGGATATTGCCTTTGATAAGGAAAAGTGTTGGGGTCTTTTAGCCTGATTTGGACTGGGCAGGCATTTTTTGCCCTTCTGAATTGTCCTTCCAATGCCCTGATTTCAGGGTTGATTCCCTCCTCAAGTAGGGGGTAACAAATGGGCAACTTGTTCCCCATATTCATATAGATAATAGCTCCAGCTTTGGCTAATATGTCCCTCTCTAATAAGGGTGTGGGACTTTCAGGCATAATAAGAAAGGCATGTGAAAAGAGCAAAGTCTCCCAATTACAACTGAGGAGGTAGGAGAAATACCTGGTTACAAGGCTGTCCCAGGATTCCTCAGATGGTAATGGACCTTGGGGACAGCCATCCAGGGCAGGAGATTAACACTGAGAAAGCCGTGCCAGTGTCCAGGAGGCAGTCAATTTCCTGGCCCCCAATGGTGAAACTTACCTGGGCTCAATGAGTGTGATGACATGAGCTAGTGCTTTCCCCAGTCACGCTCAGTCCTGTTGATGGATTATCTGGTTGGGGGCTTCGGGCCCAGAGAACCTTTGTCCTCTGGGGCAGTGTGCCTTCCAGTGATTGCATCAGCATAGTGGACATGGGCAAGGGGGCGACTTGTTTCTCATTGGACAATCTTTTTTAAACTGTCCTTGCAAACCACACTGATAACAAGCCCTACGGGGTGATTGGCCTGCTTCATTTTCTGTGCTCTCTGAACCACCAAGGCTTGTTTATCTGAGGGCCATGACTAAGGCTGTGGCCTTTCTCTTATTTTGCTTTTCCTTTTTGGCCTGTTCCTCTTGGTCCCTATTATAGAACACCAAGGTTGCCAGGTTTAATAATGCCTCCAAATTTTGCTCAGGGCCCAGGGCTAGCTTTTGGGAGCTTTCTCCTGATCTCTGTGGCTGACTGGGTAATAAACTTATCTTTTAGGATCAATTGATCCTTGAGGGGGTCGGGTGACAGGAATATATTTTCTTAAGTCCTCCTGTAGCCACTCAAGGAAGGTGGTAGGATTTTCTTCCTTTCCCTGAGTTATGGTGGACATCATTGAATAATTCATGGGCTTTTCCTAATTCTCCTTAGTCCTTCTAGAACACAGGTCAACAGATGTTTGCGACTCCAGTCCCCATGATCTGAGTCTAGGTCCCAGTGGGGATCCATACTGGGGACGACTTGCTGACTGGTAGGGAAATTGTACCTTTTTTCGGCTAATTCTGTCATTTACTTGACTAGGTTACCAGGTATCTCCAAACTCTCAGGCTGCAGCTAAAGCTGCATTATTTTCATTAAAGGCCAAGGTTTGATCTAACAGTAGCATGACATCTCCCTAAGTGAGGTTGAAGATTTGCCCTAGACCCTGTAGGACATCTATATACCTATCAGGATCATCTGAAAACTTCCCCAGGTCTACCCTAATCTGCTTTAAATCAGAGAGAGAAAAGGGGACATGTACTCGGGTTGGGCCAAATTCCCCTCCCCCTGCAGTTTGAAGGGGACATAACCGATAGCCTGGGGGGGTTTTGTGGTCCCTTGGAGATTTCTTTGCTTGTTTCTTTCTGGGTGGGGGTGATTAGAGGAGGCTCATCATTAATAGGAAGCGGAGCTGTAGGGAGGCTAGGTTATGGAGGTAAGCTGAGAAGTCCTCCTGTGGAATGTAAATTGCAAGCTTTGCATAGTTGTGGATTATACTTCAATGAAAAGAAAGCTTGGACATAAGGTATTTCACTCCGTTTGCCTTCCCTCTTACAGAAAAGGGCAAGCTGCAGGATAGTATTGTAATTTATACTTCCCTCAGGTGGCCATTTTTCCCCATCAGGGAGAGAATATTGGGCCCAGGCCATAGGGCAGAAAAAAATAAGCTGCTCCTTTTTCAGGGTTTGTGGGTCAAATTGGTCCCAGTGGCTTAGGATGCATTTCAAGGGTGAGCTTGTTGATACCTGAGTGTTTCCCATCTGAAAGGAAAAACCATCAGTGGTTTTGGTCTGTTTTTTTCCCCATCCAAGAACCCACAACGGTCCCTGGACCCTGCTGTTCGGAATAGTTGCGCTCACTGAAGCAGCAGCGTAAACACTTGTTTTCCTCTTAGACTACAAAGAGGACCGAGGAAGGTCAGATTTAGTGGCTCTTACTGACACATTCTTGAAAACCTGCACCCTTGCCTTTCTTCTTAGACCACAAAGAGGACCAAGAAAGGTTGGATTAGTGGCCCTTACCGATGCATTCTCAAAAACCTGTTAGTTAGAGTCCCAAGTATTTTCTCCTGTTGGTGCGGGGACCTTACCCTTGTCCTATGAAGATGATATGCCTCAAAATGGAGTGGAGGGCCATACACTGAGGGAGGGAAGGGATTTCCAGCATTGGAAGAATGACGCCTTTTGTCCTCACTTCTCATCAAATGAATAGGAAGGATATCCTATTCAACTTTGGAGTCTATAATTTCTGAGGCTCCCCATATCCTAGCTTTGGGAATGGCCTTTGTTAGGCCTGCTAGTCTGAGGAGGCATCCTAAAATTCCAGATAGTACCCCCTATGACGGGGCTTTGGGCAAAAATTATGTCTTTCTGATTGGTGATCCTGGGTGCCTAAAGAAGGGAACAGAGTCCTGAAATTTATCTTAGAATTATCATTATAGGAGAAACTAGAAGAGCATCAGGGACAGGGAGTGGTGTTTAGAAGCAGGACTAGCCTTGGAGAAGAGAGGTGGGAGGAACTTTGTCTGACAGGTGTTAGGACCCAAGAGGCAAGGGTCAGTATAGATAGGATAGATGGGCGAGTCTCGCTTGGGTGATGTAACCTTGAGAATTCTGTTCATGGCTGCAGGGTCAACCAACTTTTTGCTGGGACCCCGGAGCTGAATGGCTTTCCTCTCTATCGACCCTCGGCTCAGCCCAGAAGTGCAGGAAAAGCAGAAGCTGGTTCCAGGCAAAGCAATGCTCCCGACTCCGAAGAATCAAGGGTTGTTAGAGAGCCCTTTCCCAGAAAGCCTGACAACCGTGTCTTTAGTCCAGTGGCCACACTTTTAACTGGCCAACAGGTGCCCAGTGTTTAGCCCCTGAATTCTAAGGAAAAATAGGACAGAATAGCAAGCAAAAGGGATCTGATGGTACTCACCGCATAGCGATATCCTGGACGAGTCCCCAAGATGTGTCCAGAGTTGGTTCCTGTTGGTAGGTTCCTGGTCTCGCTGACTTGAAGAATGAAGCTGCGGACCTTTGCGATGAGTGTTACAGCTCTTAAAGATGGCACAGACCCGAAGAATGAGCGGTAGCAAGGTTTATTGTGAAGAGTGAAAGGACAAAAGCTTCCACAGTGTGGAAGGGGACCTGAGTGGGTTGCCGCTGCTGGCTGAGGTGGCCAGCTTTTATTCCCTTATTGTCCCCTCCCATGTTTCGTTTCTGTCCTATCAGAGTGCACTTTTTTTCAATCCTTCCCGCGATTGGCTACTTTTAGAATCCTGCTGATTCATGCATTTTACAGAGCGCTGATTGGTGCAGTTTACAATCCTCTTGTAAGACAGGAAAGCTCCCCAAGTCCCCATCCGACCCAGGAAGTCCAGCTGGCCTCACCTTTCACTCCCACCTCAACTTTCTGGGTAGCTGGGACTATTAGACATGTGCCTGGCTTGCTAGTACATTAAAAAAAAAGTGTTTAGTAGGTTATATATCTCTGAATTTTATTTCAGAATAGTAGGGCATTGTAATAAAATATTTGTTATAAAAAGTAGGCATTGGGTCTGATAGTATTGATGGCCATTATGTAAGTAAAAGTCCAAGCATGGCACAACTGGCTTCTCTGCTCAGGGTCTTACTATGCTGAAATCAAAGTGTCAGCAGGGCTATAATCTCATCTGAAGCTCAGGGTCCTCTATTAAGCTCAGTGGTTGGTAGCAGAATTTGGTTCTTGTGATTATACCACTGAGATCCTCCTTTTCTTGCTGGCTGTTAGCTGGAGGTTGCTTTCAGCTCCTAGAGGCCACCCTCAAGTCCTAGCCAATGGGCCTCTCACAACATGGCAGCTTGCTTCTTCAAGGCTAGTTGGAGAATCTCCCTCCAGTCAGCTACAAGACTATTATATAAAGTTACTGGAGTAACTATCACATCATATTTCCAGGTCCTGCCCACACTCAAGGGGAGGGGATTATATGGGTGTGTGTACCAGGGAGCAGGGATCTTGGGAGCCATCTTACTTTTCTGCCTACCACAGCCAACATTATCCCATCCTCATGTGTGTAACTCTTCACTGTCAGTGAAGTGCAGTTATTTGAAAAAGGACCACAATAATTACTTTAAGCATTCACACAGGTATTGAGTATGTCTATGCCCGGTACTTTTCTAGGCACTGAGGTGAATAGGGCAGAACTCATGCTCTCATGGAGGTTATCTTCCAGAGCTAAGAGCAGTGAAGAAAATCAAATGGAGTAGAAGGTCAGAAATGGTATGGGAGTGAAGGGGGTAGTAGGGTATGTAGGGTGGTTAGGGAGCCAAGACCTGAATGGTGAGTGGCCAGTAGTGTGAAGCTTTGGGAACAAGACATTCTGGTAGAGGGAAGGTAATGATAAGGATCCTAAGTCAGTAATAAGCTTTGACTGTGTTTAAGGAACAGTAAGGCCAGTGTGGCTGGAGCAGAATGTGCCAGGAGAGGAGTTGGAGATGAGTTCGGGGAGGTGGTTGGATTGCAGAGCTGTAGATCTTGGTGGAGTATGATTTTTATTCAGCATGAGATAGGAAGGCACTGAAGTGTTTTAAGCAATGGAGTGACTGATCTGATTTATATTTTCAAAAGATTTATGTGGAGAAATGGCATGTAAGGGTGGAAATGTATAAATACAAAGAGATACAATTTGTGAAGGAAAAGAAAAGCCTTCTAAGTGCAGATGACAAGAGCGCTGGCTAGACACCCGGGTCAAGGAAGGCTGCATGAGGAAATGGCACCCGAGTTGGACTTGGATGATGGAAGGTGAAAAGAAGAAGCGTGGTCCCAACAAGGGATCAACTTATGCCAAAGCCCTGTGGCATAAGGGAGCATGTCAGTGCTAGGGAATGTCAGGGGGAATGATTAGAGTTAGGCAGGGCCCAGATTCCACAGGCCTTGAAGGCCCAGTTAAATGTTTTTTTCTGTGCTTCTTTTACGATAAGAGCTGTGGAATACCACTGAAGGGTTTTAAATAGGGACAGGAGTACTGGAGGGAGAGGATGAAGGAAATGGTTTATACTCAAGTTTTATAATTTGAGAAATTCTTTCTGGCTCCTGCATGGAGGACAGTTTGGAGGAAGGTCTGAGTGGAAAGCGGGAGATCACTTAGGAGCTATGTGAGGGTCCGAGTGAGAGATGAAGGTGGAGTGAACTAGAATGGTAGCATGGAAGTTGCAAAGAAGTAAATTGACTTGAAAGCTATCTTAGGAGGTAAAAACAAAAGACTTGCTGATGAATTAGGCTGAGGTTGAAGGCGGTGTCTTTCTGGCTTCTACAGCTGGATTCACTGAGCTAGGGAACATTGCATAAGGACAGGCTTTTATAGGGAGGGGCATAGAGAGTGTGAATTGAGTTTTGAGGTACCTTTGAGAAAAGTAAGTGCAAATGTAAAGTAGACAGTGGTAATATAAGGGTCTGGAATTTGGAAAAGAGGTCTGTTAATATCTGTATGGCCTCTTTTGTTAATTTTGGGGTCTTAAATATGCCAGTCACTGTAAGGTGCTGGGGATGTAAAGATGAGTAAGATGTTATTCAGCATGTGTTGAGTGCCTGTAGTCTCTGTGTTCTGGTTATTGTCCTCTGAGAGCTTACTAACCAACAAGACAGGTCCGTAACAAAATCATAGCAAGGTATGATGGGGGCGGTGAACAGAATCTGACTGAAGAGGTGACCTAGATTGGCAGTGTCAGTGAAGGGTTCTGCCGAAGGGCTTGAAGCTTGTTCTGAGCCTTGAAAGAGGCAGAATTAGCCAGACAAGGAGAATACAAGAAGTTCCAATAGTAAAAGGCCTGGAGGTATGAGAGGAGAGACTTGACAACTCAGAAGAGCCAGCAGCTCCATATCCCTGGCTCTCACTAACTGGTGAACAAGGTGAATAAGCAGGAGGGCTCCTCACCAGCAAAGTCTGCTTAAGTTGGATGTTTTTATGGTGGTAAGGATTCTGGTGAGACTTGACATAGCTGTTTGGAAGGAGAGTAAGAGAATACTCATAGCTGGAAGGGACTTCAGAGAACTATTAGCCCTGTCTTCTCATTTACAAATGAGATTAACAAAAGCCAAAGAGGACAGCTGATGTGCTGATAGGAAAGTCAGGGCCCACATCTCCCAGAGTCCAGATTGAGGTTCCTTACATTGCTACAGGAATGTCAGTACCCCTTAACCATTTATTCCCAGGCTCCCTCTAACATTTTTATATTGAAACAAAATGTGCAGGAAATACACAAAATGCTGTCATTGAGTAATACATATGTCCATATGGGCTGTATTTTTTTTTTTTTTTTTAAAGATAAAGTCTCACTCTGTCTTTTAAGGAGACTCAACCTGTCGCCCAGGTTGGAGTGTGGCATGAACTTGGCTCACTGCGGCCTCCACCTCCTGCAGTTGTCATGCCTCAGCCTCCCGAGTAGCTAGGATTACAGGGGCCCGCCACCATGCCCAGCTAATTTTTGTATTTTTAGTAGAGACGGGGTTTCACCATGTTGGCCAAGCTGGTCTCAAATTCCTGACCTCAGGTGATCCACCTGCCTTGGCCTCCCAAATTTCTGGGATTACAAGCGTGAGTCACCGCGCCCGGCCTGAGATTTTAATTCTGGCAGTATGACTTTGGATACCCTTTATTGCCTTTCCTAAGACAATCTCTAAAGCAGCGCTGTCAAACAGCACTATAATGTGAGATACAAACGCAAGCCTTATATGTAATTTTAAAATTTCTAATAGCTACTCTGATGAAAATGTAGAAAGGACCAGTTGAAATTCATTTTAATATATTTTATGAAGACTAATATATCTAAAATATTACCATTTTGACAACTACTCAGTAAAAACATTTTTTTTTTTTAGTAAGTCTTTGAAATACAATTTATATTTTACACTTACAGCTCGTCTCAATTTGGACCTGCTGTATTTCAAGTGCTCAGTGGCCACATGTGGCAAGTGACCATCATTGTGGCCATTGCAGCTCCAAAGGGACAGGAGAGTTGATGGAAATTAGACACTGCATTCTACAGCCTCATAAGCCCAAGAGAGCAAACCTTGCTGAAAATCAGCAGATAAGGCATTTGAAAGGGAAGAAGGTAAGAGTAGTAATTCTTGGGTCTGATAACAGAGAGTGCCCCTGGCCCCTTCGTCTCAGACTTGAAGGAGATTTGGGGGTGGGGAGAGTGTGGAGAATGGAAGAGAGTTTGTCCTTTTATTGCCAGGAAGCTAGTAAGGTATTTTTTTTCTTTCTAAATTGAGACTCTGCATTTCCCCACATTGTTACTCATCATGGTTAATTTCCATAGTACTCCATTCCTTAAGTCATCTTGGGAATAAATAGGCATTTGTGGGCTGGCCACCAGATATTGCAACATTGTTTCTAATGAAAAGACTTACGAATTCAAAGGCTTATATATAATTTGTTTTTGGAATGTCATCTTTTGTTGATTGCGAAGGGAGTGTTTGGAGAAAGAATTGCAGTTATCTTTTGCCTATGATCTCTAAGTTACAGCACAAGAGAAGGATAATAAACTTTGTTAGTTGGTATCTGGGTATTAACTGCTCTTTATTCCACTGTGGCTAGGCTGGGCTTGGCTCAGAATAGGCCTTTACCAATTGTTGGCTTGAATATTAGTTGAAGAGCAGACATTCTTGAAACTCAGCTATGTGAATCATTTATTTCATGAACTTCCATTCTTAAACACTTGCTTTTCATGGGTCCTACCCATTATAACTAAACTAACAAACTAAATAACATAGAAGTGTAGAAAGAACAGAGTCATACCCTTCCTGTGTTCTGAAAATGCACACCTATGCACTATCGAGAAACACCCGACCATGAGTTTTATATTTTTGTGAATGGAAAAATTGAATAGTGATATGTAGAGATTTTAAGGTGTTGATTCTCAGGATAATACCATTGTTAAGGTTTGTTTACATTCCCCTCAAAGTATTTATAGACTTGACAGTTGAAAAAAAAACCTAAATCGCTAGAGACTTTGAGAGCAAACACCAAGAAAGATGCAGTATGATAATTAAGTGGTTTTGTAAGTTTAAATATATTTGGAAAAAAATGAGAAACATACAAAGTGTGATAAGGGAGTATAACCTTGATTAGTAAAGTAGAAATGAGGAAACCAAATACCCACTGAATACAAGGGGAATGGAGAACTTCCTAATGAAAATGTTTGATGATAAATAGTTGAGAGGATATTTTTAAGATGGGTATGTATATTTTATAATCAATTCCTGAGACTCACATGGAGTCTCACATTTGTGTTTAGCGTCATACTTGTTTATTGCATCCTTATGGGACACCAGGAAGAAAGACCTAGTCACTGCCCTCCAGGATTTGCATTTGGACACATATTTAGCTAATTCTAAAAAGTCTCTTGTTAACTAAAATTCTGTCTGCATCAGTGTTTGCTCATGTCTCATTGCACTGTTTCTTGGTACAAGTAGGAGGTCATCTATATTTTTAAGAAAATGCATTTTTAAAAATGCATCCTTTCGATAAATATTTCTTTAGTAATTTCCACTGTTTAAATTTTTCAAAATGTCATTTATGTAAAAGAGAAATCCATCCTTGTTCTCAAAGAAGGAAACACTTGAGAAATACATTAAGTTTAATCATAAAACTTCCCAATCATTCCCTATCTTCCTACATTCCCGCTTCCCTCTCTGGAGGTTACTGCTGTAAACAGTATGATGTATGTGCTTGGAGTTCTTTTTTCTATGTCTATGTTTACTTAATAAATATTTAGGTACCTTCTAGATACCACGCATGTACATATACATATATGTATTTAAACACACATATATCCTCACATGTATTCCGTATATTTAAATAAATGGATTCTATTGTATGAGGTGTGCTTGCTCATGTCACTGACCATGCTTTGGTGCTCAAGTCAGAACATATAGATCTATTCCATTCTTATTGATGGCTATATTGTATAGATGCACTGTAATATATTTTCCATTCACTGTATTGATGGACGTTTTGTACCCCCCTCCCGTTTTTTGCAGTTACAAGCAGTGCTGTAATTAATAACCTTATATATTTCTAGAAACAAAATTGCTCGGCCGTAGGAAATGTATATTTAAAATTTTGATAGACTGCCAAACCGACCTCCAAAAAGTTGAACCAGTTTATACTTAACAACAGTATACGAGAACATTGTTTCCTACATACATGATTTTGTTACAGTTTTAGAGCTTGAAGGACTACAGAATGCGGCCTAACCTCCCTTTCCCTTTTTCAAGGGACTTAAAATGATCTGCCCAGATCTTAACCCCCACAGAACTATGAGCACTTCTCCATTTCTGATCTTTGTTCCTATGAAGACATTGTAGTTTAGGCACATTTTATATTGTAAGATTCTGTCTACCACAGTGTTTGTTTCTGTCTCTTCTCTGTTGCTACTCAGAACAAACTTCCTTTTCACTCTCACGTTTTCCATTAGTGCCACTGAGTGTCTCCTCCCCTTGCTGTGTTGTCTGCATGGAACATCTTTCATTTAACATCCTTAAAAAGCTACCTTCTTTAATTACTTAAATCTCACTTTATCCACGGGGCGTATGGGTTGCTTTAGATTTACCATGGCTACAGCAAAGAGAGTATTTTATGAATCTTGTTTCGTTATCAGCGGCTGATTCCTGTTTGCCAAGTAAAACATAAGCTTCTTGGTTTATATACACTTCGAGAAGCTGGCATTTGTCTGTTACAACATTTCTGCTGGCATTTGTCTTTTACAACATTTCTGCTACACTTGATGGCTTTATATTTGTCAAATAATGTGATGCCATTTCAACTAATGGAATCTAACAACATTTAAAAAATTTATTAACCACAATTTATTTTTTCTTTTAGAAATGACCTTCAGAAAGTATTCTGCTTATAAAGTGTAAACAGGTTCTCTTCTTCTTGTGTTAGTATATTTATTTCTAAGGTACCTGCATTGTAAGCTTCTGTTACAAAGGCATAGTTGCAGTATCTTCTTTTGATGGGCTATGAGAATTTGTGTCAGTGACATCCCAAGTTGGTGCTTTAGCTGAGTTGGTCAGGTACCAATATTATGACTTTAGGTAAAGAACCAACTGATGAAATTCTAAGGAACAGAGATCAACCTTGATGCATATTTCAATCATGATAAAAGAAAGAGAATTCAATATTAGATGTGAATTAAATTTGTTCCATGAATGTTGTTCAAAACTGAGGATAGCAGTCTAATCATAAGCTCATCAATTATTCATTAGTGTCTTCAGGGTATTTAGTGCACAGAATACAGAAGAACCATCTACTACCCTTTAGAGTTTTTGTTCTAAAACAGAAGGAAAAAATATATTCTCTGTCTTTTTTTAATTGGATTTTATTCTCCCACACTGTAGGTGAAGTGTGTGTACACATAGAAGAAGGTGAAAGGCAGGCCACATATTTGCTTATTCTTGGGGGTTTGTGGAAGTCTGGTGGTAAAATTAAATTTGAAACATTAAAGGCTGATAGTTTTATAGGAAAAATCTAGATACATGGACTTCTTGGACTTAAACTTTTTTTTTTGAGACAAGGTCTTGCCCTGTCATCCAGGCTGGAGTGCAGTGGCGTGATTATGGCTCACTGCAGCCTTGACTTGCAAGGCTCATGTGAACCTCCTGCCTCAGCCTCCAGTGTAGCTGGGACCACAGGTGTGCGCTACCATGCCTGGCTAGTTTTTTGTTTGTTTGTTTTGAAGAGACGAGGTTTCACTTTGTTGCCCAGGCTGTAAACTCTTTTTGCCTAAGCTTTTTCTGTTCCTAAAATGAAGTTGTTGGCTTGAGTTGTGCCTGTTCATTCCTTTATTCTTACATACACACTGTAGATTTGGATTTGGAAGAATTCTTGGTCAATTCAGTGGCCCCTTAGCTCAGCCAGTCAGTGGCTGTAGTTTTTGGACAGTAACTCCTAGACTGCATGGGGATACTTGTTTCTGAGTTCCTTTTTCTTCTGCTGCTTCTTTTTTTAAAATCAAGTACAGAATGTTATGTTGGCGTTAGAATAAAATCAATGTTCATAAAACAAATGAGGAAGAGGTTATATGGGGGAAAAAGAGCAAAATACTAGTATAATTTGTGGAACATTTCCTTTAGATTATGTTCTAGAATGGCACAAATAAACTTATAAATCAAGATTTTATGTTGTACAAATTTCTCAGAGTTGATCTTTTTTTATTTTACAATTTCACAGAAAATAGCCAAGATACTAGGTTTAACAAACAGTAGTCAAAGCATGCATAGTAGAACATTTTTATAACATTCTACAAATGAAAAGCCAATTTCCTTTACACAGACAGTAATGCAAATGTTCACAGTAGCTTTGCTACAAAGAAATTAAATTGCTGCAATTGATGATTCCACTGCTTTAATGGGAGTTCATGCTATAATAACCTTTATTAATTAGGAAAATATCATATAATTTAAATCTGAGCAAGAATATTACAGACCCATAAGTTGCCGCTGAAGAAATTAAACAGAAATGGCTTGTCTTGTATTTTCAAATATTATTACAACTAATAACCTCTGCACTCATCATGACTTTTTCATTGCTTTTTGGCTCTAGGTGCATATATTTTTCTGCTCCCAGAATACAGATCATGCAGTTTTCAATGGCTTGGGACCAATAAGGCTGAGAGTATGCAAAAGGATAGTTATATAATCTCTGAGATCCATAAGTGATAGCAACTTCTTAGAGTTGCAGTCTATGACTTGTCATTCCTAAAAGTCATCTTATCTTATTTTATGGGAGATTGCCTTATAGGGAGTCACATACTAGAGCAAATGAGAAGTAAGAGACTGAGGGGAATGTTTGGTGGCTGAATAAGGTAGGTTATAGGTAAACATTTAGAACTTAGATTATGAAAATCTGGTAAGTTTTTGTACCTGATCCTTTCTGAAGGGAAGGAAGAAGAAGAAGAAGAAGAAGATAGTTTCAGGATTTGGGGGAATTTAAAATCAGAATGAAGCTCAGTTGGGTCATTTGATATTTATTTTATTGGAAGATACCTGATTTGAATGATTTTGTTTGTTTTTTCATAGTTACTTGGGAAAGGTTGTTTTAATAAGAGATTGAATCCCGAGAGACTGAAGAGGGCTTGAACTGAAATAAAAATAATTTGACAAATTATAAATTGGGGCTTTTTTTTTTGCCTTGGGAGTCTCGCTATTTTGTGATTAAATAATAAATAATAAAGGAGTAGCTTCTCCCAGCCACCACAGAGTTAGTTATTATACAAAGTGAGCCTGGAGCATTTCATAGTGTAGAAGAACACTTCTCAAAAGATGGCCCAAGGCCACTGGTCCAAAACATATTGGCAAATAGCAGGAAATCTCATAGTGTTTCATTTATGTATATCCTTTGGCAGATAACCAATCAAGTGAAGCATTAAGAGTATGCAAAATGTGGCATACATAAACCCACATTAGCATAATACTACAGTTTATAAAGGCTTCTAATTTAAGTTTTCTACTAAGAAGTTTGGATACTATGCAATGTGTAGCAACGTTGCAAAGCTCCACATATGAACATAGGAACATGCATAAGGTGGAATTACTTTACATTTTAGAAAGACGTATATCATCAGTATATGTTGAGTTGAGCTTTTCATTGGTTTCTATTCTTAATTTTTCATTATAAATTACTGTTTAGTCTTTATTTTTCTTATAGGTTGTTCACTTAACCCTGTAGTATATATTGATGCATATTTGTATCAACAGTATTCTTGTTTTGTAACTTTTAAGTAACTAGATTGTACATTGCAGTTCCGATATGAATTATTCTCTTTGTATTAGCAAAGCACATGTATGTATAATCTTCCCAAAGAGAATTGAAAAATAGCATTTCATTCTTATCACCCTTGCATATTTTACCTAGTCTGAAGATGGTATGTTAAAGTTTGAGAACTGCTGATCTGAGGAGTTAGCTGACAGGTCTAGAAGTCAGAGTCAGAATCATTTATGATATCTTACATTTACTTAGCAAGGTCTTATAAGTTCAGGACCTTGACAAACCCTTTCTGAACCTGCTACTTATTGGGTATGTGCTTGGACAAGTTACCGAATCTTGTCTGTGTCTCAATTTCCTGTCTGTAAAATGGATATTTTAAAAGTACCTACCTAATTCAATTCTTTGAATATTAAATAAGATGATGCATATAAAAATGCTAAGACTGTGTCTGGCTTATAAGTAAGTCTTCAATAAATAGTAGCCATTATCGTTAGATGAAAAGTACTTTCAGTGTCCCTGCTATAAAATGGTTAATTTGTTACCAGATTCTAATTTGGTTTTAAGCTTGTTTTCAGATTAATACATCCAACGAATATATATTTAGTCAACAAATATTTTAATGCTTTTTGTGTGTTGGTTCATTGTTAATTATAGTATGTTTCAAATGATTTATTTAATCATTTAAAATAATCAAAGGTCACTTTCTTATAAAATCTTTACTACTAGTAAGTAGTAAAGTTGTCATATTGGCCATTTTCTTATTATTTGCTTGTGTTGACAATGTTATATTATCTTCAATCAGTGGTTTCATTGTGGGAACATTTTTATTTTTTAAGACAGGGTGTATTGGGGTTCTCTAGAGGGACAGGATTGATAGGACAGATGTATATATGAAGGGGAGTTTATTAAGGAGTATTGACTCGCACGATCACAAGGTAAAGTCCCACAATAGGCCCTCTGCAAGCTGAGGAGCAAGGAAGCCAGTCCGAGTCTCAAAACTTCAAAAGTAGGGAAGCCGACAGCGCAGCCTTCAGTCTGTGGCCAAAGGCTCGAGAGCCCCTGACAAACCGCTGGTGTTGGTTCAAGAGTCCAAAAGCTGAAGAACTTGGGGTCTGATGTTCGAAGGCAGGCAGCATCCAGCATCGGAGAAAGTTGGAGGCCAGAAGACTCAGCAAGTCATCTGTTTCCCTTCCTGCTTTTGTGCTGGCAGCTGATTAGATGGTGCCTACCCAGATTGAGGGTAGGTCTGCCTCTCTTAGTCCACTGACTCAAATGTTAATCTTCTTTGGCAACACCCTCACAGACATACCCAGGAACAATACTTTGCATCTTTCAATCCAATCAAGTTGACACTCAATATTAACCATCACACAGGGTCTTCCTCTGTCACCCAGGCTGGAGTGCAGTGGCATGAGCATAGCTCACTGCCGCCTCAACCTCTTGGGCTCAAGCAATCCTCCTGCTTCAGCCTCCCTAGTAGCTGGGACTGCAGGTGCACACCACCATGCCAGACTAATTTAAAAACAAAAAGTTTTGTAGAGAAGGGGTCTCGCTATGTTGCCCAGACTATGGGAACCTTTTTATAATTCACTTGTCATTTTGTGAGAGAGAATTTAATTAAAACTGGATAACATTTGGAAAATTCACTTAAGCACATGTTAACTTAATACTTCCCATGCACAAGTAAGGACACTACCTTCAGCCCTGCATCTTTGTGGAATTCCCACTCTTCTGTCAAGTCACCTATTTATTTTATGACACAAATGACTGTTTTTGACATTTAGATCATGAGAAGGAGGCAGTGCCATCCACTTACTAAGAATTAGTAAAGCTGGCCGGGTATGGTGGTTCATGCCTGTAATCCCAAGCACTTTGGGAGGCTGAGGTAGGCAGATCACCTGAGGTCAGAAGTTTGAGACGAGCCTGGCCAACATGGTGAAACCCCGTCTCTACTAAAAATACAAAAATTAACCGGGCATAGTGGCGTGTGCCTGTAATCCCAGCTACTCGGGAGGCTGAGGCAGGAGAATCACTTGAACCCAGGAAGTGGAGGTTGCAGTGAGCCAAAATCGCACTACTGCACTCCAGTCTGAGTGACAGAGCAAGACTCCCTTTAAAAAAAAAAAAAATTAGCAAAGCTGATTTTTATTCTCATTTTGTAGGTTAAAAATTAGTATCAATCCAGGCATGGTTTTGTGCACCTGTAGTCCCAGCTACGTGAGAGGCTAAGGCGGGAAAAGCACTTGAGCCTAAGAGTCTAGCCTGGGCAACATAGCATGACCTCATGTCTAAAATACATAACATACAAACACATCAATATAAGTGTTAATGTTTTCTTTACAAATTCCTGTGGTTTGTATTGCAGTCTCCCTGGAATATGAGCAGCCCACTTTGGAGAGCACATAGCCAATTATTTGAATATTAACCCTTACTCTCATATAAGAATATAACCGATAATTTTCTGAGTTCTGTTCATTTAGTATTCTATTTATCATCTTTGTGGTTGTTTTGGTATGGTACTGATGGAAGTATTTGACTTTCTAAATTTCATAAAATCATGGCCCGGCCCACGAGTTTTAGAATTTACATTTCTTGTTATCTAGTCCTGCTTTCCTTAGTAGACAATGAGTTCTTCAAAAGTAGAGACTTTTATTAATCTTTGTGTTTCTGTCGCCTAGCACTGAGCCTGTATTGTAGAGAGAGCTCAATAAATCTTTAATTGAATGAATCATATACATATTCAGAAACTAGTTTGTCCATTGGCAAAGAAGTGGAGAATCAATGTGTTAACTGGTAATTGGAATTACATGCATGCTCAATAAAATAATCTTGTCAAAATATTTTTTACAATACCATTCTTCAGTGGTCAAACCTGAGCATATTTATAAACATTTATTTACAAACATAAAATTACAGAATGACAAGACGTTGGAGCTTAATTGGACACTCAAAATCTTTCCCAGAGAAGAAGGTATGTCAGGAATCCTATCATGTGAACTCCAGTCATGTTCTTACGTAGCACTTTGCTGGCTGGAGGATAATTCTCTTCTGCAAGGTTTAGAATTGGGTTTGCAAAATATCAGAGTCAAAGTTGCATCTAGCAGCATGGTCAGTCTTCACCTGTTCCTTAGACTTTTGGATGACAAGGGTAGAGTATATGTCAAGAGAAGTGAAGTGTCCTCTCTGTGAGAAGTAGAATGTGATTTTTTTTGGAGAGTGTTTAAGATGCAGACAGGACATCATTTATCTCCCCAAGCGATATTAATTTAAAGTTTAAGGAATACTACTTCAAATTACACACCACATGGGTACCAAGACCAGAAAGAAATTGCTAAACCATATGCTTGTAAATGCCATCTCTTTCCTCAAGAGAAAGATCATTTATATTTTGCAATTAAAGAGCAGAAGGTCTTTCTTCCCATAAAGGCTTTTCAGTCAGGAAATACACCGGGCAGAGAGGGCTTCCCAGGGGAGATTTGTACAGTGTTCAAGGACTCTTTGGCGTCTCCACCTTGCGGAACTTTGCTTTTTGACTATTTCCTGATTAAACACTGGAGAATAAATTTAATTCTAAAAAATGTAGTTAGCCCTGGTTAAAGTTTGTAAACAGTTGTATAAGTGAGCTTTAAGTAACGAAATTGATGTTTGGGTCAACTTGATTTTTCCCCCCCTAAAGGGCAATTATAACGTTACAGCATTATGAACTACATATGGTACTCTCAGTTTATTTATGGACATTGTTTATTATTTTGGTTAGAACAAATGGGTGTTGGTTTCTTACTGAATAATAAGCAGGCAATAACCCTCAGGATTTTAGTACTGCTGCTTTAGTCACTTTTGATTTAACTAGCCAAGAAAAATAGTATAGTTTCTGTGCCACCATCCCTGGTAAGTAAATTCATGTGAGGTCCCAGAATCCAAAACTAGTAATTATGTATGGTACCATGAAAGGTACCATTTCCTGGTTGAGATATTCCTGTCCTCTCTCAGTGTAAGTCCTTCGTCCCCCTGCCTTCCTACTGTTCTTCCCCCCACCTTGAAGGAACAGTTTGAGTGAATATATTACCCTTGCCCTATGCTGTGAGGATCAGCAAGTTTAGACTCCAGGACAGTCAGTAGGGGCAAATTGAAGAACACTTTGCATCTGGGAAAATCTGCCTTAAGTCTAGAAAAAGTCAGACTGAAACTCTCTTAGGTGAAGATCTTTAGTTGGGATATATCAGATGGAGTGTCCTAGTTGGCCATGCTACCCAGGTATCTGATTTACCTGTCTTAGTGTAATGAACTTTTTTTTTCTCTTGCCAGTTTTAGTGTAATGAACTTTATGTCCTTGCCTTCAAGTTGTTAATTAATTTTTCTCTGTGGAGATAATACATAGCCCTTCTGCCTGCCATTTCTGTCTTAGTCACTAAATCAATTTCTATTGCTTATGGCAAATCCAAACACTTGTCTCACAAACAAAGCAATTTATTTTGTAATTTTGTGGACAAACTTACTGAAATATTTGTTTATAGTTTTACTACAAATAAACATTATAAAATTTGTAAACATTATGAAGTATGTAGCGCTCTATGTAAAATTTTGCAACAGCCCCAATCTAGTGACTTAACCCTTGGTTAACAATTTGACTTATATTCTTGCTTTTTCAGTATATTTTTTTAAACAAGATATTTCACTATACTGTTGTTTTGTAGATTGTCTTTTGCATGTAAATACACATATTTAAGATTTTTTTCAGTTCATTAGTATCTAACTTTATTCTTTTTAAATCATTTATAATATTTCATTGTATAGACGTACCATTATTTATTTAACCAATTCTCTTTAAACGGGCCTTCAGGGTTTTTTCCAGTTTTTTTGCTTTACAGAAAGTGCTGAAGCTGACATCCATCTATATTTCATTTTGTACTCTTATGTGACTATTCAGTTTACTTTTTTCGAAATGGCTAGCCAGTACCTTTTATTGAAAAAAATTCATATTTTCTCCCATTTAATTGAAATGCTACATTTATATAAATGATGCTCCTAGACTTACAATATGGTTACGTCCTGATAAACCCATGGTAAGTTGAAAATATGGATCTTTTTATAATACTGGATCATTCTATCCCCAAACAACTTACGTCTTTGTATTTTTCTTAAATCTTTCAGTGGAGTGTTATAATTTCCTTGCATGTCCTATGAGTTTATTACTACCTGTTACATGTGTTTTGCAATTATAAATTGCAGATCTTTTTACTAATATTTTCTAGCTAGTTGTTTTTGGCATGGAAGAATGCTAGATATTTTCATATAATTATTATTATTATTTTTTTTATTTTATTTTATTTTATTTTTTTGTAACTTTTTTTTTTCTTTTATTATTATTATTATTATTATCATTATTATACTTTAGGTTTTATGGTACATGTGCGCAATGTGCAGGTAAGTTACATATGTATACATGTGCCATGCTGGTGCGCTGCACCCACCAACTTGTCATCTAGCATTAGGTATATCTCCCAATGCTATCCCTTCCCCCTCCCCCCACCCCACAACAGTCCCCAAAGTGTGATGTTCCCCTTCCTGTGTCCATGTGTTCTCATTGTTCAATTCCCACCTATGAGTGAGAATATGCGGTGTTTGGTTTTTTGTTCTTGCGATAGTTTACTGAGAATGATGATTTCCAGTTTCATCCATGTCCCTACAAAGGACGTGAACTCATCATTTTTTATGGCTGCATAGTATTCCATGGTGTATATGTGCCACATTTTCTTAATCCAGTCTATCATTGTTGGACATTTGGGTTGGTTCCAAGTCTTTGCTATTGTGAATAATGCGGCAATAAACATACGTGTGCATGTGTCTTTATAGCAGCATGATTTATAGTCCTTTGGGTATATACCCAGTAATGGGATGGCTGGGTCGAATGGAATTTCTAGTTCTAGATCCCTGAGGAATCGCCACACTGACTTCCACAAGGGTTGAACTAGTTTACAGTCCCACCAACAGTGTAAAAGTGTTCCTATTTCTCCACATCCTCTCCAGCACCTGTTGTTTCCTGACTTTTTCATGATTGCCATTCTAACTGGTGTGAGATGGTATCTCATTGTGGTTTTGATTTGCATTTCTCTGATGGCCAGTGATGGTGAGCATTTTTTCATGTGTTTTTTGGCTGCATAAATGTCTTCTTTTGAGAAGTGTCTGTTCATGTCCTTCGCCCACTTGTTGATGGGGTTGTTTGTTTTTTTCTTGTAAATTTGTTGGAGTTCATTGTAGATTCTGGATGTTAGCCCTTTGTCAGATGAGTAGGTTGCGAAAATTTTCTCCCATTTTGTAGGTTGCCTGTTCACTCTGATGGTAGTTTCCTTTGCTGTGCAGAAGCTCTTTAGTTTAATTAGATCCCATTTGTCAATTTTGGCTTTTGTTGCCATTGCTTTTGGTGTTTTTGACATGAAGTCCTTGCCCATGCCTATGTCCTGAATGGTAATGCCTAGGTTTTCTTCTAGGGTTTTTATGGTTTTAGGTCTAACATTTAAGTCTTTAATCCATCTTGAATTGATTTTTGTATAAGGTGTAAGGAAGGGATCCAGTTTCAGCTTTCTACATATGGCTAGCCAGTTTTCCCAGCACCATTTATTAAATAGGGAATCCTTTCCCCATTTCTTGTTTTTGTCAGGTTTGTCAAAGATCAGATACTTGTAGATATGTGGCGTTATTTCTGACGGCTCTGTTCTGTTCCATTGATCTATATCTCTGTTTTGGTACCAGTACCATGCTGTTTTGGTTACTGTAGCCTTGTAGTATAGTTTGAAGTCAGGTAGTGTGATGCCTCCAGCTTTGTTCTTTTGGCTTATGTGGTCACTTTAGTGAACCCCTCTTATTTTCCCTAATTTTTTTTCAGTTGATTCTCATGGATTTTTCATGTGGGCAGTCATTATCTGCAAATACTGATTTTTTTGCCTCTTTGTTTCCTAATCCATTTAACTTTAATTTGGTTTTCTTTTCTTTTTTATATTTTTGAGACAGGGTCTTGCTCTGTTGCGCAGGATGGAGTGCAGTAGCACAGTCATAGCTTACTGCAGCCTTTAACTCCTGGGCTCAAGTGATCCTCCTGACTCAGCCTCCCAATTAGCTGGGATTACAGGCTCATGCCACCATGCCTGGCTAATTTTTAAAATTTTTTGTGGAGACAGGGTCCTGAACTCCTGATGTCAAAAGACCTTCATATCTTAGCCTCCCAAAGTGCTGGGATTACAGTCATGAGCTACTGTTCCTGGCCAGCATACTTTTTAAAATACACATAGGTAGACTGAAACTATCACTTTGTAGATAAACTATCCCATTGGTGAAACAATAGTCATTTTCTGTGTAAAGCTGTGCCATTGGTAACTTTGTTAGTATCTTTTGCATCTTTGCAATAAGTTTCAAATTAAATTATATCCTAAATAAATTTTTTTCTGTGAATTTTTTTTGTATACTTGTACACCTGAGCAAGGGATGGAAACCTACAACAATATAGAGTCTAAAACAGTGGCTGTTTTTCCAGGTTGCTTAATAGAATCACTTCAGAATGGTGATTCCAGTGCCTGGGCCCCATTCTAGACTAATTAAATAAGACTCTCTGATGAGTGGGACTCCAGCATCTTTTTTTTGTTTTTAAGCTCCCCATGTGATTCCAATGTTGGGCAGGCCCATTGAGAATCACTAGTCTAATTAAAATTGTTTCTATATGCCAATAAAATTGTGTTTATTTTATCCTAAGTGGCTATTTTCTGTACACAAAACAGTTTCATGTTTCCATTTGGAAAAACATAATTAAAATGCAAGTTTAGCAAAATGAAATTAGATGTATTGAGAAGTAGAGATCTGGAGAGCTTATTATGGTAGATACATACATATGTAATGTTAATGTTTATGATATATCAGTTTAAGAATTATAAATTTCCCTTCTGAGCTGGTTAACCAAAAATCAATCGTTGTTCATCAAGAGTCATTTAGTAAGTAATTTGAGTATTAGCCATGACCTGGATAAAATATTAAGAAAATATATCAGAAAATATATTAAATATATTTACTGGGTATATACATTGCATTTTTTTCAGCCAGGAAGAGTGTTTTGTTTAGAATCATGCACGATCATTGAAATATTGGAGAGTGATGTGAGAGTTTGTATTGAAGAGGTTTTGAAGTCAGGTACCAGTAGCTTTCTGAATTTCCTGGCCAACATAGGAAATGATCATAGGAACATCAATTGGGTAACCCAGCAAGAAACAAACAAACAAACTCCCAGTCTGATCCTTTGCCTAGAGTACGGTCAGTCCTTGACGTCAGTCCTTGATCACAGGGTAGGCCAGGGGCTAGCAATCTATGACCTGCGAGTCTAATCTAGGTCTTTTCTAGAAATAGTTTTACTGGAGATAGCCATGTTTATTTATTTTCTTATTGCCTATGGCTGCCTTTAGGCTCCTACCATATAGCTGAATCATTTGACATAGATTGTATAACCTGCAAAGCTTTAAACTATGTACTATCTGACCCTTTATAGAAAGTTTTCCAACTCCTGTATTACACTGTTGTTGTATATACACATTAAGACTATTGTATCACACATGACTTGCTCATACTCTCAAATAGATCCTCTTAAGCTGAATTTGGTCTTTCATACACAAGTGAATAGAGATTATTCTGTTTTTAGGGCTTTCAAATGGAGGCTGCAGTTGAGGGAAAGATATTTACCTTGGCAGTTAGGGGATTATCCTGCTAGTTCTCTGATGTTCCTACTGTAGACAACCAGGATTTTGCTCACTTACCTGGGGTAGGTGTTTTCTTGCCTAGCTCATTTTCCACTTTCTTCTGCATCACTGCTATTGCTCCCCCTTTTGAGGGTGGGCGTATGGTAGTAGGTTAACTAAAGCAGGCAGATTCTGAACCTGGTCCATGAAGATCTTCCATTGCAGTCACAGAAGAGAAAGACCATTTTTGACACACCTTGCTAATGATCTGGATGTGGGAGTTTAAAGATTAGGAGCTGTTCAACATTTAATTGTGGTTCAACTGGAGAGCTCAAAAAGGTGTGGAGGTCTAGCAGAGAAAACATATCTGGCTCAATTTCTCTAGTCTCTGATGCAGCAGAGGGGTAGCTGGCTACCTCTGAGCTATCAACTACCTCTTCATCGGGGGCATCTGAATGCTAGCCAAGGCTCTGACATACTTGCCATTTACTTACACTTATCAAAGCAGTACCTTCAATTAGCTGGCCATGATGGTGTACACCTGTAGTCCCAGCTACTTGGCAGGCTGAGGTGGGAGGATCACTTGAGCCCAGGAGTTCGAGGTTACAGTGAGTGGTGATTGCGTCACTGCACTACAGCCTGGGCGACAGAACAAGACCAACTTTTTTTTTTTTTCCTTTTAAGTACCTGCAAGTACATTCGGTATTAAAAAATACAAACATTTTTAGCTTTCGAAGATTATAACCCCCCACTTTCTTACATGTAAAGCTGTTAATGATGTTTTAGCCCTTTGATTTTCAGTTTATTTTGTAGAAAGGCATTGTATACAAAAGCAAGGAAGGTGCCTGGAAATGAGACAAAATGTAATCATGTTCTGGTAAACACTGGCAGCCTGATCATCAGAGCAACAAGTTTGGAATAGAAGCCACAGTCTTGAGAAAACTGTTGGAGTTACTCTTTTGTTGGATGTGGGGAGCTTAGGATGCTACTGCAAATGTTCACTAATAAATGTCAGGTTATTTCTGTGACTCCAGAAGATTATTATTATTATTATTATTTTTGAGACGAAGTTTTGCTCTTGTGGCCCAGGCTATAGTGCAATGGCGCCATCTCGGCTCACAGCAACCTCCGCCTCCTGGGTTCAAGCGATTCTCCTGCCTCACCCTTCCGAGTAGCTGGGATTACAGGCATGCGCCACCACGCCCGGCTAATTTTGTATTTTTAGTAGAGACGGGGTTTCTCCATGTTGGTCAGGCTGGTCTCAAACTCCCAACCTGAGGTGATCGACCCACCTCAGCCTCCCAAAGTGCTGAGATTACAGGCGTGAGCCACTGTGCCTGGCCCTAGATTTTTTTTTAAATAAAATATTTGAGATGGTTTCGTACCAAAACTTCTTATTTGAAATCTGATTATTTCATTTATTCTGTTTGTAATTTAGGCCTAGATCGGTGCCTGAATGACTTTTCTATTCGGTATAATTGTACCCAGCCTTGCTCAATATATCTATGTAAAAGAGAAGTTATTCTGATTGTTGATTTTTCTTTTCCTAAGGTACTGTAAGGAATATGAGACCTTGTGTTTGGGCTCAGTTTTCTAGACTGTGATGGCTCCAAGTGCTGTTAGTGTTTGGAGACTGGCATTTTTGCTTTCCTAGTGTGATGAAGGGAGTACAGTTAAGGGAAGCAAGCTGAATTCCTTCTCAAAATAAATGAGTTAATAAAGATACCATTGATTAACTCTCTCATAGGAATTTTTCTAAGCACTTTAAATTTTTACTTAGCTATGTTTATGGTAAGTGATTTTCTACGTGTACTCCCCTCCCCCCACTAACTCTCATTCCTTCTTTATATGATAGATCAACGACTATCGTCTATTCCACAAGATGAGTAACAGCCACCCTCTTCGCCCCTTTACTGCAGTGGGGGAAATTGATCATGTGCACATTTTGTCTGAACATATTGGTGCCTTGTTGATTGGGGAAGAATATGGCGACGTCACATTTGTTGTGGAAAAGAAACGCTTTTCTGCCCACAGGGTAATTTTAGCAGCCAGGTGCCAATATTTTCGGTAAGTGTGTAATACTTTTTTTGAAAATTCAGTTCACTTGTAGAAAACACTGGTATTTTCTGCTCTGTGAAAAATATGTAACCAAGTATAATGACAAAGTCTCGCAGTCCTTCAATTCAATATCTATAAAGATTTCATCCTTGTAGACTTTGTTATTTTTCGAGAATCACCTTTTCCTTCAGGAGCCATCTTAAAATTAAAGGGTTGGAAGGATTCCCAGACCAGAGTGCCCAATCAACCATTTCTCAAGGTCTCAAGAATGTTTCTCAGGCTGAGTCTTCGTTGCCCTCACCTTCTCCTCCCAGTAGATGGCTAATGGGACTAAAGCTTCTTTTTGTATAGGTAGACTGCCCTGTGGACCTGCTAATGGGCACCTGTACCCCTTGGTTTGAAGTCTAGGAGCTGTTAGTAACCCAGCAGATCTAAGACGTGCACTTGTATGCAGCTGTTGTTGGTTACTTGGGTCCTTAATTTCCAGGGTTATAAATCTTAAGCTGATCTTTAACTACTCTACATTTTACCTAATATTTGTCAAAAGGGAGTCATCACTGAATTACTGAGTGAGTTATAATTTATGTGTGATAATGGATCTTTTTCCATTTTTAAGGATAAAGATGGTTCACAGAGTTATAGATTTATCTGGGAAACTTGGTATCTAAAATGGAGATTCCATTGGCTTAGAGAAAATTTCAATTACCTTCTAGTGATAACTGCAGTCTGGCTTTTATAATCAGAATTAAGCAAGACAGCAACACCTAGAGTCAGACACGTTGTAGTAAAGTGTGTCTCCTGGAAATACTTACTCTGTAGCTAGAGCTCCTATGCTTTTCCATGAACTTCCAATCTTACACATGGAAAATGCCACTGTAGATGAAACCAGGAGCTTAGAAAAGTGAGGAGTCTGTTAAAAGTTCTAACACTCTCCTATTCTTCCTAGTGGTCAACTCTGCCAAGGCATCTGACCTTGGTCTAGCCATTATTTGTTATCGGCCTCTGTCCTCTGCACACTTTTCCTTTTATATTTCTTCTCCTTTTTAAAATTTTGGTCCAGTCATTACTATTAAAGTGTTTTATAAGAGCCCACTTTTTATTAAGTCAGAACTTCTCAGCCTGTGTTTATTATGTATTAATACAGTATACCTTGTCCTCTTTCAAAAATAATTTGAAACAACTCTATGAAGATATTTTTTAGGTGATTAGTGTATCCTTAAAAGAAACTCAAATACTTTGAGAAATTTGAAGACCATATTGAGTGAATGGAATATACTCCCCCCGCTTATTGACCTTGTTCTTGATGTCTTTGTAGATATTGAACCTTTGTAATATTTGCTGGCTCACTAAGCTAAGCTCAGAGTCTACCTTAGACTATCTTAGAGCTAAGCTCTACCTCTAAGTCTACCTTAGAGCTAAGCTCAATGCTACCTTAGACAGGTTCTCAATGCTGACAGTATTCATGTGCAAAGGAATGTTAACTGTCAGCTGTCAGAAGAGGCCTAAGTGCTGTCATAATAGCCTGTCAATTCCCAGATAAGGAACTGTATAGGAGGAAACTCTTCATAGTAAACATTGAACCTTTGTGCTTGTCTCCTTGTTGAAGTTGGGGGTTCATATTTATTGTTCCAAGGGAGCCTCATCAAAACCACTTTTAAAGCATTGAGAATCCAGATTAATACTCTGGATCATACAGGATTGGGGATAAGTCTTGAGGTCTCCCCGAGAAGGAGAAGTTCTTTAATTTGGTAATTTTAGGGTAATGGTTGGATGCTCTCTGGATTAATAGAAACCTTCAAGGGTACTTTTAGGAAGAGTATAACCCAGTGAAGATGTATGCTTAGAATATTCATGAATCTTTTCCGGGTGGTTTCAACTATTTTTCTGGGGCAAGCAAGAATGCTAGGTCCTGGGGGAGGGTGGGACAAGTTCCAGGTAGGTAACCCTGAAATGCTAGTCCTACTCTGAGAATTTTAGGAACACAGGGAATCTCTTTCTTGCCTCCAGTCTCTTCCTCTCACTTTTGCATCTTTTCTTTCTCATTCTGTGTTCTCTCCCTTTTCTGCACTTCTCCCTTGTCCTCTTCGTCCTTTCTTTCCTGATATGTTGGAAGTTTAGTTGGTTCATATTATTCCTCTTGATTGATAGAGGTAGAAATTCAAATTCATTACCTAATTGGATTGTCTAGTTTTCATTTTTTTAGATAAGCAATAACGTAGGGCTTTTTGTTTAATCTGAAAGGAAAAAAATAAAAAATCACTGTAATCCTATCAGTAATTTCATTTTTAATTTATAAAGTAACAGGTGAAAGTCTTTGTCTCCAAGCCATCTAATACCATTTCCCAGAAATAAGTGATGTTAAGAGTTTAATATGAATTTCCTCTGATTTTTCTTGATTTAAAGAGATACCAATATAGACATATGTGCATAAACATGTAAATATTTGGTTATATACTTTTTTCATGCAGTACATATGGATCTGCCATTTTACTTACTCACCTACCATATCCTGGACATGTTTTCAAAACAGTACCTACTGATCTCCTTGATCTTTCTAATGGCTGCATAGAATGCATATATCACAGTTTTTTTTTAGCCATGTTGCTGCTGATGGACATTTAGATTTTTACTAGTGTTTCAGTATGTTTTCTTACACATTTTTCTTCACTGTATTACTTCTCTAGAATTGAGTCCTAAAAGAGAGATTACTGAGTTGAAGGGTATGCACATTTTAGATTTGACTAGATGCTATTAAATTACTTTCCATAAAGGGCTGCCATTTATACTGTCAAAGCAGTGTATCAAAGAACCTGTTTTTCCATTGCTTTTGCAGCACTGATATTAACAAGCCTTTTAATTTCTGCCAGTCTTACAGGGGAGAATGGCATCATATTAGTGTTTATCTGATTATATCTTTTCCTATAGAGTTTTACTTTTTAAATTGCCTTATTGACCTTTAACATCTTTATATCAACTTCATTGTGCCTCTCAAAAGATCACTCTCATCTATTTAATATCTATCACGTATCTTGAGCTTTCAGAGTATCTCATTAGTTCAGTGGCTTACAGAATTAATTCAAATAGTTTTAAAATCATTCCTCTTGTGTCCTGTAAAGAACCATTATAAATGATCACTTTGCATTTTTTCACTTGGATCTTTGTGTCATTAAAAAAATTTATATTTGCATAATGTTGATAACTGTTATTTCCAATATTTTGTAGCAAATCCTATTTGAGGGTTTCTTCATGTGTTTCTTCCCTGATGTGCAGAGCATTATTGTATGGTGGAATGCGAGAGTCTCAGCCTGAAGCAGAAATTCCTCTCCAAGACACCACTGCAGAAGCATTCACAATGCTACTCAAATATATCTATACTGGGCGGGCAACGCTGACAGATGAGAAGGAGGAGGTGCTGCTGGACTTTTTGAGCCTGGCTCATAAATATGGATTTCCAGAGCTAGAGGATTCTACCTCTGAGTATCTCTGCACCATACTTAACATTCAGAATGTCTGCATGACTTTTGATGTTGCCAGTCTCTACTCACTTCCCAAGTTAACTTGTATGTGCTGCATGTTTATGGACAGGAATGCTCAGGAAGTCCTTTCAAGTGAAGGTTTCCTCTCCCTTTCTAAGGTGTGTCATTTGTCTACAAGTAATTTATAGGCATGCATTGTTTTATTTATACCTATACTGTGGAAGTATAGCAATGGACTAAGAATAATAAAAAAAATCATTGGCATCAAAGAGTTGTCATTGGTTATCTGGTCTAGCCACTTGCATCTAGCCACCAGGACTCTAGATCATAAAAGAGAGGGGCTGGTTGGTTGTGTTTTCTTTTAAGGTTCTTCAGGTAAGTTTTATGTGCAAAAGAGACTGTGCTGCTGTGTGGTTGTTTTCAAGGTAGTGATAATCAAATAGGGTCCTTTTTAGTATTGCATACTACCTTTTGGTTTTGTTTTTCTCTGACAGAGAGTGTGACTAATAATTCCTTAGAGCAAGCAGGCAAATTCATAGAGGAGATCTGATGCATCATTTATTGTCTTTAAGTCCCTGCTTTTTTTGCTGGCTTAAAATTCAGTATTATAGCTAGAGTAAAACTGTTTTACTCAAATCTTCCTTTGAACTCTGGGTGGTGATTGTCTCTCCATTTCCCTTGTTGCGTTCCTTCTAGAACCTGGATATTTCTAATGAGAAAAACCTATTGAAAAGCTACATATCTTGATTTGAGTGTAAATTAAGATCTGTGTTATCCTATTTCATTTTTTTCTACTTAATTTTTAAAGACAATGATCTTTGAGGGTTGCACCATTGTTCCTGGAGGTCAGTTTGGAGATCTGAGAGCCAAAAATATGGTAGTGAAGTAATACTGTGGAACAAAATTTGAATTTTCAACGCCAAATATATCTTTCTAACTTAACCAATGTACACTCTCTTGAAGAATCTGAATGTATTGACAGCTTTTCACTTTGGCATTTTTCTTTTTGCTGTTTTAAAAAAGATGAATGCAGACATGTTTGGAAAGATTAAATGTTTGATGTAGTAGTACAAGATACCTGAGCATAAAAGAAAGGTGCTACCATCCTGGTTGTTTACACAGCCATAATGAATAGGAGAATATGTGGCACAAAGCGTAAGGGAAGGAGAGGGTCAAAAAGAGTTAATTGGCTAAGTTATACTTGTCCTGTAAGCTTTTATTGATTGATCATGCAGTGGTTCAACTTCATATAACTGGAATTTTACCTTTTTATCCTTTTCAGACAGCACTTTTAAACATCGTGTTAAGAGATTCATTTGCAGCTCCCGAAAAAGATATTTTCCTAGCCTTATTAAACTGGTGTAAGCACAATTCAAAGGAGAATCATGCTGAAATCATGCAGGCTGTGCGTTTACCTCTCATGAGCCTCACAGAGCTTCTGAATGTTGTGAGGCCTTCAGGACTGTTGTCTCCTGATGCCATCCTGGATGCCATTAAAGTGCGATCTGAGAGCCGGGATATGGACCTCAATTATAGAGGCATGCTCAGTAAGTACCTATCTATCCTAAACTCAACCAAGAAGCTTGGTGTGCCTCTCATGCTGTTAAAACGCAAAGCTACTACAGAACCATATAGTGCAGGTGTACAAGAAATATGTACGTTTATAAACAGCTAGCCTATGGAAAGTCTTTCCCTGTCATTTTCCTGTTAATTCCTCCTGAGATTGATTAGCCTTTGTAGACCCCCAAATAGTTATTTCTTGCCATTCCTGGACAGATTTCTTAACTGCTCCCTAGAATGTCAGAAATGGACACTTTCCTAAAAAGCTGCTTCTCATGTTAAGACCTTTTCTTCCTTCCTCCATCAAATAAATACTGAGTACATGCTATGTACTTATTATTTTGGGTACCATGAACATGGAGATTCTTTTTTTTTTTTTTTGAGATGGAGTTTCACTCTTGTTGCCCAGGCTGGAGTGGAAGGTGCAATCTCGGCTCACTGCAACCTCGCCTCCCAGGTTCAAGTGATTCTCCTGCCTCAGCCTCCTGAGTAGCTGAGATTACAGGCACCCGCCACCACGCTTGGCTAATTTTTATTTTTAGTAGAGACGGGGTTTCACCATGTTGGCCAGGCTGGTCTCAAACTCCTGACCTCAGGTGATCCACCTGCCTCGGCCTCAGAAAGTGCTGGGATTACAGGCGTGAGCCACCATGCCCAGCCGAACGTGGAGATTCTAAATAACAATAATAATAGCTAACACTGATGTAACATACATACATAGTATAGCTAACACTTATGATACTTATCACCACTTAAGTAGTGATTTTTCTTATTAATGGATTTATGGCAATTAACACAGAGTGCATAGTACGTATCAAGAACAGGTCCTACATGATTTCTCACAACTCTTTGAGGTATGTACTGTTATTGACTCCATTTTACACAATGAAGAAACTGAAACAGAGAAGTTAAGTAACTTGCCCAAGGTCACACAGAAAGATGACAGAGCTGAGAGTCAAACCTATGTAGTTTGGCTCCAGAAGTTGTGTAATTAACCACTGAACTATGCTGCATAATTGTTAAACATAGTCTCTGCCTTTGATTCTTTTAATTTCATTGTGGAAATAAGACATAAACTCCCATGAAAAGTTAAATACAACAATATTCAAGGGAGTACATGTTATACAACTTCAGAAGAAGAAGTGGCTTGGAATGGTTGAGGGAGATTTCATGGAGGTTATGAAGCTTGAGTTGAGCCTTGACATTTGATTTGAATAGTATAAGAGTTGGGTGAATTTCAGGTGGGAAGAATCATGAGGTTTATAGACAGAGGTTAGAGCATTTGAAGAGACCATAAATAGAAGAGCTTGATTAGAGTAGAAGGCTTTTATTGATTAATAGCAAAGAAACTATGTGAAGGTCAGCTTAGGCCAGTTTATGGAAGTCTTGGAAACTAGATTGGAATCTCCCTTATATGCAGTGAGGAACCAATCTGAGAGAGGGAGAGTGGCATGCATACAGTGGTGGTTTTGAAAGACTGATCCATAGTGCTGTATTTGAATATTTAGAATAGGGGAAAACTGATTCAGAGAGACCAGTGAGGACAGTATTTAATCTGTGCACAATTGATGCTACCTTAAACCAGATTGGTGGCAGGGAAAATGGAAAATAATGGATGATTAGAACGGATACTATGGAAAAAAATAGATCTTGGTGATTCAAGGGATTTAAATGTGGGGGTTAAGTTTAGGAGAAAGTTACCATTTGTTATCAAAGCTAAGAAGCCAGAAATTCTCAGGCACCATTATTTTATGTTCCACTAAGAAAAGAAACAATACTGCCAATTAACTGTGACACACCGTGATGTCTGCAGTGCAATTTCAGAAATTTAAAAATTTGAACACCAGGTGTGTCTGTAATGAAATACAGTACAGTACTTCTTTGAAGAAGATGCTGAGCTTGTTTTTAGATTGAGTTTGAGGGTTTTGGGGTTGCAAGTTGTAAGTTCTGTCACAAACTAGTCATTTCCCTGAGTGATCTCTCCTTGACTATGCCTTTAAACGTTCTCTTGAAATACTGATTGATCTTAAATAGATGTTCTTAACAGAATTCTCTCCTGACTTATCAGGTCTAGATTTCTTTTCACTGGGCATAGGAGAAGAAACATAGGTTTTGGCCCAGACAAATTTGACCTCAAATCCTGAATTAGTCACATACTAGTTGTACAATCTGGTATTAAATTATTTAAGGAATTTTACCTTTTATATCTGCTAGCATTATTATGATACTTAATTAAAATAATGTGTGCAAATAATGTGTGTAAGCTAATATAGAAAACCATTGTTACCATATATCATTATGATGTGTTTTTTTTCTCTGTACATCTGTGTGAGAATTACCACCTTGATCACATTGTTATAAACATTTTTGTTTACTTGTCTTTGATCCTTGAAGGCAGAGATGATCTTTGTAGGCCTTATTGATCTCTATATCCTTAACATTTAACACACTAAATAGCATATAATGGGTAATTGGTGAATGCTTAGTGAATGAATGCAAGGAGAAATGTCTAATAGGAAATAGGAACACATTACTCTTTAGGACCAGTCAAAGCTGGTGATAAAAGAGTTGAAACCTGAGCTGCTAGAGTATAGAGAAA
This sequence comes from Pongo abelii, assembly GCF_028885655.2. Taxonomy (NCBI): domain Eukaryota; kingdom Metazoa; phylum Chordata; class Mammalia; order Primates; family Hominidae; genus Pongo; species Pongo abelii. Next base: position 38,842,922 of record NC_071990.2, on the reverse strand, counting down.
GAAGTAAAAATCAAAGTCTGAAACTTGGAGAAAACCTATAGCCAGGGGACTTAAGGTAGAGAAGGAAGAAGGAAGACATTTGGGATAGAATAGAGTTACAGAGGACAACCAGAGGAGAGAGCTTTCATGTGGATTCAATGGTCAGTGGTAGCTCATGATGGGGAGGTCAAGAAAATTGAGAGACAACTTTTGGATATAAATTGTGATTAGTTGATAAGTAATCTGGACAGAAGATTGGCTGACAGGGAATTAGGCCATGGATGTTTGAAAAGATAATAGAGATAACATGTTGCCTCTCTGATTTGTGAATTGGATTGAAAAGTAGTAAAAAAAATAGTATGGTAGCTAGAGAGATAAGGTTGGGAGAGGTCCAGGAAGAAATCAGAGGTGCTAGAGAATGGTACTAGTTAACTGTCAGCCTTGGATTAAGTGTGGGAGGATGGCAAGTGAAGAGGTAATAAGATGAGTAATTAGTGTTAGGCTTTTCAAATTATCATGTCGGATCCTGTCTTATATAAGCTCCTTTCCCTCTCTTGCCCTACATTTGATTTGAAGTGCTGAAAAGGCCCTAGAACTGGATTCATTATAGGGATAATCTTGGGACATGTTTGCAGGAGTGAGGATTTGTTTTGGACATTTCACGTGGTTACTGGTAGTTTGGAATTGATCAACTGGTCAGTATAAGGGTAGTACCTGGGTTACAAGAAACTCATGAGGTTAGTTGCAAAAGGGAGAACTTAGCCGGTTGAGTCACTCAGTTCTGGAATGATATATACACAGATTGTTGTTCATCAATGTTAAATCCTTCACTTTGGAGTAAATGAGGGGGAGCTCAAGGAAGAGACTATGTAAATGTTTGGGAATCCTTTATCTAACTTCTAAACTTGAGTAATGATTAAGTAGTAGTCTGTTTTTCCTGACTTTTAAAGCATATGAATAATCAAATCAATAATATAAATACAAAGGAGCATTACACTTCCCTGTCAGACCCTGAAAAAATAGGTTTTTTTAATTCGATCATCTTTATTAATCTATCAGTCTTACATTTTATACATGACATCTAGTCGTATTCTAAAAGGGCTCTACTTTAGTACATCATGTTAATAGCAGAAAGCCAAGTAAGATGACTAAACCTTACACTAGCATTTTAATATCCTCTGGACAAGGAAAGCTAGAAGGTCAATCACTTTACACACATGTAAGAGTAGTGTTCCAAAATAACTAAGAAGTTGTTACATTTTTAAGCAGGGAGGAGAAAACCTTGATTTTGGTCTTTGTGTTCCAGCAAATTATACTTTCAATTAACAGCAACAAAGATATCATAAAAAATGCTGTGCTTTTAAAATTTGTGAACTTCATTACAGATTAAAACAGTACTGGAGTCTTTTGGGAGGCCAATAGCTAGCAGCTACATTAATTGGTGTAGATGAGCCTCCTTATCGATAACCAGGTCCAGGTTGGGTATAGCCCTGACCAAAGGGAGGACATATAAGGATTAGGCCCAATTGGAGGAGGGGTCTTGCTACTTACAGGAAGTGAAGTAAAACCTGATCTTGGTCTATAGGCCCCAGGTTGGCTTGGAGCCATTCTAGGTTGAGAGGCGGGGGCCACAGTATAATTAGTAGGCTGAGAAGTTTGGGTAGTATAAGTTTGTGCAGGATAATTGCTTGCCTGGTACTGGGTGGCAGCTGAGCAGGCAGTTGTTGAGGCTGACCAAAATTCAGGAGCTGGTGCCTGGGTAGTTAATTGGTTGCTGGCCATATCCTTGGAACTGCTGAGGTTGTTTGGGGTCCAGTCTGCTGACGCTGGCTTTTTGAATACTGAATACCATACTGTTGAGGCTGCTGAGGTGGAGCCCACAGACGCTGCGCACCATAGCTAGCCTGTTGCTGCTACTGTTGGTACAGCTGACTTTCAGTCTGACCTCCTTGTATCTTAGCTTCTGTATATGGTGGTTGCTGTGGCTGAACTCCTGGTGGGTGAGCTGCTACTGAGGAGGAGGCGGCAATGCTGTCAGATGTTCCTGAACAGTCTTCTGCAAGAGCACTGGGTTTCCCTGAAACCTGATCATCTGTTAAGCCAAATGCCGACGTAACATTATTTTTTATTTCATCTTGGTTTTTTTAAAGGGTCGAAAGCTGACATACTTGCTGTCATAACCTGAATAGACTGTTTTCCAGAAGAATCCGAAGAAGCAGGCTTTTCTTCCCTACCATTCACAGTAACATTTTCAGGAATATTGGTGGAAAGTCCTGGTTCTCCAGGTGGTTCCAAGCTATCCAATAAATGATTCACTTTATTTCAAAGTTGTGTCAGTTCTCGACAGAGATATTTTACCTGACTTGATTCAAGGGGTCTTGGTTGGCCATTAACAAATAATGTCAATTTCGGTATCCTACTACACTGAATTGCAAAGGAAAGATCGTCATCTTCATCTTTATACTTTACTGTTACTTCAACATTACTCAGAAGCTTTCCCCTGAAAACTCGTTGCATCATTAGCACTAATTCATCATAAGTAATATTAATATCTTCATTATGAATAGGTATTTTTGGAATATCCTCCCCAAATTGAGCTTTCGTGATTAGCTTCCCACTTAGGTCCAACTGTCCATTCATGGTAAACTCCAGGATGTTCTATCTATACAACCCTAGAGAAAGAGGGCTTGTGGAGGCCACCACCGCCGCCTCTCCACAGGTCTCCACTGACTGGGCTGATGTCAGGCTGCCAGGCTGGGGTGTTGCAGGGAGTCTGTGGTCACTGACCCCTCGGTTGCCCTCCATGGCCAGTGCACCTCACTTGTAGGCTCATGTGGGCCTGTCCAATCACCAAAAATAGTTTATTTTCTAAGTAAATGTTATCTTTTTTTTTTTTTTTTTTGAGATGGAGTCTTACTCTGTCACCCAGGCTGGAATGCAATGACACGATCTCGGCTCACTGCAACCTCTGCCTCCTGGGTTCAAGTGATTCTCCTGCCTCAGCCTCCCGAGGAGCTGGGATTACAGGCGCCCACCACCATGCCTGGCTAATTTTTGTATTTTTAGTAGAGATGGGGTTTCACCAGGTTGGCCAGGCTGGTCTTGAACTCCTGACCTCAGGTGATCCACCTGCGTCAGCCTCCCAAAGTGCTGGGATTACAGGCGTGAGCCACCGTGCCCGGCCAGTAAACGTTATCTTAACATTCATGTCATTGTTTTCTTTTATCAAATTTCTTCACTGATAGGGGGGAAAAAAAGGATATAAAATTTCAGAAGTGTTCCTGGTCTGATGACTTGAAAAGATAGGTCTGTTTATTTTGAAGTTATTGACAGAATTTGGTTTGGTTGTTGTTGTTGTTCTTCCCTGGATGTAGATTCTGTGTCTTTGGGGACTTTTCTTGAAGTGTAGAGAGGTTTTATCTTGGGACTGGGATATAGAGACTAATGCTTTTTCTTTGAATTTATTATCATTGGTTACTGTAAAGTTTAATTCTTAGAGCTGCATGTCCTAAGGCTTTTACCAGATTACAGGGATTTTTTTTCCCTCTTAAAAAAAAAAGATCCAAACAGTGTTTTAAACTTATCTGTGATGGTCTTTCTGGAAGGTAGTTTAGACTAGTTTTATGCATATATAATGATGAACATTTTTCTATACAGCTGGGGAAAGAGAATTAACTTTTTAATGAATTTTTTTTCTTAGGATATTTGAACTACCTGTACCTCTGCCAAACATTTAGCTTTGTCTTAGCTGTGGAGATATTTCTATCTATCCTAAAAAGTTAGTGCTTTTTTTGTTAAGGCTGAGTTATATTTCATTTTGAGTATCTCAGGTTTTAGATTTGGGGAAAGAGAGTAATTTCTTGTTTCTGCATGTTTATAGTAGGGAGCATATCACAAATTCTATCCTCAAGATATCTTTATTGAATAAAAAGTCAATCTGTTCATAGGACTGCTAAGTTACATTATTGGTTAACACATAAATATGCGTGTGTGTGTGTGTGTGCGCTAAGTTACATTATTGGTTAACACATAAGTGTGTGTGTGTGTGTGTGTGTGTGTGTGTGTTCTGTCCTGTTTACCCTATACCTATCCCGGTAGTTTCCTCAGACTGAGGAAGCTTGCAACTGTGATATTATATTTCTTGGTTTGTTTGCTTAGATTCTTATACTAGGTTGAGCTTTTTGAGCAATGTAATTATGTTGTTTTGCCTTTGTTTTTCAAGCAGCTACCTAGCACAGTGCCTAAATCTAGACTTTTGTTTTTCTAAATGATAAATGAGTGGCTGAATGAATCCATCCCTGGCTTCTAAACTAGAATTTAAATTTGTCTCATCTATCACATAAAGACAGTAATAGTAACAGTGAACCTTTAATACTTTCAAAGCTCTTTGAGCTGGGTGCAGTGGCTCACATCTGTAATGCTAGCACTTTGGGAGGCCAAGGCAGGAGGACCACTTGAGGCAAGGGGTTCAAGATCAGCCTGGGCAATATAGTGAGATGCAGTCTCTAAAATTTTTTTTTTAAATTAGCTGGGTGTGATCGTGCGTGCCTGTAGTCCCAGCTGCTTGGGAAGCTGAGACAGGAGAATTGCTTGAGCCCAGTAGTTTGAGGCTGCAGTGAGCTATAATCGTGCCACCACACTCCAGCCTAGGTGACAGAGCAAGACCCTGTCTCTAAAAAAATACAAGTAAAAGAAATAAAACTCTTTGGCTTTGTATCTTTAAAGATAGAAGATGCTATTTGTATCTTCCCAACTATAGTTTATTGTGCTAGAGAAAATCTCATCTGTAAATAGGGGGTGTATAAATCATCTCTAATGAGTATTCCTCCATGGGAGTGTGTAGTGTCAGTATATGTGCTCTTGTCTCCTGAGATGGTGAACTCGGGAGGGCTGAGTCTAGTACAGTGAGCAGCACATAGGAAGCACCCTAGGATTTTTTTTTTAATTTAATAGGATGAAGGTCCCTTTCAGCTCTGTGGTCTATGTAACTTGCCTAAATTACCAAGTGAATTCAATGCCAGAACTGGAACCAAAGTGCTGGTCTTCTGACTCACCAAGCAAATACTCTTCCATAGATTCTTCTACCTGGGTTCTTTTTTATTTCCATTTTGTGGTGTCTTTGAGTGCCAGTACTGTCAAATGTGGAAAGGAGGCCTGCAGAGAGTGGGAAAAAGGGGGAGGTAAAGTTAAGGTAAGTTAAGAATTGTCAAGAAAGTCACTTGTAATGCTGCAGTTCTTGGGGATTATTCACAGGAAGGGAGCATCCATACATTTTCTAGGGAGGTTGGGATGGGGAGTAGAAAATGATTTAGGTGACAGAATTGGGTAAGTAGATTGCTTTGGGAAGAGAACTAAGTCTGGATCCAAATAATCCACTGGGGCGAATGACCATGTCAACCTACATGTAATAGAGAGTTCGATAAAAGATAATTAAGAACATTAAGCAATGAAAGAAAAGCACGAGGTGATTAACCCAACACTCCTCTCAGATTTTGGCACTTTGTAGCTAGGGGTACGTTCTGCTTCATTTCTCCTTAATTTTTCCTTCTAATAATTAGCAATCTCTACCTAGCTGTAGAACTTCAAAGCTTAATATTTTTCTTAATGCTTGTAAAATGCATTAAAAATTATGTGTAAAAAAATTATGATTATCTACTATCTTGTTTAATCTTTATCACCTTGTTTTTTCAAGACAGAGTCTTGCTCTGTCATCCAGGCTGGAGTGCAGTGGCATGATCTTGGCTCACTGCAGCCTCCACCTCCCAGGTTCAAGTGATTCTCCTGCCTTGGCTGCCCAGGTGGCTGGGATTATAGACATGTACTACCACGCTCAGCTAATTTTTTGTATTTTTAGTAGAGATGGGGTTTTGCCATGTTGGCCAGGATGGTCTCAAACTCCTATACTCAAGTAATCCACCTGTCTCAGCTTCCCAAAGTGCTGAGTTTACAGGTGTGAGCCACTGCACCCGGCCAGCACTTTGTATTTTTTCAAGAGCTTTTTTTTTTTTCTCTACTGATAGACAGATATAGGCTCTAAGAATATTTATGGTTTGATTTATTTTATTATGGTTTGAATTTTCTTATGATGATTCTTCACTTAATTATGGATTTTGCAGAAAAATTCTTGGAGTTATATTTTTATCCAATGAGATACTCATATAGTTACCATGAGAGAATTTCCACTTGGGTAGATGTTCTCTGTTCTGAAGTGAAAAACACTCTCAGGGAATGAATCTGTCTGTATCAAGAATGGTTAGGAAAGTTTTCAAGTACCCTTGAAATAAACTTCAAAAGAAGACTTAGACTTGTGGTAGAAATTTCATTTCCATTTTAGACTTTAGTCACAATCACTTGAAACTCTTGTGCCTGGTATGTTACCCCTAGTTTCATAAGTTTTAGTGTTGAAGAAACTTATGTTTAGAGAAAATCCAAAGGTGGCATTAGGTTCTAAATCTGAGAGCTTGATGTTCCTGTCTTTGGCCTAGTTTTCTTACTTTTTATTTTTGAGATGGAGTCTTGACTCTGTCATCCAGGCTGGAGTGCAGTGGCACGATCTCAGCTCATTACAACCTCTGCCTCCCAGGTTCAAGTGATTCTCCTGTCTCAGCCTCCCAAGTAGCTGGGATTCCAGGCTCACGCCACCACACCTGGCTAATTTTGTATTTTTAGTAGAGACGGGGTTTCACCATGTTGGTCAGGTTGGTCTCCAATTCCTGACCTCGGCCTCTCAGAGTGCTGGGATTATAGGCATGAGCCACCGTGCCCAGCCTTTGGCTTAGTTTTGACTTGTGGTGTCAGGAGTGCAGGAGATGGTTCCAGGGATCAGCAGCAACAGACTTTGCACCTTCACTTTTTATGCCTAGCAAGAAGGGAAAACACGTTTATTTTTACCAAGTAGTTATGCATCATTGATATCTGAAAAGCATGGATTTCAAGCTTTTGTTTGCTTGCTTGCTTATGAAGTACTTCCTCTCTAGATTGGAGGTGTCAGGAGGGCAGGGCCTATCTCTGTCGAGTTCACTAATTCTTCCCAATACCTTGCATGGTGCCTGGTACAGAATGAGTCCTCAGAAAAATACCTTTTGACTGAATACTGAATGAGTACTTTATATGTTACTTTAGCATATATTATCTGTAGTGTAATTTTTATCTGTAGTGTAATTTTTACAGTAACCCTATGAGGTCAGTTAGACAAAGTATTCTTTTTAGATGAGAAAGCAGATTCAGAGAGACTAACAGGCCTTACGCAAGGGGAGTGAATGATAGAGCCTGAATCTTAAGCTTGGTTTTTTTCACTGTAAGTCTAACATTTTTTTTTCCTATATCAGACTATTTGTTTCTTTCCTCTGGGTCTAAGGCAATCTTAGAGGGAACTGGGGGTTAGAAAGAGGGAGAAGGTATGGCCATTCATCAGAAACCCTTCAAGAGGGAAGGAGCAGAATATTCTGTTAAAAACAGGGCCCCTGCAGGCAGACCGCTTAGGTTCTAATCTCAGCTCTGCTGCTTCCTGGCTTTGTGACCTGGGACAAGTAAGTCTAACTTTTTTCTGCCTCCACTTCTCATCTGTGAAATGGGTGTAATAATAGTACTGTACTCAAAGGATTATTATGAGGAGCAAGTCAAAGGAATTAATATTTGCAAAGTGCTTAGGACAGTGTCTGGCATATCATGTATTATAGAAGATTTGTTAAATAGGAAGAATATGGGTGATTATCACACGCTAATAGAATTTAGAAAGTTATAAATCGGTAGCACTTAAACTTCTGATGGTAAGAAGTTAAGCATGACTAGGATGTTTTGTTTATTTTTGCTGGGTTGCTACAGTCTTTTGCTTCCATTTTAAACTTCCATTTTTCAGCTGCAATGTATTGTTCTTTTCTGATGCCACTCTCTTTACTCATCTTCATTTGAAATTAAAAAAAATTTTTCCAGAAATCTGCAATGATGAATTACTATCTTTTTGCCAATAACCTGATTATAGCTCAGACTTTCCCCTATTCAAATCACACAACCAAAATGTATGTGTACTGTGAGAATTTGGTATTTTTTTACAGTCTGTAAACTTACATAGTTCTCGTCATGTGCTTTTTAATATGTTTTCTTAATAGTAATGGCTGTGTATTTTGAAAATATATATATATGAGTAGAGCTCATAATATGCTTTACAAACATCATCTCATTTAATTCTTAAACAGAAACACCTGGGGGATAGATATGGTCTCCCCCTCCACCCCACTGAGAAATGGAAGTTGAGAGAGGGAAACTTCTTCAAAGTGATGCACCTGGCTAAATGTGGAGCCACTGTTTAATCTCTGACTCTTTAAGCTCTTAACATCTTTCTGCAGCCTCTTGTCTTTCCATGGAGAGTGTCAGTTTTAGAATGTTAGTACCTGGACGATAGGTTCCACATCTGTGAAGCATAATTTACATAGAGGACTTCAGAGTCCAAGGCACAATTGGTACTTAATAAATCTAATGTTGGTGAGGGGAGGGGATTTAATAATAACCATAATACTGATTTTAATGACAAACTGTCAATTTTCATTTTTAAAAATTCTCAAGTGCAGAAAAAAGATATCTTCTTTTAAACAATCTTGTTTTATAAGCTAGATTAATTGATTTCAGCATATTCACATATGACTAACAGCTATGCTATATTGGAACCTTTCTTTTTCTGTTGTTTTAACAGATTTCTGACCTGTTTGCTTTGCTTTTATACATTGTCCTCAGTCCAGATGGCAGGTACAGGTCATCTTACATGCTATTTTTGTTTAGTAGATTTTGTTGTTGTTGTTGTTGTTGTTGAGACGGAGATTTACTCTTGTTGCCCAGGCTAGAGTGCAATGGCGCAATCTCAGCTCATCGCATCCTCTGCCTCTCAGGTTCAAGCGATTCTCCTGCCTCAGCCTCCCGAGTAGCTGGGATTATAGGCATGTGCCACCACGCCTGGCTAATTTTGTATTTTTAGTTGAGACGGGGTTTTACTGTGTTGCCCAGGCTGATCTCGAACTCCTGACCTCAGGTGATCCGCCCACCTCGGCCTACCAAAGTGCTGGGATTACAGGCATGAGCCACTGTGCCCCACCTGTTTAGTAGATATTAAAGTTACTAATAGAATGAACTCAGCAGAGCTACTTGTTTGTCCTAGTACATGCCTTTTCTAGTTTTGTTAACTTTTGAAAAATAACATTAGTCTCAAGCACTTTGTGGTTGTGATACTAACATTACATTTAAACTCTGAACATTGTTTTTTTGTTTGTTTGTTTTTAATAGGGACAGGGTCCTCCTGTGTTGCCCAGGCTGGTCTCAAACTCCTGGGCTCAAGTGATCCACCCGCCTCGGCCTCCCAAAATGCTGGGATTACAGGCATGAGCCACTGCATGTGGCCTCTGAATGGTGTCTTAATCCTCATAGATGTTGTATATTTTCTATCCAATAAACTTGTCTATGCTGTTCTTAAATGCAGACACTAGAATAAACTGGAATGCTAGAATTGTATTTTTTTCAAAAAATACAGAATAACTTAATAAGTAATCATTAACCTTGCTTTTCCTATTTTTAACTGTAGTACCAGAAGAAAACATTGCAACTATGAAGTATGGAGCCCAAGTTGTAAAGGGGGAGCTGAAATCAGCCTTATTAGATGGTGATACGCAAAATTATGATTTGGATCATGGATTTTCAAGGCACCCAATTGATGATGACTGCCGTTCTGGCATCGAGATTAAGCTAGGTCAGCCATCCATTATCAATCACATACGGATACTCTTGTGGGACCGAGATAGCCGGTAAGTGATTAGCATGACTTAGAAACTGACATTATGTTTGAGATGACTTAACTTTGTGGTCATCTACTTTTATTTTACAGATATGATGGTTTATTTCTTTGTGATCATTCTGCTGTCTCTTGAACGTTGGTTTTGGAGAAGGAGTTAAAGGATACATTTCTTTAAAAGAAATACACTTTTTTGTTTGTTTCTTCTTATAAAAATACGTGTTTATTGTAGAAACCATAGAAAATATAGAAAAGCACATAGAAGAAAATAAAAATTGCTAGTCATCTCATTACCCATTATGAATCCTCATATGTATCTAGCATTTTTTTCAATTATGCCTGGACACATACACGCACAAAACAGAAACCTACACATAGTTTTATAAAATAAAGATTAGATATACAAAAAGCTAATTTTACTTTTAAATTAATACATCGTGAACATTCTACCCTTTAAAAAATATTCCTCTAAAATGTATTTTTAATAGTTGTTTTGTATTCTACCATGAGTTAACATTATTTACTTGATTCATTAGTTTTGGATATTATAACCTTTTAAATGCATTTTACCGTATGGTGAAGAGAAATAATGTCTTTTAGTATGTAGATAAGTATTATCTTCAAAACAAAAGAAATTTGTGAAAAAGTTTAATGAACTCCAGTTTGGGAACCCATTTAGTTTCTTGGGGGCTTCAGAATTCTGCCTTTCTTCCAGCCACTGTGATGCTTTCACCCACTGTGGCTTCTAGGTTCAACCATAATGGCACAAGTACCAGAGCAGTATGAGTGACAAGAACTGAACTGTTTCTTTCACTGCTGTTTATCATAAACCTAAACCCTGCATACCCAGAAACTGTACCCCACTTATGCCTCTTTAGATCTGGGCATGAAGGGCTTAAATAGTAATGATGATGATGCCCTGCAAACCTTACAAGGTAGTGTGTTTCTTCTGTTAGCACCACTGCCACCACCCTGGCCTTTTAGGCCATTTGAGCCAAGTATGAGGGGAAGCTTTATGAAGTGGGAGTCAGCATTTCCCATGTGCATGATGTGTGAGATCCCCAGGTTATCTTTTCCTGTTTCCTTTTTATTAAGAATATATTTTCTGATATGTAGCTTATTGGATATAATTTGATGTTTTTAATTGGCAAAGTGGAGCCAATCCACATATCTCACTTCCAAGAGTCTCTGATTAATAATAACAGTATAATAATAATACGTATATGCAGTACTTTCATTACTTTTATGTGGTAGACACTGTTCTAAAAGCTTTACATATTTCACTCATTTAACTGATAGTGAAGTTATTATAAAAATAATAAAAGAAAAGTTTAGTATGTTTGAAGCAAAGTGGTTGTCATCATTTCTGTGATGTTAAATATTTATAGGCCACTTTGTGTTAGTATGTGCATTACATTCACGGGGGATTTAACTTTACCACGTAACAGTTCTTTTCTTACAGAAATTGTTACCATTCTAAGCAAAGGTGAAAAATTCAGAATCTTAAGCCAAAAAGATTCTGACGTGTTGTAAAATTATATCCTGTGTTACTGATAACCCAGAGAAGTTCGATAAAAGGTTATAACCAGTTTGAGACTGAGTGATAAAATGAATGAGAGTGAGGGGACAGCAAAGAAAATGAGGGGATGACACAAAATAAGCCGACCTTTTCTGGTCACAACTGTGGGTTGCAGGATGACATTTACGGTCACCTAAATCTTCCAAGATTGTTCCTGTTGATATTACAGTACAAGTAATAACTGCATCTCAAATTTAAATTTGGCTTATGACAGGGGAATATAGATTTGTTCAGGATGGGACCTGCATGTAATGGTTCGGAGAAGCTGTCTAGGGGAGGATGACAGGCTGTTTTCATTACTGCCAGATTATTAGCTGGCAAGTTTTAAGTTGTACGAAACATGTATTATCTCTTGACTGGTGTCATTTATTTTTTTGCAGGTAGCTTGTATGTGGGAGGGTGGGAGACTGGGAGGCAGCAGGAGATAAGCTGCTCTCGGTGGGGGAACCATTCCAAGTTGAGTTTCTTCCTTAGAGGGGTGGCCGAACACCCTGGCCAGGGAAGGTAGAGGGAGAAAGCATACTTCCTGCTTCTCCATTTTCTGTTCTTTCTCTCTCTCGTGGCATCATTTATCTTCTAATATGGTATATGTGAGACATCCTGACCATGTTTGAAAAGGAGTAAATATCTTGCATGCCTGATGTGCCAAGCACTGTGTAGGACCCTGGGGATATGAATATAAATACAGGATGGCCTTTGTTCTTAAGCAGCTTTTGATTTGAGAAAGCAGACAGACAACCTGAGAGATAATTTCAGTGCATTGTAGGTGAATGCTATAATAACATTCTTTTGTTATTAGAATTTGATTATGTAGAAAATGTAATTAGTGAATTCTGTATTTTTTGTACCTTTTAACACTTTATTAAAGTATAGCTTTGTATTGTTATTTTAATGTGGTAATTTTTTTCTGCTTTTTCCTTTTGATTCACAGGTCTTACTCATACTTCATTGAAGTGTCAATGGATGAACTTGATTGGGTCAGAGTGATAGATCATTCACAATATCTGTGTCGTTCTTGGCAGAAATTATATTTTCCAGCCCGTGTCTGCAGGTTAGTTCTCAGTGGTTAATAAATGATTTTTATTTTTATATAAGGAGATTTGGACTTTGAGAAGCAGAACTGCATTTTTCATCTTGAAAAAAGAGTTTTTCAGAATGTCAACTACTAAACATATCCCAAGTAAAAAACTTAGGAAAGTATGGAAAATTATGCATCTTAATATTTACAGTGTGTTGTGGAACTATTTATACAACATGTCTTGTATAATACATATGTAATACACACGTGAATGAATGAGAAGGGACAGGGAACATTTGAGAAGTGGAATGCTTTTTAAACTCTGTGCTGTACAGTGAATGGTAATATTCATTGTGATACATTGAAAGCAGAATTATTGTTAGGGGGGTGCATTCTTCTTATGAAAGCCATAAGAAATATTTCTGGAGTCTTCCCTGGGAATGGCCAGGGCCGGAGGACATTTTTGAATCCCAGTGTGCATGTTCTGGTTATCTGTTTTTTTCTCTAGGTTAGTGGTTAACAAATGGGGTTTGACAGAACAGGTGTTTCAAGTGGGGTTGCATTTGGGGCAAATGAGGCTTAGCTAGTGGGGCTCTAGGCTCAGAGCTTCTCTTCAGCCAGAGCACCTCTGCTTTTATTTTTGTTATGTATCGCAGCCCTTGATATGGTTGTCTTTTAAAAGTATCAAAAAGGTACTGTTTTAATATTTCATATTCTCCCTTTAGGTATAATCCATCATTTAAAATTTCTGAAATTTTGTAAAGCCTATACAGATTAGTGAATTTGTTTAGGTGGTTAAAGGCCCCCGAAATTTTGTTGCTTTTTTCTGCTGTAGTTTTCTCATTGGAAATTGCCTTTAGATATTCTTTACCTTAAAATCAAAAGATTAAAGGTAGAAAGTGATTAGTTTGTTCGCTCAGGAAGAAAAGGGAAGGGATATGGTGAGTGTACACCATGGAGAATGTGGAGCTGGCCCCTCACCCATGACCCATCTGATCTCCCACTGTGGCTGATTGGGAGCAGATGGGAAGGCACTACAGCACTTAGTCTCTTGGTCAGAAGTTACTCTTATACTTGTGAAACTTATGGTCTAACAGCAAAAGGCTGAATTTTTACCTCCACTAAGGAACTTCACAAAACCGTTCAGCCTCTGGTACAGTAAAGAACGTTGCCTACATTTTTTTTTGTTGGTATGACCGGACACAATATTATTACCCAGGGATCCTCTTGTGTGAAAATGAAGAAAATCAATTTCATTTCCCCAAAGACAGACTAAAGTGTCTCAGGTCTAGCGGTTGCTCTTTTATCAGAGGAGTTTTGAATGGATTAAAATAAGAGGGACAAGAAATTGAGTGAAGATTCCATATCTCAGAGCTGCCTAGGGATACTTCCAGAGTGACAGAGGGACCCCCACATGGAGGAGGAGATTGAGTCTGCATTGACTCAGGTTATTACTGTTGTATCTGATTAAAACACAGGCAGCATAACAAAGCATCTGATGTGGACTGAAGGACTGTGTGTTTGCATTTAATTTGAAACAACAGGAACATGACTCCCAGAACAAATCATCGTGAATATAATAATACCAGCCATGACAGCCTGTGTGCTTTACCCACCTGAAAGCTCCTGTTGTATGTATGGAAACATGTGCCTTTGATCATGATCTCTGGCTTTTAGAAAATATACTTTACCTTTATATATTAGTGAGTATTATTATACTCTCCTTATTTTGTCTTTCCTGTCTGGCCTTGACTTTGTTGGTAGAGCTGTTATGTGTTTAGAGACTGGCTGTATTCATGATGCCAGTTTTTGTCTTGGTATAGCCAGCTCCCAATTCTGGTTGAAAAAAAATGAGCAACAGTGATGTTAGTGATAATGATAACAAGAAAAGGAAAGAATCTTGATATCCATGTTAATAAGAATTTTTTAAAAATTATAGCCACTTTATTATATTAATTACTACTTTCCTTAGTAAACTGTCTTTTTTACTAGGTTATAATTTTGATAGTATTTAAAAATGAACCTAAGAATATGTCTCTGTAGATTAACTGAGGATGTCTTGGTGTTTCTTATCTTCACAATTATTCAGTGTCTACCTAAACAATGTTCTGACTGCACTTCTTCCAAGAACTTCACTGGGCAAATAAATTCTTTATTTCCTTAGCACGTAAGTGTTCAGTTTGCATTATGTTAGTTAATTTGCACATTTGTATGTCAGCTTTGTTCTTTAGTGCCCTTTGCGTGTTTATCTTGCCTCTGATACTAAAATTACAAGCTCTTGGAGGCAGGCAGTATGGATTCTAATCTTTTATTTTTCTTGCACAGTGCTCAGACTGTGACCTTGTATGCAGTAGGTACTCTATAAATGTTAGCACAGGTTTCATGGTGTCAAGGCAATGACTGTAATGAAGAGAGATTGATTGAACATGTACATGTATTCCTTAGGACTTTTTATCAGTGTATTCATTAATACATATATGAGTGCTGGAAAATTGTCTGTAATGGTAAATGGTTCTGAACTGTTTGCAAAGGTTACTTTGTTTTTTCTTCAGGAAACTGAATTTGGAGGTTATTCCTGAAGAATGTGAGCGTCATGTATTGATGAAAGATTACATCTAATACATTCACAAAAATGATACCTTATATATGGGAAATCTGAGATTACCCCGTCCTCTCTTTGAGTTTAGGCTAAACTGCATATAAATCAGAACTGTGTAGTAGAAAAACAATGGGCTGTGGAGTTAGGTAGAGCTCTTCTCAAATTCTTGTTTAAAACAATGGGCTGTGGAGTTAGGTAGAGCTCTTCTCAAGTTCTTGTTTAAAACAATGGGCTGTGGAGTTAGGTAGAGCTCTTCTCAAGTTCTTGTTTAAAACAATGGGCTGTGGAGTTAGGTAGAGCTCTTCTCAAGTTCTTGTTTAAAACAATGGGCTGTGGAGTTAGGTAGAGCTCTTCTCAAGTTCTTGTTTAAAACAATGGGCTGTGGAGTTAGGTAGAGCTCTTCTCAAATTCTTGTTTAAAACAATGGGCTGTGGAGTTAGGTGGAGCTCTTCTCAAATCTTTGTTTTCACCTCATATTTGTGTTGTGATAAGATTGTGCCTCTCTGAGCCCTAGTATCTGCATCCATAAGTGCCTCTCTGAGCCCTAGTATCTGCATCCATAAAGAATAGGAATACCAACACCTCTTCATGGGGTTTGATGTGAGAGTTAGATGATACAGCACATTTACATGTATGGAGCACAGTTGTGGCAGAAAGGAGGGACTCAATAAATGGCAGTCATTTTTATTATTTTTCCTGATTTCAGAAACTCCTGACTGGTGGTTGACCTTCAGAGAGAGTCATCCCTGCCATCCTTGTTGGTCACGGTCGGTCTCACTGTGAGGTGGCTCTCACTCTAACCTCCAAAGACCCTAGTCTTTTTGGTACTTTTTTGTATTGCCAATCCATACATACAGTCCAAAACATGCCTTAAACAGTTTTATCTTAACAACCGGCCTATCTTTGTATATGTTTAGCAGTTTTCATATGTTTTGGTTGGTAAAATATATATAACATAAGATTTGCCATTCATCTATCTTGTCAAATGTAATTCAGTCAGCATTCACCTCACCAAGATAGTCGGTGTTATCTAATGGCAGATAACATCAGGCTTCAAAGCCAGTGTGAACATTCCAACCATGATAGTGAATGCAGGGCCATGGTCCGCTTTGCCTTTCTGGACTCGTTTTAGGAATGTTTGTGAGTTAAGTGGGGATTGCTCTATGAAGCCAAAAGCTTAGACCAGTTATCCTCTTCAGCCTGTAACTGGAGATGGAGAAAAGTGACTCATCAATTTATGTTCAATTTTTCATACGCCTTGAGAACCATGTTATGTCTTATCAGCCTTTTCTTTCTCAGGAAAGGCAATTTCCGCTTTACCCATAATCTGTAACCTTCAAATTGTCTTCTTGGTTATCTGGTAAACTCTCTCCCAGTCCTTTCCACAGCTTTCTTAGATGATCGAGCCTAGTACTAAACAGAAAACACTAGTAATGAATGGTGAATATTGAGTACTCTGGGGGTGCTCTTAAAATTTTGAGCTATTCCTCAACATGGTGCTGTTAATTTGGCAGCCATATAATATTGCTGAAAAATGAGAAAACTTTAGAACATGAGTGCGAATGGATAGAAGTAGAATTCAAAGTGTGCATGTGACTGGTGGCTGGAATTGCAAGTGGGATCTTGGTCTAAAACCTGGGAGTTGAGAGAGAAGAAAGCAGGGCTAAAAGCAACGTTCTCAAGGTTATGCCCATTGAGAGAGGGAACAAGAGCGTAGGTGGGAGAGGTATTTACCTCAGGGGCTGGTCAGAGTTTAGAGGAGGATTAGGAGCATTGTTTACTGGAGACAAGGCCAGACAGGGTGTTGAGATGGGTGTAAATTGACAATTTAGAGTCTGGCATAGGAGAGATGAACTTGGTTAATACAAAACTGGGTTTCTTTCTTTATTTCCTTTTTAAATTATCAAAATGGAAATATCTCTCATTATAAAGTTATAATGTATATATTTTAAATATTGATAAAACTTGCCATCTGGAAATGTTGTACTCAATTTCTACCAATTGCATGTAAAAATGCCCCTTTCTGTGAACCTTCACCAATGCAGACACTGTCACCGTTTTGCCAATGTAATATATGATTTGTTTAAAACAAAAGTCCTATTTTACTTTGAATTTCTTTATTGGTGAGTTAAAGTATCTTTTAATACTGGCCATTTGTTAATTTCTTATTTATGAAAAGCCTGTTGTTGTCTTGTGCATATTTTTCTTCTGAGATAGTTATCTTTTTCTTTTTGTCTTGTGAGAACTTTGTATCAATACATATATATATGACATTATCCTTTTGCCTGTCATATATGAAATTTGTTGCGCATTTTTAGTGTTTTATTGGTACTTTTTGCCATATAGAATTTTACTTTTTAAAAAATGTATTCAAATCTGTCAGTCTTTTAAATGATTTCTGGCTTGGTATTATGATTAGAAGATTATTCCTCACTCTAATATTAAAGAGTGTTAAACTTTTATGTATATATATATATATATTTTTTCCACTACTTGTTTTTTTTTTTTAAAGCCTTATATCTTAAGTATTTAATACAGTCAGGATATTTTGCATAGATCTTTTCAGGTAGGGATAGTCAGTTGATTAAAGTCATTTATTTAATAATCATTTCTTGCTATCCTAATGTGATCAGCCATATTTATCATGAGCTGGATTCTAGCATATACCCTACTCAGTTCCACTGATTTCTTTGATTCTTGCTGAAAGTATTTTAATTATTGTAGTTCACTTGCCTCCTTTTTCTTCTTTTCTTAGAATGAGAAATTTTGTGTGCCATATGTGTCATAGAAAAAAGAAAGGGTATCACAGAGCATCTGCTAGGCTGTCTTCTGGTTGTTGTAGTCACATTAGAGGCCATAAGTGATGATAAACATCTCACTAGAATGGTTCTACTTTCACTTACAACAGGAAATTTAGGCATGCTTCACCAGCTAAGGAAATAGATTTTATGTATTCATTCGTCACTCACCCATTCAACAAATAAGCGCCTACTTTATGCTATTGTTGTACTTGATATTGAGGCCACAACACTGAAGAAGATTGCCAAGGTTTCTGTGCTTTTGGAATTTGGGAGAAAGATTAAAACAAACAAATAATAAGAGCACATCACATAATTATAAGTGTTGCAAAGATGGTACTGTGATAGTAACAGAAGTCAGGGGAGAAGGATTATTTTAAATAGGATGGTTAGAAAAGGCCAGAGTAGGTGTTTTAAGCTGAGATGAAGGGGGTGATATTTTCTGGTCATTGTTTTATTTGTTTTTGGTTGTGTGTGTGTGTGTGTGTGTGTGTGTGTGTGATTGTTTCTTTGTTTTTTAGATGGGCTTGCTCTGTCACCCAGGCTGGAGTGCAGTAGTGCAGTCTTGGCTCACTGCAACCTCTGCCTCCTGAGCTCAAATGATTCTTCTACCTCACCCTCCTGAGTAGCTGGGACTACAGGCATGTGTCACCACACCCAGCTAGTTTTTTCTATTTTTAGTAGAGATGGGGCCTTGCCATGTTGCCCAGGCTGGTCTTCAACTCCTGGACTCAAGCGATCTGACTGCTTCAGCCTCACTAAGTGCTGGGATTACAGGTGTGAGACACCATGCCTGGCCCATTGTTTTAGATATTTACACAACATCTAAATATTTTCTTTGGTGTACATTGAATGTTATTTGGGAGTAGCTGGTCTACTGTGGGAGACCTCATTGGATGAATACTCTAACTTTACTGTGTTTTGGTATATGGCATTTTAATCTCATTTATTGCTACTGTACATTCTAGGCCCCCCTCATTCCTGGTGTCAATAGATACAGCATAATTTTTTTTCACCTATTCTCATTAGATTGTAGTACCTACACAGTGCTATAGATCTACATAAAACAAATGAGAAAATAAGCATTGCTATTTATGGAAGCATTCTTTCCCTGCCATATTAACACTTGTATAATGTATGTCTTCTTTCATTTCTCTTTTGTTCCCTACACCTCTGCCCATAACTGGGCATTGATATATTTATTTACTTTTAAAAGTAGACACTCTTACATTATTCAGTGTTCACTAGATTGCTTTAGAATCCTAGCTAGAATAATGCTGAGCGTTCACTTTCTTCTTATGACTGAAGAGCTTCACAATTCAAGAAATGCCTTATTCAAATGTAAAAGAAACAGGAATAGTTTCATTTTTTAAAAAGTTATCTTTTTAGTTCATACTTAGTTTGAGTTGTCCATCTACCTACAACCTTGATATTACAATTGAACTAGCAAGAGCAACCTGCATAGAGGAACATTTTCTTCTAAGAATGCAAAGCAAAGTGTAGCCACATGGTGTCACTAAATTATAACAATTTTACTCGAAGCTAAAGAGAATTTAAAAATTGCTTTTTTACACCATCATATTTAAATATAAATTGTTCTGAAAGTCTGTGATTTGTGAAATAACATGTGAAACTATTTGTACTATTTAAGTCTTTTGCTGATGTGGAGCATTAATTATGTCCAAAGTCCAGAGGTATATATCTTGGTGCTTGCTAGCTAGTTCTTGAGTTGTCATCTGCAAGGCATAGGAGAAATGTGGGCTTCTGTAGTCCAGCTATTCAGTTTCATGCAAATATATATTTTTTTAACCTTCCTTTGGAATTTTGAAAGAGAGGAGTAACTCAAAGGAGATAGGAGATAGATTCTCTAAATATGTAAAAGGAATCAGAAAACAGAAGAAAAGAGGAATGAGGATAGAGAGAAATGAGGTTACAGGACCTCAGAAGTGGTAGGAAGGGAACAGTCTAACATTTATTGAGCATCTTCTGTGGGTCAGGTACATCTCATTACCTTGTGTAATCCTTATAATAGTCCTGTAGGAGAAAAACCACTACTTAATTTTATAGATGAGGAAATTGAGCCTTAGAAAAGCTAAATTTGTAACCAGGTCTGCCTGACTCCACATTACATTGCTGCTGCCAGAATCAAGGTAAAGAAATAGCTCTACCTTAGAGTAGGAGAAGGAGGCATTGAGCCCTGAAGAAGCTCTTACTACCTCTTTGGAAGGAGCAGTTTCCAGCAATCCTGTAGGGGAGGGCCTGCTGTGGCCAAATTCTACTAGTGCTGGTCACAGCCACCCAGACTACACACACATTATACTAATAATGATGATGAACAACCGGGGATGTTTTCTGTTTTAAAATGCTCCAAAGGGAGTGCAGCAATCCTTTATCTAGGTATGTTTTGTCAGTTTGTCTGTAGAGCTTCGAATTTTCCTGCCCCTTAGTTCTCTATAAGATCATTTTAGAGTATTATTATAGAGTGAACCTAATATTCTTGAATCCTAGCTTGTTTTCATTAAACTGTGTTTAGAAACAAATTCCATATATTATGAAATTTTTATTTACAAGATCTCTTCACATCTTGAGTTGCTTTATTTTTTAGTTGGGAAATTTTCTGTTTATTATTTTCACCTAGAACCCTTTTATTAGGGGGAAAACACAACAACAATAGCAAAAAAAAAAAAACCCCAAAAACCCTGCCATGTTTTATATTCAGTAAGACCTTTGAGAAATGACTGTTTGTCCTTAAGTTATTCAATTGAATCCAAGCTTCTTTGTTTTGTTTTGTTCAGAGGATAATAACATGTTGAGCTTCTTTTGTGTGAGAAAATAGAACAGGATTGCCCTTTTCCTTTGCATTGTATTTTATAATTTTAGAATATAAATTAGTGTCCTAATAAGCTTATTGCATGAGATGATGTTACTAACATTAATCACCTGTTGTTATTACCACAAACAGCCATTGTCTGTTTTTCATTCTGAAAGGGCAAAAACTATATTTGCCTCTGCTAACAGTTGCTTCCCAAGCACTTAGGCCCAGGATTAAGTTCAGGTAGCACCTTCTATGTTGATCATCAAACATCTTTTTTCTCATATTTTTCTTCTCAATACTACTTTATTATGGGATTTATACATTCAGACATTCACGCAAGAAACATTTATTGAACACGTGCTATATTGTAGGCACCTCATTTAGGTGCCAGACATGAAAAGATGAACAAGACACAGTGGCCGCTCTCAAGAATTTCATGATATAGTTTTTGCCTTTCCAGGCAAAATAATGTGTATTCAGGACACTTACCTAAGGTAGACTCTACATTGGACTTGGCCAAATGTAAACCCTTCTCTCAAAGCTCTCCATCATTAGGTTCTTGTGCTTCTATAGCATCATTCTTGGTTCTTACAAAGAATACCTTTTTTTGTCTCACTAATCAAAATTGTCTGTTTACCATCTACCCACCCATAATTCCTACCTGTGTCCCTAAGCTCAGAGAACATACAAAAATGACAGTCTTCTCTTTCTGTGTTACCTTGTATAACTGTGTAAGGTATCTAGGAGTTACTTGGTTTTAGTTAAAGCTATCACTTTTAAAACTTCTTTCTATAAGATTAAAAGACTCCCTGTGAAGAACTATAAATTACGTTGTCACAGAAAACAGTAAAAATTCCCACGAAGTAAAGAAAGTACCCCTCCCCTCCTTTGGAGGCAGGACTTGAGTTAGTGTCTTTTGCTTAGAAAAATAATACATTTCATAGAGATTTCATTGTTGGGTGCATGCTGCATGTGAGGAAATGAATGTTAGTCTGTCAGTTTTCCTTTGTGAAGTCGCCTTTAGGAGTCTGTTTTGGTGAACTGCAACTCTCCCAACACTTGTTTATCCTGAAGCAAGGAAGGAGCAGAATGCAATGCCATCCAGGACCTGAGGGCTTCTAAATATGAGCCAAGAGCCTCCAGCACAAGGAACAGAGACAAAAGTGAGCTACGGAACTGGGAATGGAACCCAGGAATTAATGAAACTGGTGAGGAAGAGTTTCCAGGACCTTCAATCCAGCTTCTAAAGTGAATAAGAAAATGCGGTCAATGAAATAAAACTTCATTGATTGCTTTTTGGATGACCAAGAAGATGGGGGGACAATTAGATCTTGTATATAGACAAACAAACTTAGATACAGATTTTTTGTGTGTGAATTACATAGTCATTTTTCTATCCTGCTTACTTTGGGAATGATGCTCTAAAAATGATATGGTTGAGTAGTTAATAATTCTCTCAGTGGAGAGTTAAATCTTGTACATTCAAATTTCACCCCATACTACTTAACAATGATTGCTCTGACCCTTCATACTATTTATAGCTTGAATCTCCCAATTAGCTATTAATTATATATTTTGTATGCTTTTGAAATCATTTTGCAGTTCCTGGACCTTGCTTTATATTCCTTTGGTGGCAGTGGCTCATCAGGTATCTTGTTGAATCTCTTTAGCTCTCTAAAATCCCTGAATGCAGATGCCTGGATAATAATCTGTTTTTCTGGAAAATACCGTTTTAACACTGCTATTTTTTTTGCCAGTGTTAGAAGGAAATAATAGGAAACAAAATTTTATATTTTTTTCCACAGGAAATATGTTTAAAGAAGACTGTGAGTACAAGTCCCATGGTTAGTAAAATCATCAGAGCTTTCTCAGTGATCATTATAAATGGTAGAAGTTCCCTAGATCAGGGTGCTGTCTGTGAATACAAGGTTAGCTCAGGGGAGAGTAGACCAGAAGTAAAACCAGATTGCTTGTTGGCTGCCAGAAAATCTGGGCAGAGTGCCAGGCCTGGTTCACCTTCTAAAAATTAATCTCCCAGTATGAAAATAGAGGGCTCAATCCCTGCAAGGAATGGTGGTAGTACGAACACTTGTACTTCCTTCAGCCCAAAGCACTTTATTGATGTGAAGAAAGGTGGGGGGAGTGGATTGTGGATTGGAGTGGACTGTTGGCATTGACCTCATTTAAGAGCTGTAATATTTTCTTTAGCGGCCTTACTTAATTATGTTTCAAATTATAAATTCATTAGTTAATAATTATTCTTCCAAATAATATAGGTCATATATACACATGAATATGTCCTTCATGATAAGAAGCTATAGGTTTAATTTCTAATAGTCATAGAAATTCTGTGCACATTATGAAGCTATTAGAATGTAACAGCTGTTTTAGTTCAACTCATTTTGCAAAAGAAATGTGATGCAGACTAAAATGATCAGTAATTATTTTGAAAGCTAAACCTTCAATTATAGAAAGAACTAATTTACACATTAGTTACTGATAAAACTACAGTATGCTGTGAGTTTCAAAGTTAGTGTTATCGCCTGCCTAAGACTATGAAAGAGAAATCTGTGCCAAAAGACGTTTTTCCTTCTTTTAAATCCTGTTTTGCATTGCCCATTGTAATTTTGGAGTTGCAAATCAACAGTAATGAAAAACTGCTTGATATTTTTCTAAGGAAAAAAATTAGAAGGACTGTTAGAGAGAGTAGGATTTAGAAGGACTTTATTTTATGTCTGTTGATCAGTGACTACCATCTGCCTTCCATTTAATGTTGTAGAAGCATGCATGCGTTTCCCAGTTCTGAACAGATGATGTGCATGGTTTGTTGAGATATATGTGTATTCTGGATGTGTGTATGTATGTATACCTACAGTGCTTAAAATCACACTTGAAGTGTAAAACAGATAATGAGTCTCCATTTTGGGCTTATTTGCATATTCAGCTCTTACACACAAAACAAAAGACTACAATGACACTGATTTTCTTTTCTACTTGAGAATCAGCACTAACCAGCTGTCAACGAATATTTTGATTAAACACTTTGTTGGGGAACTTTGGGGCACATTCTTTGTATAAACATATTGTTTTCTTTGATTTCAAGGGACTTATTTTCAGTATGATTCATGGCTGCATCACACCGGTAAGCTGTCTTGCACAAAAGTATATTTTTCTCTGTAACTTCCTTTTTACCATTGATTTCTCTAGGACAAAAGTATGGTTAAGAAAAAATATTTCAACTCAGGATATTTGCCCAAAATAAAGGTGGAGAATATACCTGCTTTAAGTAGACTGAAGATTTTAAAGTATAGATTCATATACTTCTTTAAGATTTTTCAAGAAGACTTAGCAGTTCCTCTAATACATTTAAAATATGATTTGACTACAGAAATTTTGTTAATATTTTGACATATCTTTTAGCCTTCTATGTATAATCATACACAAACATGTTATTTACAAAAATGGTATTATGTAGTACATGCTGTTTTGAAACCTTACGCGTATATCTTTATATTTATTGTCGTTGTTATTCTATATCAATAAAATCTACTTTCCCCTTAAAATTTTAAAAAAATTTTTTTTTAGTCAAGTGCAGTAGTGAGAAGTGGACAAAGAGTAGAATAAGGATTTCGATCTGTAACTGACTGTGAACAATCAATTGAGATAACTCACTACCTTCAGACCAACCTACTTTATCCTTTTAAACAATAGCACAGTGTTCTAAATGTATCGTTGCTTGTTGCTTACCCGACCAGTCCCCCATTAAGGGACCTTTAGGATGTTTCCAGTTTTGCAACTACAGAACAATGTAGTCTTTGCCCATTTGTCTGATTATCTCTAAACAAGCAAGGTCAAAGTATTATAATCATCTCAAAGTGTGAAACATTTTACTAAATGCTATCCACAAATATTGTACCAGTTTATTCCTCTCCATGAATGATAGTTTCCGTTTTCCCACTTCGTTATCAACAATGGGCATTATCATTATTTTGAATCTTTGTTTGAACTGACAAGCAAATCATGGTCTCATTTGTTTTATGCAGATTTTTCATTATTTGTAAAAATTAAACAACTGTGCACTTGTTGTTGATAGATAGCACAATTTCACAGAAAAGATGAAAGTCGAGTTAGCCTCAAAGGATAGAGTTTTGATCAGATGGTTTTATAGGGCTTTTCCCATGAGGTCATCTCATGGGAACAGTGGTTCTCAACTGGGGGTGAATTTGCTCCCTTAAGGGATATTTGGCAATGTCTGGAGACTGTTTTGAGGGGGTGCATACTACTGGTATCTAATGAGTAGAAACCAGAGATGCTGTTAAACATCTTACAATGCGCAGGACATCTCCCTACAACAAAGAATTATCCAGCCGCAAATGTCAATAGCGTCAAGGTTGAGAAACCCTGTTTAGGAAAAGGTTGCAGTAATGTGATTAGTGAAGGGGGCTTGAATTAGAATATCTTTCGTTAAAAGGGTGAAAGGAAATAGCTATGGAAGACAGTTCAGAAGAAAAACCAGTCAAACTTTATGATTGATTGAATATGGAGAAAAAAAACAAGAAGAATTTTGAAGTTTAGAACCTATGCGGCTAGGAAATGGGATGACATAGGTAGACAGAAGTTGTGAAGGAATCAGTTTGAGCTAGTTGCAGAATTATTATTTAAGAAAAAAACCGGTGACATTTGCTATTTTATCTGCTTTGTTTTTATATAGTGAGATCTTTTTTTTTTTTTTTTTTTTTTTTTTTTGAGACAGAGTCTTGCTTTGTCGCCCAGGCTGGAGTGCAGCGGCGCAATCTCGGCTCACTGCAAGCTCCGCCTCCCGGGTTCATGCGATTCTCTTGCCTCAGTCTCCCAAGTAGCTGGGATTACAGGTGCCCACCACCACGCCCGACTAATTTTGTTTTTGTATTTTTAGTAGGACGGGGTTTCACCGTGTTAGCCAGGATGGTCTCAATCTCCAGACCTAATGACCCGCCCACCTTGGCCTCCCAAAGTGCTGGGATTACAGGCGTGAGCCACCATGCTCGACCATATAGTGAGATTCTTATGTTATGCTTGGTGCCAGGATTGAGCTGGATTTTAGATTAAAAAATCTCTAACTAGTACCAAACATGTGGTCTCAGTTCCTCTTTCTGAAATGTTCTTCTCTCCTCCCCACTCCTGAAATCCCATCTATTCATTTAGCAAGCTGAAATGCCACTTCTTCCAGAGAATTTTTGATCTCCTCAATGAAATAAAAGTATTTTTTCCTCATTTATTCAACAAATACATACTGAGTGCCTGCTACATGGCAGGAACTGTACTGGGACTAGAATTACAGTGGGGAGTTTTGAACACACATCCCCCACCCTTAAAGCTTACAGCTTAGTAGGAGAGTCAGATATTAAACACAATAATTACAAGTAAAGAAAGAAAGCTGTGATAAATGTGGAGAGAGAAAAGCACAAGTGGACAGTAAAGGTATAACACGAATACAGTTTAAACTGGGGAGTCAGGGGAGGTCCTTCAGGGAAGAGATCTTTGAGACCTAAGTGATGATTAAGAGTTAGATAGGCAAGGCTGGGTGTGGTGGCTCACGCCTGTAATCCCAGCACTTTGGGAGGCTGAGGCGGGTGGATCATGAGGTCAAGAGATTGATACCATCCTGGCTAACATGGTGAAACCCTGTCTCTACTAAAAATACAAAAAAATTAGCTGGGCGTGGTGGCGGGCACCTGTAGTCCCAGCTACTCTGGAGGCTGAGGCAGGAGAATGGCGTGGAACCGGGAGGCGGAGCTTGCAGTGAGCCGAGATCATGTCACTGCCCTCCAGCCTGGGCAACAGAGCAGGACTCCGTCTCAAAAAAAAAAAAAAAAAAAAATGTTAGGCAGACAAAAGGGGAAAGCATTTGGAGCAGAGACAGGTAGGGAAATCTTGTGGGAGGAAAGAACTTGGCTTGCTTAAGGAAATGAAAAGATGTCAGTGTGCTGGGAGTGGCAGCGAGGTAGAGGGGGAAAGGTGGGTAATGACTAGGTCGTACAGGTCTGCATGTGTGTGTGGGGCACGTTAAAGAGCTGTGGTAGTCTATCAAAAATGCAGCCCCTGGGAAGGTATTGAGGGATGTGACATGATCTGACTTTAGTTTTTTAAAGACTTTGCCTGCTTGTGGGGAATGGATTGAGGTGGGCGGAAGTGGAAGGAGGGAAACCAGTTGGGAGACCTCTGTTGTAGCATAGGAGAGGAGTGGTGGTCTCATGTAAGGATCGTGGCAGTGCAGTCAGAGAGAAACGAGTGGATTTGAGATGTGTTCTTCAGCTTATGCGACTTCCAGGGAGCATTGTTAGATACAGGCTTGAAGATGGAAAAGGAGATCTGGGCTAGAAATAGAAACTTAAGGGTTGTTGTCTTAGAGGATGATATTTGAAGCCATAGGAGCCAATTAGATCCAAAAGAAATAGAATGTAGTAAAATGTAGAGGAAAAAGAAAAGAGGACCTAGGACTGAGTCTGAAGTGCTCCAAAATTTGCTCAGGTAGAAGAGAAGTTGTAAAATGAAATGGGGAAGGAATAGCCAGCAAGAAAAGGACAGTCAAGAATGTGTGGCTTCAAGAAAGAGGGACAAGTCATCAATGGCAGATCAAGTAGATGTGGAATGGGAAGTGTCCATTCAGCCCTGGCAACACTCAGTGCATGGTTCACCTTGGCAGGAGCAGTTTTACTGATACAGTAGTGGTGGAAGTCAGATTAGAGTGGGTTAAAGAAGGAAATGTATACTTTATAATAAAATTAAACATGCATACACCCATTGAGCCAGCAATCCCCTTGTTGGCAAAATTCATTCCAAGAAAATAGGTATGTAAGCATGCTTATTGTAGCATTGCTTATAGCTTCAAAAAACTGAAAACTACCAAAATGCCCATCAATAAGGAATTAATTATATCTGTATGAATCGACCTAGAGGGATTTTAATAAAAATTGTTAGATGAAAAACACATATTAGAGATACTTCTTTTGTCAATAAACAACCTTACATATGTATATAAGTGTTTATTTGGATTTATATGAGAATAGAGAATGGTGTGGAAGGATACACACCAAACTTTAATATTGATTAAGCAAGTAGTAGTAGATTTTTGTTTATCTTTTGTTATACTTGCTATACGATCATTTTTAAAAATGAATAGGGAGTTGAAGTTACTTTTTAAAAGTTCTGGGAGATGAGGAAATGAAGAAAAAAGAATAGATCACTTTTTTTGAGAAACTTGGCCATGAAGGTAAATAAAGGTACCTGGTGGACACTAGAAATGCATGTGCTTTTTAAAGATGAGAGGTGCTAAACCATGTTTAAATACTGATTAAACGGATCCAGGAG
This sequence comes from Pongo abelii, assembly GCF_028885655.2. Lineage (NCBI taxonomy): Eukaryota > Metazoa > Chordata > Mammalia > Primates > Hominidae > Pongo > Pongo abelii. The sequence goes on along the minus strand of NC_071990.2, from coordinate 38,815,009 downwards.
AAAGAAACTGAAGAGGGAAGGAGAAAGACAGTCAATGGAATAAGGCACACCTCCATTTTGTGTAACAGAAAGAATGTTATATTTTCGTATTGTGATGACTTCTATTTTCCTGTGCTATCTTCAAGACTGCAAAGCATATGTTTTTAAATGTACCCTACAGAATCTGGGTCTGAAGGAGTCCACATCATAATTTGATCTTTGCAGATTTTGGCTTCTTAAGAAAAATACAAATTGTTAATATCTTGTTTTGAAAATGGCATTATCTGCAGGGTATTGGTAATAAGGATAGATGCTTTATAGTACTAGTTGCGCTTGCATGCTCTCTCTTTCTCTCTCTCTAATTTCAACTTTTATTTTACATTCGGGGGGCACATATGCAGGTTTGTTACATGAGTATATTGTGTTTCACTGAGGTTTAGGTTACAAATGGTCCTGTCACCCAGGTAGTGAGCATAGTACCCAATAAGTAGTTTTTCAGCCCTTGCCCCCTCCCCCACCAGTAGTCCCCAGTGTCTACTCTTCTCATCTTTATTTACATATGTACCTACTGTTTAGCTCCCACTCATGAGTAAGAGAGTAGTTTTCTGTTCCTGTGTTAATTCACTTAGGATGATGGCCTCTAGTTGCATTCATGTTGCTGCAAGGGACATGATTTCATTCTTTTTTATGGCTGTGCATTATTCCATGATGTATATGTACCATATTTTCTTTATCCAGTCCACTTTTGATAGACACCTAGATTGAGTCTATATCTTTGCTATTGTGAATAGTGCTGCAATGAACATATGAGTTCATGTATCTTTTTTGTAGAACAATTTATTTTCCTTTGGGTATATAACAAATAAAGGGATTCCTGGATTGAATGGTAGTTCTAAGTTCTTTGAGAAATCTCCAAACTGCTTTCCACAGTGGCTGAACTAATTTACATTCCCATCAACAGTATATAATCCTTCCTTGTTTTTCTGCAGCCTCTCCAGCATCTGTTATTTTTTAATAATAGCCATTCTGTATTAAAAAGTAAAAAAATAAAAAATAACAGATGCTGGTGAGATTGTGGAGAAAAGGGAACACTTATACACTGCTAGTGGGAGTGTAAATTAGTTCAACCACTGTGGAAAGCAGTGTGGCTATTTCTTTAAAGAACTAAAAACAGAATTACCATTTGACCCAGCAATCCCATTACTGAGTATATACCGAATGGATTATAAATTGTTTTACCACAAAGACATATGCATGCATATGTTCATTGCAGCATTATTTATAAAGCAAAGACATGGAATCAACCTAAATGCCCATCAATGGTAGACTGGATAAAGAAAATGTGGTACATATACACCATGGAATACTGTGCAGCCATAAAAATAGAGCGAGATCATGTCCTTTGCAGGAGCATGGATGGAGCCTGAGGCCATTATCTTTAACAAACTAATCCAGTAGCAGAAAACCAAACACTGTATGTTCTCACTTGTAAGTGGGAGCTAAATAATGAGAACACATGGACACAAAGAGGGGAACAGTAGACACTGGGGTCTACTTGAGGCGGGAGGGTGGAAGGAGGGAGAGGATCAGAAAAGTAGCTATTGGGTAATATAATGGGTACCTGGGTGATGAAATAATCTGTGCATCAAACCCCTGTAACACGAATTTACCTATATAAACAAACCTGCACATGTATCCCTGAACCTAAATTAAAAGTTAAAAAAAAAAAATTTCAAAAAAGGGAAAGCAAAATATTGTGTAGTTTTTTTAATGTTTATATAAAGGATTATATTTAGCAGTAATGTTATGTTTTTATTAATTTGCAAATATTTTGTGTACAAAAAGATTTTGATTTTGCGTATATACAAATAAAACATTTTATTGATTTCTGACAAGTCAAAAATAATAGTAATAGCTATTATGATTAATGTGAGATGGTATCACATTGTGGTTTTGATTTGCATTTCTCTGATGATTAGTGATGTTGAACATTTTTTCATATGTTGTTTGGCTACTTGTAGGTTTTTTGAGAAGTGTCCGTTCATGTCCTTTGCCCACTTTTTAATGGAGCTATTTGTTTTTTGCTTGTTGAATTAAGTTCTGTATAAATTCTGGATATTAGACCTTTGTCAGATGCATAGTTTGCAAATATTTTTTCCCATTCTGTGGGTTGTTTATTCTGTTGATAGTTTCTTTTGCTGTGCAAAACTTCTTTAGTTTAATTAGGTCCTATATGTCAGTTTTTGTTGCTGTTGCTTTTGAGGACTTAGTCATAAATTCTTTATCAAGGCTGATGTATGGATAGATGGTATTTCCTAGGTTTTCTTTTATGATTTTTATAGTTTGAGGTCTTACATTTAAGTCATTAATCCATCTTGAGTTAATTTTTGTGTATAATGAAGGGGAGAGGTCCAGTTTCATTTTTGTGCATATGACCAGCCAGTTATCCCAGCACTGTTTATTGAATAGGGAATTCTTTCCCCCTCGCTTGTTTTTGTCAACTTTGTTGAAGATCAGATGATTGTTGGCGTGTGGCTTTATTTCTGGGTTCTCAATTTTGTTCCATTGAGCTACATGTCTGTTTTTGTACTAGTACCATGCTGTTTTGGTTACTGTAACCTTATAGTGTCATTTGAAGTAGGTAATGTGATGCCTCCAGCTTTGTTCTTTTTGCTTAGGATTTTCTTTAGCCATTCAGGCTCTTTTTTGGTTCCATATGAATTTTAGAACAGTTTTTTCTAATTCTGTGAAAAATGATGTTGATACTTTGATAGGAATAGCATTGAGTCTGTAGATTGCATTGGGCGGGCAGTATGGCTATTTTCACGATAGTAATTCTTCCAGTCCGTGAGCATGGAATGTTTTTCCATTCATTTGTGTCATCTCTAATTTCTTTCAGCAGTGTTTTGTAGTTGTCCTTGTAGAGATCTTTCACCTCCTTATTTAGACATATTCCTAGTGTGTTTTTTTTTTTTTCCCCCTGTATGTGTGTGACTATTGTGAATGGGATTGCATTCTTGATTTGGCTCTCAACTTGAATGTTATTAGAGTATGGAAATGCCACTGATTTTTGTACATTGATTTTGTATTCTAAAACTATTATGAAAACCTGTGTGCACACAAACTAGAAAATTGAGAAGAAATGGAACAATTCTTGGAAACAGACAACTTCCTAAGATTGAATCAGGTAGAAATTGAAACCCCTAACAAACCAATATCAAGTTTTGAAATTGAATCAGTCATAGTAAACTTAGCAACCAAAACAAACAAAAAAGACCCAAAAAACAAAAAATCCTGGAACTGATGGATTCACAGCCAAATTCTACCAGCCATCCAGAAAAGAGCTGGTGGTACCCATTCTACCCATTCTACTGAAATGATTCCCAGACGATGGAAGAGGAGAGACTCCTCCCTACCTCATTCTGTGAAGCTAGTATCACCCTGATATCCTGGCAAAGATATGGGAAAAAAGAAGACTACAGGCCAATACCCTTGGTGAACATAGATGTAAAAATCTTCAACAAAATACTAGCAAACCAAATCCAGCAGCACATCAAAAAGTTAATTCCCCATGATCAAGTAGGCTTTATTCCTGGGATGCAAGGTTGGTTCAACATATGCGCATCAATAAATGTGATTTACCACGTGAACAGAATTTAAAACATATGATCATCTTAATAGATGCACAGAAAGCTTTTGGTAAAATCCAACATCTCTTCATGATAAAAACCCTCAAACTAGGCATCAAAAGAACATACCTCAAAATCATAAGAGCCGTCTATGACAGACTCATAGCCAGCATCATACTGAATGGGCAAAAGCTGGAAGGAAGCATTCTCCTTGAAAACATTAAAAGAAAGGATGTCCACTCTCACTATGCCTATTCAACATAGTATTGAAAGTCCTAGCCAGAGTAGTCAGGCAGGAGAAGGAAATAAAAGGCATCCAAATAGGAAGAGTGGAAGTCAAATTATCTCTTTTCATTGACAGTATGATTCTATACTTGGAAAACCCTAAAGGCTCCACCAAAAGGCTCCTAGACCTGATAGATTTTTTTTTTTTTTTAGAAAGTCAGGGTCTCACTGCGTCATTCAGGCTGGAATGCAGTGGCAAAATCATTCCCCACTTTACCCTGGAACTCTTGGTCTCAAGTTCCCCTCTAACTTCTGGAGTAGCTAGGACTGCAGGCACATACCACCAAACGTGGCTGGTTTTATTTTTTATTTTTTCTAGAGGTAGGGTCTTACTGTGTTGCTCAGGCTGGTCTCAAACTCCTGGGCTAAAGTGATTGTCCTGCCTTGACCTCCCAGAGTGCTGGGATTACAGGCATGAACCACCAAGAGTTCGTTAAACAACTCTTGGAGGCAGGCTTTATTTATTATCTTCATTTCACACAGCCTCAGAAAGGTTAAGTAATTTCTCTAAGATCTCAAAATCAGAAAAGTGGATTCTAACTTGGCTGTGTCCAACTTCACAGTTGGTTGTGTTATACATTGTCACTGAGAAAGAACCTACTCTCATATCTAAATAACTTTTTCACCCTTATTTGTAAGGCTTAGAAGATATGTGCCTGGTCTGGGACCTCTGTTTTTTTGGGAAGCTTTGTTTATAATATTGGCGTTATTAAGGGATTCTGACATAATGAGTCATCATAATGATATCCTCATACCTTGTTTTTATAAACAGGTAGAAGGCTTACATTGTTGTCATAATGCCTGGAAGAAGGAGGAAAATTATTTGTTAGTTAAGATGTGGTTTATAACATAGGTAAGGCCCACAGTTTTCCAGACACTGAATATTTCATTTGGTCTTACCCAGGAAATAAGTATTATTGTCCGACTATTGTATTTCACAAATGAGGAAACTGAGGCTTAGAGAGCATATTGAACTTATAATCACACAGCTAGAACATAACCACTGGGACTGAAGCTGAGGTCTGTCTGACTCTAAAGGTCTTTTTATTATTTATTTATTTATTTATTTTGAGACTGAGTCTTGCTCTTGTAGCCCAGGCTGGAGTGCAGTGGCACGATCTTGGCTCACTGCAGCCTCTGCCTCCGGGATCAAGTGATTCTCCTGCCTCAGCCTCCTGAGTAGCTGGGATTGCAGGCACCTGCCACCACTGCCGGCTAATTGTATTTTTAGTAGAGATGGGGTTTTGCCATGTTGGCCAGACTGTTCTCAAACTCCCGACCTCGTGATCTGCCCACCTTGGCCTCCCAAAGTGCTGGGATTACAGATATGAGCCACCGCGCCCGGCCCTTTTTTTTTTTTTTTTTTTTTTTTTTTTTTTTTTTTTTGGTGAGGCAGAGTCTTGCTCTGTTCCCCAAGCTGGAGTGCAATGGCCCGATCTCAGCTCACTGCAACCACCGCCTCCCGGGTTCTAGCGATTCTCCTGCCTCAGCCTCCTAAGTAGCTGGAATTACAGGTGCCTGCCACTACATCTGGCTAATTTTTGTATTTTTAGTAGAGACGGGTTTTCACCATGTTGGTCAGGCTGATCTCGAACTCCCAACCTCAGGTGATCCACCCGCCTCGGCCTCCTAAAGTGCTGGGATTACAGGCATGATCCACCGTCCCCGGCCGAAGGTCTTTTTAAATACACAGTGCTGTCTTTTCCATCTCTGTTTATCATGTTGTGGTATTATCTTTTTTGTGTGTGTGAGGCTTCAAAGATTAAAAAAAAATGTTTTATTTTGGACTTTGGATTCTGAAGTAATAACTTTTACTCCTGGGTGATCAAATCTCTCTCTCTCTCATACACACACACACACACACACACACACACACACGTTATAGGACAAGGATAATATCCATATGCTTGCTATATATCTCTTAATCTTCTAAAAGCATTTGCCATTTGAATTTCCAGACCCCTTAGTAGGTCTGGAATCTGGCAGTTGTCAGATATACATTTGAATGCTTAAATTAATAACTCAAGATTTTAATTTTGCTGTTATAATTAGTGAATGGTGCCAGATTGAAATCATTTTCATGATCAAATAGTGGGATGCATACTAGTTATCATTTTATTTAGTCTATTTATGCTATGATGATAGGCCATGCAGACAGGAAACGTTAAAATGTAAAATGTTAGGATGTACCTCTGGGATGTGCTTCTAATTCCCTGAGAAACCTTTCTAGTTCCCAAAACAGAGGCATTTCCATGATGACTGTGGCCTTTCGTATGTGATGCCCTTGTTAGCTGAATATTCATTACCTCAAGCCTTGCAGTTTTGAAGGTTGCATAGGGAAACAGAAGTAATCATAGTATAAAAATGTTCACTAATGAACTGTCCGCGTGTAAAATTAGTTCCCACTCAAACATTCATCCCTGTGAATTCTATTCCTGCCCATCCTATTAGTTATAGTGTTTTACTGATTGTTCGGAAGATGTAAAATCAGTGTACTCAATTGCAAAGTCAGATGGCAGATTTTGCAAAAATACGAGAAATAAAGATTTCATGAAATAGAGAAAAGTGAGGTTGAAAAGCTGCCAGACTGACATACGAAGCCATTGGCAAATAAAATTCTGGCAGCATGAGACCAGTGAATAATTGAAAAAGAGAAAATCCACCAAAATGATGACATGGTAGGCATTTCAAAAGAAGAATCTGACAATTAAAAATTGAAGGAATGTTGGTGATGTCCAGGTATTTTTGGAAGAATATTCTTCACTGTAACTGTGCTGGGGAAGTTAGGAAATGCTAGAAAAACTGAAAGATATCTAACAACTGTTTATCACTACTACTGCTACTACTACTATTTTGGTTAGCACATAGTTGCATTTATTACATACATTTTGTTAAGTAGAAGATTAAATATATACTTATATTTAATCTCAATTTTTAATGTAATGAAACCCCTTTTCCACATTCACTATGGAATTTTGGTCGTTATTTCAAGTGAATTCACTTTAAATGTCCTTTTTCAGATAACTGTTGTTCTGGAATAATGAGAACCTCCTGTAAAGGGTTACATACTTGTCTTTATGTGTCTGTGTGTCTTCCCTCTCCAGTTTTGCTGGTAATGAACAGCAGCAACAAACACTGGCAAGGAGAGTTAGAGATGGGGTGAGTCATCCTTAGTAAAATTGTCTTTTAACCAGTGAGGCAAAGAAACAGAACCTTGATGAGCAATAATCTATTCTAGAAGAAGAGCTAACCAGCAGATTATACTTTTATCTTGGAGAAAGGACTGCAGGTCACTCATTAAATCAAAAGGCATTACATAAATAAAGATTTCCAGTTTGGGGGTACTGGAGGGGACTGTAGCAATATTGTTTTTGAAGTCTTTGTTTCTCTTTAGTAGCATCACCCATAGCTTTGATGTTACTCACACTCTAAGATGAATACATTTTGGAGCTTCCTAATCCATTTGAAAAGGAAAACGTGTTTGTAACTTTACCAGCCTTAATTTGGCCTACTGGTAGACTTGGCAGGCTCCGCTGCAACAGCAAGAGTGGAGTCTCATATACCCTGCTGGCTGCTTTCACTACAGCCAAGGTTCTGGAAGCTCATTATTTCTGAGGATACTTGGATTTTTTTTTTTTAAGTCTTTGAGTCTGGGGAATACCCCAAGGTTGTGCTAGTATCCAAGAATTCAGTGTTTTGGGGATTTTGAAATCTGTGAAAAGAACATATATCAGTTGAAACTACAATGCACAGTTGATTTTCTGGTAACTTCCAAACAGTATGCAAGCCCCGTTCTAATAAAATCAGAAGATAATTTTTTTGGGAATTTGAAAAGTAAATGTATACCTTAAAGCCATTTTCTAAATACAGCTCATTCATTATGACCCACATTTGCATTCATGCCTCCCTTGAACTTTGGCCAGAATATTTATCTACAATTTAAGTAGCAACACGTTAGTTAAGTGCTTGATTTAAAGTAGCTGGCATTTCCATTTATTTTTCTTTTATTGGAAAAGTTCATTCCTCTGAGAGGGATTGAATTAGTCATTGTGTAGTTTAGATAAGTCCGTTGATCTGGGGACAAAACATTCACAGGATTTGTGTGGCTGTCTATAGCATCTGTGTGACGGGCACATCATGAATCTCTTAATAGTTGTGAGATTGCTTTTCACTCAAAAGTATGATGTGTGACTGACTCCTTCTCCTCTATTTTATGGCAAATCATGTAGCTCATATATCATGCTAGCCATAAATCTTAATTTATGTTCGTCTGAGGATTTGACTCTGAGATTTACCTTCTTAGATTCTGAAAATATTCAATACCATATGGTTTCTTTTATTAGTATGATGAAGAATATATTTTCATCAAAATGTTGAAAAGTTGACACTGAGACGGCTAAACTAGTGAATAGTGTGTTTTGTTTAATGTCTTTCATGTGCCCAGTATGAAAAAATATATAGAAATTCATTGAACCCAGAACTTCCTGTTCCCAATGGTTTAGTAATCAGTCTTAGATTTTTTTTTTTTAAGGGACAAGGTTTCACTCTGTCACCCAGACTGGAGTGCAGTGGCATGGTCATAGCTCACTGCAGCCTTGAACTGCTGGGCTCAACTGATCTTCCCACCTCAGCCTCCCAAGTAGCTGGGACTACACATGCCACAACACTCAGCTAGTCAAAGATAGTTCTATCATTTAGCTAGATTATTAATGAGAAGTCTTGCCATTATCTCTTTTTTCCCAAGGGTGGAAGGATTATTTCTGTTGGCTTTGGCTCTTATGGCAAAGAGTATCCTACGTTGTCTAGAATCTTTTAAAAAGACTTTTTGCTCTTGATTTTTTAGAGAGGTCACTCCCTAGTATTAGGGAATATAGTGTAAGGGATATCCAGTTTGTTCTTTTCCAGCACTCAAAACATCAGGCTTAAAGATGCTAGAATTAAGTTAAGCTGGCTAAGATGACAGCTGTGTGTTGGATCTGTTTTAGTGACCAGCCTGCCCCCTCCAAATCTAATCAATATCAAGTGAAATTATATTCCCCTCACCACAATCTTGGCATTAATTTGACTTTCAGATTGACCCATCATGGTGTGGTAATCCAGTTTGTCTTCTGCCCCCTTCATTTTCATCATAGTTAGGGTCTGATGGCTTTTCTGATACAGTCAGCCGTGTGTATCCACAGATAGAACCAATTGCAGATTGAAAATATTTGGGGAAAAAAAGACAATAAAAATAACAATACAATTTAAAAAACAAATATGAAAAACAATACAGTGCACCAACTATATACATAGCATTTACATTGTATTAGGTATAAGTAATCTAGAGGTGATTTAAAGTATGCAGGATTTGACTGGTGTGGATTGAAGAAAAAAATGTGTACAGGAGGTTGTGTGTAGGTTATACTATACAAATACTATGCCATTTGATGTAAGTTACTTGAGCATCTGCAGATTTTGATATCCTTGGTGGGGTATAGAGGTCCTGGAATCAATCCCCCATGCATACAAAGGGACAAACATATATTAACATTATGCTAACCTAATTAGTCAGAGTCCAGGATATTGATCAGGCTATATTTACCATGCAGCCATACAGCCCTCTTTCCTTTTTTTTTTTTTCTTTCTCTTTTCTTTTCTGGAGTGCAATGGCACGACCTTGGCTCACTACAACCTCCGCCTCCTGGGTTCAAGCAATTCTCCTACCTCAGCCTCCCGAGTAGCTGGAATAACAGGCTCCTGCCACCACACCTGGCTAATTTTTGTATTTTTGGTAGAGATGAGATTTCACCATGTTGGCCAGCCTGGTCTCGAACTCCTGACCTCAGGTGATCCTCCCAAAGTGCTGGGATTACAGGCCTGAGCCACTGTGCCCGGCCCATTTTTATTTTTTTATTGATCTTTGAGATTGGGCCAGCCTTGCCATCTTACTCTTCTTCTTGAGAGTATCTTGCGATGAGTTAGTCCTGCCATTACTTCCTCTTTCTGGACTACTTTTATACTTCCTCTTTCCATATAGTCAGTGTAGTAAGTTCAACCAGAACACTTTGGGCAGCCCAGGCATTCATTCTATGTCTCATTCTTGTTCTCTCTTTGCATGTAAGCCTAAGTATGCTGGACACTGCTTCCGATTTCTATACTGTGTGGTTGGCCTGAAGATAGGAAAATCCCAAGATACAGAATTGGACTTAAGATAGAGGCCCTTAATTGCATCTTGATCCTAAGCCAAATGTTCCAGTCCAGTTTTACTGTATTCCTGCTTTGTGGTATTTAGATGCTGAGCCACCTCATAGTATCATACTTTGATTTTCATTCAGCTTGTGATTTCTTATTTTCTGTAAATGTAAATGCATATGGAGAGAATGGTAAATGGCAGAGCAGGAATTCCTGGGTCTTCGGCCACCACACTTTTAAAATCCCTAATAATTTCTATGTTCTTGGTGTTTATAAAATCTTCCTGGGTGTCTATAAAGTCTTCCTTTCTTTATACTGCTGCCTTAAACCCTGCCTTCAATATCTCTATAGCTTGGACCTTGGAGGTCTCTTTACACTTTTCTAATCCATTCTCCACATTGCTGTGATCCTAAAATGCAGACTAAACCTATTGTTTGCCAGTGTAAAACCTTTGAGTGGCTCCTCCTTGTCTATACCATGAAACCCAAGATCCATAGCACAGAGGCAATGTAGTGTATTGGTTCAGGGTGCAGTTCTAGAGTCAGTCTGCCTGGCTTTGAATTTGGCTTTCATTTACTAGCTGAGTGATTTTTGGCCAAGTTACTTACCCTCTCTGTCTTCAGTTTGCACATCTATAAAATGGAAATAACAATAGTGGCTTCTTTGTAGGAGAAGGTTTGCTATGATGTTTAAATTGCATAAGAATAATATAAAGGGATTAAAACAATTCCTAGAGTAGAGTAACGCTTAGTAAGTGTTAGATCCCGGCCTACTTTGCTAGTCTCATTTCCTGCTGAAACTTTAAGCTCCAACCAAACCAAACTGCTTCTAGATTCCAAATGTACACTGTGCTAGTTCATTGTTCTGTATCTTTAAACATGATATGTCCTTTGCCTGGAGTGAACATCGCCCTGCCTGATGCCTGAGCATTGTCTTCCCTCTGAAGATTCCCAGACAAGTCTGAATAACCTGAGTATTGTAGGTATTGAAGATTCAGTGAAGTACAGATTGCACAACATGTCTGTCTTCATAGAAATCATGTTCTACTGGGGAGAGAGAGAGACAACAAAATAAATAAATAAAGCAGGGAAGAGGATGTTTATGGGGTGGGTTTGCAATTTCAAATAGGCAAGGCCTCATTATAAAGGTGACATCTGAGTAAAGACCTGAAGATTAATGAACAAGCCAATGTGGGCAAAGAGTGTTCCAGGCTGAGGGAACAGCAACTGGCTCTGGTATGCTCCTGGAATAGTAAGGAGGGCACTAGGGCTGAAGCTGAAGAGAAGGTAGTATAAGACGGTGTCAGAAAAGAAGTGGGGCCAGGTTGCAGAGCGCTTGGTTGAGTGAGATTGACAGCCGCTGGAGGGTATTGAGCCAAGGAATCCTGTGATTTGATTGTTCTAACTACTAGGTAGACCATAGGTTGTATAAGGGCAGACACATTCTAACAAGAATAATTTAGACAAAAGATAGTGGTGGCTTGGATGAGGGTAGAAGCAGTGGAGGTAGGGATTGCTTTAGATTCTGCCATATTTTGAAGGTAGAGCCAGTGGCATTAGCTAATAGATTTGATATCAGGTAAGAAAAAAAAGGAAGAGGCTTGGCGCGATGGCTCACGCCTATAATCTCAGCACTTTGGGAGGCTAAGGTGGGCAGATCACGAGGTCAGGAGATTGAGACCATCCTGGCTAACACAGTGAAACACCGTCTCTACTAAAAACACAAAAAATTAGCCGGGTGTGGTGGCATGTGCCTGTACTTCCAGCTACTTGAGAGGCTGAGGCAGGAGAATCACTTGAACCTGGGAGGCATAGGTTGCAGTGAGCTGAGATCACACCACTGCATTCCAGCCTGGGCGACAGAGCGAGACAACATCTCAAAAAAAAAAAAAAAAAAAAAAAGAAAGAAAAAGAAATCAAGGATGATATCAAGATTTTTGACCTGAACAACTGAAAGGATAGAACTATGTTAGACTGAGATAAGGACAGTGAAGAATGTGAAGAACAGGTTTTGGAGTAGCTCAGTTTGAACATTTTAGATCTGAGATGCCTTTTAGATGTCTAGGTGGAGATGTTGAAGAGGAGGTTGAATATATGTCTAACGTCCAAGGGAGAAGTCTGTGCTGGATACATAAATTTAGAAGTTATTAAGCCGTGAGACTGGATGAGATACAGAGGAAGATCTGGTACACAGGACTGAGAAAGAGCTGCCTGTGAGGCAGGGACAAAGTGGTGGCTTGGCGAGGATAGTTTCTCGAAAGCCAAGGAGGGAAGTGTTTTCACAGAGGATGGAGTGATCAACTGTGTCGGGTGCCAGGAGGTCATGTAAGATTAAAACTGATGATTGATGACTGGATTTGGCAAAATGGAGATCCTCAGTGCCCTAGAGAAGCAGTTTTAGAGGAGTGGTAGGAGGAAAGCTGAATAGGAGTAGGTTCAAAATGGAGAGAGGGTCTGGGAACAGCATGTATAGACAACTATTTTGAGAAACTTAACCTGTGAAAGAAAGGAAAGCAGTAGGGTGGTTCCCTACTCTGAAGGCTTAGCTGCACAGTCACTTCTGGTGTCAACTGTCTGGGAAAAGTTATTTTTGCAGAAACCTTGTTATTACCACTAAGATTTTTTTTTTTTCTCTCCTGACAGCTGTCATTTTGGATTGCTTTTCTCCTTTAGTTTGACAGTTCCTAAGTGAGGACCTACTGAAATCTTACTTTCTTCTTGATTCTCAAACAGTAAGCAAAAATACCGAGCCAGCCTGTTTGGGGACAAACATACTGCCCTCCAAAGCAGGTTACCAGGGCTCTCAGTTTAGAGACATCACATTTCCTAAGACTTGGGGCAATGCCATGGGAACAAAGGATAGCTAATATATCTTGAGTGCTTCTGTGCTAGCACAGTGTTGAGTGTTTTATATCCATTATGTATTTAACCATAATAGCTGGTTGGGTGATAGAGATTCATAAAGAAAACCTTACAGATAAATAACTGGGATTTAGCATCATGTTTTATCTTACCAGCATTCATAGCTCATTGGAATACTGAGGGATGTTTTATGAATGTCTCTGAAGTGCGAGGCATATTTATGAAACTGGGCATTAAAAGGAGTCACATTGTAGGTTACTTTTAAAAAATATTATGAACTTCTGGTTAAGAAGATAGCCTTCACTTGTTTATACTGAGGGGCTAGATTTGGGGAAAAACAGCCCAATCTAATGAAAATCCTCTAAAAGATCTTAAATCCTTAGAATTTACAAGTCACCTTTACCTGTGGGTTCTCTTGTCCCTTTCTGCAGTTATTGATTTTTTCCTGGTGCCTTTTCTATAATGTCTGCCTGGCTGTATCCATTTCCTTATGGATTTATTGCTCATCTTTTTACATTGCTCTCTTTAGAGGAATACTATGTCAAACTTTTATCCCTTTTATCAGGTTACAACAGTTTAAAAGTAGATTGTGCTCTTGGCCTAAACATATCGACAATGACCCTTAACAATATTTGAATTATAGTGTGGTTTTCAGGTAAACATCTTAGTACACTGTTTCTTTTTATGTATGGACCTCACTTCTTTACCTATTTACATATCTCTAGGGAAAGATTAATGCGTGAGTTGGGAAAAAAAATAGGTATTTTGCTTTGAAATTGCTCTATTCTTTCTTCCAAGATGCCATCTGGGAATGCACGATTTTGAACTTTGTAGGCACATTTTCATTTTATAAAGGAAGAGGAAAAATGACTTGAAAAACTGTGTTGGCAAAACCTGAAAAGAAAGCTCTACAAAAAAAGAACTCTGGCCCGACAAGAGAACAGGAAGAAATGATTACTGATGATTTCAATTTTCAGTAAATTACAAAGCATACGTAATAGACTTCGAAGAGAGATGATTCCTATGGCATACTTCATGCTGCCTTCACAGATAAGTGTGTAAATGAAAGGGAAATGAATTGTTTCAGCCTGGAAAATCTGTACCGTTTTGGTGGAGTGAAAATGAGTGAAATTGAAATAATCCTATCACTTCTTACTGAAAATATAACATATAAATGTTTTTGATGTGTTTCTAGAGAACAGTATACTTATAGATTTGCTGCAAAGAAACATAATTTTGAATCAGAGGTAACTAAATGAGTATAAAAAATAAGGGTATAATGGTGTTTTGTGTAATTTACACTGCAAAATTTGAAAATTTGAAGTATTGCTGTGTGGGTAGGAATGTTTTCTTTTTAACTCCTTAGAACCTAGCAAAATTTTGACAATGGAAAAGAAACTTCATTCACGTATTCATTTAACACATAATTACTGAAAGCCTACAGTGTGCCAGATAATATTAATAAGACAGAAAAAGTCACTGCCACTAAGGAGCTTATATTTTAGTAGTGAAGATGGTTAATAAATAAGGAATCCTGTAGCTAATTCTACCATTTCACTTATAATATGATATTTGCTGTGAAGTTTAGGATTCTCTGAGAGGTCCTCCCTGAGGAAATGATGTTTAAGCTGAGACCTGAGGAAAGACAGGAGGTAACCAGGTGGAGGAGAAGGAGAGGTGGTGCAGGATGAAGGAACAGCATGAACGGATGAAGTAACAGCATGTACAGAGACCCTGAGATGAGAAGGAACTTGATGGGTTCAAAGAACTGAGAAAAGCAAAAAGTTGGACAGTGTGGATGGAGCAAGTAAACAAGGATAGAGAAGGTGAAATTGTTGTGGATTTTGAACTTTATTATGAGAACAAGGAGAAGCTATTAAAGGATTTGTTTTAGCAGGTTTATATTTATTTTATCTTATTTTTTTGAGACAGGGTCTTGCTCTGTCACCCAGATTGGAGTGCGGCATCATAATCATGGCTCACTGCAGCCTCGACCTCCCAGGCTTAAGCGATCCTCCCACCTCAGCCTCCTGAGTAGCTGGAACTACTGGCATGTGCCACCACGCCCAGCTAATTATTTGTATTTTTGTAGAGACAAGGTTTTGCCATATTGCTCAGTGAGAGGTGTGTCACTCTTCCTTTCACTTGAACACTTAGAGGACATTGTCACATTATTAATTGGCCTACTTTCAATATTGTCATGTTTCAGGGAATAGGGAGGCCCAAGGAGAGAGAGGGACACGGGGGAACAGCCAGTTGATGGAGCAATCAGATAAATGGAGCAACATTTATCCATTGAGTTCACCATTTTATATGGATGAGGCTCGTGATGCCCCAGATACAATTACAATGGTAACATCAAAGATCACTGATAACAGATCACCATAGGCTGGGTGCAGTGCCTCATGCCTGTAATCCCAACACTTGGGAGGCTGAGGTGGGTGGGTCACCTGATGTCAGGAGTTCGAGACCAGTCTGACCAACATGATGAAACCCCATCTCTACTAAAAATACAAGATTAGCTGGGCATGGTGGCGGGCACCTGTAATCCCAGCTATTTGGGAGGCTGAGGCAGGGGAATCACTTGAACCTGGGAGGTGGAGGTTGCGGTGAGCCAAGATCATGTCACTGCACTCCAGCCTGGCTAACAGAGTGAGACTCTGTCTCAAAACAAAACAAAACAAACAAACAAAAAAACAGTATCATAACAGATATAATAATAATGAAAAGGTTTGAAATATTGCAAGAATTACTAAAACGTGACAGAGTTATGAAGCAAGCATACGCTGTTGGAAATATGGTGCTAATATACTTGCTCAAAATGGAGTTGCTGCAGACCTTCAATTTTTGAAAAACACAGTATCTGTAGTGTCATAAATCAAAGACAAATAGAATGAAGTATATTTGCATTAAAAAATCACCATGTGTATCAATTAGGGATACATTTTAGTACAAGTCACAGGAGATTTTGACTTAAATAATTGAGGTGTTTATTCTTATTAGATGATAGGTTGGTATAGGAATTCAACAGTACCTTCAGAAGCCAGGTTATTTCTGTCTTTCCACTCTGATATTCTTGGTATGTTGGCATTTGTCCTCATTCTTGTCTTTGTGGATCCATCTCCAGCCCTTTGTCAATATTCCAGGCAGGAAGAACAAGAAAGTCTTAACAGGAAGGGGCAAGGCCTATATCAGGAAAGAGAAAACTCATCGGATAGAACCTTTGTGTCATCCTACATCCCTTTTTTTTCGTGTACCACATCTAATCCATCAGCAAATCCTAGGGGCCCTGCCTTCAGAATATATAGAGAATTGGAACCACTTTTTACCATATCCACTGCTACTACCTCATGCAAGCCGTCATCTTCTCTGTTAGATTATTGCAGTGGCTTGATACCTGGTCTGCCTGCTTCCATTCTCACATTCCTATAGTCTGTTCTCAACACCTGGAGCAGTCTGTGTGTGTGTGTGTGTGTTTTAAATATTAAAGCATAAGTCACATATAAAATTCATTCTTTTTTTTTTTTTTTTGAGACGGAGTCTCACTCTATCACCCAGGCTGGAGTGCAGTGGCTCGATCTCGGCTCACTGCAAGCTCTGCCTCCTGGGTTCACGTCATTCTCCTGCCTCAGCCTCCCGAGTAGCTGGGACTACAGGTGCCCGCCACCACGCCCAGCTAATTTTTTGTATTTTTAATAGAGACGTGTTTTACCATGTTAGCCAGGATGGTCTCGATCTCCTGACCTCGTGATCTGCCCGCCTCCGCCTCCTGAAGTGCTGGGATTACAGGCATGAGCCATTGTGCCCAGCCTAAAATTCATTCTTTTAAAGTGTGCAATTCAGTGTTTCTTAGTATATTCCCAAAGTTCTGCAACCATCGCCACTGTCTAAACCCAGAGATTGTTCCTTTTTAAACATAAGTCAAAGCCTTCTTAAAACTGTCCAATCATGGCCAGACTTGGTGGCTCACGCCTGTAACCCCAGCACTCTGGGAGGCTGACGCGGGTGGATCACCAGAGGTCAAGAGATCAAGACCAGCCTGGCCAACAATGTGAAACCTGTCTCTACTGAAAATACAAAATTTACTTGGTTGTGAACCTCCACCTCCTGGGTTCAAGCAATTCTCCTGCCTTAGCCTCCCAAGTAGCTGGGATTACAGGTGCCCACCACCACGCCCGGCTAATTTTTGTATTTTTAGTAGAGATGGGGTTTCACCACGTTGGCCAACCTGGTCTCGAACTCCTGACCTCAGGTGATCTGCCCGCTTCGGCCTCCCAAAGTGCTGGGATTATAGGTATAAGCCACCAAGCCTGGCCCACACCCTCATCACTCTTCAACTGTATTGGCCTCCTTGCTGTTCCACACCAGATGAGCTCCTGCTACAGATCCTGTACACTTGCTGTTCCCTCTACCTGGAATGCTTCATTTTTCACCTCCTTCCAGTTTTCCTCAGATGACACCCTTTCAGTGGGCCCTTTCCTGACAACTCTATTTAAAATTGTAGCACCCTCCCCATATACATACATATACGCACATACACACACACACTCACTGACACACATTTACAGCACTCTCTTTCCCCTTATGTTTTTATTCAGTTTTATCAGCTTATAATACATAGTTGTCTCTCAGTATCCATGGGGACTCCCATGGATACTAAAATCCCCAGATACTCAAGTCTGTTATATAAATTGTATAGTATTTGCACATAACCTATACATATCCTCTTGTATACTTAAAGTCATCTGTGGATTACTTATAATACCTAATATGAGATGAATACTATGTAAATAGTTGTTATACTGTAATGGTTTTTAAGTTTTACAATTTTTATTATTTTTAAAAAATATTTTTGAGCTACAGTTGGTTGGTTGAATCTATGGATGTGGAATCCATGGATATGGAGAGCCAAATTACTATATAATTTACTAACTTCTATTTATCATCTGTCCCTCCCTATTAGATTATAAATTCCTTCAAGGCAGGTTTTTTGGTTGTTTGAGCTCAGTACCGTGAACAGGTGCAATGTATATTTTTTGAATGAGTAAATGAACTCTGTCATGGCATGCCAACCTGCAAAAAAGGCTAGCCTCTAGATTAGAAAAAATGAGAAATGAATTGTAAATGGGTATTGACCGAGCCCATTGAAAATTGTAAGAACTCTTAATTGTAGTGCATTGTTTATTTGACAAACATTTATTACTAAGTGCCAGTCACTGGAATTACAATGGCAAGTAAGACATTCATGGTCCCTGCATCATTTACATTCTAGAGGGGTGATATATACAGTAGGTAAATAAATTGGTAAGCAAGGTAATGTTAAAGATCAATGATTGCCGTGAAGAAAATAAGACAAGGTGATAGAAAGTGAACGTGGTGAGGGTGGGTTATAGGCTTGGGTGGGGAAGTAGGGGAATACCTCTGTGGTCAGAGGAGACCTTTTTAGAAGGTCATATTTGAGCTAACACCTGAATGACAGGAAAGAGTCACCCATGTGGATATCTGTGCGAAGAGCCTTTGTAGATTGGTAACAAGGACAAGAAAGAAGGCTTGTACAGATGGAACATGGTGAGTCAGGGGAGGGGCAGGAGATGAGACTGGACAGGTCAGATTATGTAGGGCCTTTTAGGTAACAGTTTAGATTTTTATTTTAAGACAATGTGAAGTCATTAGAAGGTTTAATCGGGGAAGTGATATGATCTGGTTCACATTTTAATGGAGTTAAAGAAATAAAATAGAATGTAGTTCACAAACTCGTTTGCTTTCAGTAGCCAGGTAGTACAAAAGTATAAAACAGATCCTTATAAGCAAAATAATATTACATTGATAATAGCAACTTTCTTTGGGCCTAAGTGTTAGGAGGCAATAGAGAGCATAGATCCTGTGTTAAGAAGTGTAGCCTCTCCTGAGTCCCACCCAGGTTAGGGCAAGTGGAATTATATCCTCAGTTTTGCCAGCTTTTTTAATTTTCCAAGAGAAGTAAGGAATCTAGAGTGTTTTGTTAAAGTCTTAAATTTATAAATATTATCAATTAATTTAAGTAGTTTATAAAAATACTATGGGCCAGATGGAACAGCCTTACTGGTCAGATAGGATCTCATAGGTGGCACTTTGCAATCTCTGGATTAGTGTGATGGCAGTGGAAATGCAGGGGGAAAATGAGATTGAGGTATATTTTGAGGGTGGTAATGACAAGCATGATGGATAGAGTGGATGTGGAAGAGAATGGATAGAGGAGAGAATGAGAGAGGGAGACAACCTTGACACTGGGTTTTTGGCATGAAAACTGGGTGAATGGGGGTACAATTTACTGAGATACAGAAACCAGGAAAAAAGACATACTGTGGGTGTGGGAAGATCAAACATTTAGTTGAGACTTGCCAAGTTTGAGATGCATGTGAGTCATCAAATGGAATTTTCCAGAGAGAGTTGGATATACAAGACTTGTTCTTAGAAAACAAGTCTTGTGTCTATACAAGAGATAACAAATTGAGAGTTACTGACATATAGTTTGTTTGAAGCTGTTGGGTAGATGAAATCAACTAGGGAAAGAGTAGTGAAGGCCAGCCGTAGAGTCATAACTATACTCTCTTGATAACCATCTCTGATCTCTCCTCCCTGTGTATTCTCTGTATAAATTTATGGGTTAAATATGTAGTCAAGTTCATATAAGTTTCCTATTTCAGAAAATAAAAACTGTTTTATCTTTTTAGTAAGCATGACAGCAATCTTCGGAACCTTAGAATTTCTACTCATATACAAATGGAAGAGATGGCTGACTTTATATTAAACTTTCTAGAAGCAGAGGAAGAAAGCAGAGCTTTGACTAATTCTTAGTAGAGATTTCAGTGTGGGTCAATCCCAGAATGAAAATTTTGTTGTTGTTGTCGTTTGAGATGGAGTCTTGCTCTGTCACCAGGCTGGAGTGCAGTGGTGCGATCTCGGCTCACAGCAACCTCCGTCTCCTGGGTTCAAGCGATTCTCCTGCCTCAGCCTCCCGACTACCTGGGGCTACAGGCACGTGCCACCATGCCCAGCTAATTTTTTGTAGTTTTAGTAGAGACGGGGCTTCGCCATATTAGCCAGGATGGTCTCCATCTCCTGACCTCATGATCCGCCTGCCTCAGCCTCCCAAAGTGCTGGGATTACAGGCGTGAGCCACTGCACCTGGCCAGAACGAAAATTTTATAATTGGCCTCTATGTCCATGTTCCAGTTATAAAATTCCCTCCTGTTTGAATTCTTCCCTCTTCCTGTTCTTATTCCCGTATTCCCTTCCCTTCTTTCCTCAAATATTTTGAGTACCTTCTATATGCAAGGCATTGTATATGCATAGGTAATGTAATAGTAAAACAAAAAACAAAACCGTGAAGCTTATTGTCTATTGTCAGTAATAACATGTTCAAATATTGTTATTCTGACATTCATTTTTTTTCATGCTTTTTATATGAGGGGAAGCCTAAAAACAAAAATTAGAATAAATATGAATAATATGTACTTCACTTTAGGAGTCTTTCATCTGAGTTGACCAGAAACATTGTCTTTAAGTTTCTATTCATCATTGCACCTGCGTCCAGCATTAAGACAGCTACTGTGTTTTCTTGACTTGATGTCCTTCTCATCAAGCTGTGAATGTATGTGAAAGAGAAGGGCCCTGTTTAGTACAGACTGTGGGAAGATGATGCTGTGTATGAAGTATTGCCACTCTAGCATGTAACATCATAGAACGCAGCATGAGATACATCACAGCTCTGCTTTGCTTTGGAGTTAAATTCGGAGTAGTGATTTTATGTTTTTAAAAAATTTATACTTAAGCCCTTAGGTATCTTAACATTCGCTTCCAGTGAGGCACCGCTGAAGCTTTCCTGCTAGTCGGCACAAGTCTTTGCTGTCCAGGGATACCAGTGTTTTCTTGAGATAGACTTTTTATTCTATAAATCTTTATGAAGTTTGCACTTTGGGTTGACCTTCAGGTATAAGACATACTGCCTTTGTTTAGTACTTAAAAAAGAACAAAAAGTAAATCTGAACAGAGCCAGGCTTTCTTTTTCTTAGAATTTTGTGTCTGCTTTTATACCATGTAAGTGCCCAGAGGCATCTTAAGCTGGACATGATTTTATCAATCTTAAATAAAAAATAAATGCTTTATAGGTTTGGGATTTGCAAGTGTGTAATATGCTGCAAGCCAGCGGAATCTGTTGTAATACAATAAAGTTTATTGTACCATAAACCAATTTATCGAAAATATGGCTCATGGATTACTAGCCTATTCCATAAAATCGGACCCCCTATGGAGCATTTCATATTAATTTATTATGCCTCCACCATGTGTATTATTACTTACCACTTATTACATGCCAATGATTTCTTAGGCACTGAACAAAATCAAAAGATGGAACTTGACCCAGGCCAAAAAGTTGTTTGATACTTCGGCACAGTAGCAAGGTAGAAGAAGAAAAGTCCTACTTTCCTATATGCCCCCTTTTTGGTGCCTGTGCCCCTAGTATACTTTTGAGTCCTAAACTATCTCAGCCCCATTTTAAAATTTGGAGTACATATAGAAGAGCTTATGATTCACATGTCCCATTCATTTTAGGTACTGATAAAGAACCTTGACTTTTAAGGAAAAAGCACTAATAACATCAACATCCCTGCCCTCTGACAAACCTTTAAGATCGGTAATCCAACCACCTAAAAGTTTCTAGAAATACTTATTTCTCTTAGCCTGTGAACTCTAATAGAGCACAATTTTTCTTTAGTTGCACATCTGTGAGCCTAATTCCATATAGAGCCTAACATGGAATCATGTTTTAAAATATGTTATTTTTAACACCTGTAGTCAAATCTCATTTATCTCTTACAGTTGGTTTACTTTCTACTTTATTTGTGGTGGGTTTTTATACCCAAATTGAATTGGTTTAACCACTAGTTTTGCTTTCATCACTTGGCTTGTACCCAAGGAACATAGGTCATTTTTCATATTATTCTGAGAAAAATGTAATCAAATAAATCTGTTTTAAAAATTAATAGACCATTCAAAGCCAACTAGTAGTGGTTTGCAAGTTATTTTTGATCATCTGTGCTTCTACCTTTGGTTAATATCAAAAGTTGTTTGTGGCACAATATAATTCTTGAGCAGAACAGTGGTCTTCTGGTTATAATATTTATAACATCAGCCATCTGTCCTATGTGAATTTATACACCAGAGTCTCAGATTCTTTACTGAACATCTACCCATATTTGAAATTAGTGTTAACCCCAGGTTCATTTGGTTAGAGGAATAAATATACTTAATAAGACTGAAGTTGGTATTATTGGGTTGAACTAAGATACATTCATTAATTAATGTCACATTCGTTGTTGACATTGAATATGAGAAATGTTATTAAAAATTTGGTAAACAGGTCTGGGTGCAGTGGCTCATGCCTGTAATCCCAGTGCTTTGGGAGGCCAAGATGGGAGGATTGCTTGAGGCCAGGAGTTTGAGACCAGCCCAGGCAACATAGCGAGACTTTATCTCTACAAAAAAAACTTAAAAATTAGTTAGGTTTGCTGTAATCCCAGCACTTTGGGAGGCTGAGGTCGGTGAATCACTTGAGCTCAGGAATTTGAGACCGTCCTGGGCAACATGGGCAAGACCCTGTCTCAAAAACAACAACAACCCCTCCCGCCCCCCGCGTCAAAATTAGCTCATGTGGTGGTGTGTGCCTGTAGTCCCAGCTACTCAAGAGGCTGAGGTGTAGGGATCACCTGAGCCTGGGAGGCAGAGGTTGCGGTGACCTGAGATTGCACCACTGTACTCTAGCTTCAGCTACAGAGCAAGACTCTGTCTCAAAAAGAAAAAAAAAAAAAAAAGAAAAAGCTGGATATGGTGGCACATGCCTGTAGTCCCAGCTCCTCTGGAAACTAAGGTAGGAGGATGGCTTTAGCCCAAGTGTTTGAGGTTACAGTGAGCTATAATTGCACCACTGCACCCAGGCTGGGTGTCTCTTTTGGCGATGAGGGGGAAGGTAAACAAAGGACTGTTTACTAAGGTAAATTGTGATGAAAAACTAATCTAGATAATAATTTGGGGGTATTGAAATTACTCCTGCTTATATATAAGAAACGTTAAAAGAAATTGCTCCTGCTTATATATAAGAATGTTAAAATATTATGTAGATAACACCTGTCACTCCCAGAATGTACTTGGATTGCAGAATTAAAATCACAATGAATACTTTATCATTTCTCCCACTCCTCCCACTCCCCCCACTCCCATTTGCCTTTTATTATTAGTGTTGACAATGCATATGTTCCTCAGAAACCCCTTAATTTCCCCAAAGTAATTTGCAATTCTGTCTCTTGGGTTTAACACTATGGACTTAACCATTACTTTTTTATCTTAAAAAACTAATGAATTCCAGGCATCAAGTGTGTAGGAATAGATTTATACTGAGATATTCTTTCTGACAAATTAATACTTCAGTACTACAAATTTGCAAAGAGTGGTTTTGGATTCTAACATGTGGGTCTGATGTTTAATTGTATCAATAACTATTAGTAAGGGTACAGATTAAACAATTTCATCAGAAAGACCCAGTGACTTTTATAAAAGTAGAAGGTTATTTTTCTCTCACTTAATAGTCCAGGGCTGATAGGCAGGCTCTTTCTTATGACCTCATGGTACTCAGGCTGGCAAGGTGGCTCTGCCATCCTTCAGGGGTGACTTCCATGGTTCCTTTGGTGGACTCTGTGATAGCAGAGGAGAGTATGCCCAATGTATTAAGACCAAGGCTTGAAAGTGTTATACATCACTACCACTCACGTTCCTTTGATGAGAACTTAGCTATTGGCTACACCTACTGGCAAAGGAAAATGGAAAGTGTCGTCTTAAGTTCGGTAGCCATGTACCAGCTAAAATTTGCTGTAGAAGAAGGGAAGACAAGTTTTAAAGGTCTTCCACCCAATCTTTTATCTAATGTTTTCTTTGTGCATAGCATAAAACTCCATGTCATGTTGTCAATACCTTGGAGCCAAAATGAAGCACTTTCTCTAACTCCCCATTCTCACCTCTCAAAAATAAGTAAAAATTAAAGAGATATGCTTGCCCTTGTGTTAAAATGGAAGATTAACCAGATATATTAGTTCTGAAAAATCTGCAGAAATTGATAGAATTGTTTCCTGCCCTGCAGGAGCTTTGATAATTTGTGTATATTTACATATCCACAAAAATACGTCCATCAGAAGGCCTGCTGGCCATTTGTGGAAGATAATAAAAAGAAATTCAAACTGAGATAAATTCTGTATATCTAAGCACTTTATAGGTGAGTGGTTGTTTCCAAGGTTAAGAGTATAGCTATTGTAGTCTGATGCCTTTGTTCATTTGGATCATTTAACTGTGTTTTTTGGAGTAGAGACTTGTCAAGCACCCCCATAATTCCTGTATAATTCTCTATGCACAAAACAGTGCAACAATTCTACAGTCTACAAGTATTTCCAATTTTTTTTTTTTTTTTTTTTTGAGACGGAGTCTGGCTCTGCCGCCCAGGCTGGAGTGCAGTGGCGCAATCTCGGCTCACTGCAAGCTCTGCCTCCCGAGTTCACGCCATTCTCCTGCCTCAGCCTCCCGAGTAGCTGGGACTACAGGCGCCCGCCACTACGCCCGGCTAATTTTTTGTATTTTTAGTAGAGACGGGGTTTCACCACGTTGGCCATGATGGTCTCAATCTCTTGACTTTGTGATCTGCCCACCTCGGCCTCCCAAAGTGCTGGGATTACAGGCGTGAGCCACCGCGCCCGGCCTCCAATTTTTTTAAAAAAATTATTTTTAATTTTTCTGGGTGCATAGTAGATGTTTATATTTCTGAGTTACATAAGATATTTGATACAGGCATACAATGTGTAATAATCACCTTAGGGTAAATGGGATATTCATCATCTCAAGGATTTGTTCTTTTCTCTGTGTTACAAACAATCCAATGATACTTTTTTAGCCATTTTAAAATGTGTAATACATTATTGTTGACTGTAGTCACCCTATTGTGCTGTCAAATACTAGATCTTATTCATTCCATCTAACTAGATTTTTGTACCCATTAAGCATCCCCACTTTCCTCCACCCCCAGCACTCTTCTCAGCCTCTGGTAACCATGATTCTACTTTCTATCTCCATGAGTTCAATTGTTTTCATTTTTTTAGCCTCAGAAATATGTGAGCACATGTGAAGTTTGTCTTTCTGTGCCTGGCTTATTTCACGTAACATAATAACCTCATCCATGTCGTGCAAATGATAGGATCTTCTTTTTTATGGCTGAGTATTGCTCCACTGTGTACCTCATTTTCTTTATCCATTCGTCAGTTGATGGACACTTAGGTTGCTTCCGAATCTCGGCTATTGTGAATAGTGCTATAGTAAATATGGGAGTACAGATAACTCTCCAATATACTGATTTCCTTTCTTTTGGGTATATACCTAGCAGTGGGATTGCTGAATCATATGGTAGTTTTATGTTTAGTTTTGTGAGGAACCTGCAGACTGTTCTTCATAATGGTTTGTACTAATGTACATTTCCACCAACAGTGTACAAGGATTCCCTTTTCTCCACATCATTGACAGCATTTATTATTGCCTGTCTTTTGGATAAAAGCCATTTTAACTGGGATGAGATGATACCTCTTTTCAGTTTTGAATGGCATTTCTCTGATGATCAGTGATGTTGAACACCTTTCTTTATACCTGTTTGCCATTTGTATGTCTTCTTTTGAGACATGTCTATTCAGTGGATTATTAGATTTTTTTCTTAGAGAGTTGAGCTCCTTATTTGTTCTAGTTATTAATTACTTGTCAGATGGATAGTTTGCAGATATTTTCACCCATTATGTGAATTGTTTCTTCACTTTGTTGATTGTTTCTTTTGCTGTGCAGAAGCTTTTTATCTTGATGTGATCCCATTTATCCATTTTTGCTTTGCTTGCCTATGCTTTTGGAGGATTACTCAAGAAATCTTCGCCCCCTCCCATGTCCTGGAGAGTTTCCTCAGTGTTTTGTTTTAGTAGTTTCATAGTTTGAGATAGTAGATTCAAGTCTTTAATCCATTTTGACTTGGTTTTTGATGTGGACAGAGTTTCATTTTTCTGCGTATGGATATCCAGTTTTCCCAGCACCATTTATTGAAGATACTGTCCTTTTCCCAGTGTATGTGTTTGGCACCTTTGTTGAAAATGAGTTCACTGTAGGTGTGTGGATTTGTTCTGGATTCGCAATTCTGTTCCATTGGTCTATGTATCTGTTTTTTAATGCCAGTAACATGCTGTTTTGGTTACTTTAGCTTTGTCATTTAATTTGAAGTCAGGTAATGTGATTCCCTTCAGTTTTGTCCTCTTTGCTTAGGATAGCTTTGGCTCTTCTGGGTCTTTTATGGTTCCATATAAACTTTAGGATTGTTATTTCTGTTTCTGTCAAAAATGTCATTGGTATTTTGATAGTGATTGCATTGAAACTGTAGATTGCTTTGGGTAATATGGATATTATAATAATATTGTTTCTTCTAGTCTATGAACATGAAATATCTTTCCATTTTTTTGTGTCCTCTTCAATTTCTTGAATCAATGTTTTATAGTTTTCATTGTAGAGATCTTTCACTTCCTTGGTTAACTTAATTCCTAGGTATTTAATTTTATGTGTACCTGTTGTAAATGGGATTACTTTCTTGATTTCTTTTTCAGATTGTTTGCCAATGGTGTATAGAAATGCAACTGATTTTTGTATGTTGATTTTCTATATTGCAAGTTTACTGAATTGATCAGTTCTAATAGTTTTTTGATGGAGTCTTTAGATTTTTCCAAATATAAGATCATATCCTCTTCAAACAAGGATAATTTGACTTCATTTCCAAATTGGATGCTCTTTATTTCTTTCTGTTATCTGATTGCTCTGGCTAGGGCTTCCACTACTACATTGAATAACAGTGGTGAAAATGGGCATCCTTGTCATGTTCCAGATCTTAGAAGAAATGATTTCAGTTTTTCCTCATTCAGTATGATACTAGCTGCAGGTCTGCCTTATATGGCTTTTATTATGTTGAAGTATGTTCCTTCTGTACCCAGTTTCTTGAGGGTTTTTCTCATGAAGGGAGTTGAATTTTATCAAATGCTTTTTCAGCATCAATTGAGATGATCATATGGTTTTTGTCCTCATTCTGTTGATATGATGTATCACATTGATTTATTTGCATATGTTAAACTATCCTTGTGTCCCTGGGATAAATTCCAGTCGTGATGAATGAACTTTTTAATGTTTTGTTCAATTCCTTTTGCTAGTATTTTGTTGTATATTTTTGCATCAATGTTCATCAGGGATATTGACCTGTAGTTTTCTTTTTTTGATGTGTCTTTGTCTGGTTTTGGTATCAGGGTAATACTGGCCTTATAGAATGGGTTTGGAAGTATTCCCTCCTCCTCTATTTTTTTTTTTTTTTTTTTTGAACAGTTTGAGTAGAATTGGTATCAGTTTTTGTTTAAATGTTTGGTAGAGTTCAGCAGTGAAGCCGTCGGGTCCCAGGCTTTTCTTTGCTGGGAGAATTTTTAATGGGTTTGATTGCATTACTTATTACTGGTCTGTTTAAGTTTTGGATTTCTTCATGGTTCAATCTTGGTAGGTTTTATGTGTCTAGGGAATGATGCATTTCTTCTGGGTTTTCCAATTTATTGGCGTATAGTTGCTCATAGCAGCCTCTAATGATCCTTTGAATTTCTGCAGTGTCAGTTGTAAAGTCTCATTTTTCATCTCTGATTTTTTTTATCTTCTCTCTTTTTTTCTTAGTTAGGTTAAAGATCTGTCAGTTTTATCTTTTCAGAAAACCAAGTCTTTGTTTCATCAACCTTTCCAATTGGTTTGTTTGTTTGTTTATTTCAATTTCAGTTATTTCTGCTCTGATTTTTATTATTTATTTTCTTTTACTCATTTTTTGTTTGATTTGCTCTTTTTTAATTCTTTAAGATGCATCATTAGGTTGTTTATTTGAAGTTTTTCTTTTTTGATGTAGGCACTTGCAGCTATAAACTTTCCTCCTCCTACTGCTTTCATTGAATCCTGTAGGTTTTGGTATGTTGTGTTTTCATTATCATTTGTTTGAAGAAATTTTTCAATTTTTTAATTTCTTCATTGACTCACTGGTAATTCAGAGCATATTGTTTAATTTGCATGTGTTTGTATAGTTTTCAGAATTCCTTTTGTTATTGATTTGTTTTATTCCATTGTGATCAGAAAAGATGCTTGGTATTATTTTAATTTTTTTTGAATGTTTTAAGACTTGTTTGTGACCTAACATATGGTCTATCCTTGATAAGGTTCCATATGCTGAGGAAAATAATGTGTATTCTGCAGCCATTGGATGAAATTTTCTGTAAGTATTTATTAGGTCATTTGGTCTATAAGTGCAGATTGAGCCTGACATTTCTTTGTTGAAGATCTGTTCATTGTTGGATGTGGGGTGTTGAAGTCTCCAGCTGTGATTCTATTAGAGTCTCTCCCTTTAGCTTTAATATTTGCTTTATATATCTGAGTGCTCCAGTGTTGGGTGCATATATATTTATAATTGTTATACCCTCTTACTGAATTGACCCCTTTATCATATATAGTGACCTCTTTGTGTCTTCTTATAGTTTTTGTCTTGAAATCTATTTTGTCTGATATAAGTATAGCTACTCCTGTTCTTTTTGGTTTCCATTAGCATGGAATGTCTTTTTCCATCCCTTTATTTTCAGTCTGTGTGTATCTTTATAGGTGAAGTATGTCTCTTGTAGGCAACAGATCGTTGGGTCTTGGTTTTATTATTATTATTATTATTATTATTATTTTTTAATCCATTCAACCATTCTTTGTCTTTTGATTAGAGAGTTTATTCCATTTACATTCACTGTTATCATTGGTAAGTAATTGCCTACTCCTGCCATTTTGTTTTTTGTTTTCTGGTTGTTCTGTGTTCTTCTCTTCATTCCTGTCTTCCTTTTAGTGAAGGTGCCCACTTTGTGCTCTACTCGCCTGTGGCCAAGGTGGTACTTAAGTGCAAGACAAAGTCCCCCTTACTTTTCCTTTCACTTTTCTCAAGCAGAAGGAGTCTCTCCCTGTATCCACCACAGCTGGGGATATGCTGAGTCTCACCCAAGGCCCATGGCATACTGCCTGGCTATTGCTGCTGGTTATTCAGGGTCCAAGGGCTCTTTAGTCAGCAGGCGATGGATCCTTCAAGGACTGGGTTCTTCCCTTCAAGAAAGCAGGTTGCCTTCTTGGCCAGGGTACCTCTAGACATGTCATCTGAGAGCTAAGGCCTGGAAAAGGGGCCTGAGGACTCTGACTGGTGCCCTATCCTACTGTGGCTGAGCTGGTATCCAAGATGTAAGACAAAGTCCTCTTTATGGTGCCCTTTCCTCTCTTCAAGTGGAAGAAAGGGGTCTCTTTGGAGCAGTGAGCTGAGCAGCCTGTGGTTGGGGAAGAGATGGCGAAAACACCCCCTTAGCTGGTGTCTCAGTAGATCATTTGTCCCCTCAGTCCCTCGGCTCTGAGCCCAGTTCAGCACTACAACTCACCTAGGAGTATAGTCTCTTGTGGCCTAGACTGCCTTTCAAATTTTTTTAGGATCCCAGAGAACTTTAGCCCACGTTGGTGAGACTTGCTGAAACTCAAGTTCTGACTGCTGGGATTGGCAGTTCCCCTCTGGCTAGGCTGGTCTAAATGCTCCCGCTGTTGTGGCCATCAGCTGAGTTCAGCCCAGTTTTGTTTTCTGTTATGACAGGGCACCACTGAGTTCAACACAATGCCTTGCAACTGCTGCTGTCCCTCTCCTAAGTGCACAGATTCCTTCTCTGTATCATGTGGCCACTGCCACAGGATGGGGAGGGGGCAGTGTTGGCAATTCAAGACTTCTCCTATCCTGTTTAGCACCTCTTTCAGGGATATGAAGTTAAACCCGGGTACTGTGAGTGCTCATCTGAGTTTTGGTTCTTACAAAAGTGCTTTTTCTGTGTAGATAGTTGTTAAATTGGTGTCCTTGTGGGAGCAGGAGTGGGGGTGATCAGTGGAGCCTTTTATTCAGCCATCTTGCTCTGCCTTCTCCCTGCCTCTCCCTGTTGTAGGTTGTTTGATTTGAGGTTATCATGAGGCTTGAAAATAATATAACCCATTATTTTAAACTGATGACAACTTAATAGTGATTGCATAAACAAACTAATACACAAACATAGAGAAAACTAATAAAAACTCCACACTTTAACTTTACCTCCCTGCTTTTTTTAAACTTTTTGCTGTTTCTATTTATATCTTCTTATACTGTCTGTCTTCAAAAGTTGTTGTTTCTATTTTTGATCAGTTCATCTTTTAGTCTGTCTACTCAAGATGTAAGTAGTTTACATACCACAATTACAGTGTTACAGTATTCCATTTTTCTTTGTACTCTCTATCAGTGAGTTTTGTACCTTCAGATGATTTCTTATTGCACATTAACATCCTTTTCTTTCAGATTGAAGAACTTCCTTTAGCATTTCTTGTAGGAAATGTCTGGTGTTGATGAAATCCCTCAGCTTTTATTTTCTAGGAATGTCTTTATTTCTCCTTCATGTTTGAATGATATTTTTGCTGAGTACACTGTTTTAGGATGAAAGTTTTTCTCCTTCAGTACTTTAAATATGTCATGCGACTCTCTCCTAGCCTGTGAGGTTTCTTCTGAGAAGTCTTCTGCCAGACCTATTGGAACTCCTTTGAATGTTGTTTCTTTCTTTATCCTAGACCTTTGGAAGTTTGATTATTAAATGTGTTCAGGTAGTCTTCTTTGAGTTGAATCTGCTTGGTGTTCATTAGCCTTCTTGTACTTGAATATTGATATCTTTCTGTAGGTTTGGAAAGTTCAGTTGTTATCGCTTTGAATAAATTTTCTACCTCCACCCCTTAAAGCTTGTAACTCTTAGATTTTCCCTTTTGAGGCTGTTTTCTAGATCTT
Source organism: Pongo abelii (assembly GCF_028885655.2). Classification (NCBI taxonomy): domain Eukaryota; kingdom Metazoa; phylum Chordata; class Mammalia; order Primates; family Hominidae; genus Pongo; species Pongo abelii. Next base: position 38,784,110 of record NC_071990.2, on the reverse strand, counting down.
GTAGGTGTGCTTCATTCTTTTTTGAATTATTTTCTTGTTTGTTTCCTTTGATTGTATACTTTCAAATAGCCAGTTTTCAAGCTCACTTAATTCTTCTGCTTGATCAGTTCTGCTGTTAAGAGACTGATGCATTCTTCAGTATGTCAGTTGCACTTTGCAACTACAGAATTTCTGCTTGATTCTTTTTATTTCAGTCTCTTCATTAAATTTATCTGGTAGAATTCTGAAGTCCTTCTGTTTTATCTTGGATTTTGTTGAGCTTCCTCAAAACAGCCATTTTGAATTCTCTGTCTGAAAGGTCACCTATCTCTGTCTCTCCAGGATTGGTCTCTGGTGCCTTATTTAGTTTGTTTTGTGAGTATTGGGGGAACCCACCCCCAGTATTTCAACGTAGGTTCTTTCTATTTTCCATAAGTGTCGGCCAGCTGAGAAATAAACAGAGACAGCACAAAGAGAGGAATTTTACAGTTGGGCCACTGGAGGTGACATCACATATCAGTAGGACCGTGGTGCCTGCCTGAGTCTCAGACCAGCAAGTTTTTATTAAGGGTTTCAAAAGGGGAGAGGGGGTGTAAGAACAGGGAGTAGGTACAAAGATCACATGCTTCAAAGGGCAAAAAGCAGAACTGCTAATAAGGGTCTAACAAAGATCACATGCTTCTGAGGGAACAGGACAAAGGGAAAAAGCAGAACCACTGATAAGGGTCTATGTTCAGCGGTGCATGTATTGTCTTGATAAACATCTTAAACAACAGAAAACAGGGTTTGAGAACAGAGAACTGGTCTGACCACAAATTTACCAGGGTGGAGTTTTTCCTGACCCTAGTAAGCCTGAGGGTACTGCAGGAGACCAGGGCGTATCTCAGTCCTTATCTCAACTGCACAAGACAAGACATTCCCAGAGCGGCTGTTTATAGACCTCTCCCCAGGAATGCATTCCTTTCCCTGGGTATTAATATTAATATTCCTTGCTAGGAAAAGAATTTAGCAATATCTTCCCTACTTACACGTCCGTTTATAGGCTCTCTGCAAGAAGAAAAATATGGCTCTTTTTGCCTGACCCTGCAGGCAGTCAGACCTTTTGGTTGTCTTCCCTTGTTCCCTAAAAATCGCTACTATTCTGTTCTTTTTCAAGGTGCACTGATTTCATATTGTGCAAACACATATGTTTTACAATCAATTTGTACAGTTAACACAATTATCATAGTGGTCCTGAGGTGACATATGTCTTCAGCTTATGAAGATAACAGTATTAAGAGATTAAAGTAAAGACAGGCATAAGAAATTATAAAAGTATTATTTGGGAACTGATAAATGTCCATGAAATCTTCACAATTTATGTTCCTCCGCCAAGGCTCCAGCCGGTCCCTCTGTTTGGGGTCCCTGACTTCCCGCAACATGTGAGGTCATGTTTTCCTGGATGGTCTTAATGCTTGTGGGTGTTCATCAGAGTCTGGACACTGAAATTAGGTATTTATTGTAGTCTTTGCAGTCTGGGCTTGTTTGTATCTGTCTTTCTTAGGAAGGCTTCCCAGGTAGTCAAAAGGATCTAAGTCTTTGGTCACTGCAGCTATATCTGCTTTACGGGGCACCCCAAGCTCAGTAACACTGTGGGTCTTGCAGACTTGTAGAGGTACCACCCTGGTGGTCTTGGGTAATATCCAAGAGAATTTCTTGGATTACCAGGTGGAGACTCTTCTTTTCTTTCCCCCAAACAAATGGAGTCTGTCTGTGCTGAGATGCCTGGAACTGGAGGAGGGGTGATACAGGCTGTTAATTCAGACCTGAAGCCAGCTTAGCAATGGGTCTTGCCCAAGGCCCACAGTGACCACTGCCTGGCTATGGCTGATGTTCATTCAAGTCCCAAGGGCTTCTCAGTCAGCTTGTAGTGAATGCTGCCAGTCCTGAGTCTCTTCCTTCAGGGCAGTGGGCTCCCTTCAGGACCAGGACAGGTCCAGAAATGCCACCCAGGAGTCAAGGCCTAGAACTGGGGACTACAGGAGCCCACTTGGTGCTCTATCCCACTGTGGCCAACCCGGCACCCAAGCTGCAAGACAATGTCCCATTTACTCTTCTGTCTCTTTTTCTTAAGCAGAAAGGATCTCTTCCTGTATCCACCACAGCTGGGAATGTGGTGGGTCACACACCTGAAGCCAGCACAGCTCTTAGTCTTACCCAAGGCCCACAATGAGTACTGCCTGCCTGGCTATTCCTGTTAATTATTCAGGGCCCAAAGGCTCTTTAGTCAGCAGGTAATGAATTCTGTCAGGACTGGGTCCTTCCCTTCAAGGCAACAGTTCCTTTCTGGCCCAAGATGTGTTTAGAAGTGTCCTCTGGGAGCTAGCACCTGGAATGGGGGCCTCAGGATTCTGCCTGGTGCCATATTCTGCCGTGACTGAGCTGTTATCCATGTTGCAAGACAAAATACTCTTCCTTCTCCTCTCCTTTTCTCAAACAGAGGGAAGAAGTCTCTCCCAGAGCTGCGAGCTGTGCTGCTTGGGATTGAGGGAGGGGTGTTGCAAGCACTCCCGTGGCCACCCTGGCTTGTGTATCACTGGGTCACATGGCCCTCAGGTCCACTGGCTTCAAGCCCAGCACAGCACCAGGACTTGCATAGACATTTAAATCCTTGTGGTCTAGACTGCCTTTCCAGTTCATTGAAGGCCCCGGAACACTTTAGCATGTGGTGGCAGGGCTTGCCAGGACTCAGGTTCTGAGCCCTGGGGTGGGCAATTTCTTTCTGGCTAGGGCTGGTCTAAATGCTCCCTCTGATAGGTGCCAACTGAGTTCTGCCCAGTGCTGCTTTCTACTGTGACAAAATAGCACTGAGTTCCAATGCAAAGTCCCACAGTCACTACACTCTGCCTCCCTCCAAGTGCACAGATTCTCTCTTTGTGCCACATGGCCACTATTGGGGAATGGGGAAGGGATGTTGTAGGCGATTCAAGACTGTCTTTACTACCCTCTTCAGTGCCTCTTTCCTTAATATAATATTATTATGATCACTTACCTGACTTTTCATTCTTATGAAGGGACTTTTTAATGTGGATAGTTGTTAAATTTGGTGTTCTTGCTAGAGGGATGATCACTGAAGGATTCTGTTCAGCTATCTTATTCTACCTCCCTATTTCTGATTTTCATGACAGTGATTTGTCATGATTAAAAACAAGTGGCAATCATGGTGATATAGTCTTTCCTGGGAAATTGGTTTCTGATTATGATTCTGACTTACATTGATGTGGTTTAACTACAATGTAGAATGTGCTTGTATTAGTCCCTTTTCACACTGCTGTAAAGACACTACCCAAGACTGGGTAATTTATAAAGGAAAGAGGTTTAATTGACTCATAGTTCTGCATGGCTAGGGATGCCTCAGGAAACATACAGTCATGACAGAAGGGGAAGCAGGCACCTTCTTCACAAGATTGCAGGAGAGAGAGTGAGTAAGAGCAGGGAAAACTGCCTTATAAAATGATCAGCTCTCATGAGAACTCACTGTCATGAGAACAGCACGGGGGATACTGCCCCTGTGATCCAATCACCTCCCTCCCTCGACATGTGGGGATTACAGTTTCCTCCCTTGATACATGGGGATTACAATTAGAAATGAGATTTAGGTGAGGACACAGAGACAAGTCATATCATTCTGCCCTGGCCCCCCCAAATCACATCTCTTTTTTTTTTTTTTTTTTTGAGACAGAGTCTCACTCTGGAGTGCAGTGGTGCGATCTTGGCTCACTGCAATCTCTATCTCCTAGGTTCCAGTGATTCTCCTGCCTCAGCCTCCTAGGTAGCTGGGATTACAGGCACATGCCACCACGCCCAGCTAATTTTTTGTGTTTTTAGTAGAGACGGGGTTTCACCATGTTGGCCAGGGTGGTCTGAAACTCTTGACCTCAGGTGATTCATCTGCTTGGCCTCCTGAAGTTCTAGGATTACAGGCGTGAGCCACTGCACCCAGCCATCTTTTCACATTTCAAAACCAATCATGCCTTCTCAACAGTCCCCCAAAGTCTTAACTCATTTCAGCATTAACTGAAAAGTCCATAGTCCATAATCCAAAGTCTCCTCTGAGACAGGGCAAGCCCCTTCTGCCCATGAGCCTATAAAATCAAAACCACATTAGTTACTTCCTAGATACAATGGGGATACAGGCATTGGGTAAATACACCCATTCCAAATGGGAGAAATTGGCCAAAACAAAGGGGCTACAGGCCTCATGCAAGTCCAAAATCCAGCAGGGCAGTCATTAAATCTTAAAGCTCTGAAATGATATTTAGCTCCATGTCTCTCATCTGGGGCATGCTGATGCAAGGGGTGTGCTCCCACAGTCTTGGACAGCTCCTTCATGGGCTGGCGTCCAGTATCTGTGGCTTTTCCAGGTGCACGGTGCAACCTGTCAGTGGATCTACCATGCTGGAGTCTGGAGGACAGTGGCCCTCTTCTTAAAGCTCCACTAGGTAGTGCCCCAGTGGGGACTCCATGTCGGGGGGGGTTCTACCCCCACATTTCCCTTCCACATTGCCCTAGTACGGGTTCTCCATGAGGGCTCTGCCCCTGCAGCAGACTTCTACCTGGACATCCAGATGTTTGTGTACATCCTCTGAAATCTAGATGCAGGCTCCCAGGCCTCAACTCTTGCCTTCTGTGCACCCACAGGCTTAATATCACTTAGAAGCTGCCGGTGTTTGGAGCTTGCATCCTCTGAAGCAATAGCCCAAGCTGTACCTTGGCCACTTTTAGCTGTGGCTGGAGCTAAAGCAGGTGCAATACAGGGCACTGTGTCCCAAGGCTGCACAGAGCAGCAGGGCCCTGGGCCTGGCTCACAAAACCATTCTTCTCTCCTGGGTATCCAGGTCTGTGATGGGAGGTTTGCTGTGAAGGTCTCTGAAATGCCTTGGAGGCATTTTCCCCATTGTTTTGGCTATTAACATATGCTCTTCTTTACTTATGCAAATTTCTGCAGCCGGCTTTTATATCTCCCCAGAAAATGGGTTTTTCTTTTCTACTACAGGGCCAGGCTGCAAATTTTCCAAACTTTTACACTCTTATTCCCTTTTAAATATTAATTCCAGTTTCAGATAATCTTTTTGTTCACACATATGAGCATACACGATTAGAAGCAGCCAGGCCATATCTTGCATGCTTTACTGCTTAGAAATTTCTTCCTCCAGAAGAAATCATCTCTCTCAAGTTCAAAGTTCAACAGATTCCTAAAGCAGGAGCACAGTGCTACCAGTCTCTTTGCTAAAGCATAGCAAGAGTGACCTTTACTCCATTTCCCAATAAGTTCCTCATCTCCATCTGAGACCACCTCAGCCTGTAATTTATTGTCCATATCACTATCAGCATTTTGGTCAAAACCATTCAACAAGTCTGTAGGAAGTTCCAAACTTCATCTTCCTGTCTTCTTCTGAGCTCTCCAGATTGTTCCAGTCTCTGCCTGTTACCCAGTTCCAAAGTGGCTTCCACATTCTCTGTATCTTTATAGCAGTACACCACTACCTTGGTACCAATTAACTGTATTAGTCCATTTTCACACTGCTATAAAGATACTACCTGAGACTGGGTAATTTATACAGGACAGAGGTTTAATTGACTCATAGTTCCACATGGCTGGGGAGGCCTCAGGAAACTTACAATCATGGCAGAAGGGGAAGCAGGCACCTTCTTTACAAGGTTGCAGGAGAGAGAGTGAGCAAGAGCAGGGAAAACTGATTATAAAACCATCAGATCTCATGAGAACTCACTCACTGTCATGAGAACAACATAGGGGAAACTACCCCTGTGATCCAACTAACTTTCTCCCTTGACATGTGGGGATTACAATTCAAGATGAGGTTTGGGTGGGGACACAGCCAAACCATATCAGTGCTGATCATGCCATCGTGATATCCCCCATGTGACAAAATATTAAATTAATAAACCATTCTAGTGCCTATGTCAGTCTTAAATGAATTTTACTAAGGGTGAGTCATCTCAAAGGGCCTGATCACCCAGACACTAACCAGCTAGCCAGTTTTGCTGGCTTTCCTTTGTTTGACACTACCACCTACTCCAGATACAGAGAGATAAAGAGAGGAAGGAAGGACAAAAGGAAGGAATGAATTATTCTGATCTCTGTTGACTCCTTCATTGTGAGTCTTGAAAAACTTAGCTAGAGGGCAGAGTTCAAAAGTCTTTGCGGGTTAATTTTATAATGTTTATCAAGCAAGGGTGGCTTCAAGAAGTGACTGAATTTGTTACTTAAATATTGCCAAAATGAATATCAGCTATGGCAAAACTAAAACCAGTTTCTAAATGGATAGAACTAAATAACCCTATGTTATTTAGTCATTGTGTACATTTTTCAGAAGACTCATAATGTTGGACTTACTGGACTGCAGTTCTGCATTAAAATCATGTTCTATAAGAGACAACTTAGATAATTTTGTGGTCAAGGTAGCTCGTTCATTTATTAAATAAACATTGATTTAATTCTTGTTACGTGCTTACTGTTCTAATACTAATCCATTTCTCTACTTTCAGGCAAGACTACTCAATTTTTTTCTGGGATTTTTTTAACTTCTTATGAATTCTAAGGAGAAGAAAAATTTTTCAGTGTATGTTACATTTCATAATATGTAATCATTAGTTTTTTCCTGATACTGTTCTATCATTTGGAAATGGAAACTCAGCTAAAAACCAACTTTTCTTTAATTAAACCTTTTGTATACTTAAAAATTGTTTGAAGTCACCTCTCAGATTTTAAAATCTTGGCTAGTTACTCTTATTTCTGTCACTTTCTTATATTTAATTTATAAATTAATATTTATTGATAGTGATTAGTAACTGTGGAGAAATCAAAATAATTAAAAGTTCACCCTCTGCTGTCTAAGAAATTTGTCTAATTGGGGAGAAAAGACATAAGTATGTCCTGTAACCTAATAATTGAAGAGATATCTCAAAGCAGCTTATTGACAAATGAATAGTATAGTCAAAAATACCAAAGGATTCCATATAGGCAGCAGAACACAGTGGTTTAAGAGCACAGACTTTGGAGCCACACTGCCTGGGTGTGAACTGTGAATCTGCCATTCATTAGCAATATGTCTGAGCAGTTGCTTAGCTTTTCTATGCCTCTGTTTCCCCATATGTTAAATGTAGATAATAGCAGTACCTAACTTAGAGCATTATTGTGAGATTTAAATAAAGTTAGCTACTACCTATAAAGTGCCTGCTAATGATACAGTGCCTGCTAATTATAATGAAAAAAATACTGTAGGCTAAAATGTTGTTGGAAGAACTTATGGTGGGATTAAGCAGATATTTGAAGGGCAGATAGCATTTGGATAATCTTAGAGGAGGGGAGAGACCTGTTCATGCAAGACAGGGAGACTACAAGGTGTGTAGAGGGCACTGAGTGGATTGGTTTGGTTGGGACAGAGCTCTCTGAAACATGAGGGTTTGAAGGCAGGGCACAAGGGTAGTAGGCTTTGGCCCAACTCTCGGAGACTTCCAAACTCCTGAAAGTCCAAACTGTCTGGAGTTTGGATTTGATCTTTGTAAGTGGTATAGTACAAGCAGTATTTTAATTTTAATATGAAATAGATTGCTAGATTGGTGGAGATGGATGGTGAGTAGTGGCAGGGTGACCAGTTAGGATGTTATAGCACAGGGCTAGACTGGGGTGGTACAGTAAAAATGGAGAAGAAGAGGTGTCTGCAAGAGGCGTCATCATGGAAAATTCAAAGGATTTTGCCTGCCTCTATTTTTTTTTAATGAGACGAAGTCCTGCTCTGTCACCCAGGCTGGAGTACAGTGGCGCGATCTCAATTCACAGCAACCTCCATCTTCTGGGTTCAGGCGATTCTCCTTCCTCAGCCTCCTGAGTAGCTGGGATTACAGGCACGTGCCACCATGCCTGGCTAATTTTTGTATTTTTAGTAGAGATGGTATTTCACCATGTTGGCCAGGCTGGTCTCGAACTCCTGACCTCAGGTGATCCACCTGCCTCAGCTTCCCAAAGTGCTGGGATTACAGGCATGAACCACTGTGCCCAGCCCTGACTCTATTTTTTTGAGCAGATTTCTCCTGCCTAGTATGCAGTCTCCTCACACTTGGTATCTTTCACTACAGAGGGAAAATCAGAATAGGGAGCTGTCTGTGGGTGGAATATCAGACTTTTCAGACATCGTTAGATTGAAAGGCCATTTGGAAATCCCTGACCAGTAGTTGGAAATGGATGGCTGAAACTCAAGAAGAAGGACTGAAACTGAGAAGTCAGAACTGGAGTTAGATATATGGTCACCTCCTTAGAACTAATATTTGAAGCCATGGGAAGCATCAAGATCTCCAAGAGAGGCAACTGGAAGAGCTGGGCTTATTTGTTGAAGAACATCTGGTTTGAAAGAATGTGGCAAAGCAGCCAAAGAACTGGGAGAAGACCCAGACAGACGTCAAAGAAGCATTTGCAAACAGAGCACATAGTCAGCGATGTCAGAGGCTGCAGAACAAACAGAATGAGCCTAAAATAGTTATTGAATCTGGCAATAAGAAGGCCATTAGTAATCTTAGTAAGTGAAGTTTCAGTAGAGTATAGGGAACCATGTTGTGGGACTTTAATTTGAGAAGTATAAATGTGAAAGGAAGAAGAAATATAGAATAGCTCTAGTAGGTTCAAATTGTTGTTGTTTTTTTTCTCAAAAAATGGCATATGTGTACATTTTCAGCCAGAGAGAGAAAAGCCAGTAGAGAACAAAGCCTTAGCAGGCACTGTTCTTAAGCATTTGAAAGATTAGGGAGAGGGAGATGGAATGAACTGGCAAGGAGCTGGAGCAGATGGGAAGGATAAGACGGAGCCTGCAAGCTTAGCTTCAGAAAGGAGAAGGCCCACACTCGGGCAATGGGATGTCATCTTGTGCCTAGGACAGGGCATGACTGAAAAGAGTGAATAGGCTAGGTGTAAAAACTGATACTTAGCAGTAGAGAGGAGGGGCTGGGAGTGGTGGCTCACGCCTCTAACCCTAGCGCTTTGGGAGGCTGAGGCGGGTGGATCACCTAAGGTCAAGAGTTGGAGACCAGCCTGGCCAACATGGTGAAACCTGGTCTCTACTAAAGATACAAAAGTTAGCCAAGCATGGTGGCAGCACCTATAATCCCAGCTACTTGGAAGGCTGAGGCAGGAGAATTGCTTAAACCCAGGAGGGAGAGGTTGTAGTAAGCCAAGATCATGCCGTTGCACTCCAGCCTGGGCGACAAGAGCAAAACTACATTAAAAAAAAAAAAAAAAAAGAAGAAGTGAGGAGGTAGAAATGAGTGAATTCATAATGCCTGAGAAGTTAAATTCTGTTACAGGTAAGCCTCCCACATCTGAAAATCTGAAATCTGAATGCTTCCTAATCTGAAACTTTTTGAACACTGAAACTTTTTGATGCTCAAAGGAAATTCTCAATGGAGCATTTGAGATTTCAGAATTTTAAATTTGGGATGTTCAACCAGTAAGTATAATGCAGATATTCTGAAATCTGAAAAAATCTGAAATGTGAATCACCTCTGGTCTCAAGCATTTCATATAAGGATACTCAACCTGTATTAAAGTAGAAAAGCTGCTAATAAGAATGGTAACAATGATGGTTAACATCTCCTGTGCTTCAAGCACTGTTTTAAATGTTTATATATATTATTTCATTTATTTCTCAAACTTGTAATAGTAAGGTACTATTTCCACATTTTGTAGATGGAGAAATTAAGGTAAAACAGATTAACTGATTTTCCCTAAACCATACATTCAGTAAAAGGCAGAGTGGCGATTTGAACTGAGGTGGTGTGACTTCACAAGTCATGTCTTTTTTTTTAAATTATTTTCAGTTTTTGTGGGTACACTGTGTGTAAGGTCATGATCTTAACTGTTGGGCTCCTGTGTCCCTGGCCCTGGGAAATGAATGGGAGATTTAAGACACATATGAATATTTAGATCATTTATGGTGGGAATGGTGCCTAGGAAGCAACCCATATCTTTTTTTCTTTTTTTCTTTTTGTCTGAGACAAGGTCTCACTCTGTCACGCAGGCTGGAGTGCAGTGACGCAATTATAGCTCACTGTAGCCTCTTTCTACTGAGCTCAAGCAATTCTCCCATCTCAGCTTCCCAAGTAACTGGGACTACAAGCATGTGCCACCAGGCCTGGCTTTTTAAAAATTTTTTATTTTTAATATTTAGTAGAGATGTGGGCTCTCTATGTTGCCCAGGCTGGTCTCGAACTCTTGAGCTGAAGCGCTCCTCCCACCTCAGCCTTACAAAGTGCTGGGATTACAGGCATGAGCCACCATGCCTGGCCTTTTAAATATTTAATGACAGTAAATTAATTTTTTAAAACTACCTTTTTGGTTATTGTACAAGTAATATATGGTTATTGAAGAAAACTTAATAAGTAAAGTATAAATTTGAACAAAATCATCCGAAACCCAGAGATAACCAAAGTTGACAATTTTGTATATTTTTTGTTTGTTTTTTTTTTGTTTTGAGATGGAGTCTTCCTCTGTCTCCCAGGCTGGAGTGCAGTGGTGTGATCTTGGCTCACTGCAACCTCTGCCTCTCGGGTTCAAGTGATTATCCTGCCTCAGCCTCCTGAGTAGCTGGGACTACAGATGTGTGTCACCACACCCAGATAATTTTATTTCATTTTATTTTTAGTAGAAATGGGGTTTTGCCATGTTGGCCAGGCTGGTCTGGAACTTCTGACCTCAGGTTATCCACCCACCTCAGCCTCCCAAAGTGCTGAGATTACAGGTGTGAGCCACTGTGCCTGGCTGACAATTTTGTGTATTTTCATGTGATTTTTTTTTTGTCAGTTTTTTTCTTTCTACAAAATTGGATCATAATGTATATGTATGTGTGTGTGCATATGCGTGTGTATGTATATAGTTTTATACATATAGTTTTGTGAGATTTTCATTTAATATTTTATCCAGAGTGTTAATATCATCAAAAACACCATAAAATTGTCACCATTTTTCTTTTATTGAATGATCAGGTAATTTATGCATTTTGTTCTTGTAAGTGATGCTACAGTGGTCGTCTTTCTTTGTCTGCAATGCTTATTATTGCCTTAGGCTAGTATGTTAGTCAAGACTCTGGTTGTAAGCAGTAGGAACTCACCTTGATCTAGCTTAGGTGCAAACCAGAAGTTCTTGGCTTATGTAACAGCTGAAATGGCAGGGATGCAGCTAGGCCTCAAGGGTAGCTGGAGCTGGAGACAACTCAGACAACTCAAAACTCTTTCATTCCTTATTCCTGATTCTTTCTGCATGCTTGTTTACTGAAACCCTGGAAAACATGACCAGAGAGAGCTCCTGAGCTATTGCTCACAGCACTGCCAGCAGAGTGGGACTGCAGCTTGAGTTCCTCCCACACCCAAATTTTATTAATGAAGTTTTTCAAATGAAAAAGCAAAGTTGAAAGGATTTTGAAGTGACACCCTACTATACTTTACAGTACAAGTATATATAAATACAAGTATGTTACTCTGCTTGCTGTGTCACATATCTATCAGCCTGTCCCCTATCTGTCACTGCGTCTTTAAAAAATTCACTTCAAAATAAATTGCAGCTATCAGTGTACTTTCTCCTAAATACTTCAGCATGGGTATTATAGAATTCAATACTTATTTATCTTTTTCTTTTGATACACAATTTACAAAGAAATGCACAAGTCTTAGGACAAGTCCATACAACAGTGTAACCCAAATCCTTATGAGCCCTTATGATCCCAAGTTTTAAAAAATCTAAGGAAATGGCTCTGGCTAGTTCACCTTGGGTCTGGTGCCCATCCCTGAGCTCAAACAGAGTAAAGGAAGTCACACTTCCCACATGCAAGAGGATGCTGTGCTCAAGTGATAGAACTATAGATATCTGCAGCAGAAAGCTTCCTGGAAGTTGAATTACACTAATTGAATTTAGTGCTGCACAAAAAGCATATGTATTGGTTTTATCTGTTTTAGAAAACTGCCTCTAATGTCCTTCACTGATGATTTCTTTACTCTGTGTACCTGCGCTCCTTTATTTTTTCTTTAATTGGTATATCACTTTTTTCCCAATTGTTTTATATGTCTTATAAAAAATAGATTGTAAGCTCCTGAGAGTGAAGACCAGTTCTTTTCAAATCTAACCTTATCCGCCATTCACATGCCTCTCCAACCAGCCAGATGCTTTATGCAGTTAGTAAAGGTGCTTATAGCTACAAATAAGAGGAAACTGTGACTCAAAGAGCCTTAAATAATAAGGAAGTATTATACATATCCTTATATAGAAGCACAGAGATTGGCCAGCTCAGGGTTGGTTAATTTGGTGGCTTAATGATATTGTCAAGGATCTGGGCTTTTCTGTTTTTTAGACTCTGCCATCATTATGTAAGCTTTGTGCTCAAACTGGATCCTTTCATGATCACAGTATGACTGTTACAGGTCGAGGCATAAGGTCCAAATGCAATAACATCTCTTCTCTTTATTGCTCGAGAGAGCTAAGAAACCTTTCCCAGAATCTCCCTAGAGATCTCCATACACAATTGGCTAGAACTAGTTGAAATTATCACTCCCATATGAGTCATTGGTGAAGATAATGGAACCATGGTGATTACTATTCAAGATCTATGCTTGGAAAGGGCATTCCTCCTCTTTTCACGTTGGGAGGAGAGAATGCTATACAATTAGGACTGATACAATTAGTAAGAAAATTCTATAGGTAACAACATCTGTTACACAGCATTATTCCTTAATGAAAATGCGTGATTTTGTCCTCTGAAGTTGGTTCGGGGGTGGGGGGCACATTAAAGAAATTCTATATGTAATTATTGTTGCTGCCTGAATGGTTTCTCAGTTAGTGACATTTGCTACTGTACTGGCCCTGGTCTTTTAGGTTTTTAGGTGTTTAATATTTTTCTACTTTTTAATATTTGTCATTCTTTGACTCAATGTATTTTGAAAATGTGCGTTTTAATGATTTCTTCTTAATTTCATCTGGAATTAATTCCTATAAGCCTAGTGGCTAAGCCTTGGGTTCTCTGGAAAACAGAGCCTGAGGTGAGGATTAAGGTGTTAATGCTTTCTTGGAGGGTTGCAGGTCCAAGTCTATAAGGGTAAGGGCAAAAGGAAGAAGGGAAGGTGAAAAGAAATGGATTCGATGCGTTACAGAGCCAGCTAGCTTTTGCTTTACAACAAACTAAGAAGAGACATGGCAGGTGACTCAGGAAGCATGCAGCTTTTCTCTGAAAGGGTTGCAAGGAAGAACTAAGAGTAGTCCTTGGAAAAGAGAAAGAAGGGGGAGAATTTATCTGCCTGATTTCTTCCTGTCTCCTGTTTCTAGTTAATAGGAGTTTACTCCATAGGAAGCTAATTCCTCTGTATGACCAGACTATGTCATTCTGGCTCTCTGTGGCTACTCAGGATGCTAGATCCCATGTACTACACTGTGGTTTTTCATACAAGTCCAAAAGTGACTTGGATGGGGCACCAACTAAGAGAAGGAGAGGGGAAGGTGGCCAGGCAGCGGGTGGGGGAGGCAGAGAAGGAGTTGGCTGCACGTAGCTGACAAGATACACAAGGTTTGTGTCCCAATACACCCAAGAAGGTTGAAGTCAAACTTTTTTTGCTGTAGCATTACTTTGGTATTTAATTACTCAGAAACATACAGTTTCAAAGTAAGCCAGATACTGCTTTTGTTTTCCAAAGCTCTAAAGTTTAACCTTATGAACTGGTTTACTTTCTCAGATCTGGAAATCTGTTATAGGAAGTGTTGGCAGTGTTCCAGAGCTCACAAATCATCTTGGTTGTTGTGGATCTAGGTCAAAATTGACTCCTTTGTAGTCATTCTGAAATATGACTGAGGTAGAGTGGAGTAGTCCTGAGTACCCTTAGATTGTCTAGTCTCTCCAAGTTTATCAGGATTGATGGGCTCTTTGGAGCTCTGGACACTTGGAAAACCTCTGAATATTAGTTTTGAATTCTGTAAGTTCTTACAAGGCCAACTTCATTTTAAAGAGAACAATTTTCACTTTTTATTCAGAGTGCAGTGAGCAAATTGTGTTGAGTTGGTGGCAGAAGAGGCACAATCTGATGGAATGAAGGAAAGAATGTATTCTTGATTGGTCTGGTCTTTGCATTCCTCATATGTGTCTTCCGTTTTCTTTTTATAAATATCTCTTTATTTTTTCCATTAGTATACTTTACTCAGACCACTGTGACTGCTTAATAGATATTACACAGTAATAGTGGCTGTTTTCATGTGGGAGATAAAAGGATGAACTAGTCAGAGATGAATGTTAATTGGGTGCATCTAATAAGCCTGAGATTTCCTGCTTCAGTGTCATCATGGGAACTGAGGCAGAGCATTTGGACCTTCCTAGCATGTCACCTACTGAATGCTCTTGACCCGTTCTGAATTGCCTACACTGGGCAGCGCAGGCATGACAGAGTCTGGGACCAGGTAGCCCTTCAAGCTGCATTGGAGGCATGGAAATTCTTTGCCGGTCTGTAGTTTGTGCCATCCAGATTTTTGGAAGTGTTCTGAAGGAATCTGTGTTCTTTCACCTGATTTTCATGCCTGGCCTTAACCTAGGGACATAAAGTCACAGTAGCTCTATTGTTGTTTAAACACATAGTTCTACATGTATCTGGTTAGTTGAACCCTTCTTTTTTTTTTTTTTTAATACATGGAATGGCTGACTTATTTATTTCATTTAATATAATCTTGAAAATACAAAGTATTCTCCCTCCTATTTTCTAGTCCAGTGAAGGTGATCACTTTCCTCTTTCATTTACCTTGGTTACTTGTTTCCTGCCCTGAGGTGTGAGGCTACTTGTAGGGCTGATTAAGGTGAGATATTTTCTCCTTTTTGAGGCTCTACTTATGAGCTAGAATCATAAAAATTCAAGAATTGTGCCAAATTTTCTTTTGTTGATGACTGTGATTTAGTCTGTTATGTAACTACAATGTATAATTTACACATCCTGAAGATCATCAGTCTCTGTACAGAGTGACTATATTTAACCCTCACTTTTTTGGAAAAAGAGAACATTACCAATTATCTTTGAAACTGTGTTTGTGAGACAATGCACTTTGATCCACCCTCTGTCTCCATTTTTAATTTTTGGTGCGTCAAGTAGTACTTTATGATTTATTCTGTGCTTTTCATGTGTAAAGGCTAAGAAGAGAGAGAGCTTAGTATCTAGTGACTATATCTCAAGGCCTCCCATTGCTTATTTTGTCTAAACCAAGGATAATAGATATAATATCTCTGTTGTCTTTCTTAATATGCAGGTCCAGAAAGAATAAAAGAGTAAATCTCTTCCCCTATTATCTTTTAGTTGTAGGAGAGGAGTGTGGAGAGAGGATATTGAAATAAATTATTTAATGCTGGATAGTTCTATGCTTAGTAGTAAGAAAATAACACTTCTTTTTCCTATGTCATGATGCCATTAGTTCCTGTGTGATTTGAGGAGTTTTTGAGAAAGAAAATAGTGTTAGTTTCCTGGCTTTTAAAGTCAAGTTCAGTTTTAAGCTCAAATTCCACAGTGATATCTTTTAAGCAAATTCGCTTATTTACCACCCAGCATTTTGCCTCATTGCCCTGCCCCAGGCTCTGTTTGTATGAAGTTGTCATGATGTAAGAGGAAATGTTGACTGTTTTCATACAGGACTGTGTTCCCTTAAGAAAGAAAGCCTTGAATAAGAAAATGATGTTCTCATTAAATCCGCTCTTTAAGAGTAGGTGGGAGGAATTGCTATCGATCTAATGGATTTAATAGTTCATATAGAAAGTCTGTGGAATAGAAGTAATATTCTGCAGCTGAGTAACTGTAGATTAATCCATCTTCAGACAGAATTCTGGAAGCATCTGTAAAACTGGAAAATTACCTTTTTTTTTTTTCCAGGCACAACTGGACTAAATGTATTTCCCAAATACTTTAGAATTAAATTATTTCCACATAAGTAGGTCTACTAAAAATTATATGAAAAATTGAAATAAAATCATAAAATATAAATGTTAGGTTCTTCTTGGCTACATTTGCTCTGGTGCCAGTCTGTTTGGAAGGGCTGCAGTGTTGAAGGGTAACCAGAGGTCACTTGTAAAAATTCTTTCTTTGTTAGATGGTTCTCTTATAGCTAGTGGTGGTCCATTTTAGTTTTTAGTTGGATGAAGTAGTCCTTTTAAGGTGGGTGGTGAAGTCAGACATTTAAGATTCTCTTCAAGCTCTCCCTTTGACCCTTTTAAAACCTTTTTATTTTATTCTACCCACTGAAAGCACATCACCAAGCCCTCCTTCTTTGTCAGGAAAGGGCAGCTATTTATTTTCCCCTTCCTGCCCTAACCTTTAATGAGTGGTTGGTTCTGTGAAGATATGGGAACTCCCAGGACATATGAGAATTTTAATAGGTATGAGTGACATTTTATGGACATGTTTGTAAGACATGAAAGGGGTGGACTTTGTTCATGTTTCATTCTCATATAAATTACATATTTCATTCATGCTTTATTCCTATAAGATACTCAATTTGAGCAGCATATATTATCTGAAGGTTCTTGAAAAAATAAAGGTAAAATAACAGTGGTATTGATAATTACAGCTCTTTATTGGAAATGAAAAAATGGACAAAGAATTGGGACTTTAAAAAATAAGTTTACAATTAAAAGAAGAATAGACACATATTAGGAATAATAGCAGTACGATGTCTTTCTGTAGAGCATTGTAGTTTATAAAGCACGTTTACACACAACATCTGAGTTTAGTTATACAATAACAGGAGTGTGTTGGTTGTACCCCCATGGTTTCTTTAGCCATCAGATCTCTAGATCACATCCTTATACCAGCCATTTTAATTGGCATTTTTACTGCACCATAAGACTGGTTGAATAGTCAGATAGTCTGCTATTGGTAGCAGCTCTTCTTCTTCATGTTTAATCCTTTCCCTCTTCTGCTTCTCTCATCACTGTCACTTTCAGGTTTGAAAGCTAGAGCATATGTAGCCATCTTTATTTACTTTTGTTGTATGCTAGCATTTGCCTTCTACTAAATGAGGTTGTCCTTTATGTGACAGCTGGCAATTTGTTTCTACAGTCAAGACTCATATCCTGCATTTTTGAACCTGGAATATGTTAGTAAGGCTACAAAAATAAAAATATCATCTAAGTGAACACTGCACTGGTGCGCACAGACAGCCTTCCCCTCACCTGATTCCCCAAAAAAGCCACCACTTGAATATGTCTAGTCATGGCGTTGGTACTTTTGCTTGTCTACCCCACTTCTGCTGGTAGTTTTACAATTAATAATAGACTGTGAAAATAGCTATAAATGATGTGTGTATGTGTGTGTGTGTGTGTCTTCATATTAATCTTTTCCTCCAAAGCAGAATCATTGCTTGGGTTCATTTTTAAGAGTAGTAGTCCTAACTTGATTTTACTGTCAGCCCAAGGAACATCTCTTCCATTTAATTTGGAGTTGTTGGAAGTGTCGTGGGATTTTTTTTAACCAAGATGGAGCACTTCTTTTTCTTTTCTTTTTTTTTGAGACAGAGTCTCACTCTGTTGCCCAAGCTGGAGTGCAGTGGCACGTTCTTGGCTCGTTGAAACCTCTGCCTCCCAGGTTCAAGCAATTCTTCTGCTTCAGCCTCCCGAGTAGCTGGGACTATAGGCATGCACCACCATGCCTGGCTAATTTTTTTGTATTTTTAGTAGAGACAGGGTTTCACCACATTGATCAGGCTGGTCTCGAGCTCCTGATCCACCCCCCTCAGCCTCCCAAAGTGATAGGATTATAGGCGTGAGCCACTGCGTCCAGCCAGGAGCACTTCTTCAAATGTGCTTTTGTTAAATGAACCTTATAAGAAAAATTCTGTAAGCCAAGTAAACCTTAGGATTGCCTGGACACTAATGGATTCTATGGTTAGGCATTGGGGTAAAGGTTGGGCAAGAATTTATACTAGGAGTATATGGTCCAACCCATTTAAGAACCTCTGTACTTGTTAGCATAGCTTTTTTACTAGCTTCTTATTATACTTTTGTTAACTTTGGTATTTTCAGGCTATACATCATCTTAACACCTCATTTTTACATTATATATACCATAATGTTAAACTTTAGCATTAAGCTATATGGAAATACTTAGATCTCAACTACAAAATTCTATCAATATGATATAGCTAAACATATTTATATAAAGAATGGTTTGTAATAATATGGATTTATTAAAAATCTGCCCCTTCAGAGTTAAAAACTTACTTCTGAAAGGTAATGAAGAGAGTTAGTGAAATTTATTAAACTAGTGATGGCTGCCTCTAAAATAATTATTTGTGTGTGTGTTTTTGTGTGTCTGAAAGCGTGGGCAAAATGGTTTACCTCCCAGCAACACAGTCCTCCTTGTTGTGGAAGCTGGTAGTGATTTTGCAGGGCATGTTACTTAAAGGTGTGAAAGAATTCAGTTCAGCTCGGTCAGCAAGCTCCCACCCTTTTCTTGGCACTGGAGATGATACAGTGGTGAATGAGCCCACATCCTTATTCTTAAATAGCTCACAGTTTACTGGAAGAGTGAATTTTACATGGGTCATCTAAATGTTGACACCTTATTAATAGTCACCATATGGGGTTTGGTATGTACATGTTCCACAGGAATTCTCTGATTAAATGAGTGATGCAAACTGTAGTATCCCTTTCCTTTTTTAAAACATCGTAGTGGCCGGGCATGGTGGTTCACCACTGTAATCTCAGCACTTTGGGAGGCTGAGGCGGGCAGATCACCTGAGATTGGGAGTTTGAGACCAGCCTGACCAACATGGAGAAACCTCGTCTCTACTAAAGATACAAAATTAGCCAGGCATGGTGGCACGTGCCTGTAATCCCAGCTACTGGGGAGGCTGAGGCAGGAGAATCACTTGAACCTGGGAGGCGGAGGTTGCAATGAGCCGAGATAGCGCCATTGCACTCCAGCCTAGGCAACAAGAGTGAAACTGTCTCAAAAAAAGGGGGAAAAATAGTGGTAGATTTTCATTGCTCTGTGGCTGAAACTCAAAATTCCTACTCTGAGCTTTCAAGAGGGTCCTAGACCATTTCATTTCCCTTTCCTCTACATGTACACATCTAAGGTTAAGTCCTTCCCAGAACTGCACCTTATGTTTGAAATGCCCTTCCTGTCATCTATGCAAGCAAATCTTTACCTTTTGCCCTTCTATGTGAAACTTTTCCATTTCTGTGAGAATAATGACCCAAATATATGATTTCCCCTCATTCTTTGAATTGCGCCTAATGAATATGAAGTTAATTATCATAATTTAGATATGATTCAAGCTACATCAGAGGTATTTACAGCCGGGAGCAGTGGCTCACGCCCGTAATTTCAA
This sequence comes from Pongo abelii, assembly GCF_028885655.2. Taxonomy (NCBI): domain Eukaryota; kingdom Metazoa; phylum Chordata; class Mammalia; order Primates; family Hominidae; genus Pongo; species Pongo abelii. The sequence continues at coordinate 38,764,744 of NC_071990.2, read as the reverse complement.
CACTTTGGAAGGCCAAGCAGGCAGTTGGCTTGAGCTCAGGAGTTCGAGACCAGCCTGGGCAACATAGGGAGATCTTGTGTCTACAAAAAATAAAATAATTAGCCAGGCATGGTGGCAGGCACCTGTCATCCCAGCTACTTGGGAGGCTGAGGAAGGGGGATCACTTGAGCCCAGGAGGTCAAGGCTGCAGTGACCCATGATCATGCCACTGCACTCCAGCCTGGGTGACAGAGTGAGACCCTGTCTCAAAAAAAAAAAAAAAAGTATTTCCAAAATACTGTGGAACAGACACAGATGAGGAAATGATTGTGTCTGGGAAATTCAGACAATGTTTTGTAAAGAAGGTAACATTTGGCCGGGCATGGTGGCTCACGCCTGTAATCCTAGCACTTTGGGAGGCCAAGGCGGGTGGATCACGAGGTCAGGAGATCGAGACCATCCTGGCTAACACAGTGAAACCCGTCTCTACTAAAAATACAAAAAATTAACTGGGCGTGGTGATGGGCACCTGTAGTCCCAGCTACTCGGGAGGCTGAGGCAGGAGAATGGCGTGAACCTGGGAGGCAGAGCTTGCAGTGAGCCGAGATGGTGCCACTGCACTCCAGCCTGGGCCACAGAGCGTGACTCCGTCTCAAAAAAAAAAAAAAAAAAAAAAAAGAAGGTAACATTTATCTAGGTCTTGAAGGATAAGTAGGAGTTTTTCAGGTGGGAAGGTTATTTGGGGCAGAGGGAACAGTAACAATTATGTGCCGCATAATAATCTTTATATCAACAGCAAGTCACATATACAACAGTGATCCCATAAAGGAGCAGAGAAATCCCTAACTCCTAGTGATGTCATAGCCATCATAACATTGTAGTATAACACGTTATTCATGTGTTTGTGGTGATGCTGGTGTAAGCAACCCTATATATAAAAGTATAGCATATGTAATTCACTATACTTTTAAAGTTATTTTGGAGCATACACCTTCTACTTATAAATAAAAATTTAACTGGAAAATGGCCTCAGGCAGGTCCTTCAGGAGGTATTTCAGAAGAAGGCATTGTTATCATAGGAGATGACAGCTCCATGCACGTTTCTGCCCCTGGAGGCCTTCCAGTGGGACAAGATGTGGAGGTAGAAGACAGAGATATTGATGATCCTGACCCAGTGTAGGCCTAGGCTAATATATATGTTTATGTCTTAGTATTTAACAAAAGAGTTTAAAAAGTTAAAAAATGTAAATAGAAAACAAACTTATAGAATAAGGATATAAAGATAATATTTTTGTACATCTATACAATGTGTTTGTGTTTTAAGCTAAGTATTATTTTTAAAGATTCAGAAAGTTAAAAATTAAAAGTTTATAAAGCATTAAAGTTTCAGTAAGCTAAGTTTAATTTACTACTGAAGAAAGAAAATTTTAAAAATAAACTTAGTGTAGCCTAAGTGCACAGTATTTATAAAGTCAGCTGTAGTGTTCAGTAATGTTCTAGGCCTTTACATTCACTCACCACTCGCTGACTCACCTAGAACAACTTCCATTCCTACAAGCTCTGTTCATGGTAAGTACTGATTATATTTTTACTGTCCTTTTCTATGTTTAGATATACAGATACCATTGTGTTACAGTTACCTACAGTCTTCAGTGCAGTTACATGCTGTACTGGTTTGTAGCCTAGGAGCAATAGGCTATACCATCTAGCCTTGGTGTATAATAGGCTATGGCATCCAGTTTGTGTAAGTATACTCTGTGATGTTCACGCCATGACGAAATTGCATTTCTCAGAATGTATCCCAGTTGTTAAGCATGAGAGTATATGAAAACTGATGGCATCATGAAAGAACATGGCGTGTTTAGGGAATGTGGCTAGACTGTAGAGTTTGTATGTTTTTTGGTGGTGCTAGTGCTGGGAGACAAAGCCAACAGTAGGATTTGCATAGTAATCTTGGAAATGCAAAAGCCAAGCTCTTGTGGTTCTTTTGGTATGCTGTGTACTAGCACATTACCAGGTAGGTTTAGACACTTGATAAATATTTTTTTGATGAAACATGAAGTCGAGGGTAGCCGGCTCTTTGATCAGGATAGGAAAATATGAGTAATCCCTTCAGAACTGTGTTTATTTATCATTTATCAAGCATTCATTCAACAAATATGTACTGAGGCTGCTGTGTTCAGGGCAGTGAGGGAAATATAAAGATGTTTCTTCCCTGTTTTGTGCAATGCCTCTTCCCCGAGTTCAGTTTTATTAGATTTTTCTTTTTGGAAGTGTTAATTCTATGCCATTTTATTATATTTTATACATGCTTGCTACTAAAGTATTGTGTAGTTATTTTTGTCTCTCAGAGGTTCAGAACCATTTTAACCCACTTCAGTGCTTTATTTCAGGAGTTCTCGCTGCGTTTTGAGAAAGTACAGATGCTCAAATAGCTGGTGTTTTTCTGTGACTTGTGCCTTTCCAGCCAGTATTTATAAGGTCAAGAAGGCAAAGTATGCAGAATTATAGATGTGGTAGCTGATTTGTACTGAACTTTTTAGGCCTAACATATCTTAGCTGCCATTCTTTACTTATAGTTGATGCAAAGAGAACACTGTTTAGCAGTAGCAAAGAAAAACTTAACACTGAAAGCAAAATAGAAATTTCATTCTTAAAAATTGGACTCCTGGTAATATGTCCTTTTACCCTTGTGCAGAAGAACATCCAAACCTGTTCTTGAGGATTATTTTAAATGTATAATCATTTCCCCCTTCCCCCTATTGAGTAACCTCCATGTGTCAGCACTATGCTGGGTATTGGGTTACAACAGTAAACATCACACTTCTTGTCTTCAGGGAAGTAAAACAGTTATCCCTCAATGCTGGCTGTGCATTAGCTATACAGGTAAGTCTTTAAAAAATACAGATGCTGAAGTCTCTGTCTTGGAGATTCTGACTCACTGGTTCTAAGGTGGGTAGGTAAGATTACTGACAAATTAATAGGAAATTACAGTTCTCTGAAGTAGGGCTCTGGGATAGTTTATGAGCACAGAAGAGGATTGCCTAGCTTAGTCTTAGAAGATTAGGGTTGATGGAGAGGTGGGGAGGGTATGAATACAGAATGTAAGGCAAAAGCCTGTCTTGGGTTTGGGGGAATAACATGTATAGACTGCAAGAAGAAAGAGCATGGGAAGTTGGTAGTTTTTTGTGGGTGGAACATAGAAGCAGAGGCAAGGAGTAGTGAGAGGGGAGACTGGAGAAGCAAGCAGAGTCCAAATCATTCAGGGCTTTGTCTGCTGGGCCAAGAAATTTGAATTTTATCCTGTAGACATTTGGAACCACTGATGAGTTTTAAGTAGTGGGGTGATGTGATAAGATCTATTATGCTTTCATATAATCACTACTGCTGCTCCGTGAAAAATGGCTTTGAGAGAAATATGAAGAGAATTTGTAGACTTGCAAAAGTCTAGGTAAGAAGTGCCAGTGGCGGGGGAATGAAGAGAAGTGGACAAATTCCAGAAATACTTCATTTGTAGAACACACTGAACTTGGTTAAAAATAAATGTGTCTATTTGGGGGAGGGGTTGAGGGACATGAAGTAACAAAGACTGGGTTCTTAGCCTGGGGTCATGGGAGGGATGGAGGTACCATTCACTAAGATGGGAACACAAGAAAAGGCAAATTTGACAGAGGAAAGTGATAAATCCACTTTAAATATATTGAGTTGGTAGTGGCAAAAAGACATCTAAATAGAGTTGTCGACTAGATATTTGAGCAAATTGTCTGAAGCATGGAAGCAGGATCTGGGCTAAAGATTTGGGAGACATGGCCGGGCACAGTGGCTCACACCTGTAATCCCAGCACTTTGGGAGGCCGAGATGGGCGGATCACGAGGTCAGGAGATCGAGACAATCCTGGCTAACACAGTGAAACCCCGTCTCTACTAAAAATACAAAAAATTAGGGGGGTGTAGTGGCGGGCGCCTGTAGTCCCAGCTACTCGGGAGGCTGAGGTAGGAGAATGGCGTGAACCTAGGAGGCGGAGCGTAAAGTGAGCCGAGATCACGCCACTGCACTCCAGCCTGGGCGACAGAGCGAGACTCCATCTCAAAAAAAAAAAGATTTGGGAGACATTTTCATATTGATAGTAACTGAAACTCTACAAGTACATGAGATGATTTAGTGTGTATATATAGAGAGAAGGTCTAGGATGGAACCCTTAGAAACACTAACGTTTCAGGAAAAGAGAAGGCGGGGCTTACGAGACTGAGAAGGAGTGGTAAAGGTAAGAGGAACATCAAAAGAGTGAATTGTCATTTAAGGCAAGAGAACTTTTTGAGAAGGAAAGAGTGATGAACAGGATTAAATGTCACAGAGAGGTCAGTAAGACATTTCCATTTGCGTTAACAACAAACATGTTATGTCTGTTAGGTCAGAAGGGAGAGCAGCTGGATGGTATGGAGAGAAGAGGGTTGAAGAGTGTGAAGTAAAATAATCATGAATAGGCAATTGTTTCAAAAAGTTTGAGAAAACAGAATAGGCGGATGGTGGTAGCTGGGAGTGGAGGGGTTGAAGAATTGCTGAGATAGGATAAATTTGATCATTCTGTTCATTTCTTCCTGGAGTAATCATTTACTAAGAGTCTTCTGTGAGACACACTCTGTGTTACATGCTGAGAATAGATCCCAGTCCACATGGATCTTAATTCTAGCAAAATAGCTACCCAATAAAAGAATAACAAATAAAGAATTAGAAGGGCTCTGAAGGAAGTAAGCAGCAAGCTGTGGTCAGGAATAACAGTGAGGCCCTACTTAAGATTGTGTGGTCAGAAAAGGCCTCTTTGAGAAGGTGTCATTTTAAACTGAGATCCGAAGGATCTGAAGGAGACAAGTGTGAAGAGCCTAGGAAAGAGTATCTCATGCAGAGAGAGCATGAAGTGCATTAGCTCTGGGATGGGAAAGAGCTTGGGTTATTCTAGAAGCCAGCAGGAACAGGAGGTTTTTATGGCCATAGTAAGGTGAGTTAGGGAAAAACAGTATGAATGAGATGGTGCTGAAGAGATAGGAAACTTTGAGACCAGTTGGGTCGTTTATGCCATGGTATTAATTTGTATTTTATTCAGGAAAAATGGAAAGCCTTTGGAAGATTTTAAGCAGAGTGATACAGTCTGATTTACATTCTAAAAAAAGTCACAATGACTGTTTTGTGGAGAATGGATTATAAATGGAGGTGGGTCAAGAACAGAAGCAGAGGGATCAGTTAATGACCGATTGGATTATGCTGGTGGCAATGGAGGTGGAGAAAAGAGACTGGCTAGTAAAACACAGATAGTCTCCAATTTACAATGGTTCAGCTTAGGAAGTTTTGGTGTTACAATGATGTGAAAGCAGTATGTGTTTAGTGGAAACTCTCTTTGACTTTTGAATTTTCATCTTTTCCCAGGTTAGTGATATGTGATATAATATTCTCTCATGCTGCTGGGCCGTGGCAGCAAGCCCGGCAGCTCAGCCAGCACGGGATCATGAGGGTAACAACTGAATCTCTGCAGTTTACTTTATTCAGTAAATTATATGAGCATCCAACACTGTTTATGGAACAGGCTTTGTGTTAGATGATTTTGCCCAACTGTAGGCTAATGTAAGTATTCTGAACACGTTTAAGGTAGGATAGGCTAAGCTATGATGTTTGGTAAGTTAGGTATATTAAACACATTTTTGGCTTACAATATTTTCAACTTATGATGGGTTTATTGGAACTTAACTCATTGTGAAACAAGGATCATCTGTGTAATGTATAGAATCAAGATGATTTGGCTAATGTCTGAGGGGTCAAGAGACAGGGAGGAGGAGGGAGAACTGACTGGTTTTAGAGTCAGCATAGATGGTGGCACCATTTACTGAGGCAGGAAACACAAGAGGGACCCAGAGTTGCAGCGCAATTTGGAGCTATGTGGAAATGCAGAATTAAGAGTTCCTTTTTTTTTTTTTTTTTTTTTTTTTTGAGAGACGGAGCCATGCTCTGTTGCCCAGGCTGGAATGTGGTGGCACAATCTCAGCTCACTGCAACCTCCGCCTCCCGGGTTCCAGTGATTCTTCTGCCTTAGCCTCCTGAGTAGCTGGGACTACAGACGCATGCCACCACACCTGGCTAATTTTTGTATTTTTAGTAGAGACGGGGTTTCACCATATTGGCCAGTCTGGTCTCGAACTCCTGACCTTGTGATCTGTCCACCTCAGCCTCCCAAAGTACTAGGATTACAGGCGTGAGCCACTGCACCCAGCCCAAGAGTTCTCTTTTTATATATACTGAAATTCAGTTGCATGGGGGATTTTTTTTTTTTTTTCTTGAGACAGAGTCTTGCTGTGTCGCTCAGGCTGGAGTGCAGTGGTGCGATCTCGGCTCGCTGCAACCTCCGCCTCCTAGGTTCAAGCAATTCTTCTGCCTCAGCCTCTTGAGTAGCTGGGATTACAGGTGCCTGCCACTATGCCCGGCTAATTTTGTATTTTTAATAGAGGTGGGGTTTCACCATGTTGGCCATGCTGATCTCAAACTCCTGACCTCAAGTGATCCACCTGCCTTGGCCTCCCAAAGTGCTGGGATTACAGGTGTGAGCCACCGCACCTGGCCTCCATAGGGGATTTTAAGTTGGCAAAAGAATGTAGATATGTGGAATGTAGATATGTGGAATGTAGACACATGGAAATTAGAGGAGATATTTGGTCTATAGATAGATACTTAAAATTCATTGGCATGTAGATTTGCTTAAAGCTGTGAAAATGAATGAGATCACCTGGGAAGAGGATATAGGACTAAGCCCTGAGGAATGCCAGTATTTAGTGGTCAAAGGAGATATAACTTGTAAGAAAAAATTGAGAAAGCAGCTTATGAGGGAGGAGGAAACTCAGGAAAAGATGGTATCATGGAAGCTGAGAGGGGGTGCTTCAGGAATGAAGGAATAAGCAACTTTGTAGAGTCAGAAAAGTGTCTATGAATTTGGCATCATCTAGATTAATGGTTGTTATTACAAAAGCATTTCCAGTGTTTTGGTGGAAGCAGCGACAAGGGAAAGGAAGTAGAGCCATAGCAATTGCACTGGGATCGACCTAATTCATTCTTTTAAAGTCTGTATGATGGTTCATAGATGCTTCTACCATAATTTACTCAACCTTTCACTATTGATGAACATTCCCTTTGTTTTCATTTTTGTCACTGAAAATAATACTACAATAAACATTCATGTCTCTCTGTGTCTGTGTTCATCCTTACACACTGGTACATGTATTTATATAGGAAACATTCTAGGAATGGGCTTCCTGGGTTGAAAGATAGGTGTATTTTATATAATTTTTAACTATATTGTTAATAACTTCCCCCAAAGCCTAAAAAAATCCACATTTCACCAGCAGTTTATGAGAGATTGATGATACAGGAGAAGAGGGATCTAACTGACAGTGACAGTGCAAAGTCCTCAAAAGGTAAGAGGAGATGTGGTCTAAAGTTCAGTGGAGGGATTGGACTTCCATAGGGAAAGGGAGGAAGGAAAATTATAGATGCCCATAATTTTGTAGTTTGGGTGGTAGTAACATGAGGAAGTTCTGTAGTCTCAGTAAAATAATGGCAAATCATCAGTTAAAGAGGAAGTTACTTGGAAGGCTCAAAGCACAAAAGAATTCCTAGAAAGTAGGAGCGGGAGTGTAGTAAGATTGCTGAGCAGTGTTGCATTTGAAATGAAGTCCAATTGTGTGATTTTTCTCTAGCCGTATGCAGTTACTTGGGTTTGTGCCCAGAGAAGATGGATACTTGAGATCATCTAGGGCTGGAGTTTGCCAGGCATGTATGATGGAAAGAGACAGACAGGGAAGTGAGGGCACTCTGCAAGGGAATGATTAGACCATAGTATCTAAGCTGAACAGAGGAGGGAAATGAGGGCAGAAAGGGGTTGTGAGACTGTGGTGGGATCAGTGGATTAGAAGGTTCAAAGAGGGGCAAGAATTCTTAGCAATGGGGACACTAAAGCAAATGAATAGAAAGGATGGGAAGGGCTGTTAGAGTGTGATATATTTGCATTTAGATTTTGGCAGAGTTATGATTTTTCTTGACCAACTGAAGGAGTTGCCCATGGATTTGAATCACTGAGGTATGGTGGAAGAAAGGGTCCCTGTAGTTGAGGAAATGAAGGACCTGGGAGGCCAATATATTGTTTACATAGTGTACATTATTGTTGGCGTGTGATGCCAGCAGTAGGAGTGGAGGAAAAGTGAGCCAGGAGTATAAGTTTTTAGTTTGGTGGGATGAGTGTGAAGTTGGTAGGTAATGGTGACAGGTGTGGGTGGAGCTAGAACTGTGAAAGGGCAGGGAGAGTTGCAAGCAAAAAGGGATGAAGTGGTTTGAGAGTAGTAGTGGGGAGCAAGGACAGCTGCCTCCTCTATCTCCTGGCTCTGGGATTTATGGGGCATTAAGAGAAAAAAATAGTAACTTGAGAGGGCTGTTGGGGAAGCATGTTTAACTGCTAGTGGTAAGAAATCAGGAGAGAGAGAGGTTGGAGAGGGAGAGGTTGAAGAGCAGAGCTGCCTGAGAAGGGAGAACAGGTAGATGGGCTGTAAAGTCTTGGTGGAGAGATTAGCCTGGGCCTTCTCCTGGAGAGAAGGGGGAGGGCAGCAGCCCTGTTTGTGGGTTGTTGGCTAGAGGCTGCCCCTCCTCCTTCATTTCTGCAGAAGGCAGCGGGAACAGCTGCTGAGAGTAGGGCAATGGGTGATTGGGTAGGAGACATGAGAGGAATGGAGGAGGTGTGATGTAGCTGCTGTGGAGAATGGAATAATAGAAATGACACATAGAAAGAGCATCAGGAGATAGTGAGGGCTCAGCTGAGATTGGAGAGTGAGTTAGGCATAAACTCACTTCCCTCCCTTTTCATTACACATAGAATGTCAGTTTTCCCCTATTTCCACCAAACTGAATTAATTGCTTTCTCATCTGTTTCCATAGTGTGGAGCACCTACTTTTATATCACTTATCATATTGCGTTACAGTGATTTACCTGTTTTCCCTTTCAGAGTGTGAGTTCTTTGTTAGTAAGGCTTATTTATCCTGTCTTCATGATCACCTAGAATAATGACTGGAATGTAACAGGCACTCAGTTAACGTTCATTGAATTGAATCAAATTGCACAAGTATGGTCATTTTATTTTCCTAATAGCTCCTTCCCTTCATGAATCTGATGCCATATATTCTAAACAACTTATTCATTTCTGTGGGCACAGTGTACTCTTTAACGATAAGCCATCCTATTTCTGTGTTACGCAAGAGTAAGACCTGCGCAGAAGATGAAGATATCCCGCTCATCTCTGCAGGTTTGGTATTCATGTATTTGCCTTGGGGATTTCTTTCAGCAGAATGTTTGCCTCATTATTGACCTTGGTCTATAGGACATTCTCAGAGTCCTCTTCCCTTAGCATTCTTTCCCTTCAGAGCAAATGGTACTGGTCTTTGTAATTTGAACATGGTAGGAGGCTGGACATGGAAGAGAAAGCTTTTCTTTTAATAAAAACCCAACAAGCAAAATTTAAAAATCACCTTGCTTCCAAAATGTTGGAAATATTATACCAAAATGAAGAGAATACACCATGGAAAAAAAATGTGTTCATATTGTTTCGTGGGTAGCAAAATGAAGGTAAATTAAGTGTTATTCATATTCCATGTCAGTAGCCAAAGCTCTGAAAGACTTCTTTAGGTTCCCTCTCAGACAGAATTATAGAATCTCCTGTTAGAACGGACCATGGTGAGCAGCTGGCCCAGCCACCCAAGCCAACATTTGAATCCGCTTTACAACATCCCCATTTGGCAGGTGTCCAGCATCAGCATCTCTAGGGATTAGCAGAGTTCTTGACAATAGAAACCAGCTTCTCATTGACACCAGGATATTGCAGATTGCTATCTCTATAACAGTAGTTCTCAAACGTTTGTTCCCAGGAGCCCTTTATTCTCTTAAAAATTGTTGAGGACCCCAAAGAGCTTTTGTTTATGCAGGATATATCAATATTTATTTGTTGTTTTAAAAATACAACAGTAAACCCATTACATGTCAATATAGATATCATTTTTGATGAAAAATAACTATGAAAAAATTAATTTAATGGAGAGAGTAGCCTTGCAAATCTCCTTAATGTCTGGCATAGTAAATAGAAGACTGCTGGATTCTCCATTTCTCATTCATTCTGTTGTGACAGAACCAGGTGATGGAGCCTGCGGAAAGCTCAAGTGCACAGACATGGGAGGTAAATAACTTCTTTGAATTCAGAAGTTTTGATCTCACAGACCTCCCAGAAGGGTCTCAGGGACTCCCAGGAGTCCCCAGACCACATTTTGAGAACTGTTGCTCTCTTATACACCAAGGGATGGGATTGGTGATGTAAATTGGCAGGGACTGCAGTGAAAGGAAAAACTAGATGCAAAAAGGGGCCAAGAAAAATGTACTCACATCTATGATCAACAAGTATTGAGTGTTTACCATGTGCCCAAGTGGAAAGCACTGAAGATACAGGTTGAGTGTCCCTTATCTGAAATGCTTGGGACCAGAAGTGTTAAGGATTTTGAACTTTTTTTGATTTTGGAATATTTGTATTATACCTACTGGTTGAGCATTCCTAATCCGAAAACCTGAAATCTGAAATCCTCCAATGAACATTTTCTTTGCGCATCATGTTGGCACTCGAAAAGTCAGATTCTGGAGGATCTTGGATGCTTGGATCAGGGATACTTAACCTGCACTAACACTCACGTCAGGTGTTCTCTGTCTTCTTCAATGTGAAGGCTCATTTTGGCCCCCAAAAATTTTAGAACTGTAAGTTAACTTTTTGACTTATAGCATCCATTGAGAAAGTGAACAAAAAGCAACTGTGAATTTTGTTCTCGTTTTAATAAATTTCTGTTTTATTCATCACAGCAGTATCTATGGATATTAGATAGAAAATTCATTAGAAAATGAATACTCTATGTTGTATACATTAAACATTTGGTCTTCAGCCAGTGCTTTGTACCCATGGAGATTTGCAGAACCTTTGCAGATATATCTGTGCTTGGCCTCTGTACCTGCCATGCTGCCTGTGACCCACAAGTTGGGAACTGAATTCACTCATCTGTTCTTATCACCAGCATTAAAGACATTGAGTGATGGATTTGTTTGGGGGTTATTTTTAAGCCTTTAAGACTTTTGATGCCTTCAATTAAGATGGCCAGGTATCATAAATAATTTATGCATGCGCTTCCGGGGCTTCTGGTTTTCTTCTCTTGTCCTTATCTTGCTAAGAGCGATGGATAAGCATTTGCAGATCAGGCACTCTCACCTGCCCTGTAAGATGTTGCTCAGAGTTATTGGAAGAGAATTGTGTTGAGAGAGTTAATACTGAGTTAGAGAAAAGTGGAAGTGTGGTAATAGTGCAAAGGGAGGAGTGAGAAATTAAATGGTGTCTTTTTAGAAGTCTGCCTTATTGCAGTCTGCATTGCTCCTTGGGGATTTTTTTACTGAGTACAAGAAAATCAGCAAGCACTTTTTGAAAAACCCAGATGAAATTACTGCCATAAATTTTTTTTTTTCATGGTATAAAACCCTTAATTTAGATGGGGAAGGTTTATTACCAGTGTTTTCTTGGCATGGCTAAGTTCAATTAATTTCAGATGACAAGCGCCAGGTCCCCCCTACTACCACCCCTCTGCTGCCTTTTCCTCCCCTCCATCCCCCAATACGTGCAAAATACAATTTGTTATTGGTTTGCCTTTGGCTCTGGAGACCTCATTAAGGGCCCAAGAAAGAGATTCTATCTCTCTTTCTTTGACACCTTTCTATTTTCTGCTGGATTCAGACCATTTCCATTGCCACATGGAAAGTATGCGTGGTGTGTGTGAGGGGAAGGTTAGCAGACGAGTAGTAATGATTATGCCTTTTAAATATTGATTTGAAATGACTATTGCAAGTTAAGAAATTGTTAACTGCAGTATTCAACTAAGATATGGAGCTCAGCTTAAGATGATGTCTCTGAAAAGAATGTGGGCACATTTAGACAGGAAAACTTATTCAGCGCTCTGACAGTTCATATGTAACATACCTGGTTGTTTGAAAGCAGGAACAAGATGTCAACAGAATATCGTATTTACTCACAGTCCTAAGACAGCATGCTGCACCTTCAAGTTCTTGTTCCTATCAGAATACTGTGAGCAAATGAGGGAAATAATCTATGGTGTTTTGTTTTGTTTTTCTCTGCATGGTAATATGGAATCTATTGTAGTGTGAATAAAAGAAGTCACAAGAGATTCATTACTGTTTGTGAAGTGTACTGTCTGTGTCTTTCTGCATGGGATTCTTTATTTTACTTACAAAGCAGATATAAAAATTAGAATTGAGATGATAGAGAATATATATTGCATAAATAAGCAATTTAAACAGAAGTTTTACCATTATAACAAATAAATACCCTGCTTCAGAGGTTGGAGATTAGAATCCTGTTACATTAAATGCTTGACAATTAATTAGCTATTGTCTATAAAGTTCCCAAGATGACAAGTTACTTAAATACTATTATTAGGAGTAGCTGGATTAGTAATAATAGTGTTCAAGTGCCATGGGCAACAATGAGGAGATTTTAAAAATAAAGAGAAATGCATGTGATCACAGAGTGATTTGTGTGCTGAATGCAGAGCGGGACGGTCCCTGTGAGCAGTGTTTTCTGAGACTGCAGTGTACAATGGGCAATACTTGGCAGTGTGCTGAGGAGGATGAGACAAAAGTGCTTAATTTGTTAATATTTTTTCTCTGTTTTTTTTGGTGTATTGCTTAACCTCTTGTCAAAATAGTGTTCACTTAGCAAAATTAAAGAGAAAACAAGAAAGCTGACAGAAAATAGGCTCAGCAAAAGACCAACTATAAAAGATGAACCTCTCGCAGTTGCTGACAGGCATTGTTTAGACTCCAGTTATGTTAGATCATTCATTACTATGGCTTCTTTCTTTTAAATGACACATAATTGATGTGGATAAAAATGTGTGGGGATTTAAATTGATTGTACAGGCCTTTGTTCTGTGGAATTTATATCTTTAGGGCTCCATTTGTTTTGAATGTAATTTTGTGAGAAAATCAACACAGAACCGAGGTCTGCCTCAGTATCAACTGGGGTGGGGCGTGGGGGGTTACCAAAGTAGAGGGTACACACATCCTTGGTGTGGATAGTGACGCTTACAGGAGGAGTGGTCCGGGGCTTCTTGGGTTTTAGAATCAAATAATTTTGAAATTGGATGGTCTGTAGAAGTAGTGGTGCTCACCACACATTTCATGTGTCCCCTTATGTTGCCCAGCCTTTGTTGCTGTTGGGTTTGGGCTTTGTGACTTGCCCAGGCCAACGAGCTATGAGTGGAAGGGATACAGGACACTTCTGAGCCAAGGCATTTAAAAGCTAGTATTCCCCTTCCATCCTTTTCTGGGTTACTTCTTGCCTTGTATTTTTTTTTTTTTTTTAGTACTAGACAGAAAAAGATAGAACCATACAAATTTTGAAATATATGTGTCTCTAAATAATGAAAGAAATTTAGCTTATGTGATGTAGAACTGTTTAGTACAGTCTGTGTAGAAATATGCTTAGCATTCTCTTGCCCATGAACATGGAGTATGGACGACAGAGTCCAGCTCTGGTGTTGTGACTCATCCTTGATACCTCACCAGTCCTGGAACAACCTAGTTGTGGAAAAACTGGGATAGGTTGGATTTGGTTTTAGATATTATAGACAGGTGCCTCAGGCAGCTGAATTTATACAGTAAACCACTTTTGTAAATGATCAGATTTCTGTGTCTGATAATTTGTTGGGAATCGCTTGGATGTTGGTTGTGCTGGAAATTCTTATTAATGTGAAAGACACTTTATAGTTAGTTTCCATAAAGCCAACAAGATTCAAACATAACAGTATTGAGACCAAGGGGCATCTCAGCCTTAAATCCATTTTTCAGCATGCCTAACACACATTATTCTTATTAAATGCCTCTTTCTATAAACCTAGCTGTTGCTGCCTCAGTGGGTTGCTTGCAGTTTGACTGTAGCCTAGCTTGCTTAATTAAGACTTAAAATAATACCTTCGGTTCTGCCTGGGACTTGAGAGAATAGCCAGCTCTGAAGCCTTTGCTTGCTGTAATGGTTGCTCAGTAGTTGGAGTTTTGTAGCAACAAGGTTTGGAAATCCTCTACCATACAATGGTTTTTATTGTTAATAGGTCTAGTTGTAAGTAGTCATCCTTTTTGACATCAGTTCCTTCTTGCTGAATACTTTATTCTTCTCAGTTTTCTTTTCCTCCCCTTCATCTTTTCTGCTCTCTCCTTTCCTCCCCTTCACTCCCTTTCTCGTCCTCTTTCTTTCCATATAATGAACTGGTAAATTTGCAAAAAGGGACTCCATACTGCTGCCATGTGTAGGGTCCAGGAAACCTGATCATTTTGAAGAGCTAGCCCGTTCTAATGCTATGGTTAGGAAACATCTTACTGAATGTTGCATCTTTTGTGATGCGTGAAATACCAGAGGAAGTACAGTTTGGGGAAAAAAAAGTGTATTCTTGGGACTACATTAGAGAATATAAATCACAAATCAATATACAGTTCAGATAATACTAGATCATATACAGCAACTGCCTGCGACAGTAATGGGAGGTGGGAAAAGTCCCCTCCCTGTGTGCATTTTGAGAAATACACTGTTTTTATTTGGTACAGTTGCATATTCATTTCTAACAGACTGCATCCTAAAAGAATTGGACTTTTATAGATTCCATGAATATTCAGAAAGTCACCAAAACCAATTTTGTCCTTTACCTTATGTGTCTAGACCCATCTGTCATTTGCTTGCTAGATGGTCGTAGTTCTGTATTGTGGCATTTGCCTTTTGAGAAAAAGGTATTTCCCGTGTTGATAAGGGGGCATGCTGGTACCTTTGCTTCCCTGCTTGAAAGTTTTCACCTTCAGGGTGGATCTTGGTAAGAGCATGTGGCTAGGCCCTGGCTACTTTGCTGTCTGCCACCAGCTCTCTTAAGTTTTTAGAGCATTGTTTTAGACACTAACCGAAGCAAGGGAAGGCATGATGGCTGTTGCCACTAGTAAGTCATCAGGGTACTTGGCAAGCTGGCAAAAGCTAGAAGCCTTATTCATTTGCATTTTAATTGGAATAACCATTAGCCAAAAGCCCGAATTTTTTAAATTGTCCATTGAATCCTTTTTCCCTTTACCCTCTCATTTTCCTGAAGCTGATTTCCATCTCTCTCTCTCTCTCTTTTTTTTTTTTTAAGAGACAGGGTCTTGCTCTGTCACCCAGGCTGCAGTGCAGTGCAGTGGTGTGATCATGTCCTGCTGCAGCCTCAACCTCCTGGGCTCAAGCAATCCTCCTGCCCCAGCCTCCTGAGTGGTTGGGACTACATGTGTGTGCCACCATGCCCAGCTAATTTAAATTTTTTTTTTTTTTTTTGTAGTGACAGAGTCTCCCTGTGTTACTCAGGCTGGTCTTGAACCTCCTGGGCTCAAGCAGCCCTCTCACCTCAGCCTCCCAAAGTACTGTGGTTACAGGTGTGAACCACTGCACCTGGCTGATTTGCATCTTTAGAAAAATGTGTTTCTCAACATTTAAAAACTCATGTCTCTTTGATAAACTTAGAAATCTTATATCTCCTTTAATATTATTTAAAATATTATAAAAAGTAAGAATTGTAATAAAAGAAGGCAGTGACAGCCTGAGAAGGATGCCTTTTCTTTCCTTCAGTCTTGTGAGTCATGTGTGAAAGTGGGGCTGGCTTGCTTGCCCCAAGTGTTTTTCCTGTTCTTGCCAGTGACAGAGCACAGAGGAGGTCACTTTCGCATCAAGCCTCTTCAACTCCTTTGTCTTCATGGTCACAACGGGCAGAAAGCCTGCTTTGCAAATGTTGTGTATTTTATTATAATTTTGAAAATGCTTTTTTAGATGACACATGTGCCCATCTCTTCCCTCCAAAAGATTCTGATATGACTCCCATACCATTTCTCACCACCTCACTGCTCTTAATATTTAAACATGAAGAGAGAAACAGAAGAAAGTAATTAAGATGGGATAAGTAAGACATTCTTATTCATGAGTATATTCTGTCTGTCTGCTATCATCCCCATGGGGCTGTTATTGCATTTCCTTTTCATTGTCTTACCACACCCCCCGCCCCGCCCAGATACACCTGCACGATCATTTGAGCCCTGTCCACCAGTCATACTTGAATAAGAGGAAGACAGCCTCACTGGTTCCATCACAGTTCTAACTGCTGTATAGAGTTTTGTGGTGCCTTAAGTAATACAATTGTGTATAGAAAAGCTGGGTGCAACCAGTAGCACATGAAGCACATGACAAATGCCAATTCTGTTCCTTTTCCTCCCCTTTCCAGAATTCAGTGTGTTTGCTTCCAGAACTATCTTTGGGTCTTCTAATGTATAATAAAGAAGGACAGGTTTTTCATAGATGAAATTTTGAGTGGGTTTTATTGATTCACCCATGTGACTCCATACCTGCTAACTCTGGTTCCAGTCCTCCTTCTGGTGAAAATAGGTCTTCTGCATTCTTTTGTTGGTAAGAATAGATGGAGAAGAGAACTAACATTCTTTGAAGATCTCCTATGTGAGTTTCAGGCAGTCAGGCTTAGTATTTCATTTGCATCATTGCAATGAATCCTCACCACATTCCCATGAGATGGGAACAATTATCTTCATTTCGTAGATGAAGAAACGAAGCATAGAGATGTTATTTGCCTGTTTTGATCTGTAGCGGTGGCAACAAGATGCAAGGCCACAGCCATTGTTCTTGACATTATATAGAGTTGCTTTGTCGGTTTCAGTGAAAGGAATGATTCTTTAAAGCATGCTTAAACTTTTCTATTCTTTGGGTAGGCAGAAAAGGGAAAAAATAGCTAATTATTATTATCCTTTTGACAGCAAACTCCCTCATGCTACCTGGTAACTATTTGGTATAGGATCTGGGGCAATGCTTGTATGCCCCCAGATGCCTTGCAGTATTTATTTGGCAGACCAAGAATATTATAAGTGTTTACTCTATGGCAGTAGTTACTAAAAGTGGAATTATTATCTCTTTTCATGTGAGAAATCAATGTCTTTTCAAGAATAGGGGTATTTTAGATTGACCTAAGGGAGCTTTTCTGGTAACCTGCAAAGGTAACCAAAGGGTTATCTTTTCCTACTTCCACAGAAAAATATTTGGATCCATTTTAATAGAAGTTGTAATAGTGAAAGAATGTGTATACAGTGAAATCTTTTATACTGTTATTTAAAAACAGAAATGTTCACATATAGAAAAAATGAGTAAAAGATATGCTTACAACTTTGAACTCGCCATATGTACTCATCATGATGTATATCAGGCAAAATAGAGTTCCATAATTTGTATAATCTTACTCTGGAGTTTGGATTTTAACACTTAAGAATTCATTACTACTACTCTAGTGCTGGCATTCGCCATTATCTGGGGCTTATAGAGAATTCCCTCTCATTTGCAATTGTCTGTGTCCACATTAGGTTTGTTTTGTTTCGCTTTGATTTCTTTTTTACTTTTCAGAATATTTCTGAGGAAAAACAAATCAGATTTGAATAGAAGAATTTTAATTTGGTGAGGGAAATTTGGCAATAGAAAGATGGTTTGATATTGAAAATATGTGCTGAGATAAACAATTATATTAAAAGAGAAAAGAAAAGAAAAAGGAGCTAACGTTACCAGCTTAACACCATTCAACATGAAAAGATTTGCTACTGAACTTTGTCCTTTGAAACTGCATTTTGAAATTTGGCCACTGGAGGGCGCTGTGTTACTGCAAACCACTTACTCAAGTCAGAAGTCATCAAATCTCTTCATTTTTTCTTCTCAGTAAAAAGATAAAGGATTTATATTCTTGTAATGCCAAATCAGTTCATACTTAACATTCAGCCTTTAGCTGTGGAAACTTGTTTGAATGACAGTAATGGCTTCATTTCAAGTTATTTAAATGTTTAATGCTGTGTAATTTACTCAAATGTGTGTAATCCTTTATTTAACTAGATGAAAATAATATACTGTTAACATTGTTTTTAGCATTAATTAATGTGACTAATTAAAGTTAAAAACACTAAAACCAATTTCCCAGTTTTGTTGCATGATGAGACTGCAGAGTTTTCTTCTGGCCCAGGCTGGTTTGGGTTCAATGCTCATCTCCCCACAGCCCGCTCCATCCCACACATATCCCTGATGTTTTTGTAGTTAATTTGATTTCAGTATACCAACGGTTACTCTTGTCAGCAAAACTGACTAACTATAGATCCTTTTCCTCCTAAAACCTGTCTTCGCAATGACAGGAATCTCCTAACATCACTTTATTATTCCAAAATGAATGTAGCAATGATTGAAATCACTAAATTACCACCAACACTTAAACAGAGAGAAAAAAGACCAAAGCATGTGCTGACATCACTAGTCCTGGCAAACAGGAGATGAGTGAGACCTCATTTTCCTCAGGAAAAGGGAGAACCTCAGTATTCCTGCCCAGTGACCCCGTCAGCACAAACATTGTTGCCATCCACTATCAATAATAAGGAAAAACAAAACCGAAAGCCCCTGCTGTTTTCAAAGCCTTAGTCTGGTCTTGGAAATTGGATATAAGTCAAAACCAGGTAACACATTTCTGGCCGCCTGCGTCTACTGCTGTGATGTGTTACGTTAAAACTACCTATTACAGTTCTGTGTTTGTAGGCATAAATAATTCTTTCTCATTAAACATTGCTCCTCCAGGGTTTTGGAGAAAGGAACATTTTTACCCAGTGTAATTGTTGATAAATATCCTTTATTCAAAGTAATTGGTAGGTTATAGCACACTTTCTTATTATTTTAAACTCTATGGAATTTTTGTGTATAAGTTGGACAATTTTTTTCTTTTTTGCTTTAATGAGTAGTATTGAACGGACAATTTTTTTAAGGGTTAAAAATGCAGAAGCATCTCATTTTTAGATCAAATTCTAGATTAGAATTGTCTAGGTTTAAAGAACAGCTATAAACATAATTTGCCAACTCCTTCACATAGTATTTTTTATCATCATGTAATTTTTTTATGCAGTAGTACTATTTTATTTTGTGAATAAAATCTTAAATCAAAAGTGTACATTTAATTTAGAGCAAAATGCAATTTTATTATTAGCATATTGACAGTTTTTTGGTTTATCAGCAATTTAAGAAAAGAATTGATATGCTATTTGTGCCACATTATAATTTTCCTTACCATAAAATGTCAATATTATACATACACACAAAATAGTTCTCTTAGTTGATTAAAACAAATAATTGAAACAAAAGTTTATGTTTATTCTTACATGTATGCCATGTAGCACTTTTAGGAGATGAGTTTATGAAATTCATGAATGAGAGGATGACATAAGTTTAAAAATCATTAGTTGCTTTATTCTTCTATTTTAAATTTATAAATAACACAGGTGGCCTGTATTTTGAAAAGAGCCCTTTCCTCCATTTGAACTTTATAAACACTGAGGTAGTAGGTGTAAATATTATGTCCATTTTATATTGAAGGAAACGGGGCCATAGGAAGATGAAAATTACTTTCCCAGGATCATAGAAATAGCATGGGCTAAAGCTAGGGCTGAGCTTCAGTTACCTGCTCCTGGTCAGTGTTCCTTCCTGCACATCTCCCTCCTTTAAAAACTTAGGGTGCAGTCCTGAAGGGGTGCTGTTGAACCCTGAATGGAGACTGTGAACCGAGATCCCAGGAGAGGCCTTTGGATGGAAAGGCTGGCCTTTGTTTCTTTGTGTATTATAGACTGACTTAGGCTGTTTCTGTGGGCCCATTTTCTCACCTCTAAAGTGGGACCTGGTTAATCTTTTTTCAGTTGTATCCACAACAGAGTAAACAATAATGGAGATTTAATTTATTGAGAACTTTGAGCCTGAGGGTAAAAGCTATTTGTAGTGTAGTTTTTCCCCTTCTGTGTTTTTTGGAAAAGGAAAGTTACTCTTTTCTTTTTATTTACATGAAAGACAGCAAGCTTGAAAAAATAAAGTATTGGAAGTGAACAGATGAGCCATCCTTCATCACAGAAACCCAAGGAAATATTACTTTAATGATTCTTAATACACTCCATAATTACTCTTAATACACCCTGTTGGGCCAGGTGAAAGACTCAGGATTTGTTTTTCTTCCTTCATTGCCTCATTGCTTTGTGGTTTCTTCTCATTTGAGAATAAGATTTTTTTTTTAAAGAATATATTTATTGGTGTGTGATAATAGGCTAATTTTTTAAAGAGATGCAATGTCATCAGTGTTTGACTGCTAAGATTAAATTAAACCACAAATTAGGACATAACATTTCCTAAAGACATTTTATGTTTTAATCAGTGCTAAAATGGAAAGGATGAATAACTACTAAAGTAGCAATAAAGTGAAGAAAACAGGTGTTATTACTTAATTTATGCAAGAAAAATAATTGTTAAATACACATAAATAAAATACTAGTTAGTTAGCAATGGTAGGTAAGGACTTTAGCTCATTAATGTGATTTCTCATGACCCTGTGTCACCTGGACTCAGGGCTTTGTTGGTGGCACCCACAACACAATGCCACTATTCTGTAACTAACACCTTGCCTTTCTTGCCAGCATCTTAATACTTCAAAGCACATATTATTATTTCACAATATTGTGTTTGCGGGTATTTCCAAGGGACAGAGGACATCACTTTCATCTGTAATACAAACCTGCCAAACTGTCTTGAGACCATTTCTTCTCCTATGCTTGAGTTTCGTTATCTTTCATCCCTTTTGTTTTTATGGTCTGATCTATACCAGCCCTCAAAGAGATCTCTCTCAACATGATGACCCTCATGAACAGCTTTTCCCTTTTACCTCAAAACTTGTACCACTTTTGTCATCCACATCCCTTTTGGATCTGTTTATTCTGGCTTTTATGCCCATATCCAACATTTATAGGCCCCCAACTGGCTTAGAGGAAGTCACAGTCAGATTACCTGGTGCCTTTTCTGGGAAAAATCTATGCACTAGAAGTAAGCCCTTTTTCAGTTTTGGTTCTCTGCTGCTTTTGACTTTCCAGATCATGCTGATTTACTTGAAATAAATTCTATAAGCCACATGTCAAAAGGGCTGCAAGTTTTCTTCTGTCAGACATTCGTTTTTACCGTCTCTCACCTTCTTCCCTCTTCTCATTGACAGGTCTCTCTGGGGTTGTGGATTCTGACTAGCCTGGAACATCTAGCACTGACTTCCCTTCTTTCACGTGTCAAATAAGAATGAGCATTAGAACTGGATGTGTCGGTCAGGCGCAGTGACTCACACCTGTAATCCCAGCACTTTGGGAGGCTGAGGCGGGTGGATCACCTGAGGTCAGGAGTTCGAGATCAGCCTGGCCAACATGGTGAAACCTGGTCTCTACTAAAAATACAAAAATTAGCCGGGCTTGGTGGTGCACACCTGTAATCCCAGCTACTGGGGAGGCTGAGGCAGGAGAATCGCTTGAACCTGGGAGGCGGAGGTTGCAGTGAGCTGAGATTGCGCCACTGCACTCCAGCCTGGGCAACAGAGCAAAACTCTGTCTCAAAAAAAAGAAAAAAAGAAATGGATGTGTCTTTTGAGATTATAGTGTCCACACCTTTCATTTTATTGACAGAGGGATATGGTACCCAGAGAGAATGGGAGATTTCCCTAAGGACTTGCAGCAAGCAAGCAGCAAACCCAGGACAAGCATCTGGGCCTCCTGACTCGTAGTCCATCTGGTAGTGTTTCTACTCCACATTCCTTCCATCTGGCCACCACTGAGTGGAACCTCTGCAGGCTGTGCAGATTTGGGGGACTTACACTGGCTGCTTTTTAGAAACTAACAGGTCAGGTCATTAGCCAGCTTCGGTAGATCATCCCTTATATGGCATTACAAAGGACAAATGCAGAGGATTTGACTAGCTGGAAATGCTACATTTCGAGATTAAAACAACAACAAATTAAAAAGACAAAATTAAAAGGCAAATGGCAAAGTGGGAAACATACAATATTTATGATAGAAGAAAAGGTTAAAATCTTTTCTGTTTGGCTCTTATCATCAAAAAGAAGATGAATACTTCAGAAGAAAAATGGGAATAGGACATGTGACATTGGGAATAGACAATTCACAAAAGATGGCATATAAATAAATGCCAAGTGAAGAAAGGATCAACGTCAGTGTGAAACAAAGAGAAACCATTTCGTGCTTATCAAATGGAAAAATATTTTGAATAATGCTCATAGTCACTGTTGGTGAGGGTGAGGTAAAACATTCTTTCTATAAGCTGGTCCTGGAAGTTACAGAAATTATTATACGTATACACAATGGAATTGTATAATGTTAAAAGGTTTTAGGAAAATTTACATGACACAAAAATGCTGACATTAAGTGAAAAAAAATACTGTAATTATTTACTTATTTATTTATTTTTGAGACAGGGTCTTCTCACTCTTGTCACCCAGGCTGAAGTGCAGTGGCACAATCATAGCTTATTGCAACTTTGGACTCCTGGGCTCAAGTGATCCCCCCACCTCAGCTTCCCTAGTAGCTGGGACTTATAGGCATGTGCCACCATGCTCAACTAATTTTTAAATTTTTTTGTAGAGATGGGGTCTTGCTATATTTCCCAGGCTGGTCTCAAACTTCTGGGAATATTCTAATTTTTCAAATGGCATATGTGTATCTGCATTTTTAAAAAAGCTGTAAGGGCCAGGCATAGTGATTCACGCCTGTAATCCCATCACTTCGGGAAGCCAAGGCAGGTGGATCACTTGAGCCCAGGAATTCAAGACCAGCCTGGACAACATGGTGAAACCCTGTCTCTACAAAACATACAAAAATTAACCAAGCATAGTGGAGCATGCCTGTAGTCCCAGCTACTTGGGAAGCTGAGGCAGGAGGATCCTGTGAGTCTGGGAGGTCGAGGCTGCAGTGAGCCCCGATCATGCCACTGTACTTCAGCCTGGATGATGACAGAGTGAGATTCTGTTTCAAAAAAAAAAAAAAAAAAGTTGCAAGGAAATAATAAAATGTTGAAAATATTTTATTATTGGATGGAGAGATTATGAATAATTATTCTCTTTTTTTTTGCATTTCCTTATTGAAAAATAATTTTCTTAATGAAAATTTTATAATGAATTTGTACCACCTTTGAAATTCAAAAAAGCATTATAAAAAAAGAAACATTAATTTTTCTTAACAAAATGGGTTGAGAATTCACCTTCAAATCACACATTCTTTGCAGAGCTGCTGGTTTTCGTCTGACCTTTTAAAAAGCTGTCCACCACACCTTGGTTTGCAGAGCATGTCTCTGTAATAAGGTAAAGGCCTCATGGCACAGTGAGAATAGACGTGGCCTAGGAGCCCGGAGACAGGACTGTGCTATGCCAACACATCGCAGCCTGAAGTCACTGCCCCGTTCCTGGGTGTTTCTTCATTTACGGAGCTAGAGAACATTGGTCCATAGTTTCTATATGGTTCTTTGCAGCTCTAAAACTGGATAATTCTGATTCTTCCCCAAGCTTCTCAGCATCATCTTCTTCTTTTTTTGTCCCCTAATATCATCTCATTGATGCTAAGTTGGGAGGCTAGATCCATTTTAAAATCTGACTCTGGGAATCTTTGTTGTTAATATTAAAAAAAAAAAAAATCCCTTGGACACTTAAACCTATAGGGGCTGGGCATGGTGGCTTACCCCTTTGGGAGGCTGAGGTGGGAGGATAGCTTGAAGCCAGGAGTTCAAGACCAGCAACACAGCAAGACACTGTCTCTACAAAAAATTTAAAAATTAGCCAGAGGTGATGGCATGCACCTGTAGTCCCAGCTACTCGGGAGGCCGAAGTGGGAGGATGGCTTGATCCCTTGTCTCAAAAAAAACAATCTTTAGGGAATTGCTTTTTCTAACTAGGGACTTTATTCTCTGTTACACCTATTTCATACTTTGTGCACCCAGTTTTGAGATCTAGAGCAGGGGTCAACAAATGTTTTTGGTAAAGGACCAGATAATAAAAATTTCAGGCCTTGTGGGCAACATAAAGTCTCTGTTACAAATTCTTCTTTTTCTAAACAACACTTTAAAAATATAAAATTTATTTTTGGCTCGCAGGCCATAGTTTGCTGATCTCTGTTCAAAACCTTAAAGGAGCAAGAAATTGTTTTAGTCATACCTGGTGATACTTTCAAACTCGATTCCCCTCCACCTTTCTTTTTTCTTTTCTTTTCTTTTCCTTCCTTCTCCTTTCTTCTCTTTTCCTCCTTTCCTTTCCTCTTTCTTTCCTTCCTTCTCTCTCTCTGTCTCGCTGACTCTCTCTCTGTCTCTCTCGCTCTGTCACTGAGGCTGGAATGCAGTGGTGTGATCTCAGCTTACTGCAGCCTCGACCTCCCTGGACTCAGGTGATCCTCCCACCTCAGCCTCCAGAGTGGCTGGGATTACAGGCATGTGCCACCATGCCCAGCTAATTTTTGTATTTTTTGTAGAGATGGGGTTTCAGCACATTGCCCAAGCTTGTCTTGAACTCCTGAATTCAAGTGATCTGCCCTCCTCGGTCTCCCAAAGTGCTGGGATTACAGGCATGAGCTACCATACCCAGCCCACCCCCTCCTAAGATAGGTCTTCAGATTATAAATAAAATAATCCTTCAGAATGACAGGAGATAATTTATATAATGGATAACCACAAGCACATAATTTTGTCTAGTTCTTCAAATGTCTTTATAACCAAAAGCTCAAAGATGGAATCTACCTTACACAGGACTATTTTAAATTGTTCTTCATATTGTGTCCTTTGTGCTGTTCCTGAAAATATGTTAGAATCCTAGATTTGGGTACAGATTCAATTAGTTAACTCTCATGGTCTCAGCAGGGCCCATCTAAACTCTCTCTTATAAACATAAGTGTTAAGCACAGATTTTAGATTTAAATGGACCGAATTCGGTCCCAACTTGGTCATTTACCAACTATCTGACTATTTCAAGACAAAATGAGAATAGTGCTACAAGCATACCCGTTTTTGTTACACTTTGCAGATACTGTGGTGTTTTGTTTTTACCAACTGAAGGTTATGGCAACCCCGTGTTCAGCAAGTCTTTTGGCCCTATTTTTCCTGCAGCATGTGCTTACTTGTGTGCCTATGTCACATTTTGGTAATTCTCACAATATTTCAAAACTTTTCATTATTATTATATCTATTGTAGTGATCTGTAATCGATGATTTTTGATGTTACTATTGTAATTGTTTTGGAACGTCACAAATCACACCCATAGAAGACAGAATTTAATAGATAAATGTGTGTATTCTGACTGCTCCACTGACTGGTTGTTCCCCCATCTCCCCCTCTCCTCCAGTCTCCCTATTCCCTGAGACACAATATTGAAATTAGGCTGGTTAATAACCCTACAGTAGTCTCTAAGTGTTGAAGTGAAAGGAAGAGCCACATCTCTCTTACTTTAAATCAAAAGCTAGAAATGATTAAGCTTAGTGAAGAAGGCATGTTGAAAGCTGAGATAGGCTGAAAGCTAAGCCTCTTAAGACAGTTTGCCAAGCTGGGAATGCAAAGGAAAAGTTCTTGAAGGAAAGTCCAAGCACTCCAGTGAACACAGGAATGATAAGAAAGCAAAGCAGCCATTGCTGATATGGAGAAAGTTTGAGTGGGTATGGATAGAAGACCAAACCAGCCACAACATTCCCTAAAGCCAAAGCCTGATTCAGAGCAAGGCCCTAACTCTTCAATTCTGTGAAGGCTGAGAGAGGTGCGGAAGGTGCAAAACAAAAGCTTGGAGCTAGCAGAGATTGATTCATAAGATGAAGAACAGAAGCCATCTCCATAACATAAAAATGTAAGATGAAGCAGCAGCTGCTTATGTAGAAGCTGCAGCAAGTTACCCAGAAGACCTAGCTAAGATCATTGACGAAGGTGGCTACACTAAGCAGCAGATTTTCAAGATAGATGAAATAGCCTCCTATTAGAAGAAGATGCCACCCAGGACTTTAATAGCTGGAGAGGAGAAGTCACTGCCTGGCTTTAAAGCTTCAAAGGACATTTCTGATTCTCTTGTTAGGGGCTAATGTAGCTGGTAACTTTAAGGTGAAGCCAGTGCTCATTTATCACTTTGAAAATCCTAAGGCCCTAAGAGTTATGCTAAATCTTCTCTGCCTGTGCTCTATAGATGGAACAACAAAGCCTGGATTAATGCATATCTGTTTACAGCATGGTTTCCTGAATATCTTAAGCCCACAGCTGACACCTACTGCTGAGACAAAACAGTTCCTCTCAAAATATTCCTGCTCATTGACCATGTACCTGGTCACCCACAAGCTATGATGGAGCTGTACAAGGAGATGAATGTTGTTTTCATGCCTGTTAACACAACATCCATTCTGCAGCCCATGGATCAAGGAATCATGTGAACTTTCCAGTCTTATTTACGAAATACATTTTGTAAGGCTATAGCTTATAGTTATAGATAGCGATTCCTTTGATGGCAAATTCCTCTGATTCCTCTGATCTGGGCAAAGCAAACTGAAAGCCTTCTGGAAAGTATTCACCATTTAGAGGCCATTAAGAATATTTGTGATTCGTGAGAGGTGGTCAAAATATTAACAGCAGTAAGTGTAGTCTGAAGATATGACTGGATTGCTGCAATCTCATGAAAAAACTTTAATGGTTGAGGAGTTGCTTCTTATGGATGAGCAAAGAAAGTGAAGATAGAATTATTGAGATAGAATCTACTCCTGGTGAAGATGCAGTGAATATTGTTGAAATGGTAGATTCTAGAACAAAAGATTTAGGCTGTCACACAAACTTAGTTGATAAAGCAGTAGTAGGGTTTGAGAGGACTGACCTCAATTTTGAAAGAAGGTCTACTATTAGTAAAAATGCTGTCAAACAGCATCGTATGCTACAGATAAATCTTTCATGAAAGAAGAGTCAATAGATGCAGCAGACTTCATCATTGTCTTACTTTAAGAAATTGTCACAGCCACTCCATCCTTCAGCAACCACCACCCTGATCAGTCAGCAGCCATCAACATTGAGGCGTGATCCTCCACCAGGAAAAAGATTATGACTCACTTGAGACTCAGATGATTGTTAGCATTTTTTAGCAATAAAGTATGTTTTAATTAATAATCTGTACTTTTTTTAGACATAATGCTGTTGCACACTTAATAGATTACCATGCAGTGTAAACGTAATTTTCATATGCACTGAGAAACCAAAAGATTTGTGTGGCTCGCTTTATTGTGTGGTCATAAACTGAACCCATGACATCTCCCAGCTATCCCTGTACCTGTCTCATAGGGTTGCTACAAATGTCAAAGGAGATCAGGCTTGTAAAACAGCCTTAGCAGAGGTCTTGGTACAAAGGAAGCACTCAATTGATAAAGGATTACTGTTATCTCTTTTTGTTTTAAAAAGATATCCACTATTCTTCTTCAGGAACTGATTATAATCTCAAATAGTAGTCAGTCCCAGGAAGTGTTTTCATAAATCTAACCCACATTTTATCTACTCTAGAACTTTTGCCCATCTGCTGAACCTTTAATCCATTTCTTTTTATTTAATCCTCATTAGACATTTAAAAAACAACTAATGATTACCCCTGAAGAATAAAAATATAACACTTCCTTAGTAATTCTAGTTCTAGTTTCATAGGTCTGATTTCCCTGTGCACTAGTTATTATGTCTCACCTTTACGCTTCTGTGCATGTCTACAGTTGAGGAGCAAAGAGCTGAACACGGGATTCTAAACAAGGATTTCATTGTCATTTCATTTATCCATTGAGTAAAATGTTTACAGAGCACCCACAATATACTAAACACTGTGCCTGGAAGTAGACATACAGCAGTAAATGAGATTAAGTTGTTGCTTAATGCAGTTTACATTGTAGTAGGAGAGATAGAAAAATGAGATGTAAAGACATAAATATGATACTGACTAGTCATATTTTGATAAAATTGGAATGGGGGAATAAGCTAGCCAGTGGTCAAGTTTGGGGAAGGAGCACTTGAGCAGAACGGTCAGGGAAGGCCTTTCTGAGGAAGTGAGTTGAGCCAAAACTTGAGTTACAAGAAGTTGGCTATGCAGCAATCTAAGGGAGAAGTGTTCCAGGCTAGTGAACAGCAAGAGGAAAGGCTATGAAGTGGGAACTAGCTTGGGGTTTTTGAGGAACAGAAAGAAGGCCATGTGTGTCTGAAATCTGGTGGGTAGATAGTCTGCAGGGTGTTGGGAGGAAGGTATGTTTAGCAATGAGGGCAGACAGGTAGACAGGAACCATGTCCTACAGGGACTTGATAGTGTGGAATTCTAAGGATGATGGGAAACCATAGAAGGGTTTAAACCAGGTGATGGTAGTTTAGATGTTTGAAAGATAACTCTAGTGTGATCTAGTGTGAGAATGGACTGTAGGGAAGACTAGATGGCAGGTGGGCAAGGAAAAGTGAATACAAGAGACTGTGAAGGAGCTTCCAGTGAGGCAGGAAGAAAACAAGGACAGCATTTTCATGGAAGTCTTAAAAAATCAGTCTTTCAGTATGGGGAGGGGAGATGGGAGAGGGCAGTAGGTAACAGAAAATCGACTCCTGGATGTAGCAAGATAGAGCTTAGTGGTGTCCTTTAAGAGCCGTTTCAGTGGAGTCAAGGGAGAAGGGAATAGAGGCTGAGGAAATAGGGGTAGTAATACATGTAGAAGATAAAGTATCACCGGGAGGGGAAGCAGAGAAATGATGAAGAGGATGGAGGGGGACCTAGGGTCAAGGGAGGATGATGTTAAGGTATGTGTGTGTGTGGACTGGAATGATACCACAGGGAGGGAGGATTTGGTAATGCAGGAGAGTGGATCTTTGTAGGGGCTGTGTACCTGATTATGGGAGAGGGGCTGGATCTCTAGCTCAAGGAGAAGATTGGCTTTAGGTAGAATTGAGGTTCCTTCTTTTCCTGTAACAGGAGGAAAGGCAGAGTATGTAGAATAGATGTGCACAGATTGAAAGAGGCAAAAATGGAAGCCTTGCCTTCATGTTGACGGTGCTTGTGCCTTGCTGGGTCTTTGTGGTATATCGTGGCCTCAAGCTCTGTTTTTGCAGGTCCACTGAGTTATTTGTGCTATATATATTCTTTTCCTACCCAGGCCATCTATCTCAGATACAGATCTGTTTACATGTCTGTCTCCCCCACTAAACTGGCATCTCTTCAACAAGAGTAGTTATCTTTGTATCTCCAGACATAGCTCAGTGTTTGGCAAGAACTGAGTTGAAGGAATGACAGCTACATCAGTAGAAAGGACTCACATAACAGCTACATAAACATGCGGTAGAAAGGAAAGTAATTCAAGAGCATGAATAAAATTAAGTGTTTATATCTTAGAATAATTAATATGATTTCTCTTTTTTAAGTGGAATACATTGTTACTGAACACCAGAATTGAGGAGTAGCTAAAAGTAAAGAAAAAAGAAAAAGGATCACCTCACTACCATTTGGAAGAAGATGGGCTTTTAACAGCCCCTTTCAGTAGGGATGAGTTAGTGCCTGGCATGCTTTGGTGGGAAGCACATTTCTAGGTTCAGGAGAAAGTGAGAATCAAATGTGTCTGGGAAAAGCAAATCCCAGTGTGATATGCTTGCTTGTGGAAGATTAGCAGGGGTTGGGGGCATAGAGGGCTTAGGGCAAGAGTAGATGTTAATGAGAGATGGCTTAAGCAGACTTGTGCCAAAACGAGTGAGAACAATTTGACAGGAAGTTTAGTTTAGCATGTGTAGCTCTTCTCCAAATGCTTTCTTCTTGGACTGGGAAGAAACACAACAAAACAAAATAGTTAACTTTCCCCTTCAACATTATACAGCACATCCTAAATGAAACATGACTTTCTGAGTTACAAGCTGCCCCTGGCAAAAAGGCTGGTTATAATCTCAGTGTGTGCCCTGAAATTAATGTTCCGTGGGCACTCCAGATTTGTGTGACGTACTGTAAGTTATATCCAACTGGACTGTTCTTTTAACTGCCTGCATTAAGCATCATGAAATAAGTTGCGCTGAAAGGAACCACCTGAATAAAGAAGCTTTTATACCTTTGTAAGTCCTCACTTCATGACCCTAGGTCACTGCTGTTGAACTTGGGAGCTTTCTCTCCCGCTTTTCACTCTCTTGCCTTTAATGGATGGGGGTCTCCACACCAGGTTTTCTTTCTCTCTCATCTGCCAGGTGCTAGCAAATGGTGCTACCAGCCTCGTTATGGGAGAGGGGGTAGTGTGGAGGCAGGCACTGGCCCCTCCCTCATGTGCCCCGCTTCCCAGAGGCCTAGTGGGATACCAACTGAAAAGAGGTCGCGAGCAGAGCTGCTCACCCCGGAGTTCATTTTCTCTAGACTCATTAAAATGCTGCCTTCATATCTCCCTTGGATTTTTACTTTTCAAAACACTTTACGATGTGCGGCCTCATTTTATTTTACATTAAGCTGACAACCTAACATCTCACCAAGTATCAACTGGGAATACAATTTTGCACTCACTGTGCTGTGCCATCTTGCCAAGTTTTGTCTTTGTTACTCAGCTTTCATTCAGAAAGGAATTAATTTGAATTATATGATGCTATGGTTGTCTCCTTGAAGAAGGGCTAGATTCCTGCACACCTTGGGAAAGTATCTATCTGTGAATGTACTTGAATCTTCCAGGTTATATGCCATTCTTCTCTCTTCTTTCCCTTTCACATCATCATGGGCTCCTCTCATGTTAGAATAAACCTTTCTGTTTTGCCTCTCCCTACTCCGTGGGATTTCCGTTGTTTCTGTCTTCACTTCCTTTTACTTGGGAGAAGCTGATACTGATGGAAAGGCATTTTTGAGTCTAGATATAAAGCTCTTTGTTTAAAGAGCATTTTTAATAGAAGAGAATTTTTATGTTGCCAAAGGTACCCAAGTGTTGCCTTCCTTCCCCATGAGGATTTTGCACAGAGTGCACATTCATACCCATTATCTCTTAGTGTCAGCCTGTGTGATGGCTATATGCTGTCTACCAACACTACAGTCTGTTCGGGAAGCACCAAATCTTGGATAGGCACTGGATCTAAAACTGGCACTGGAATCATCCGCTCAGAGGAAGAAAGATTGAGGTCAGATGGGGAGTAAGACAGGCAAGTTGTCAGGCTTCTTTTCAAATGGTTCTCAGAGTACACTTCCATTACTTAGAACAGTGGGTTTGGTGGGGGGTTTTGGCGTGTTCTACAGCTGAGCTACAAGCTACAAGCTGAGCTTTTTACTTATATACTACTTTGCATGGAGGTAGTCTCAGGGTCCCAGTTAAAGCACTGATTTCTTGAAAAGAGTTTGATGTTCTGGCCCATGCTTAATTTAAATGAGAGGCTAAAAGCAGTTTGTGTAACCCACCCATTTGACAGGACTTGCACCAATCTGACCTACACTTTCATAAGAGCTCCTAAGCAGAGTGCTGTAAGAATATCTGTGGGTCTTCTGCCTTAACTCCAGGAATGGCAGAGATGAGCTACTGTTTATTGAGCACCAACAAAGGGGAGGTACTCTGAGTGTTGAATGCGTGCTGCCTCTCTGCCCACAAGAGCCCTGCAAAGGAAGTGCATTGCTGCCCGTATTTATGGATGAGGAAGCTGAGTATCAAGAAGCTTGCTCAGAATCATGCAGCTAGCAAGGAGTAAGGCAGGGTTTCAGAGCTACGTTTATCTGTTTCCAAAGAGTACACTCTCCCCTCAATTCCCAGTGGTACTTCTCAAGTAAATCTTCAGTATTGTATTGCTTTTTTCCCTTCTATTTCTCTTAGCAGTCTATAGAAAAGAGCATTTATTTAAAGATTTTAGTGCTCAGCTGGGCATAGTGACTCATGCCTGTAATTTCCGCACCTTGGGAGGCCGAGGCAGGATGATCGCTTGAGCCCAGGAGTTCCAGACCAGCCTGGGCAACATGACGGAACCCTTTTTCTACCAAAAATACAAAAGTTAGCTGGGCATGGTGGTGCACACCTGTAGTCCCAGCTACTCAGGAGGCTGAGGCAGGAGGATTGCTTGAGCCTGAGAGGTGGAGGTTGCAGTGAGCTAAGATCACGCCACTGCACTCCAGCCTGGACGACAGAGCCAGATCTTGTCTTTTAAAAATAAAAATAAAAATAAAAAAGATTTTAGTGCCCCCTATAATAAGGCTTGGATTCTGAAGTGAAAGTTGTTGTTCTGAGAGGTGTTGATTGAGCAGTAGTAATACCAACTGCATCAGTGAGACTTGGTGGCCCAGTTACACAGATGCGGTCAGAAAGGGAATGTTACCTCATAAAGCAGTAATTCAAGCCTGGGCTTGGATTTTAAAATGTTGGAAAGTTTTGAAGAAATGGGATTTTTTTTTTCTTCCAAAGATTGTAATAACTTTGCCATTGTACCATTAACATAATCACCACCTCATGTTTGTCATGTAACCAATTTATGTTTTTACTAACATTGAGGAAATGATTTTTTTTATGCTTCCTCCTTTCTGTCTTTCAATTTTTTCCCATCTACATTGTGTGGATTATCAGATAAACTTAAACAGGAAGGTCAGTGCTCGCTTAACCAGGGTTTGGCCAGTGCTCAGTGGGTGGGAAGCCATCGGGAGAGGAGCTGGAGAGGTTGTATGTCTGAACCCCTGTGCTACACATTGGGCCCCTGTCAGGTTCCACTGACTTTTCATTGCATATTTGGAAACTCTTTCATAGCCAGAGCAAAGCCCAGGGAGATCTCTCCTCCTGTGGTGTTGGTCGCGCTCTTGTAGTTTCCATTTGGTTAACAGCATAGTTTACAGAGAACTTTTTGAGCTTTTGGAGAACTCCTGAGACTTATTTTGTCTTTGCCTGCAGCCAAAATAATTGTGAAGCATTGTCAGTCTATTTCAGCAGCACTTCTTCAGGTAGACTGTGATACTATTGGGGATGTTCAGATAGACCAAAGAGAACACAGATTATAGCTCCTCCTGGAGCTATAATCCTGGTTTTATATATGATAAAAGTGAAATGGAATTTTAGCTCACAAGACATACCAAGGCGACTTGGTCATTATATAGTAGCAGCCTCGCTTATAATTTCCAAAGTTTCCTCTGAGTTTTAATCTGGCGTTTGTTTCTTCCCTTCTCCAAGGAAAATAGGATTTCTTAGCTCTTCCCTGTAGCTGCTGAAATAAATTCACACAGAATTTGAAGGCAAGTGAAGTAGGTCAGAATCCTTCTGGAAGCCAAGAACCCACCTATCTTCCCTCCTTTAGTTTTCTGTTTTGTCTGCCCATCCACATTTCCTCTTAGGTCCTCTAAGGAGAGTATGGGAAGAAAGGGAGTCAAATTCAATGATGCAGAAAGGGTCAGAGAAAGTGGTTGTAGATGACTGATGAGATTTGACACCATCCTCACTGCTGGCCATGTAATTCTCTAAAAAAAATAGGAGACAAGATAGAGATAGTCAAATCATACTAATAAACTATTTTTCAAGCATCCACATGCCCAGAGATGCTTAAAAGACCAGTAAATGGATGTGTCAGATGATATATATGAGTAAGCTAATATGATAGTCAAATCAATAAAATAAAACCAAAATATTTTAAAAGTGGCAAAGCTCATGAGATCCCAGTACTCAGAAATATATAACCTTCCTTTGCACATGTTTCTCCTCACATATATACGCACGTAATCAGAGACTGGTAGTAAAATTTTTAAACTTCTGACCCCCTCCCGCTTCCTAGTAGGAAGCAGTTGAGGGAAAAGAGAGGAAACAGCATGTATTGACCACATGCTACTTCCTCTTAGGCACTCACACATGCTTTTTGTCTTACCTAATCCTGTATAACATCCCTGTGGCAGCAGGGGTATTCTTATTTTTACAGATGTAGAAATTGAAGCCCAGAGAGGTTGCACCATTTTTAAAAAGTGTTGGGGCCAGATTTCAAAAACAGATTCACCTGACTCTAGAGACTTTGTGTGAATTCTCTTTCCACTAAACCATGCTGCCTCACCAGAGAGCCACTGATGGCTTTACTTGATGTGTTCATGGCATCTTTGCTCAGAAGACCTCCTGTAGAGGCTTTACAAATTCAAATACCCACAGTTCGTATTGCTTTCATCCTCGCTTTCTTAACTATAATCAGCATTGATTCTTTCCTATTCCGTGATAGCATTAAGTTATGATAACATTAGGGTGATAGAAAATAAAATCAGCAAATATAGATACTGCTCATTAGCTCAGTAAAATGTGAGAATTGGCAATAAAGTAGGTCTTATGTAAAAGGTATGGACATAAATACAAAGCACAGGATTAGAAGCATTTCAGATAAAGATGACTCTGTTTGCTAAACAAGCTTTTTTAGGTATAAAGGAAAAGACTGTCTTGCTTCTGAGCATCTTATTGTAAGCATGATTCTGCCCCTGGCATGTCCTGTAGATGAGAGTTTGCTCTTACAAAATAAGCCCTGTCTATTCAATTGTATTCCGATGTTACAGCTAGCACATAGTAGGTACTAGGTAGCACTTAGTTGAAGTGAATCGCTCTTAGTCTCTAATAAAATGTCTTTTAACTACTTCATTTTGCTTCTGTTCTTGTACATCTGGATTACTTTACTCTCCTCTAATTTTGACTGTCATCCCCAGTGATTAGAGAAAGAAAGCGCAGATTAAGCTTTCTCATTTCATTTCCCCAACTTCTCCCTCAGTGGAATTCATGCCATTTCAGGAGCTCTTTCCTTTTAGGAAAGACATCTGTCTTTGTCATGCATCCCCTGGTCCTCAGCCCTTATTAATCTTCAGAACCCCACCCATCCCAGGTGTCACCTCCCTGAAGCCTGAATGTCACTGGCAGGGCCCCATGTAGTATTGTTGCTGTCCTCACTCCCTGTGCCTATTTTAAAAATCAGTTAACAAAAGTTTCTCTTTAAAAGCTCCAAGGGAAAATTAGGTATAGTAATAACATTTTCCTATAATTATTTGCCATGTTGGCATTGAGGCAGAGAAATCTGTTAGAAAAACTGTTTGCTCTTTTCCCATGTGTCTATACTGAATAATATAAAGCTGGATATGCTGTCTCTATTCTGAAGCTGTCATGTGTTATAATAACTGGTTTGACACTTATTATCTTTTTTAATGCAAAGAGGAAATTGTCAGAGTTCACAACAGTAAAATAGATCCTTTGTTATTTGTATTATTTTTACTTGAAAGTATTTTTTACTCTCTTTGCCTTGATAAAACTGAAGTTTATATGGTAAAAGACGACGACATGACGTGAAATGCCAGAATTTGGACAGTATCAGAGCAAAGCAGGATTCAAATGAATCATTAATTGGTATTTTTTAGAACCAATGTTTATAAGCAAAGCTGTCAACTCAAATCACAGCCTAACCTCATAGGATCTTAGAGCTTTATCAGAATAATTATTCATCAGTGACTTTAATATGTCTTCCTGGAGTTGTGAAATGTGTACTTTTCAGGCTGGCTCATAAGCACATGTTATGCACCCTGGCTTCACTCAGGTCTGCCTTCATTTATTCCAAGGATGTGAGAAGGGAAGATGTAGCCTCACGAGTACACTGAATTATGCTTTTAATTTTATATCCCTGGGAGGAATTTGTGAACAGATGATTCTGGCCTTTGTGCTGTGCTGCTTTGAAAACAGTTTTTAAAATGCCTAACTGTTAAGCTTAAAAACTACTTTCATTTACTTCAGTGAACCTTTGATATTTAACGGTTAAATTATACAGAGTGAAAAACACAATGGCAACCCCAAATTAATTTTTTCCAGCCTGCCAAATGGACATTCAGGAAATTGAATGGACATTTCCAGACTTAATTTGCCAGTTTACATTCTTTGAAGAGTTAGGGAGAAGAGTTCTCGGCGTGAGCTGCCATAGAACAGACTGGGAATAAGACCACTGAATCTAGAGCCATCGTGTTTCCAGGCCTGGCTCAGATTCTCTGAGACCCTCAGAGAATCTCTCTGTACCTTTAGAACTCAGTGTTCATTTCAGGGGTCGAGCTAGACCTGATTTCCAGTCTCTTCCCTGCCCTATCAGTCCGTGATTCAAACTGGGAAGTATGGCAGCAGCTTTTGGCTGAAAAACAGCAGAGACCCAAGAGATCATGGGTATGCTGTTCTTCTCAGAAGTAAATTGTGGCCCTTATGTTGGAATAACTTGTTCATTCTGGGCAGTCAACAAATGTTACATTCCTGTATAGGATGATGCTGTGCATGGTGCTGTGGGGAAGGACAAAAAAACAGAAAACAGTGAATTGGACAGAGAAGATGAGAGCTAAAGGCAGCATATGTTGTGTCAGATTAGTGCTTTGCTTAGTGAATGTTGAGAGCAGGCTTTGAGATGCTAAGGGAAGCCTCACAGACCCATAGCTGCAGAGCAGGAATATGCTATGTTCAGGCAATGGTAGAAGCTGGGCTGTAGGAAACACAGCCACAGATTTGAACAAAGATGGAGACAGCAATGTGGATCCAGCTGAAGATGTTTTTTCCTTTTAAATGTAACTGTTACTAGGAGATTTTCTGAGAATATAAGTATTACTATTGAAGAAAATTTGGAAAATAGAAAAACATTGAGATGGTAAAAATCACCCATAATCTTATAGTCCGTAGATCACTAATTCTGTACTTGATTTTACTTCTTTTTGGCCATGTGTATGTGTATGTATTCTTTTTAAAATTGAACTTCAGATCATATTATGTATGTTTTATATTCTGCTTATTTCATTTAACATTGTTTTACTTTTCCCTACATTATTAAATGTTCCTTGAAAACATTTTTGAGGGGTGTATAGTGTTTCATTATATAGAGGTACCATAATTTGACTTTTCCTATATTGAAGCACATATAGTTTCTGTTTTGCTGTTGTAAATAACGCTCTGATGAATATTTTTGTATATAAATTTTTGCTTATTTATCTCATTGAGTTTTTTTAAAGTATGCTTTACTTTCATATGGAGTTTAATGTGGCAGTTGAGTTTGAACTTTAAATTATAAGCATTAGAGATCATCTAATTTTTTTTTATCATGATGTGGACTAAAAATTTGGCCCTGGAAATGAATGTAATTATGTCTAAGAAAGAGACAGGAGGATATCTCTATGCTGGAACAAGTGGAAATACTATTAAAAAAAGAGCTTTGAGAACTGATGCTAGTATTGATTCATTTATTTATATGAACCAGGAGCTGTGCTAGGCCCTGGGAATGAAGATGGCTTTGATTAGTTCAGGTCACTCTCAGTTCTTTCCTTTTCCTTCTCTTCTCTTCTCTTTTCTCTTCTCTTCTCTTCTCTTCTCTTCTCTTCTCTTCTCTTCTCTTCTCTTCTCTTCTCTTCTCTTCTCTTCTCTTCTCTTCTCTTCTCTTTTCTTTTCTTTTCCGTTCTGTTTTTTCTTTCTTGAGACAGAGTCTCACTCTGTTGCCCAGGCTGTAGTGCAGGCTGTAGTGCAGTGGTGCCATCTCAGCTTCCTGCAACCTCTGCCTCCCAGGTTCCAGCAATTCTCCTGCCTCAGCCGCCTGAGTAGCTGGGATTATAGGCATGTACCACCTCGCCTGGCTAATTTTTCTATTTTAGTAGAGACAGAATTTCACCATATTGGCCGAGCTGGTCTCAAACACTTGACCTCGGTTGATCCGCCCACCTTGACTCCCAATGTGCTGGAATTACAGTTATGAGCTACCACGTCCAGCCTCAGCTCTTTCCAGAACTACTGCAGTAGCCCCATAACTAGTTTTCCTGTTTCCATCTTTTCTTCTCTCCATTTTCTACTCAGCAGTTAGAGTGTTCTTTTTAAGACATAAATCAGATCATGTACATAACCCATTAAGCTTCTCATTATATGGAAGTGTGAGATAAAACCCAACTTCTTAATATGGTCTACAAGGCCACTGTACTGCCCATTTATTAAATACTCCAGCCTTACTGGCCTTTTGTGCATTTTCCTAAAATGTGCCAAGCTCTTTCCTATCTTAGGGTTTCCCCACACATTGCCTTTCTTCCTAGAATACTCTTCCCCTAGTCTTCACCTAGCTTACTTATATGTTATACTTACCCTTTAGTCTCAGCTCAGTTTTTTTTTTTTTTTTTTTTTTTAAATTTATGAAGTATTTATTGATGATTCTTGGGTGTCTCTCGGAGAGGGGGATATGGGAGGGTCATAGGATAATAGTGGAGAGAAGGTCAGGAGATAAACACATGAACAAAGGTCTCTGGTTTTCCTAGGCAGAGGTCCCTGCAGCCTTCTGCAGTGTTTGTGCCCCTGGGTACTTGAGATTAGGGAGTGGTGATGACTCTTAAAGAGCATGCTGCCTTCAAGCATCTGTTTAACAAAGCACATCTTGCACCGCCCTTAATCCATTTAACCCTGAGTTGACACAGCACATGTTTCAGAGTCAGCTCAGTTTTTACTACCAGAGAGAAGCCTTTTTGACTACCATCACCCCTTAATTAATTCCTCCATACCAAGTATTTTTCTTTCAAGCACTTATCACAATTTATTATTATATCTTTATTTAATATATGTCTTCTCTACTAGATTGTAAGTTCCATGAAGGCAGGGATCGTGACTGTCTTATTCACTTTTACCCAGTACCTATCACTGTCTTTGTCGTATGGTAGGGGCGAAAGAATGAATGAAAGATGAATAAGAGACACCATCCCAGTGTACTTAGGATTTGTACTCTTACTGAGCTTCCATATTGGTTCTACCAATAAGAGCAGAGTAGGAGTCAGAAGTGATGAATGAGGGCTTTAATTTAGATGGTTGGTAGAATTAAAATAGCACTGACAGAAATAGGCAAAGAGATAAGTCAGATTGGGAAAGAAATGAATCCAATTTTAGGCATGTGGAATTTAAGGAGGAAAACTGGATAATCCATTGGAAAAAATCAGCATGCCAGTACCAATCTCCTGCCTTAATAAAACAAAGCCATAACCCAAAACTATTGTTTATTTCTTATTTGGGGACATTATTTATGAATCAGAGAACTCACTTCTTTTTATTGAGGTTCCAGAGCCCATTTTTTTAAAAGAGTATTGCATTTGTCCTACTGAATTGCAGATGGATAAACAGAAGAGAGAAAGCTATCATTTTATTTTCACTTGAAGACATGGCATTCTGTCATCTCTATTACTGAATCCCTGAAGACTTCTTGTTCTGTTTGGAAGAGAAACAGAAGTTGGACCTTTTCTTCCTTCCTCACCTCCCCAGCCAATCCTCACTTCCATTATTTTGGAAAAATATCTAAATTACAAATTTAAGGAGCTTCCATGGTGTTTTCACATACTTCACAGGATCCAACCATAGTATCAGGCTTACAATATTAGATTTTGAATACAGTGTTTAAAATCTTGGTATTTTGCAGAAGAGCAAAGATACATTTAAATTGGAAGCTGATTTTCCCCCAAGAAATCATAGAAATATTCTTTGCTCTGTGAAATGTGAGTAATGCAAGAGTGGGCTTGATTATGACTTCAGCAGGATTATAGATCTTAGAAAGGCCTACCTAGATATAAGCTCATCTTTTTCACATTACAGGCCTAGCATATTTTTAGAAAATGAATGAAGGTAGGAACCAAAATCCCATCTCCTGTAGGTGCCATTTGGCCTTTTGTCTGTAGAAGTTGCAACATTTTATTCCTGGACTGGTTGGTTATTTTTTACTTGTTTTCAACATGAAGGCTACCTTTGACATATTAGTATGGTAAATCTGGATTTCATATATAATTGTTTTAAAGTTATGTAAAAGACCAAGGAATTGTCTTGCTGCTTGGGGACCTTTCTATGACAGTGCCCAACTCTCCTTTTCAGTAACCAACTCAGTCTGACACAGTTGTACTTGCTGCTTAACACTCTGTAAAATGTTATTTAAATATTTCTAACTTATTGTTTCATGGTGGGTTTTATGGAACATAAATTTCTATTTAGGCCATAATTTACAGTAGAAGTTTGTTACTAATATCACTGCAGGCTCCATCCATCTAAAAATATTGCTCATAACCTATGCTAAAAATGTTATATATTTGCACTGTATGTAAACAGTGTTGTGTTTTATTAGTGTGCAGTGCTTTGTCTATGGAAATGTTGGTATTGCAGCATATATTTAGCGGGGATAGGATACAAGTGTGGTGGAAAGGCAACAGAAAAGTGAAATCCCTGCAGGATGGGATTTATGGAATTTTCAGAGCACTTTGCAGAAAATCTACATATAATACCCACATTTTCTACAGAGGCAAAGTGGAATCTTGCAGAATGTTCAGAGAAGCTCTGTTATTTCATGTATTCCCTGTATTTCTAACTGGCTTATAGAGGCCTGAAATTGCAAATATATTCAGCTCAAAAGAGGCAATCATTATTGCTTCAATGACCATGTTTTTACCTTCAAAAAATATTTATTAAATGGGCCAGAAATAAGTTGGATCTTCTTTTTGGTAATGAAGAGACATAATTCCAAGTAATGACATTTTAGTTTCTTTCTCTGGGTGACCTTGAGCTGGAGGAGATGATTCAGGGATGAAAGGTGTAGG
The DNA here is from genome assembly GCF_028885655.2 of Pongo abelii. Lineage (NCBI taxonomy): Eukaryota > Metazoa > Chordata > Mammalia > Primates > Hominidae > Pongo > Pongo abelii. The sequence goes on along the minus strand of NC_071990.2, from coordinate 38,724,209 downwards.
ACTTTGGAAGAGTTTCTGTGGATCATTTTGAGCAAACTTCAGTCACAGCCGGGCACAGTGGCTCATACCCGTAATCCCAGCACTTTGGGAGGCTGAGATGGAGGATCTCTTGAGGCCAGGAGTTTGAGACCAGCCTGGGCAACATAGTGAGAACTCATCTCTGCTTAAAACAACAACGAAAAACCTTTAGTCAGTACAAGTCACTTAGACTTGTTACCTATATTTATTCTGAGCTCTAAACCTGCCTTTCATTAGTAAAAATGAGGGAAAGAAGTGGATTGTGGGTTAATCTTAGTTATACAAGTTAGTTTTGTTCTTGAGGTCCTAGTGGGTCAGATTCCTTGGGTGAGGCAAACTGTGCACTGACCTCATCTTCCTTGCTTTGATGGAAGCATCACTGCCAAGTACCACCTAGTAAACCCAAAGTTACTACTTGTTAGCCAGTTGAAATGATTATTGTGCCTTAAAAATAGACTGATTTAAGTTGCCAATTAGGTCACCCAGAGCTGAGCTTTTATCACTTTTCAAGGGTATGTTAAGGTTTGATAGCCATTTTTATAAATGGAATACCTTACAACTTGTTTAAAATACATTTGCAGAAAATTAAGGCCATTGGTTCTGCCCCTAAAATAGTGATGCTATGGTAAGTTTACCATCCTCTATTTACATGTTCCCTAGAGCTCCAAAAGTCATCATCTTGTGATGGAGATTTTTTATAAACAACTCCCAAAGAATTTTAATGTAGCAAATGAATCTTGGAAAACTGCTCTTTTCTAATTTACTACTTCGTTCAGTGCATGTTAAAGAAGCAGCAGTGAATCGTATAATTAAATGTGATTTTAAAGCCTTCTGAGGTGGCACTTTCCAGTTGATACTCACTGGCATTTTGTTTGGCCTGTTGGACTGAGGCAGGAGGGCTTCTAATGCTCCTCTCTTCTGAAGGCAGACTAAGTATAAAGGGTGCTTTATCAGCAGAGTGCTGCTCATGCTTTAGATGGCTCATGCTATCATCACCTGCTCTGCAGAGGTACACACTCTTCTCTTGTTGAGAAGGCCAGTTCTTCTCTTGTTGGTTGTTTTACTTAGAAACTTCAAAAATGGCACATATACACCATGGAATACTATGCAGCCATAAAAAATGATGAGTTCATGTCCTTTGTAGGGACATGGATGAAATTGGAAATCATCATTCTCAGTAAACTATCGCAAGAACAAAAAACCAAACACCGCATATTCTCACTCATAGGTGGAAATTGAACAATGAGAACACATGGACACAGGAAGGGGAACATCACACTCTGGGGACTGTTGTGGGGTGGGGGGAGGGGGGAGGGATAGCATTAGGAGATATACCTAATGCTAAATGATGAGTTAATGGGTGCAGCACACCAGCATGGCACATGTATACATATGTAACTAACCTGCACATTGTGCACATGTACCCTAAAACTTAAAAACTTAAAGTATAATAATAATAATAATAAAAGAAAAGAAACTTCAAAAATGTTCACATTAAAATGCTAAAGCATTTTCTGAAAGCTAACCAGTAGATCACTAGGATAAATGGGATGGTATCTGAAGGATTTCCACAAAGGTCCTTTTTTCTGAGTTCACAATAAAACCAACCCTCCCTAATCAACCTTTATGTCCACAGACAGGACATTGTGTGCAATTCCCTGGGTTATAATCCAGTCTGTCTTCAACCTATGCTTCCATTTTCAAGAACAAGACATCTTTTGGCTAGATACACTTCTGTGGCCAGGATCATGGTTGTCTTCCCATCTAAGCTTGGCCAGTGCATACACAGGCCTGTACTGGCCAGGATGATAAATGTGAAGATTGGACTGCATTTCATGGCTAGGTTCTCCACTTGGTTATTTTCTGTCCTCCCGTGGTTATTTTTTCTGTTTTTGTAGAAAAGAGAGCAAAGCCCATTTAACAACTGCAAAGCACACAGTCTGCAGAGACCTTAAAGATTACTGGCGACAAAACGTATTTATGGCTTTAATAAGGAATTGAAATTTACCACTCACTACAATTTTCCTTCTCTTTTCTTTCTCTGTTTTCTCTTTGGAACTTGTTGGTGTTAGGAGGATCAGTCTGGTCTCCAGGATGTTATTTTGATGTCTTTTGTTTTCTGAGGAAGTATTTTACAGTATTTTCTGACAGTGATAAAATTTTGAGGTAATTCTAAATTCTTGTGTACATGCTCAATTTTGAATTAAGTATTAAAATATTTTGTATGGCTTCCAAGTGTCTCAAGTCTGAAGGAGTGTGTGGCATATAATAAATGAAAGTGAGTGTGAGAGTTTATTGAAAGGGCAAAAGATGTGGCTGTGGAATAGAGGTGCTGTATTTCAAGGTGAAAATTAAGTGATATTTGTGCAATTCAAATTAAAACTACTCAGACGACAAAATCCTGATATCTGTGTAATGGTCCTCTAACAAAGTCTCTTAAATGACAAGGAGGCTACAATGCCATGAATCATACAGGGTATTTTAAGAGTGGTAGCTCATGCCTGTAATCCCAGCACTTTGGGAGGCCAAGGCGGGCGGATCATGAGGTCAGGATATCGAGACCATCCTGGCTAACATGGTGAAACCCCATCTCTACTAAAAATACAAAAAATTAGCTGGACGTGGTGGCACATGCTTGTAGTCCCAGCTACTTGGGAGGCTGAGGCAGGAGAATTGCTGGAACCCAGGAGGCAGAGGTTGCCGTGAGCCGAGATCATGCCACTGCATTCCAGCCTGGGCGACAGAGCAAGACTGTCTCAAAAAAAAAAAAAAAAGAGAGTGGGTTCCTTAAATGCCCTAATCCACCTTTTTGTACTCCTCAGGACACATGGTTAAGAAAGTTCCTAGACACTTTTATTTGGAGCTGAGGGATATAAAAGCACTATTGAATGTCAGTGAAATATGGTGAGGTAGGCCGTCCACTGCTTTTGCCTCATTCAGATTATTTACTTGTTGACCATCCACACATTTCTAAATAGGCCTTTTTTTAAATGCAACTTCAGATTTTTACAAACATACCAACAAGATTAGTAGGACTGACAAATGATATTTTATTTCCTTAGTAAGGATTGCAATTCTTTTCATGGGTTTTTCAAAATGTTTTAATAATCCTCTGAGTCCCAAATCTGTCCTCTGGGGATTTTCCCTACATAGTCAAAGTTAAATATTTTGGATGGGGAGTGAAGCTGAGAGAAGCTTTGCTCAGAGAGAGGTAAAGCAACCTTTGAGGAGGGATATAGAGACTGTATTTCTGTCTGTAAATGTTATTTTATTAAGAAAGTTTTTTATTCTAAGGTTGTGATATTCATTCATTGGTTCATTCACCAAATGTTTGAGTATCTTTTCTGGGTATACTGTATATAGTAGATGATTTGATCTCTTTTGAGTTGAATTTTAAAGGACTATCCTAGGGAAAATTGAGAGTTACAGAGGAAAATAAAACATGATTTCTGCCTTCAAGGGGCTTACAATTTGATAGATGCAAAATAATAAAGCAGTGTGTATTAAGTGAGGTAATAGAAGTACAAGTGCTCTAGGAGTTTAGAGGAAGGAAGCCCATATTTGCAGGGAAGGTTTCCTAACAATATTTTTACTAGGCCTTGAAAGATGCCTGGGATTTCTTTAGACAGAAGAGGCAGAGAAATGTATTTCTGGAAGAAGTTACAGGAGTGAGAAAGGACATATTTAGGAAATGCCAAGTGCTTCAGTTTGGCTGCAATATAAGGTGTGTGCGAGGTGTGTAGGGAATATTAGGAAATAAGGTTGATATATAGGTTGGGGTCAGAATAGAACTTTGAATATGCCATGCAACAGGGGTTGAATTTACATGATAGTTGATCTTGAAGACCGAAAACTGGGAAATTACCCATCAGAACTGTGTTTTAGAAGGATGTGCTGGGGGACTGGGCATGGTGGCTTACACCTGTAATCTCAGCACTTCGGGAGGCCAGATGGGAAAATTGAGGTCAAGAGTTTAAGAAAAATATACTGGAAAGCCATGAGTAAAATAGATTAGAATGAAGGATAGAGGGTACAGAGAAATTGGAATTCAGAAATTCTATTGGAATTACCTATAAAAAGCAAAGGTAGAGCCACTTTAAATATGTGCAGTTTATATATGCCAGTAATACCTAAGTAAAGCTGTTTAAAGAAAAAAAAGTAAGCTATGATAACGAGGCACTGAACTTGGAAAGATGAAAGAAAGTTCAGATTTGAATGACATTTTGGAAATAGAATCTACAGAGGAGGATGGAAAGAGTGAAGAAGTAGCAGTGGAGTCAAACATGATGAAATTTTTAAGCTTGGGTAATGTAGGAAAATTGTGGAGCCAGAATAGAAATAGAGAAGTCAAGAGGAAGGAGGAGAAAGCATTTTGATGAATTGATGAATCTCTTGGACACATTGTAACTGAAGTGTCCGCAAGATATCAGTGATTTTGTCCCAGAGGCAGGTGAAAATGTGGAATGGTGGTACATGGCGTAGATCACCTTCTCAGTTGATGCTGTACAAGCTGAAGCAATGGATATGAATGGAACAAATTGCTCAGCAATTTCTTGTAATTCTGACTTTCTGTGACCTGAGTTAAACTATCTCTAGTATACCTGAATAATATATAAGTTGGTATTGTGGCCCAATATGAGGGGAGGTAATTTCTATGATTTTTACATTGGTTTTATTTCTAAGGTATTTGTATACATAGACTCTAACAGAACACAAATTCAGAAACAGATAGTTTTGTATTTGTTCAGGTGAAAATGACAGACATCCTCTCTTAGGTGTAGGGGAAGAAACTTTGAGGAAAAGAAGGGTCTGACGGTTTCTGAAAACCAAGCTAAAAGGGACAAAAATAGAATGAGATCCTTTTCTATGGCATTCTTTCTCTCTGGTTTTAGGAAATGGTCTTAATAATTTCTTTTAATTCTGTAATTCTTGTTTGTTTGTTTTAATTCAGGACCACAAATAGGAAAATCTGCCATTTGTATTTTTGTTTAATCAGCTTTCTCATTAGCACATTCTAATGTAAGTGTTCCCTGATTTATTGACTGAAGTTTTGTGGATTCTCCATGTATGTTTGGTTATGCATAGACTGGTTGCTGTTAATTGCACTTGAATTTTGGGATTTTTATTTTATCAATAATAGAGCTTCTCTAGGCATGATTGATATTCCAGATATATAGTTGTCTTAAAAATGTGATTGAGGAAGGGCACGGTGGCTCACGCCTGTAATCTCAGCACTTTGGGAGGCCAAGACAGGTGGATCACTTGAGGTCAGGACTTCGATACCAGCCTGGCCAACATTGTAAAACCCTTTCTCCACTAAAAATACAAAAATCAGCCGGGCGTGGCGTGGTGGTGGGCACCTGTAACCCCAGCTACTCAGGAGGCTGAGGCACGAAAATCACTTGAACCTGGGAAGTTTTAGTTCAAGACCACAAACCAACAAAAACTCATAAAAAACCCACTTTGCCTTCTTTAAGAAGGAAGAGGAGCTGGGTGCGGTAGCCCATACCTGTAATCCCTAGCACTTTGGGAGGCCGAGGAGGACAGATCACCTGAGGTCGGGAGTTTGAGACCAGCCTGGCCAAAAAGGTGAAACCCCATCTCTACTAAAAAAATACAAAATTAGTCAGGCGTAGTGACACATGCCTATAGTCTCAGCTACTCGGGAAGCTGGTGCAGGAGAATTGCTTGAATTCGGGAGGCAGAGGCTGCAGTGATCCAAGATAGCTCCATTGCACTCCAGCCTGGGCAACAAGAGTGAAACTCCGTCTTAAAAAAAAAAAAAAGGAAAAGGAAGCATGGAGCTCAGATTTTCAGTCAACTTTAGAAATTCTGACATCAGTACAGATTCCATAGATATTAATAGACTAATAAAGAGTACTGTGAACAACTTTATGCTAATAAATTAGACAGTTGTAAAGGACAGATTTATTAAAAGATTAAAATTATTGGCTGGGCACAGTGGCTCACATGCATGTAATCCCAGCACTGTGGGAGGCTGAGGCAGGAGGATCACTTGAAACCAGGAACTTGAAACTAGCCTGGACAACACAGTGAGATCCCCATCTTAGCTGGGCATGGTGACATGCATGTGTAGTCCCTGCTACTCTGGAGGCTGAGATGAGAGGATTGCTTCAGCCTGGGAGGTTGAAGCTGCAATGAGCCATGACCATATCACGGCACTCTGGCCTGGACAACAGAGTGAGACTCTGTCTCAAAAAAAAAAGAAAGAAAGAAAAAGATAAAAATTACCTAAGTCACTCAGGAAGAAACATATATATATTAGTTATTTATTTATTTGTTTATTTATTTATTTATTTATTTTGAGATGGAGTCTAGCTCTGTCACCCAGACTGGAGTGCAGTGGCGTGGTCTCGGCTCACTGCAAGCTCCACCTCCTGGGTTCACGCCATTCTCCTGCCTCCCATTCTCAGCTCACTGCATGCTCCGCCTCCTGGTTTCATACCATTCTCCTGACTCAGCCTCCCTAGTAGCTGGGACTACAGGCGCCTGCCACCATGCCCGGCTAATTTTTTTTTTTGTATTTTTAATAGAGACGGGGTTTCACCCTGTTAGCCAGGATGGTCTCGATCTCCTGACCTCGTGATCTGCCTGCCTCGGCCTCCCAAAATGCTGGGATTACAGGCGTGAGTCACCGCACCCAGCCTGAGTACCCATATATATTAAATAAATTGATTTTTTGTTTTTTTGCGACAGTCTCTATCTGTTGCACAGGCTGGAGTGCAGTAGTGCAATGAAGGCTCATGCAGCATCAACCTCCCAGGCTCAAGTGATTCCTCTGCCTCAGCCTTCCAAGTAGCTGGGACTACAAGCACACACCACCATACCCAGCTAATTTTTTTTAACTTTAGCAGAGATGAAGTCTCACTATGTTGCCTAGGCTGGTGTTGAACTTCTGAATTCAAGCCTTGGCCTCCCAAAGTGCTGGGATTATAGGCATGAGCCGCCCCACATGGGCAATAAATTGAATTTAAAGCTAGAAGATTTTCCACAGAGAAACACCAGGCTCAGATGGCTTTACTGATGAATTCTGCTAAACATTTAAGGAATAAATGATATCAATTCTACATAAACTCTTCTAGAAAAATTGAACAGAAGGGAATATTTCCCAGTTCAGTCTCTGAGGCCAGCATTACCCTACTTCCAAAACCAGACAAAGATATTATACAAAAAGAAAATTATAGGCCAGGTGCAGTGGCTCAAGCCTGTAATCCCACCACTTTGGGAGACCAAGGCAGGCAGATCACCTGAGGTCAGGAGTTCAAGACTAGCCTGGCCAACTTGGCAAAACCCCATCTCTACTAAAAATGCAAAACTTAGCCAGGAGCGGTGGCAGGCACCTGTAATCCCAGCTCCTCAGGAGGCTAAGGCAGGAGAATTGCTTGAGCCCAGGAAGTGGAAGTTGCAGTGAGCCAAGATTGTGCCACTGGACTCCAGCCTGGGCAACAGAGTGAGACTCTGTCTCAAAAAAAGAAAAGAAAAGAAAATTATAGACAATATTCCTCATGGAACACAGAATTTATAAATTTTAACAAATTGAACCCAACAATCCGTAAAAAGGACAACTCTTCCAAGTGGGTTTTTTTTTTCATGAATGCAAGGCTGGTTTAACACTCAAATGTCAATCAATGTAACTTAGTAAATTAACAAAACTATTAGTTTGCCAGGGCTGCCATAACAATATATTGTAAATTAGATAGATGAAACAACAGAAATTTATTTTCTCACGAGTCTGGAGGTTAGAAATCCAAAATCAAGGCATTGGCAAGTTTGATCTCTTCTGTGTTCTCTCTCATTGGCTTGCAAATGGCTGCCTTCCTCCTGTACCCTCACATGGTCACTCCTCTGTGTGTGACTGTGTCATAATCACTTCTCATAAGGACACTTCTTAGATTAGAGCCTACCCTAACGAACTCATTTTAACTCAACATCTCTTTTTTTGAGACAGGGTCTCACTTTGTTCCCCAGGCTGGAGTGCAGTGGTGGGATCTCAGCTCACTGCAACCCCTGTATCTCTGGCTCAGATGATCCTTCTGCCTCAGCCTCCCAAGTAGTTGGGACCACAGCAATATGCCACCGTGCCTGGCTAATTTTTGTATTTTTTGTAGAGATGGGATTTCGCCATGTTGGCCAGGCTGGTCTCAAACAACTGGACTCAAGCGACCTACCTGCCTTGGCCTCCTAAAGTGCTGGGATTATAGACGTGAGCCACCATGCCCAGCCTAGTTACCTTTTTAAAGTCTGTCCCTAAATACAGTCACTTTCTTAGGTACCAGGGTTTAAGACTGTGACATATGAATTAGGGGGTAGAAGGAACACAGTTGAGCTTATAACACAAACTAAACATCATGTGATCTTCTTAATAAAGGCAGAATTTTGTAAAATCCAACACCTACTCCCAATAAATATCAGCAAACGAGAAGCATAAGAAAACTTCCTAAAACTGATCAAGGGCATCTCTAAAAATCCAACAGCTAACTTAATGTCAAAAGTTACGTACTCTCTCCTCCTAACGTCAGGACTATGTTGGGGATATCCACTTTCATGTCTTCCATTTAGCATTGTACTGGAAGTTCTAGCTAATGCAGTGAGGCAAGGAAGAGAAGTAAAAGGCATCCAAATTAGAAAGAAAGAAGTAAAACTTTTTAATTCTCAGACAATATCATTGTCTATGCAGAAAATCCAATGGAATCCACAAAAAAGCTACTAAAACTAATAAGTGAATTTAGCAAGTGGCAGGATACAAATCATTGTACAAAAATCAATTGTATTTCTGTATGCTATCCACAATCAACAATTGAAATTTTAAAAAACTCATTTATTATAGCATCAAAAGATTTGAAATACTTAGGGGAAAAATCTGATAAAAGATGTGCAAGGCCAGGCGCATTGGCTCATGCCTGTAATCCCAGCACTTTGGGAGGCTGCGGCAGGCAGATCACTTGAGCCCAGGAGTTTGAGACCAGCCTGGGCAACATGGCACCCTGTTTCTACAAAAAATACAAAAATTAGCCAGGTGTGGTGTCATGTGCCTGTAGTCCCAACTGCTCAGGAGTCTGAGGTGGGAGGATAGTGTGAGTCCAGGAGGTGGAGGTTACAGTGAGCTGAGATGGCACCACTGCACTCCAGCCTGGGTGACAGAGTGAGACCCCGTCTCAAAAAAAAAAAAAAAAAAAAAAAAAGCTTGGAGAAATAAATGGAGAGAGAGATTGTGTATGGGTCAGAAGACTCAATATTGTAAAGTTTTTGGTTCTCCCCTATATTTATCCATAGATTCAGTGCAATTCCAATAAAATCCCAGCAGGCATTATTGAAGAAAATGACAAGCTTATTTTCAAATTCATGTAGAAATGCAAAGAAGCCAGATTAGTCAAAACGGATTTGAAAAAAACAAACTAGTGACTTAATGTGTACCTGACTCTAAGGTTTATTATAAACCTACCTTACTCAAAACAGTATAGTAGTCATATAAAAGATAATGGAACAGAATAGAGAACCTAGAGGTAGACCCGCACAATTATGGAAAACTGCTTTTCAACAAAGGTGCAAAGGCAATTCAGTGGAAAAAAGAAAATTTTTCAACAAATGGATATTCATATGTAAAAATGAACTTAAAATTCATACCTTGTATTATAGACAAAAATTGACCCCAACTGGATTATCGATCTAAATGTAAAACCTAAAATTATAAACTTTCTTTAGGAAAAAGAAAACGTAAGAGAAAACCTTTGTTTTCTCTTGTTTAGGCAAATGTATTTAAGATATAGCATCAAAAGAACAATTCATAAAAGAAAAAAATTGAAAAATTGGACTTCAAATGTAAAATCTTTTGCTCCTCTAAAGACTCTTTTAAGAGAATGAAAAGATAAGTTACAAACTGGGGGAAAATATTTGCAATCATATATCTAATAAAGAACGTATGAAGAATCCTTATAATTTAACAACAACAAAAAAAACACCTCGGGGGAAAAAGGCAAAGCATTTGAACTGATACTTCACCCAGAAGGATATATGAGTGGCAAATAAACAGATGAAAAGATATTCAATGCCATTAGATGTTAGGGAAATGCAAATTAAGGCTAAAATAAGATACCACTACATACCTACTACTTTGACTAAAATTTTTAGAACTGACCATACCAAATGTTGGAGAGGATGTGAAGGAACTGTAACTCTAACACTCTGCTGCTCTGTTGGTGGGAGTCTAAAATGGTATAACCACATTGGAAAACAGCTTGGCAGTTTCCTAAAAAGTTAAACATACACCTGCATATGATTCAGCCATTTCACTCTTAGGCATTTAACCCCTAGGAAAAGAAAGCATATACCCATACAAAGACTTACACATAAATGTTCACAGCAGCTTCATTTTTAATATGCAAAACTGGAACCAACCCAAAATGTTCATCAACAGATAAAACGAATTGTGTTTTAATTTATTGTGTACAATAAAATACTAAATGATAAAAAAGAATGAACTATTGATTCATGCAGCAATATGGATGAACTTCAAAATAATTATGTTAAGCAAAGTAAGCCAAACAAAAAATAATACATACTGTATGATTCATTTATATAAAATTTTAGAAACCTCAAAATAACCTATAATGTCACAAAGCACTACAGATTGGAAACAGAGGTAGGGAGTGGAGAGATATGAGAGTGAACCATTACAAAATAGCACAAGGAAACTTTTGGGGTGATGGATTCATTATCTTGATTGTGGTGATGGTTTTACAGGTCAAAAATTAACAAATTGTTCACCTCAAATATGTGTGGTTTGTTTCCATTAATCCTCAATAAAGTTGTTAAAAGCAAACAAAAACTTCACTCTCCTTAAGAAGGGAATGTGAGGTCTGTAACTATAAAACTTACTGTGCCATTCCCTTTACCCCAAGAGGGTAAACAGAGTGAGCATGAAACACCTGGTTACAACCAGGGAGGCATTTCTTGAAGAACTAAATTTAATTACTTTCATAGTTAGGTGACAAACATAAAATATTTCATTAATTACTAAGTTATCCAGCCTTTAAAAAAACCCTGACTGTGGGGCCGGGCGTGGTGGCTCACACCTGTAATCTCAGCACTTTGGGAGGCCAAGGCGGACGGATTGGCTGAGGTCAGGAGATCGAGACCAGCCTGGGAAACATGGTGAAACCCCGTCTCTACTAAAATACAAAAGTTAGCTGGGCGTGATGGCAGGTGCCTGTAGTCCCAGCTACTCGGGAGGCTGAGGCAGGAGAATTGCTTGAACCCAGGAGGCAGAGGCTGCAGTGGGCTAAGATCACACCACTGCACTCCAGCCTCGGTGACAGAGCGAGACTACGTCTCAAAAAAAACAAAAAACAAAAAACAAAAAAACCCTAACTGTGAAATGATTAGTAACACATTCTATGGGTTGGCTGAGTGTCTATATGGTATGTGAAGAAACATTTCTTTTTGTTTATTATAAATTCGCTAGCTATTAGTGTAGAGTGTCCTATTGTTCTTATATTGCACTAGTAAATTCTTTTTTCTTTTGAAAGGGGAAATAAATACGCAACTGCATTGTGCATAATGATGTTCAGACTAATGTTGTTACTAATCAAAAAACAAATAGGAATGTGTTGTCAGATTCCTGGGTAGAAATGACATAAGGGGCAGACTGGTTTTATCATTTCTCGGATCCAACTGTTTGATGATTGCTGTGATATTGCTAAATTGGAAGGGAAGAAAACACAAAACTTAAATATACAGTACAGAGAAACTCACGTATTACAGAAATGTGATTGTTTACATTTTCTTACTGCCTAAGATTTAGATGCAGATCCTTGGAAGTTTAGTGTTGTAACAGAGAAGTCTGTTAACTTATGTGTTAAAATATAAGCAAACAGATTATCTCCCTGAAATAATTGTATCAGCATTGACTTCCCACTCTGTTAAATAGACTGTTTTGCTAGGATTTTCTAATTGAAATTTATATCATAAGCTAGCTTGAGATGATCTTCTAAAATGATGAAAGAAATGAAATAATACAAAGCTAAAACTCTGTTCTCGTAATGTTGTAAACCACGGTAGACAAATCAATTCTGGAGGTCACAATAAGAAATAAAATGGCTCTTAAAATCAAAGGCTACATATTGACTTCTACTTTAAAATAATTGGTCTTTGCAAATAATTATACTTGCCAATTAAATGTACATGTGTGCAGTGTGAAGTGGGTTTTTTGAGCAAATTATGAACATAATTTTTAACTGTGAAGGTGTATTGGTAAGGATAGGCTAAGCTGTATTGTAATAACAGCAGCAAAAACAAAATCTCAGTAACTTAGCATAACAAAAGTCTATTTCTTGTTGACATTACACATCTGCCATAGGTCAAGGATTCTGTTCCTCGTAGGCTCTCAGGGACCTAGGCTAATGGAGGCTCTACCCTCTTATAGCTGTACTATCTGAAACATGTAGCTTCCTTCAGCACTGCAGCATGGGAATCCAGAGTTGATGATTCATACACCAGCATTTACATTTTTCAGCATGAAAGTGATATGTTCTTTAACTCACAACCCATTGGCCAGAACCAGTAACATGACTTCACCTAACTGCAAGCCAGCTGGAGAATTGTGGGAGAGCTCATGGATATTCAGTGATAAAAGTCTTTGTTATAAAAGGGTGGTCATAGCCAGGCACATGGCTCACGCCTGTAATCCCAGCACTTTGGGAAGCCGAGGCTGGGGATCACCTGAGGTCAGGAGTTCGAGACCAGCCTGGCCAACATGGTGAAACCCTGTCTCTACTAAAAATACAAAAATTAGCCAGGCGTGGTGGTGCGCACCTGTAATCCCAGCTACTTGAAAGGCTGCGGCAGGAGAATCGCTTGAACCCAGGAGGCAGAGGTTGCAGTGAGCTGAGATCACACCATTGCACTCCAGCCTGGGCAACAGAGTGAGACTCTGTCTCCAAAAAATAAAAATAAATAAAAAATAAAAGCATGGTCAGACTTTTATATAGCATGAATTCCGCTTTGCCTGGCATCTTTGAAATAATACCTTTAATAGAACATTTAATGTCATATAATTAAAGTAGTCAACTGGCAAAGATGCTCATAAAATGGCCTTTTTATGTCATACTTAAATTTTTTGTGTATTCTCATTTGTTATAAGGAGGGGGAAAACAGAATCAATATATTCTTCAATTTTACCATTATTCATATAAGTGGTAATTTGCCATTTGCCATTTTTCAAATAATCCAGATGACCTTGCTTCTGACCACAAAGTGAGATTTTGTGTGTGTTGTTTGTGTAGAAATATGTTGCTACAGTGAAAACTCACAGTATATTTTGAAAACTGCCAGAATGATTTCAGGTATCTTTGGTTAGGAGTTTTTCCTGTTAGGGATCTGTCTATTCTAATTTTTGCTGAGTTATGATGTTACATTTTTCCTTCCAATAAAGATAGACTGTTGAGGAGGGGAATCTTATATCATGATAGGATTATCCTGAGTTTTTGTTTAGGCTGTTTTCTAAGCCTTTTAGGGAAGGCTATTTCCTGAGTCTTTTGGGAGGACAAATCAAATGTGGAAGGAATGTAGGGCAGCAGTGCAGGGACTACTGGGTCCTTTTGCGTTTTTAGGAACATGAGGGGTTGTTCATACTCAGATTATCAAATCGAAAATATTCAGTCTCAATTTACCCTGGTTATCTGATGTATTAGCTTGTAAACTCTAATGAAAGAACTCATTTTGCAGGTAGGAATTTAAAATTAGTAGAAAAGAGAACCCTCAGAATAATTCTAGGTGAAAAGTGATTTCTTTGACTTGCAAACAAATATTTTAATCTGTTTTGTTTTTTTCCCATCATGTTATAGGAAACAATAATCTGCTGTTTTGAAGGGCTCCTTTTTGCTTGAGAGACTAGTTGCCCATCATGGATATGGCAAAATCTGGCGCGTAAAGCTTGCTGTCTGGGACTACAGTCTCCTTAGGGTTGTTTGTCTTCACCAATCCTTATACACCACATACATGATGATGTCATCTTCCCTTACATATCATGCCTGTGTGAGTTCTGCAACACTTAGTAAGCACTTGTTAAGTATCAGGCAATATGATTTGTTAATTACAGATATGAAAAAGACATGATCTGTGGATCCGAAGAACTAACAGACCAGTTGGGGGAGAGACATGTAAACTGATAATTTCAGTATGATGTTGGAGTGCTTAAGAGATTCATCCTGAACTCCCTATTTTCTCTACTTATACTCTCCTTTCTTATACATGTATATGCTTCTAGCTTTCAAATTTAATCTCTCTGGCCAGGCCTCTCTCCCTTGTGTTCTAGCCATTATCTTAAAATCTCTATTGTACTATCTCTTAGGCATCTCAAGCTTCCCAAATGGAAGTCTTGATTTTTCACTCCTCCAATCAGTTATTCTCCATTCCACTAAATGTCACTATTATCCATCCTATTTTTTGGTCCCCAAGCTTAGGACTCATCCTTGATCCTGCCTTTAAAAAAAAAAAAAAATAACTCTTCACATTTCAGTCCTTTGGAGAGTCATATTGGTTTTAACTCTAAAATATACCTTAAATCCATCTACTGCAGTCTGCACTAACACCACTGTAGTTGACACCAACACCATTTCTTGCCGAGACTGTGGGAACCTTCTAACTGGTCTTCTTGCTTGCTCTTCCAGTAAAGTATTTATGTGGTAGCCAGAGAAATTTTCTTAAAGTTAAGCAGGGTCAAATTACTCTCTGCATAAAACTCTTCATTGGTGTCTCACCTCCAAACCCCTACAAGGCCTGTCTGACCTTAAATGGTTTGCTGTCTGCCTCTGCTTCTTTGTCCTCATCTCCTATCTCATTCTGCCCATGACTGAGCTCCAGCCAGGATGTTCTACCTTCTTGTCCTTGAACTTGCCAACATTTTTCCCACCCTAATGCTTTTGCTTTGCTCTCCTCTCTCCCTGGATATTCTTCTGTCTGGCTTCTTATCATTTGGATCTTAGTTTAAGTATCACCTCAGAGACTCTTTCCTGATAACTCTATCTTTATCATGTCACTGTATTTATTTCCTTCAAAGTGCTTTTTATAATGCTAGGCCAGATAATTTAGTGAAAGGGTATGGCAAACTGTTTGAGCAGGGGAATGATATATTTCTTTAACTAGCTGATATTTGAGAAGATAAGTAAAAAAGACTAGTTTAGGGGGGAAGTATTTGCAAACCAGGTATTTGATACAGGGTTTATACTCAAAATATATAAAGAACTCTCAAAACTTAAAAGTAACTAAGCAGACAACCCAACTTTTTTTGAGAAAAGAGGGCAAATATTTGAACAGGCACAAAGATGTCCAGATGGCAACCAAACACATGAAAAGATGCCCATTATCATTAGTCATTAGTGTGATGCAGATTAAAACCACACTGAGATAACAAAAACCATAATAAGATAACTATTACCCAGCTAATAGAATGACTTTATTAACAAAACAACTGATAATACCAAGTCCTGTCAAGGATGGGGATCATCTGGAATCTGCTGGTAAGAATGCAATATGGTATAACCAATTTGGAAAAATAGTTGTTCTTACAAAGTTAAACATAAACCTACGTATGACACCGCCATTTCACCCCTTAGACAAGTAAAATCATATGTTCACACAAAAACCTAAATAAGAATGTTTACAAAAACAAGTCGGGCACAGTGGCTTAGTCATGTAATCCCAGTACTTAGGGAGGCTGAGGCGGGTGGATCACTTGAGGTCAGGAGTTTGAGACCAGCCTGGCCAACATGGTGAAACCTCCTCTCTACTAAAAATACAAAAATTAGCAGGGTGTGGTGGTGCACACCGGTAATCTCAGCTACTCAGGAAGCTGAGGCAGGAGAATGACTTGATCCCCAGAGGCAGAGGCTGCAGTGAGCCAAGATGGTGCCACTGCACTCTAGCCTGGGCTACAGAGCAAGACTCTGTCTCAAAAAAAAGAAAAAAAAAAAAAAGGGCTAGGCGCAGTGGCTCATGCCTGTAATCCCAGCACTTTGGGAGGCCAAAGCGGGTGGATCACCTGAGGTCGGGAGTTAGAGAACAGCCTGACCAACATGAAGAAACCCCGTCTCTACTAAAAATACAAAATTAGCCGGGTGTTGTGGCGCATGCCTGTAATCCCAGCTACTTGGGAGGCTGAAACAGGAGAATTGCTTGAACCCAGGAGGTGGAGGTTGCCGTGAGCCGAGATCGTGCCATTGCACTCCAGCCTGGGAAACAAGAGTAAAACTCCTTCTCAGAAACAAAAAAACAAACAAAAAGGTTGACAAAAACTGGATGTAACCGAAATACCCCTTCAATCCATAAATGGATGAACAATCTGTGGTATATCCATATTATGGAGTACTACTCACAATAAAAAGGAATGAGCAGCTTACACACACAACAGCATGTATGTATCTCAGATGTTTTATGCTAAGTGAAAAAAGCAAGATTCAAAAGGCTACATACTATATGATTCCATTTATATATCATTCTATAAAAGGCAAAATGAGGCCAGGCAGGGTGGCTCACACCTGTAATCCCAACACTTCCAGAAGCTGAGTTAGGAAGATCACCTGAGCACAGGAGTTCAAGACCAGCTTGGGCAACAAAGCAAGACCCCGTCTCAAAAGAAAAAAAGTAAGGCAAAATGATAGCAATGGAAAGCAGATCAGTGTTTGCCAGGGTTAAGGGTGAGGTGAGAATTTCACTACAAAAAGGCAGCCCAAGTTTTGGGGTAATGGATCTGTTTTGTGATTATTGTGGTGGTAAGTACATGAGTCTCTGCATTTTTTAAACTCATAGAATAGTACACCAAAAGGGGGACTTTTACTATCTGTAAATTTAAAAATAAACTTAAAATGAAAGCAGAAAGATCATGGAGAGTGCTCTTTAGGTATTGAGTAAATATTTATTTATTTATTTTGTTTGTTTGTTTCATTATAATGCTTGTTGTGCTGGAAGGCCAACAAAAATCAGTTTTATTCTTCTTTCCAAAACAGAGGTGTCTGGTTATAGGAAGTGTTGGTTCCTCTTGGACAGTCCAGATGGCAATGACTTTCTTTAAGCTGATAATGTTGTATTAATTCTCCTCATTTATATTAGCTTTTGTTAAATGAGTGAGGTTTCATTTTATCATGAACTTGAATTATTACTTCTAAAATTTAATTTAATTTTTTTTTTTAAGAGACAGAGTCTTGCTGTGTCTCCTAGGCTGGAATGCAGTGGCATGATCAGTCATAGCTCACTGCAGCCTCAAGCCCCTGGGCTCAAGCAATTCTCCCACCTTAGCCTCCCAGTAGCTAGGACAACAGGCACACACCACCATGCCCAGCTAGTTTTTAAAATTTTTTATGGAGATGGGGGTCTTACTGTGTTGCCCAGGCTGGTCTTGAACTCTCAGTCTCAAGTGAGCCTCATGTGTCAGCCTCCTAAATGCTAGGATTACAAGCATGAGCCACCACATATAATATTTAATTATATTATATTTAAGATAATTAAATATTGGCCCAATATTTAATTATGGTAATGATGCTTCTTAAAAACCACTGTGAAAAGATGTCTTTAAACTTGAATTCTCTTAAGAGTGGGACAATTTTCAGTGCTTTATGATCCAACATTCCATATGTAAACTTTAAACTCTCTAACCTCAAAAATAATTCAACTAATAAGGTGTATAATAATATATTTCCCCCATTTTTTAAGAGTTTGTCCTTATATGCAATAAAATAGCTGTGTCCGCCAGAGGACATGAACATTGAGTTAACATTTATCAGACAGTGTTTTGTACTTAACTTCATTATATTTTGTAACAGTCCATTGTTCAAGTGTTAGGTTAATTACTTGAAACCCAAACCTACTTGCTTGAAGAATTTTCATTTTGAAGTACATCAGAGTCATTAATCACTGCACCTTTTGATCTCCTTTGAAAAACTTCCTAGCATTTATTTTTCTATTATCTCCCTCAATAAAAAGGAGCCACTTTTGTCCTGCTGATGCACGACCTGGTGTGTATCGCTCTATTTCTCGAATATATAGAATATACAAGTTTGGATTTGGAATGTGTCTTCAACATTCGCCTACTATTTGAAACTTATCCCTTTTTCCAGTGTCTTCTTCCAAAAAGCAGCTTGATTTATTTATATAGTGGTTATTGCAGTTGTAGCATTTTAATTCCCTTTATCATCTTCTCTCTCCATTTGGGATGATAGGCAGAGGGACATTTGATGTTCCAGTCGATAATCATAAGAGAATGTTGAAGAGCTAAGTAACTAAGGGGCATCCTTTATACAGAATCTATCCAGTTGTCAGGCTGTCCTCAGTCAGAGGAGTGTTGCTGTAGCTACATCCTCAACTATATCATAGCATTTAAAAAAAACTTGTCATTTAAAAACGATAAAACCAAATACTTAAAAGCACTCTGATGTTTACTTTGCTGAGCCTTACTGGTGATTTTGTTGTTCTATGGAATGCTGTAGAGGAGTCCATTGTTAATCACTTCCTAACCCTATAAAATACGTAACAAGCTGCTGAACAGAATGATGACAACAGAGAACGGAGTTTCATTTGAATTCATGCAAATGTGGAGGTTTCCCAGAAAGCCATTTTAAAAGTATGAGCCACATTTTGAAAATAAAACAAAGAATAACGCCTTGGAATAGAAATCCATAATGAAACCCATATAATAGCTGAAAGATGACAATAAATTCTACGGGGAGAGCTTTCTATTTTCTGTTCCTTTTCAAATTCTAATACTAAACTCTATTAGTGGTCTGTATAAAATAATGAGACATGAAGCCCTGCTGGTATAAAACTATTACTAATCTGTTACTTTGCATAAATTTTCACTCAAACTATTGTCTGTGGTCTTCTTATGAAGGATCTGTTATACGCTTTCTAGCTAAACAGATGAGACCTATTAGCTATTTCCTTTGAATGAATGGTGTTGGAATTTGCAGGCATTGCACTTCTTACAAGTTAGGAAGAGAAAGGGATTGCATACAAGGAAAACACGAGTATTTACTCCAGTCAGAGATCTGTGTTCTTATGTGAATTGATGTCCTTTTCCTCAGTTTCAGTATCACATTAAGGGAAAGGCAGAATGGTGTTTTTACTCTTATTTTAAAGATAGATGTATTACAAAGTGATCACCTTCCTACATCTAAGTCATATCATTGTTTTACTTTCAATAATAGTAACAAGAAATTTATCATTTTTCTCCCCCATAAACTCTGATCTTATCCTTGTTTTACCTATTTCACTTCATGGCACCCCTTTTGTTTCTTAGTCACATAGACTTACAATTTAAATCAGCTTTGATTCCTTTCTTCTCTTCATATGTTTAAGCAGTTGCCAAGTTCTTTTCATTCATCTCTCATAATTTCTCTTATATACATCTTTTTTTTTCCATTCTCATTGCCAGCATCTTAATGTAGACCATTATGGACTCATGCCTAAATTATTACATCTTTAATTGATTTTTCCAGCCTCCAGTTAATTTCCTTCTGATCCATCCTGAACATCATCACTAGATTTATCTTACTAAAACATGGCTTTTGTTAAACTTAGCAATTTCAAAGTTTCAAAATGATTGCAATAGTAATTGAAGTTATTAATGTTGTTAAGAGACAGTATAGTATAGTGGTATACTGTATTGGCTTTGGAACTAAATAGATATGGGTTGGAATCCCAGATTAATCCCTTAGTAGTGGTGTACTCTTGGGGACTGAGTTACTTGACCTTTTTGGGGCATAGGAATCCTCATTTGAAAATGGGGAGAATAATACGATAGTCTTATAAAAATTAACCACAGTTTATAAAATACATAGTTTAGTGACATCAATTAATGATAATTATTATTAGTAGAAGTGTTGTTCCTGTTATTGTTATCTGTGAGGACAAAATGGAGAAATGGAACAGAGAGTAGAGGATGGAACCAGGTAGAATAGTTCCAATTAAAAGCGTTAGGTAAAAGAGCTCTTCTACGTTGGAAGGGCTGAGGACTTTTTAAAATTTTCAAAGAATGAGGACTTTTAAAAATTTGTAGTTCTTAAGATGCTCACATTGTAAAATATATCAGAGTCTTCTCTCCTCCAGTACACTACAGACAGTATTTTTCAGGTACATGAACTAAAACTTTGCAAACCCAAGGATCAATGACCACTGGTTTTAATTATTAGAAATTTGATGGTTACTTTTCAGAGTGCAGTTCATAGAACAGTCAGTGTCAGATGAGAATGAAAAAGAGAGGTGGATGGAACAGAAATTATCAAGGATGAATCAACACTTGGCAACAAATACCAGTAGTAAACATGGCACTTGGGTACTATCATTGTCTTCATATGTTGGGGTCACCACCATCCTTGTTCTATAGAAGAAAGAGGAGTGTACTCTTTTGCCTCTCTTCTGCAACAGTGTTTGCCATTTTCAAACAGTATTAAGATATGCATTTAAGGTGAGTGGGAGTTATAAGAGGTAACAATGGGTACTGTCTGAGACAACTGTTTGTGAAAATTGCTTGTTACCTGAGAATCCTGAAAGAAAATGTCAGTTACTCATAATTTAGTTTGAGTCAAGGTTTATCAGACCTTCTTGTCTAAGCACTGTGCTAGGACTACAGTGATAGAGATGAGCACCTGTCTTCAAAGAACTTGCACTTTAGTAAGCACAAAATATCTACATTTATTCATTGAGCAAATATTTGTCAAGTTATGTTTATAACACAGTATGTGGCTGGGCAATGAGAATAAAATGGGGAATGAGACAGAGATCCTTCCCTCAAAGTATTTATAGTGATAGGTGACTATTATTAACTCTAGTGTGCAGTAACAAGTTCCGTTGGTGTGGTACAAAGTAGTGGTACAGAGGTTTAGAGTAATCGGGGATCGTATGTGATTGGAAAAGCAGAAAAGAATCAGTTATTCATTTTAGCTCATCTTGGAGGAATGGGTAGACTTTCAATAGAGAAGAGGTTAGTGAAACCTGAGTAAGGGTAAGTTTCTCACAGAGGCAACAAACAAAGTGATGAAAGCAGGGAAACTATTTGGACAGCCCAGTGATATTAGAGGATAAGTGATAGATGAAGCTTCAAAGGTCAACTAGTCTAGTTATTAATCTTGAGTGTACATTAGAGTCACCTGGAGACCTTGTTAGAATGCACATTCCCAAGCATTGTCCCCTTCTGAGTCACGGAACCCAGAGAGTGATTCAGGAACTTGCATTGTTTTCTGAACTTCTATTATTTGCTAAATTTACATTTTTTTATAAGTCGGTGGTTAATTCAGTTTGTCTTTGAACGACACTTAGAGAAGCACTACCTGATCCTGGACATTCAGTTAGTACTTAAATCTCTCTCTAAGCATCTCTGCTAAGTAGTTGTCTCCCTGTTGCCTGAACTGGGACTTTGTCGTGATCTTCTTTTTTTCTTTCTTTCTTTTTAAATGTCCCATAAAATTGTGTGTATTTATCATGTACAACATGATGTTTTGAAGTATTATACTTAGTGGAATAGGAGATCTAGCTAACTAATGCATTACCTCACATAGCTATTATTTTTGTAGTGAGAACACATAACATCCACTCTCAGCGTTTTTCAAGAATGCCATAAATCGTCATTAGCTGTAGTCACTGTACTGTACAGTACATCTCTTGAACTTACTCTGTCTAACTGTAAATATGTATTCTTTGACCAACATTTCCCCGTCTTCTCCTCCCTGCTAAATACCGCGGCCTCTGGTAATCACCATTTCACTCTGTACTTCTATTTGATAAACTTTTTTAGATTCCACATATGAGTGAGATCCTGCAGTATTTGTCTTTCTGGCCTGGCTTATTTCATTTAACATAATCTTCTTCAGACTTATCCAAATAACAGGATTTCCTTGTTTTTATGGCCGAATAGTATTCCATTTATATATCTATCTATATTACATTTTTTAATCCATTCATTTGTTGATGGACACTTAGGTTGATTCCATATCTTGACTATTATGAATAGTGCTGGAATGAACATAGGAGTGCAGAAGGAGCTTTTTAGTTTTATGTAATCCCATTTGTCTATATTTATTTACCTTTGTTGGCTATGCTTTTGAGGCCATACCTAGAAAATCATTGCCCAGACTAATGTCATAGAGCTTTCCCCCTCTTGTTTTCTTCTAGTAGTTTTATCATTTCAGATTCTACATCTAAGTCTTCAATCCATTTTGAGTTGATTTTTATCTTTTTTTAAAAAATAGGGATGAGGTCTCACTACATTGCCCAGGCTGGTCTCGAACTCCTGGGCTCAAGCAATCCTCCTACCTTGGCCTCCCAAAGTGTTGTGATTACAGGCATAAGCCACTGCATCCAGCTGAGTTTATTTTTATACGTGGTGAGAAATAAGGGTCTAATTTCATTCTTCTGCATGTGGATATCTAGTTTTCTCAGCATCTTTTTTTTTTTAAGAGACTGCCCTTTCCCCATTGTATATTCTTGCCACTTTTGTCGAAAATTTGTTGGCTGCAAATGTGTGCATTTATTTCTAGGGTCTCTATTCTATTCACTAGTCTATGTGTCTATTTTTATGCCAGTACCATGCTGTTTCAGTTACTGTAGCTTTGTAGTATATTTTGAAGTCAGGTAGTGTGATGCCGCCAGTTTTGTTCTTTTTGCTCAAGATTGCTTTGTCTATTCCAGGTGAGCATCTGTCTTTTGAGGCAGCCTATTCTTTCTTTGAGTAGACTTGCTGCTTAGAAATCTTTTTCCTTTTATCGAGCTGAAATTTCTCTGTCTCTTCTACCTGTGATTTTTAGCTCTTCCCCCTTGAAAAACAGTAACCAGGTTTTTCTTTTATGAGAGCCCTTCAAGTGTTGGAAGTCCTCTCTTCTGTAAGCTGAACAGATGCAGGTCCTCACTTGTTTTGGTTTTGAGTTCTTTCTTTGTCCTAAACACTTGCCTCTGAGTGCATTCCAGTTTTTTTATGACCTTTGTAAAGTGTAGCACCCAGAACTAAATACTATTACTGCATGGTCTCTGAGTTGTAATTGAATAGTACCCAGAGGGGCCATGTGGTTATATCAATTATTTTCTCATATGGTCCTCATAAATACTATGATGGAACTCTGGGGACAATGGCCTGAATGGAATAACCTTTATTAAGAGATTATATGCCAGCAAAAGGGGCCGGGTATGGTGGCTCATGCCTGTAATCTCAGCACTTTGGGAGGCCGAGGCAGGCGGATCACTTGAGGCCAGGAGTTGGAAACCAACCTGGCCAACATGGCAAAACCCCGTCTCTACTAAAAGTACAAAAATTAGCCAGGCATGATTGCACACGGCTGTAATCCCAGCTACTCAGGAGGCTGAAGCACGAGAATCGCATGAACCTAAGAGGTGGAGGTTGCAGTGAGTTAAGATTGCACCACTGCACTCCAGCCTGGAGTGCAGAGACAAAGCGAGACTCTGTCTCAAAAAAAGAGAGGGATGATATGCAAGCAAAAAAAGAGTGGGATAGGAACTGGCCTTTAGTGTGCTTGGTAGTTGTCAGCTACTAAATTTTAGAATAGAATATAATAAGCTAGAATACTGTCTTTGTCCTTTTTCCTTCCATGTTTAATTTTACTGAGTACCTTGCAAAAATATTTATCTCCCACCTTCATCTTCCCTCTTACATTGCATTCTTTCTCCCCTCTCCTTCTCTTTCTTTTACCTTTCCTTTCCTCATTTGATAAGGATTTTGCATGTGTAAGGTTAGAGAAGTTATCTGTGCTTTCCCCTCATTCCAGGTACTTTCAGGTGGGACAAAATGATACACTATTGTGGAGAATTTTGGTTGCAGAAGAGGGGCTTTGGCTGGGGATGAAGCAAAGTTTGCCATTTCTGTCCCTTTAGTTCCTCCCATATGTCCCTTGACACACCCTGATTACTGTAACAAGGCTTGAGCTCTGCAGTTAACCAGAGCTGCGACTGAACAAGCTGAATTTAAACCATAAATTGCCTTTTGGAGAGTTATGTGAATATAGGTCCAGAGATCCTTTTTAAAGCTATTGAATGAGGACCAAAGAATGTCCACGTATCTTTCTCCAGTCTTCACTCATCCTATAACTAAAACTTTAATTTACTTTTTGTATCCCACCAGCTTCTTTAACTTTACCCTGGAAAAGCTTAAATATCAATTGTGTTAAGATGGGATGTTTTTCTGACATGAGAAACTATATTGTACAGCCTTCTTCCAATAAAGAGGCTGGTGAATAGGGAAAAAGAAGGAAGAGATACAGGGTTTTTTTCTTCTTCCCGAAGCAGGCAGCTCTATGTTTTTTCTTGCTTTGTAATCTTAATTATTGAGAAAAGATGTCTAGTAATTAGCTCTTTTGTGTCAGAGTTCAGTATGATGGCACAGAGTCTGTACTGTAACATCCTTGAATTTTTCCACTTTCTTGCTCTTTAGCAACATGCTAAATTATTGATGACTGTTAGAGCTCTTGTTTCTTCTCCTGCTGGTGTTTTTCTTCTAGAATAAGGATGTCAGTGAGCTTTACATTAACTCAGTCACAGTTTCCAAATATTACTAATGTTTAGAAGGTTCTTTTTGACTCTGCTGAATTATTTGCAATGTCTTTTGTTCGTTGCTTGTTACATCAGGTGATTGAAAAGTCCCTTGAGCCTCTTCTCATTTTTCTGATCCCACAATTGACTGCCGAATTGTAACGAATTGCTATATACAGTGACCCAAATTCTGTATCTCTAATGGATGGGCCATGCATGTTTCCATGCTGACAAACCAGCAGGATTTTTTTGAGTCTTCACTTTACTGCAGCATTTTCTTTCAGTACTAGCCAACATTTACAGATCTTGATATATTTTCATTTACTTGCTAAACAACAAAAACTGTGGTCAAGTACTCTTGGCAAAAATCTAGGCAATGACAATTGTTTGGTGAGCTGTGAAATGCCATTAAAGAAGAAAAATATGAATGTTGCACTGAAGTATTATTAGTACTGATTTTTTTTAAACCAAGGAGTTTTGAGGATCATTCAGACTTTCTAATTAGCCATGTGTACAGGAATTTTGCCTGTCCTGGTTTAATTTGTCTAGATTTGTATGCAGGGTTTCACTTTAGGACTTTGCAATACGTGCTAGAGAGATTGATCCCGCTCTGCCTAGCTATTTAGTGTAGTATAGTGAGCATTGGCTTTGACGTCCAACAAACTGGGTTCAAGTTCAACTATATGACCTTAGGTAAGCTACTTGTTTAAGCCTTAATTTCCCTGTCTGTAAAATATGGCTAAAGCTCGACTCTGCCTCATAATTATTGCCAGGATTAGGTGAAATCATAAATGTAAACATTTATATCAGTGCCTGGCATAGAGTTACCACTCAATAAATGGCAAGTATCAGTGGTGACTAGGGCCGTTCCATGAAATAATGGGAAATACGAGTGGACATGCCAAAATAAGGGGAGAGGGAGAAAGGGGCAGGGCATGCCTTGTGAAATGAATGTGAAAACACATGACAGAAACAAAAGTGAACAGCTACCTCACAGTCCACTGGTAGAGACAGACTCTCAACAAATCCTTATAAAACTAGTTGATTAGGGCAACCCATTTCTCCGGGACCCCTCTCTGCATCAGAGAGCTATTCTCTTTCTTTTTGCCTATTAAACTTCTGCTCTTAACCTCACTCTTAAAAAAAAAAAAAAAAAAACTAGTTGTTTAATTATGATTACCTAGGCCACATGGCAGAAGTACAGGGTGCATTTAAAGAGGCTACCTTTCTGTGGTCAGTCTCTTGTGATGGTTTACACTGACTGAATGTGCTGTGTCTTCAGCTGCCCACATACTTCTGCTAGAAAATGGCAAGTGTGCAGTTATCTGAGCCTTGTGAGTGGAGCCCTCACTACTCACGTGTCTCACTTTTTGTTTTGCTCTAATCTTTTACCCTTGGGTTCAGTGAGAACCTTCCTCAGAGGACCAGTAAGGCCTCTGTCTGGGGGGGATAGAAATTGCATTACAAACATTTAATATACTCTTTCAACTACCACCTAAATTATGTGCTTCTAGAAATGAGTTTTCTAATTTCTTTTCCTTTTCAGCAGTACTTAGCATGATATTCTATATTGAGCCTCTCAATAACTTATATTAGCCAAGAGATAAGCGTGTGGCCTTTTGTCCTTCCCACCATACTCATCTTGCCGGATTATATGGTAACAATATCAATACAAATGTCTTCTGGAATTGTAAATTCCACATACTCATTTTTAAGATCTGATGATGACATTTTTTATTTCAATATGTAGTCATTTAGACATTTTTCTTTTTCAGTTCATGTCTGTATTTAATGAAAAAACTGTGATGATACAGATAACCCAAAAAGATTTTTTTAACAAGTTTATTTTAGGAATGTCTTTCATAAACAGATAGAATCTCCCATATTCTTTGAATGTGTAATACTACAGAATAATAAAATGATAATACTAGACAGTCTGACTCGGAGGAGACTTCGCTGGATTACACTAACTCTCTTTCAGACTGACACATCTTACATTAACTTGATAGCCACTGGTTGGTCACTTCCCTTCCTGGTAGACTTTGACTTTCTCCAGCCTTTTATTAAACTCTTCAGATTAACTCTGGTCAAATATGAGGGTAGTCAACAGAAAAATAGTTAAGACCAATGAATCCTATCCAGATTTTCTCTCCTATGGATTGATTAAGAAAGTAATAGCCTGCAGATGTTACTATATCAGTCAGAATAGGCTAGGTTATATGTAGTTACAGACCACTCTAAAAATCTTAGTGCCATATTTCTCACTCATACAACAAATTCAGTAAGAATTGGTAGGGTCTTTGTTCATTGTAGTCACTCAGGGACCCACGCTGACAGAGACTCAATACATGCTTCCATGATCACAGAGTCAGGGGAAAAAGAGCTCTAGAGGGTCTCACTCTAGCAATTCAATATTCCAGCTCAGACAGGACTCCTGCCACTCCTACTCACAATTTACATGGCCCCAGCCAGCCAAAGAGGAATAGGAAATTTAGTCTTCCATGTGTCCAGAAGGAAGAGAACTGGATCTAGATATCAGTAAGTAGGAATAATGACTCTAATTATGTATGAATAAATGAATAAATCTTCTTTTAGTTAGTGAAAAGTTACCATGGGGGCAAGTAGCTTTTTAGCACTGTATTTGACAAGTCAGCCCATTTCCATAAAGCTGTTTTAACATTTAAATTGTGGCATACACAAGTGATAATAATAGTAGCCAACACTAACATAACAGTCTGTATAATCCTCATAGCAGCCCTATGAAAAAGGTACCCTTTTTATCCCCATTTTATAGATGTGGAGTCTGAAGCACAGAGGGGTTAAGTAAGAAGCCCAAAATCACATAATTAGTAAGTAGCAAAGCCAGGATTTTAACTCGGGTGGTCTGCCTCCAGAGTCCAAGCTCATAATCACTAGGCTGTAGGATACCTTACATTTTTTCACAACAGACTATTTTCCTTATTAATATTTGTTAACTAATTATTCTATATGCTGTAAGAAAGACTCCAGTTCTCTAGAGGAGGAGAATTGAAGTATCAGCAGTGGGCTGGACTAAGTAACCAGGAAATTTCCATCCAGCCATATGATTCTTTTATGATTCTGGAGTAAGTTCACAAAATACTTATCAAGCGTGCCAGGCACTGTGCTGACTCTAGGAATTTACTGTAGTGAATAACACAGACATGACTGATCCCTGTTCTCAGAGTATTTGTTCCCATGAAATAGACAGTCATTGAAGGAAAGCACAAAATGTCCAATGAAGGCACATGGCCAGGGGATTTAACCTCTTCTAGATGGTTAAGCCTGGCTCTTTGTTATTAGAGCTGAGGTAGATAAGGAAAGGCGAAAAGGTATGGACAAAGAAGGTCAAGCACTTAGTGAGCAGGTACCCAGTGTGAAGAACTGGGAGAAGCCTGTTAAGAACAGAGCACAGAGACCAAAGGCGAGATCAGATTAGGTCACATTGATGCAGCCTGTAGAGGCAGGAAACCACTTAAGCAGGGGAATGACACAAGCAGATTTGTATCTTTCAAAACTGCTCCGTTTTGAAGAATCATGCCCCTGGGCAGAGGTGTGGAGTGGATTAGAGGGAACTCAGAGTGGATGGGGAGACCAGTAAGGAGACTGCTTAGTAATTTTGGTGAGAGAAGAGATGCTAGCTAGGAGGCTAAGGTCGTAGCAACAGGGGCAGGAGATGTAAATAGATTTGAGAGATTTAGAAGGAAGCCAGTTTAGGACTTGGCGATTAATTGGATGTGTGCATGTGGGTAAGAGGTGGAAATGAGTGAGCGAGAGAAAGAGAGAGAGAGACAAAGAGAGTGTGTTCAGGGCCAACTTCCTGATTTCTGGCTTGAGCAGCTGACTGCTTGCTAATCCCTATAATGAGTGAGAATGGTGGAGAAGCTATTTTGGAGGAGAGAGGAGGTGGTAGCACTGTATGCCCTTTATAGTGGGAAATTGGGAAATATGAGTGGATATGCCAGAATAAGGGGAGAGTGAGACAGGGGCAGGACATGCATCGTGAACTGAACATGAAAACACATGACAGAAACAAGTGAACAGTTAGGTGGTAACACATCTGTAGGCATTGAGGTGTGGGAAGTTGAGCCAGGGAAAGCATATTCTCACCCCTTCACCTAGAAGCAGGACCAGCCTAAACTAATCTTCAGTGTGTTATATATTGGCTTCAGAGGACATTTGTCTGTCAGTGTCAGGGTTTCAGTCTCTGTTGGTTCCCCCCACAGCAGCCTGAATTTTTCTTCTCTGATAAAGTTAGTATAGAATTCTAGTTTTGTTTGTTAAATTGTTCATGTGGTCCATTGTGTTACAAAGTCATACCACCATAATCCATTTGCCTGCCAAGTCAATATTTGCTTCACAAACATAGCATAAATTAAGATGATTCTGTCTAGCTTGAGTTTCTTACAATTTTTTTTTTTTAAATCCTTGATCCGTTTATGTTTAAGAGCACAAATGGGCCGGGTGCGGTGGCTCACACATGTAATCCCAGCACTTTGAGAGGCCGAGGTGGGCAGACCACCTGAGGTCGGGAGTTCGAGACCAGACTGACCAACATGGAAAAACCCCTATCTACTAAAAATACAAATTTAGTTGGGCATGGTGGCACATGCCTGTAATCCCAGCTACTCGGGAGGCTGAGGCAGGAGAATCACTTGAACCTGGGAGGCAGAGGTTGAGGTAAGCCGAGATTGCACCATTGCACTGCAGCCTGGGAAACAAAAGCAAAACTCCATCTCAAAAAAAAAAAAAAAAAAAAAAAAAAAGAGTACAAATGAGTCTGTTCTATATGACCTCCAACTTTCCTTCTTCACAGGAGGGCCATCTGTTGTTAAACAGTGTGGACTGGGTGAAGCTTCTGGGGTCATCATATTAACTTCTTTGGGTGTATTCTTCCTCTCCATGTACTTAGTACTTCTGTTTTTATTTTAAATATATATATAGTAAGACTTTTTTTTTTTTTTTTTGAGATGAAGTCTCGCTCTGTTGCCCAAGCTGGAGTGCAGTGGCGTGATCTTGGCTCACTGAAACCTCCACCTCCCAGGTTCAAGCAATTCTCCTGCCTCGGCCTCCCGAGTAGCTGGGACTACAGGCAGGCACCACCATGCCCAGCTAATTTTTATATTTTTAGTAGAGATGGGGTTTCACTACGTTGGCCAGGCTGGTCTCAAACTCCTGACCTCATGACCTGCCTGCCTCGGCCTCCCAAAGTGCTGGGATTACAGGTGTGAGCCACTGCACCCAGCCCAGACTCTGTTATTAGAGGAATTCACAGACAAAATGTTGCCCCCACAAAACAGCAATGGAGTCTAACAAAAACTATCTCACCAACATCAGCATTATGAAGGCACTGTGATTTTGTTATATGTATTTCTGTGCAATCTAGTACTGGGAAGCTATTCTCTCTTGCCACAGTTTTGCCTGGTCCCTTAAAATAGGAACTTTTACCATCTCGGGAATTTTGGGAGGAAGGCTTCATGCATAAGAGAGGGGCTGTAGAACCAGACTGGGTTATCCCTCAGCTCTGTACTTTCTAGTTGTATACCTTTAGGTATAACTGTATGACTTTAATTTTTGTTTGGGCCATATCTAAAATTGGACTGTTGATAACATCCACTTCATAGGTTGTTGTCAGGAATAATGAGGTAATATATGTAAAGCACTAAAAATAGTATCTGGCACACAGTAAAAGCTCAATAAATGCCAGCTATTATTGCTTTCTTAATATCTCCCAGAGGCTGGGTGTGGTGGCTCATGCCTTTAATACCAGTGCTTTTGGAGGCCAAGGTGGGAGGATCACTTCAGCCAGGAGTGTAAGACCAGCCTGAGCCACAAAATGAGATCTGTTTCTATGAAAAAAAAATTTTTTTAACTAGCCAGGCATGGTAGCGTGTGCCTGTAGTCCTAGCTACTCTTGAAGCTGAGGTGGGAACATCTCAGATGTTCAAGGCTGCTGTGAGCCATGATTGGCTCGTGTTGTCCAGCTCGGGCGACAGACTGAGACCCCCTCTCTAAAACAAAAACATCTCCTAGGACAAGGTGATAAATTTATTCTCTGTAACTCTCTATAGCATCTCATATAGGATTCTGTATTCAAAAGTCTCCTGCAACCACCTCCCCACCCCCAAATTTGTAGGAATTGGCAAACAAGTGGGGAGGGACTAGGTCCCTCCAAAGGATCTACTACCACCCAAGAGAACACATTCTTAACCCTTCACCTAGAAGCAGGACCTCTAAACTGGCCCTTTTTGGGACACAGGCTACCTTGGCCAGCAGCCCCACAACACTTTGGGCCTGGAATTGTGTCATCCAGTGTTTCTGTGCTCCTTAGAAGGTTTCTGTTTTACCTTAGTGTTGGCTCTGAGTTCTATGAAATTTACCCTCGGAGTTGTGATTCTCTTTATTGCCTTCATAGGCAGTCACCCAGCTTCTCCACTTCTCCACAGGATGTTTCTGGGAAGCATATGATAAAATGGATTATGTTTTCCTAGAGGAAAAGTATAAGTGCAAATTACTTTGCTAACTTAGTACTCAATATCAAAAAAAATTCTAGATTTGGCCAATGCTGTATTAGAAAACCCAGATCTCCTGGCTCCCTGACCAGTGTTATATCTACTATAGCTCATTATCTGTGCTTTAAAAGCTTTATAAAATATACATAAACGTTTAATTAGTGTATGTGGTGCAGAAGACCCTAATGCATTATAAAGTAGACATACAACACATTAAAATATGTCTATTATGCCATAAATTTGACATACCTAAAAGTAATATGTTACTATAATATACACTAAACATTTAATTAACATTAGTGTTGCTTGCTTTTTACAATTGTAAGGGACTTGATGGAAGAATTTAAAAAGCTTATCTAAGAATGTTTGAAAAAGAAAGTGGTCCAGAAATGATTGTGTTCTCTCTGAAACCTATTCCAAACAGGCTTTCCCTCATCTTACACCCTCAAACTGCCGTTGTCAAGGTCACCAATTATTACCATAGTGCTGAGCCCAGTAGTCTCTTCCGAATCCTTGTCTTGCTTCACTTAGCAGCAGCACTGGATTCAGCTGTTAACACCCTGCTCCTTGAAAAATGTCATTTACTTTACTTCCAGGACACCTCTCTTCTCTGGTTTCCTCCTATCCCACTGGCTGTTTCTACTTAGTGCGTTTTGCCAGTTCCTCCTTCTCCTCCAACCTCTAAAACTGAAGTGCCTTGGCTTTCATCTGTGACCCTCTTTTCTTTTCTATGCATAAGCATGCTCAGATTTGGTGATCTCAATCAAGTCCCAAGATTTGGGACTCAATCAAGTCCCAAATCTATATATCCAGCTTGGACTTCCTTGAACCCCAGCTTCATAAATTCAGTGGCCTACTTGACACTTTTACTTGAATGTTTACTAGGAATCTGAAACTTAACATAAACAAAGCCATACTCCTGAGCTAGCCTCTACAATCCCCCATCTTCTGCAGTCTTCAGGAGTTTGCTAGATAGTAATTCCAATGTTTTGCTTAGGCCGTCATTCTGTCATACCCCCCATCTAGTCTGCCAGCAAGTCCTGTTCTTACCTTCAGAACATTTCCAGAACGTGGAACAGTAGCATATGCCTGTAGTCCCAGCTACTGAGGAGGTTGAGGAGGGAGGATCTCTTGAGCCCAGGAGTTTGAGGCTGCAGTGAGCTGTTAAAATTGAAGCCCAAATTAAAAGTCACAGTTGCGGCCAGGTGTGGTGGCTCATGCCTGTAATCTCAGCACTTTGGGAGGCTGAGGAGGGCAGATCATTTGAGGTCAGGAGTTCGAAACCAGCCTGGCCAACATGGTGAAACTCCGTCTCTACTAAAAATTCAAAAATTAGATGGCCATGGTGGCGGGTGCCTGTAATCCCAGCTACTCAGGAGGCTGAGGCAGGAGAATCACTTGAGCCTGGGAGGCAGAGGTTGCAGTGGGCAGAGATTGTGCCACTGTACTCCAGCCTGGGCAACAGAGTGAGACTCTGTCAAAAAACAAACAAAAAAACAGGCTGGGCACGGTGGCTCATGCCTGTAATCTCAGCACTTTGGGAGGCCGAGGTGGGCAGATCACTGGAGGTCAGGAGTTCGACAGCAGCCTGACCAGCATGGTGAAACACCATCTCTACTGAAAATACAAAAAAAAATTAGCCGGGCGTGGTGACACACGCCTGTAATCCCAGCTACTTGGGAGGCTAAGGCAGGAGAATCATTTGAACCTGGGAGGTGGAGGTTGCAGTGAGCTGCTGAGATTGTCCCATTGCACTCCAGCCTGGGTGACAAAAGCAAAACTCCATCTCACCAAAAAAAAAAAAAAAAAAAAAGTCAGTTGCTACACGAGCCTACAAGACCCCACATTATCAGGTGTCTTGTCTTCTCTTGGACTGTCTTAATATACTCTCTTCCTTGTTTTCTTCACTCCAGGACATGCTTTGCTGTTCTTGAACACACAAGGGATAGACTTTTGCTGCTGCAGGACTTGCTGTTCCCTCTGTTGGCAGCTTTTTTCTTCAGATATCTTCATGGCTTATTTCCTCGCTCCGTTCAGGCCTCCACTTCTATTCCGTTTTCTCAGTAAGGCCTTAGTAAGGCCAAACACCCATCTTCCTTCTGTTTTGTTTTTCTGCATAGTATTGATCACCACATAACCAAATATATTTTACTAATTTATTTTGTCTTTTTAATCTGTTGTCTCTATCTTTCCCCACTAAAATGAAGCTCTCTAGCACCTAGAACTGTACCTGGTACATAGTAAATGCTCAATAAATATACTTGTAAGATTGAAAGAATGAACTTTCACCCTTCCTTGTAGTTTCCAAAGGAAAGGAATCTGTACATTTAATTGAGACCTAAATGACTGAAAGGTTTATTTCCTAGTAGTGTTGAAAATGTTGCCTTGTTGGTAGAAACAGGAGATATTTTGATTAGTACTTTTTATTTCTTCCTCCACTGAACTCATGCACTGTCCCATCACTCCCATGTCTCTGCCAGAATTATAATTATCTACTTGCCATCTTAGGTTCTGAAAAGCTATCAGCTATACTCTGCACCTTGTACCATTTCTCCACTTCAACGGTTTTTCTGCTGCCCAGGCTTATGCTGAGGATCCAAAGTATGTGAAAGCAGTTTTTTATGTACTAAATTGCCATAAGCTTCAATCCAGTAGTAGTCTGTTCCTTCCTTCCGTCCGTCCTTCCTTCCTTCCTTCCTTCCTTCCTTCCTTCCTTCCTTCCTTCCTCCCTTCTTCCCTCCCTTCCTCCCTCCTTTCCTCCTTTCCCTCCCCTTCCTCCTTTCTTTCTTCCTTCCTTCCTTCCTTTTTTTTTTCTTGTTTGACCTTACTGAATCAAGTAGTAGTATTCTTCAAGCTAGATCCTTTGTACAAATGTTTTCAGGCTTCAGTCAGTGCTGTTGATGTGGGTGAAAATATCCTCGCTTTGTATCCCAGGAGATCCCTGGGTTTTGGAACCAGTAGACTTTGTTTAAATTAGAATTCCATCTTCAATACTTACATAGCTCTATGTGACCTTGAAAAGATTTCTTAAAATCTGAGACTGAGTCTGACATGTCACCTTTCAACATAGGTTACTCTTCCTTTTCCTTTCTTTCCCCTTTTCGTTTTGTTTTCCCATTCCCCACCCAGAAGAAAGACTTGACCACTGGATTTTTCAAAGTCTAAATACAGAGATCCTATTCGAACACTGTCCCCTGCTTAAAAATTGTATTTTAGTTTACTCTTGAACATTTCAGTATAATCTTCTACCTTAATTATCATTAATGAAACCTTCTCCTCTACGTGAACTCTGTACTAAGCAGAAAGCCTGGAATCTTTACAAGCATTACAAAGTAAGACAGATATGTCTTGGGCATAAAATTAAAGATGAAACACATCAGAAAACATGTGGAAAGGGCGTTACAGTTTTCACAGTCTTTCTCAAAATGTCTTTCTTTTTCAAAGAAATAACAATAAACCCAGAAAAAGACATATATTATTTTCACATGTCTTCTTTTCAGTGAATAGAAGTAAAAATTAATAATAATGGGAAAAGAACATGAATCCAGATAAGGTATTTGCATCGTCCTGTATTTCTTCCTCTGAAAACTGTTGTGAGCTGGCAAATCCTGCAGTTGTTAAACTCCAGAGTCATGGGGGACAGGAGTAAGATACTAGGACCACCCCGCTTCTCTATTGTCAGGAGTTACCAGCTGCCGTGACCCTCCCTTCGCTACCCTGAGGCAGTGGCGCACATCCAGGGGAGCTTTGTCATTAGCATCTTTGGTGTCCGCCTGTCTTTGTGTCATGTTGACCTTTCAATCTTAAAAATATACACGTGATCATAGTTGACTCTGTATTTATGTATTCATACTCCTTAAGTCTTAGGTTTATTGTAATTCGTATTAATTAGATACTTAATATGCATTATCACCAACCCAGCCCTTTTTGATACTGTGTTTGATTGTGCATCATTAGGAGGATAAGGGAAAAACTGGCTTGCCTTAGATATCACAGAAAGCCAGGAAAAAGCTGAGTGATTGAAGAGTGGTGCACATATACATATTCCTATGACTACAACTATCATCGTTGTAGACTTGTAATTTATAGCACTTCCTGTTTACAGATACTGAGAGAAGCTCACTCTGTGACTTGAATAATGCCGACAACCATGAGTCAGAGATGCTGTTCTTACTGAGGATAAAGCCGGGTAGTTGGGAGCGCAAGCAAGGCATTCAAACCTGTCCGCTCCCTTCTTTTTATGAAAAACCCCTTGAATGAGAAAGTTGATGTCAACATATATTCAAATTAGAATTTGGGCCAGGTGTGGTGGCTCATGCCTGTAATCCCAGCATTCTGGGAGGCCAAGGCAGGCGGATCACCTGAGGTCAGGAATTTGAGACCAGCCTGACCAACAGGGTGAAACCCCATCTCTACTAAAAATACAAAAATTAGCTGGGCGTGGTTTCGCACGCCTATAATCCCAGCTACTCAGGAGGCTGAGGCAGGAGAATTGCTTGAACATGGGAGGCAGAGGTTGCAGTGAGCCGAGATCGTGCCGTTGCACTCCAGGCTGGGCAACAAGAATAAAACTCCGTCTCAAAAAAAAAAAAAAAATAGAATTAGGGTAGATATTATTGCTTCATTAGTTTCACATACAGAAGATTCTATAGCCCTTCTCCTCAGTGTTGGACAATAAAGTATTTATAGAAAGTAGAGTGGGAGTTTTGGATTTAAGACAGGAAACTGGAATGTGTCTTTTTGGGTATTCCTCATTCTACTGCTTATGTTGACTATGGGCAGGAATCTTTACCTCTTAACTTCATTTTTTACATTCAATGAAATGGTACTTTCTATTTGTCTACTTATCAGTACCAGGCAGATTCTGTATAACTTTCAGTTTCAGGATACTTAAGGAATTTATGACATTTCATGATTTAGCTCCAAATTGTTAACTTTGTACTTAGAATGTTAATATTGAATGTCCCCTTGGGCCTGTGGTTATACCAGTATACTCTCTGGGCTGAGTGCGGTGGCTCATGCCTGTAATCCCAGCACTTTGGGAGGCCGAGGCGGGCGGATCACTTGAGGTCAGGAGTTTGAGACCAGCCTGGCCAACATGATGAAACTCCATCTCTACTAAAAATACAAAAATTAGCCAGGCGCAGTGGCGGGCACTTGTAATCCCAGCTACTCGGGAGGCTGAGGCAGGAGAATTGCTTGAACCCAGAAGGTGGAGGTTGCAGTGAGCCAAGATCACGCCACTGCACTCCGGCCTGGGCGATAGAGTGAGACTCAGTCTCAGAAAGAAAGAAAGAAAAAGAAAGAAAAGAAAAGAAAGAAGGAAGGAAGGAAGAAAGGAAAGAAAGAAAGGTAGGTCTGTGAGTTTTTTTGGTGCAAAAGTTGGCTGTTTTTTCTTTTCTAGTGTGTTCTAGATTTTTTTTTAAGAACAAAACTTTAACCATGCTTTTCTTTTTCTTTTTCTTTTTTTCACTGCGACCTCTGCCTCCCAGGTTCAAGCGATTCTCTGCCGTAGCCTCCTGAGCAGCTGGGATTACAGGCACCGCCACCATACTGGGCTAATTTTTGTATTTTTAGTAGAGATGGAGTTTCACCATATTGGCCAGTCTGGTCTTGCACCATAAACCTAAGCCTTGTCATTCTGATACAGTAGCCTGCATTAGTCTACTGAGGATATGAAACACAGGGAATATTAGCAATTAACTTTCTCTCCCGCCCCCCGAGACAGAGTCTTGCTCTGTCGCCCAGGCTAGAGTGCAATGGTACAATCTCAGCTCACTGCAACCTCCGCCTTCCAGGTTCAAGCTATTCTCCTGCTTCAGCCTCCCGAGTAGCTGGGATTACAGGCATGCACCACCATGCCCATCTAATTTTGTATTTTTAGTAGAGACAGGGTTTCTCCATGTTGGTCAGGCTGGTCTCAAACTCCCGACCTCAGGTGATCCACCTGCCTCGGCCTCCCAAAGTGTTGGGATTACAGACGTGAGCCACCGTGCCCAGCCAAATACACCATTTCATATAAGGGACTTGAGCATCTGCAGATTTTGTTATCTGCAGGGGTCCTGAAACCAATCTCCAGTGGATACTGAGGGACTGTAGTATACATATATCTGTCTAAATACAACAACTAAAACAAAATTTAATGCATAATCGCAAATTTCCTGCATGATAGACTACTACTAGGGAGAATGTGTAAGAGAAAGCTATTTGAATTTGAATTCAGTCTTTTGTTGACAAAAAGAGTCAAACTATGTAAAATATTTGAAGAGATTTATTCTGAGCCAAATATGAGTGACCATGGCCCTTGACACAGCCCTCAGGAGACCCTGAGAACATGTGCCCAAGGTGGTTGAGGTGCAGCTTGGTTTTTTATACATTTTAGGGAGGCAGGAGACATCAATCAAATGCATTTAAGAAATACAGTGGTTTGGTCCAGAAAGGTGGGACAACTCAAAGTGGGGCTGGGAGGTGTTCCAGGCTATAGGTACATTTAAACATTTTCTGGTTAACGGTTGAGTTTGTCTAAAGACCTGGGATCAATAGAAAGGAAATACTCAGGTTAAGATAAAAGATTGTGGAGACCAAGTTTCCTTTGAAGTCTCATAGTGGCTGACCTTAGAGACAATAGATGATGAATGTTTTCTATTCAGACCTTTAAAGGTGCTAGACTCTGTTAATCTCTTCAGGGTTGGGAGAGCCTGGAAGAAAAAGATCTAGCTATGTTAATAGAGATTCTTTACAGATGCAAATTTTGCCCCACAAAATTTTTTTGCAGGGCCATTTCAGAATATGGCAAAGAAACTTGGGGTAAAATATTTTGATTTTCTTTTTTGTCACATAATGCTATACCAGAGTCAGAATGGAAAGTAAGTCAGAATATATAGTATTAAGTAAAACTCATCTGCTGAGAATATATGGTTTGTAGGGCATGACTCCCCAGACCCCTTAGAGAAGAATTTGGCCAGAATAAGAAAAATCAGAGCTTAGTTCTCACTTTCAGCAAATACTGATTGAGTGCCAGGCACTGTTCCAGTCATGAGTATACAGCAGTGAACTTAACAGACATGGTCTCTGTTGTTATGGAACTTACATATTATGGTGGAGGAAGGGAAGACAATAAATAAACAGTGAAATAAACATGGCAATTTTGGATATAATGAATGCTAGAAGAAAATAAAACATGGTAGATGTCACACGTGTCCATGTGAAGAGACCACCAACAGGCTTTGTGCGAGCAACAAGGCTGTTTATTTCATCTGGGTGCAGGCGAGCTGAGTCCAAAAAAGGAGTCAGCAAAGGGAGATAGGGGTGGGGCTGTTTTATAGGATTTGGGTGGATAGTGGAAAATTACAGTCAAAGGGAGTTTTTCTCTTGCAGGCAGGGGCGGGGGTCACAAGGTGCTCAGTGGGGTAGGTTCTGAGCCAGGAGAAGGAATTTCACAAGGTTAATCACTCAGTTAAGGTGGGGCAGGAACAAATCACAATGGTGGAATGTCATCAGTTAAGGCAGGAACTGGCAATTTTCACTTCTTTTGTGATTCTTCACTTGCTTCAGGCCATCTGGATGTATACGTGCAGGTCACAGGTGATATGATGGCTTAGCTTGGGCTTAGAGGCCTGACATTCCTATCTTCTTGTATTAATAAGAAAAGCAAAACAAAATAGTGGTGAAGTGTTGGAGTGGCAAAAAATTTTGGAGGTGGTATGGAGAGATAATGGGCAATGTTTCTCAGGGCTGCTTCGAG
Organism: Pongo abelii; assembly: GCF_028885655.2. NCBI lineage: Eukaryota > Metazoa > Chordata > Mammalia > Primates > Hominidae > Pongo > Pongo abelii. The sequence goes on along the minus strand of NC_071990.2, from coordinate 38,685,377 downwards.
TGGGATTGGGGCGGCATGGGAACCTATAGTGGGAGAAATTCAACTGTAGATAGAAGAAAGATTTTGGGGTAAGGGGTGATATTGTGGGGTTGTTAGAAGGAGCATTTGTCATATAGAATTATTGGTGATGGCCTGGATGCAGTTTTGTATGAATTGAGAAACTAAATGAAAGACACAAGGTCCGAATAAGAGGAGAAAAACAGGTATTAAAGGACTAAGAATTGGGAGGACCCAGGACATCCAATTAGAGAGTGTCCAAGGAGGTTCAGTGTAATTACTTATTTGGTTGGTGAGTTTTTGGGCTCTATTCTTGACAGAGTTGTTTTTTGTTAAGTTGGAAGCTGAGCTTGGTGAGGTGTGTTTTTAAAAGACCATTAGTCCATTCTACCTCTCCTGAAGACTGAGGATGGTAAGGGAGAAGAAGGTTCCACTGAATACCAAGAGTCTGAGAAACTGCTTGGGTGATTTGACTAATAAAGGCTGGTCTGTTATTGGACTGTATAGAGGTGGGAAGGCCAAACCGATGAATTATGTCGGACAAAAGGGAAGAAATGGCTGCGGTGGCCTTCCCAGACCCTGTGGGAAAGGCCTCTACACATCCAGTGAAAGTGAAAGTGTCTACCCAGACCAAAAGGTATTTTAGTTTCCTGACTCAGGGTATGTGAGTAAAGTCAATTTGCCAGTCTTGGGCGGGGGCAAATCCCCAAGCTTGATGTGTAGGGATGGTTGGGGGGGGCCTGAACAATCCTTGAGGGGTAGTAGAATAGCAGATGGAACACTGAGAAGTGATTTCCTTAAGGATAGATTTCCACGGTGGAAAGGAATTGAGAGGTTCTAAGAGGCAGGCTAGCGGCTTGTAACCTACATGGAAGAGGTTGTGAAATGATGATAGAATAGAATGGGCCTGTGAGGCTGGAAGGAGATATTTTCCTTGGTCCAAGAACCATTTGCCTTGTGTGGGAAGAGATTGATAGGTGGAAGTTTCAGTGGGAGAGTAGGTGGGAGTGACCGATGAGAAGGAGAAAAACTGGCTGTGAGGGACAGAATTTGGAATGCTAGCTGCTTCTTTAGCTACCTTATCAGCATAAGCATTGCCCTGAGTGATGGGATCTGATGCCTTTTGGTGGCCCTTGCGGTGTACGACTCCAGCTTCCTTTGGAAGTAAAGCAGCCTTTAGAAGAGTTTTTATTAAAGAGGGATTAATGATGGAGGACCCTTGCGTAGTGAGGAAACCTCTTTCAGCCCATATAACAGCATGGTGGTGCAGGATATGGAAGGCATATTTAGAGTATAAATATTGACGCGTAATTCCTTTGCAAGTGTGAGGGCTCAAGTTAAGCCAATGAGTTTGGCTTGCTGAGAGGTAGTGGAGGGGGGCAGAGCTGTAGCCTCAATGATAGATGTGGAAGATACTATAGCATAGCCTGCCTTTGCTGGCGTGTAGTGATTAGACCTGGTGGAACTGCCATCAATAAACCAAATGTGATCAGGGTGAGGAACAGGAAAGAAGGAAATATGGGGAAATGGAGTGAATGCCAGGTGTATCAGAGAGATACAGTCATGGGGGTCAGGTGTGGTATCAGGAACAATGTGGGAGGCCGGATTGAAGTCCGGGCCAGGAACAGTGGTAACTGTGGGAGACTCAACAAAGAGTGAGTACAGCTGAAGGAGCTGGGGAGCAGAAAGTATATGCATCAGGTGTGAGGAAGAAAATAGATTTTGGAAGTTATGAGAACTGTAGAGAATGAGTTGAGCATAGTTTGTGATTTTGAGGGCCTCTAAAAGTATTAGGGCAGTGGTGGCTGCTGCAGGGAGACATGATGGCCAGCCTATAACAGTAAGGTCAAGTTGTTTGGACAAAAAGGCTACAGGGCGCGGTCCTGGTCTTTGTGTAAGAATTCTGACTGCACAGCCCTGCATTTCTGCTGTGTGTAATGAAAAGGGTTGGGATGAGTCAGGGAGAGCTACTGTGGGAGACAGCCTCTAAAGCTGTCTTCAAGGAATGGAAAGAGGAGTGGGGAAACGATTTAGGATCTATAGGGTCAGCTAGGTTTCCTTTTGTGAGTTTATATAATGGTTTTGTTAGGATGGCAGAACCAGGTATCCAAAGGTGAAAGTATCCAAACATGCCCAGGAAGGAAAGGAGTTGTTGTTTTGTAGAAGGGGTTGGGGTTTGAGAGGTCAGTCGGACACGAGTGGCAGGGAGAGCATGTGTGTTTTTATGAAGAATTATGCCAAGGTAGGTAATGGATGGAGAAGAAATTTGAGCTTTGGAGGGGATACCCAATATCCCTTGGAGAATAAATGTTGAAGGAGCAGGAGGGTGTCTGTTGAGAAGATTCAAAGAAGGGGCTACAAAGTAGAAGGTCATCAATAAGGTGAGAAGAGGAGGGGTGGAAAGAAAGTAAATCATGAGAAAGAGCTTGCCTGAAGTAATGAGGGCTGTCCCTGAAGCCTTGCGGCATGGGCAAACTACCTTGGGTAGTTTCTTTAAGTCTGTCATAATTAACAGCTTTGAAAGCTGCCTTTTTAAGCCCTTCAACTAGGCAGGAAACCATATAATCTCGCCTAGCTATACCTGGGAATCTGCCTGATAGTTCCATTGGGGATCTTCTCGGGGAACTGCTCTAATGCCTTCCTGGAGGTCTGGCTTATGAAGCCAGCAGTTATCAGTGTGAGATTGGGCTAGAGAAAAAAGTCTTTCTCGTTCATCCTGGGGGGAGGGTAGAAGTTAGGATGACGTTTAAGTCACTCCATGTTAAATTGTAGGACAGAGTTAGATATCAGAATTCTTATATATATTTAGCGGGGTCTGATGAGAAAGAGCCTAAATGCTGGCTGATTTGGGAAAGGTCTGATAGAGAAAAAGACACGTGTACCCTGACTATGCCTTCAGCTCCAGCCACCTCTCTAAGAGGAAATTGTTGGGCAGGTCAGGGAGAGCTGGTTGCAGAATGAAACTATAAACCAGACTGGGTGTGGGGAGGGGAGGTAATAGAAGGGTTATAGGGTTGGGGAGCAGAGGCTGAAGAAGAGTTGGAGCCTGATTCAGCCTGGCGGGGAGCGACCTGAGGAGGAGCACTCTGGGGAGGAGGTGAGAGGTCAGATGGGTCAGTAGAAAAGGAAGATTCACAAGATTCAGCAACGCTTGGGGTTGGGACTGAAGGGACATGCGGGAGGGAAAGAAGGAGGATTTGGGACGAGTCACATTGGGAACAGAGACTAGGGAGGGAACGAAGTGTGAAAAATACCTGGACATAAGTCACCTCAGACCATTTGCCCATTTTTTGACAAAAATTATCTAGGTCTCGTAGGATGGAGTAATCAAAAGTGCCGTTTTCTGGCCATTTAGAACCTTTGTTGAGTTTGTATTGGGGCCAAGCGGTGTTGCAGAAGAAAATAAGATGCTTAGATTTTAGGTCAGGTGAGAGTTGAAGAGATTTTAAGTTCTTGAGAACACAGGCTAAGGGAGAAGAAGGAGGAATGGAGGGTGGAAGTTTGCCCATAGTGAAGGAGGCAAGTTTAAAGAGAAGGGTAGAGGCACAGAGAATGGGGGTGGGGAGCAGCCTTGGGCTGCAATGTGGGTGAGCAGCCAAAGCAGACGTTCCCGCAATTGACTTGCCACCAAGGGAATGTGGGTGAATGACCAAGGCAGGTGTCCCTGTGGTGATCAGACACCAATGGAATGTGGGTGAATAATCAGGCAGGCATCCCCACAGTGATTAAACACCAAGGGAAGACTGTCTTCCTGAGCCCGTGACAGGCGCTGGAGTTTTGGGTCCACGGATAAAATGTGTCTCCTTTGTCTCTACTAGAGAGGAAAAAGAACTGGAATTGGAAGAACAGGGAGATTGAAGGGTATCGAGAGAGGCTGGAGAAGAGAGTGAAAAGACTGCTTACCTGATTTGAAATTGGTGAGCTGGTTGGCCTGAGGACCCAAGGTCGTAGGTGGATCTCTTCATGGAGTGAGGGTGAGGATAGGGGACTGGTCTCCCAAAGGAGTCCCTCTGACCCGGGTCTTCAGCACCAAATGTTGCACATGTCCATGTGAAGAGACCACCAACAGGCTTTGTGTGAGCAACAAGGCTGTTGATTTCACCTGGGTGCAGGCGGGCTGAGTCTGAAAAAGGAGTCAGTGAAGGGAGATGGGGGTGGGGCTGTTTTATAGGATTTGGGTGGGTAGTGGAAAATTACAGTCAAAGGGGGTTTTTCTCTTACAGGCAGGGGCGGGAGCCACAAGGTGCTCAATGGGGGAGGTTCTGAGCCAGGAGAAGGAATTTCGCAAGGTTAATCGCTCAGTTAAGGTGGGGCAGGAACAAATCACAATGGTGGAATGTCATCAGTTAAGGCTATTTTCCCTTCTTTTGTGGCTCTTCAGTTGCTTCAGGCCATCTGGATGTATATGTACAGGTCACAGGGGATATGATGGCTTAGTTTGGGCTCAGAGGCCTGACAGTGGAGGGATGAGAAACTTTGAGTTGGATCATCATAGAAGGTAAAGTTTGAGCTCAATCTTAACTGACATGAAGGAATTAGGCAAGTAAAAATCTCAAGAGGAAGCATTCCAAGCAAAGGGAGAACTTTGCAGAATCCTCAAGGATGGAATGAACTTGGTATACTCAAGGCACAGAGGAAGGCCTGTTTGTGCAAGAGGTAGTGCAAGTGGTAGTCTGTGAGGCTGAAGATGTGGCTGAGAGCCTGATCGTATAGGGGTATCTTATTCAGTTTTCTGTTGCTATAACAGAATATCTGAGACTGGGTAATTTATAAAGAAAAGAAATATAATCACCCAGTGGGTTCTTCCTGCCTGCTGCACAGAGAAAACCAATTCACTGAGACTGTGCTATTGCAGTAGAGAAAGAGTTTTATTAATATGAAGCTGGCCATGCAACAGAACTGGAGGTATCACTCAAAGCAGAAGTTAAGGTTTTTCGAGGATAGTTTGGTGGGCACAGGACTAGGGAATGGATGCTGCTGATTGGGGATGTAATCTTAGGAGTGTGGAAAATGGTCCTCATACACTGAATCTGCCTCTAGGTGGGGAGGGTGGGTGCCACAGGACCTGTTGAATCATAAGTCATTAGTCATGAGGTCAGTGGGTTGCCAGAATGCAAAAATCTGAAAAACATCTCAGAAGACCAATCTTAGGTTCTACAATAGTGATGTTATCTATAGGATCAGTTTGAGAATTCACAAATCTTATGACCTCTGTCCACATGATTCTGAGCAGTAAGGGGATTATAGAAACTATGCCTACATTTTAGCAGAATTCAGGACCCTCCCATAATCCCAATCTTGTGGCCTCTCATTAGTCTTAAAAATGCTGTCTCAGCCCCAAATGAGGAGGGGATGTTTTAGGGAGGGACTGTTATCATACTTAATTCCAAATGCCTCCCATGGTTAGCTTGGCTTATGCTCAGGAATGAGTGAGGACAGTCAGCCTGTGAGGCTAGAGGCTAGAGGCAAGATGAAATCAGCCATGTGAGATTTCTCTCACTGTCATGATCTTTGCAAAAGCAGTTTCAGAACTATATTTGGCTCACAGCGCTGGAGGCTGGGAAATCCAAGGGCATGGTGGCAGCTTCTGGCAAGGGCTTTTTTACCGCATCATAACATGGTGAAAAGCAGAAGGGCAAGAAAGCTTGTGCAAAAGAGACAAAACATGATAGCCTTGCCTCAAAACAACCTACTCTTGAGGTAGCTAATCCAGTCCCGTGAGAGGAAGAATTCACTTACTTCCACCAGAATTAATCTGAAAGAGCAGCATTAGTCCCTCTTAAAGATCTAATCACCTCTTAAAGGCCTCACCTCCCAAAACCACCATACCAGGTACCAGATTTCCAACACATGAATTCTGAGAGACACACTCAACCTATAGCAAGACCTCTGTAGGCCATGTCACAGGGTTAAATTGTATTCCAAATGAGATTGGATGCCATTAGATTTTAAACAGCTTTTTAAAAACTTAAAAAGTGTTTCACTCTTGCTGTAATGGGGATATAGACAGACAAGAGTAGAAAGCAGAGAAACCAGTAAGGAGGTACACTATTCATTTATCACTCTAGAGGAGAAGTGATAGGGGATGTGCATTGGGTGCCAGCAGTAGAAATGAAGACCTGTGGTCAGAGTCAGGTTATATTCAGAATTTGCTGACAGAGTAAATAGAGATTAGGAGAGAATTTTTTTGTTTGAGCGAGGGTGTGAATGATGGTAGATAAGACAATGGGGAGGAGCAGGTTTGAGGGATGGGAATCTAGGGTTTTTTAAGGCTATCTTAATTTTTAAATGCCTGGTTCTGGCATTTATTGCTTATGGAATATTGAACAAATTATTTCAATTTCCTTATCTGTGAAACGGTGTTGGTAATAGTATGTATGCTATATGGTTTACATTAAAATTAAATATATTAATGCCCTGAAGCACTTAAAACACAACTGGACACATACTATGTTCTCAGTAAATGTTAGCTATTGTTGCTGCTACTGTTAATATTATTACTATTACCCATAATCATAATATTAGTGTATGTCCACATGAGATATTGAAGAGGCAATAGGATTTATGAGTCTGGAACTCAGGAGAGAAATCAGGACTGGAGATAAACTTTGAGAGTTATTAGCATACAGATGGGTATTGAAAACCATGAGACTGGACGAGATTTCCTATGGAGAGAGGAGAGAAGAGAAGAGAAGAGAGACAAGGACTGAAGAATGGGGCTCTCCACCTTTGGAGGTCAAGACAAAGAGGTAGAGTCAACAACGAAATAAGAAGGAGCTGTTAAGGGACAGAAGGGGAACCCTGAAGGGTACTACATCGTGAAAGCAATTAAAAGAAAGCATTAAAAGACAGAAGTCAACCACATCAAATGACGCTGAGAAGAGTAAGACCAGGACAGACCTGACCATTGGGTTGGCAAAGGATTAATTCATGGCAGCCTTGACAGGAAACATTTCAGTGGAGTGATGGGAATGAAAATCCTATTGGAGTAGCTCATGACTGTAATCCCAGCGCTTTGGAAGACTGAGGCTGGAGGATCACTTGAGGCCAGGAGTTCGAGACCAGCCTGGTCAACCTAGGGAGACCCTGTCTCTACAACAATTTAAAAAACAAAAATTAGCTAGGAATACTTAGGGTAGTCCCAGCTACTCAAGAGGCCTAGGAAGGAGGATCACTTGAGCCCAGAAGTTCAAGGCTGCAATGAGCTGTGATCATGCCTCTGCACTCCAGCCTGGGCAACAGAGCAAGACCCTGTCTCAAAAATTTCTTTTTTTTTTTTTTTCAGCTGCGGTGGGGCATGCCTAGCCCTTTGTGAGGCCAAGGTGGGAAGATTGCTTGAGGCCAGGAGTTCAAGATGAGCCTGGGCAGCATAATGAGACCCTGTCTCTAAACAAAACCCGTAAAACATAAGTTGGGTGTGGTGTGGCACAAGCCTGTGATCCCAGCTAGTTGGGAGGCTGAGGCAAGAGGAACCCTTGAGCCCAGGAGTTCTTAGCTTCAGTGAGCTATGATCATGCCACTGCACTCCAGCCTGGGCAACAGAGTGAGACCCTATTTCTAAAAAAATAAAATAAAAAAGTTTAAAGCCGCATTCTGAATAATAAGGAAAAAAAGTAAGGAAAAGGATAGTCTCTACCTTTTCCAGATCAGGAAAAATCATCTGATGTCATTTGCTATCAGTGACAAAACAGAATTATAATCTCCTACCTTACTTTACTTTTCTTCAGTAAGGAGTTTGGTCTTCAAACAGGAAAGAAAAAAACAAACATGTTTGAGAAGATACGGGAGCCCAGGGTAGGTAAGAGAATCAAAGGGAGATTAAATGAGTATCTTCCACTTTAAATTAATTCTGATCTCTAGGTTCTGCTGAATTACATCCCAGGAAGCTCAGAGAACTTTCAGATCTGATTTTGGAATTTTCATTCAGCATAATTTTTAGCAAGAAGCCTAATATTACATGTGATTGTTTCTTCCCCCAAAAGGAGAAATTCTCTATGCAAAGAGGCTTGGCTTTTATCCCTGGCAGTCATTCTAGAACTAGTGATTAACCTGATAGTTTCTGAGCATTTGAGAAAAAATGCATAACAGTAGTAACCAACTTGAATTTTCTGAAAATAAGTCATTCCAAAATAGATTTTCCTTTAGGGTTTTATTGTTGGAAAATTGGAGCAACACTGTAGATGCAGTGTAACTTGATTTTAGCCAAGTATTTGATGGAGTTTCTTATGACGTTTTGCAGATAAGAGGAAGGATAGGTTAACATTTAAGTACGTATGTGTGCAAGGTGCTCAATAAGGTGGTAAAATTATATTCAAATCCGTTTTTTTTTTTTTTTTTTTTTTTGAGATGTAGTCTCGCTCTTGTCACCCAGGCTGGAGTGCGATGGCGCGATCTTGACTCCCTGCAATCTCCACCTCCTGGGTTCAAGCGATTCTCCTGCCTCAGCCTCCCGAGTAGCTGGGATTACAGGCGCCTGCCACCACACCCAGCTAATTTTTGTATTTTTAGTAGAGACAGGGTCTCACCATGTTGGCCAGGCTGGTCTCGAACTCCTGACCTCAAGTTATCCGTCTGCCTCAGCCTCCCAAAGTGCTGGGATTACAGGCGTGAGCCACCATGCCCAGCCCAGTTGTTGGTTCTTGAATCAGTGATGCCCATGAGGTATCTAATGGGTTATCACTGGATTTTGCTCTTGGCTCTCTCCTGACCAGAAACCTAGAAGAAAATATAATAGGCAAGTGGAAAGAACTAATGCAGTAGATGACAGAGTCAAATGAAAAATCATTCTGGGGCTGGGCTCAGTGGCTCACGCCTGTAATCTCAGCACTTTGGGAAGCCAAGGCAGGCAGATCACGAGGTCAGGAGATCAAGACCATACTGGCTAACACGGTGAAACCCCATCTCTACTAAACATACAAAAAATTAGCTGGGCGTGGTGGGCGCCTGTAGTCCCAGCTACTTGGGAGGCTGAGGCAGGAGAATGGCGTGAACCCAGGAGGCGGAGCTTGCAGTGAGCCAAGATCGCGCCACTGCACTCCAGCCTGGGCAACAGAGCGAGACTCCGTCTCAAAAAAACAAAAAAAAAAGAAAAAAAGAAAAATCATTCCAATGCCTGAATAAGCTGTATTATTTAACAGTTGTTTGGGAACCATTCATTGGTTCATTCATTTACTCATTTTTATTGAGAGCTTTGTATCAAACACTGTTCTTGGTGTTGGGAATGCATGAGAAAACAAAGAGAAACAAGTCATGGGCCCTGTGTTTTCAAGGACCTTATAGAGTGTGCCAAAAAAATGCGTTAATACGGATCACTCGAGCCCAGGAGTTCGAGGCTGCAGTGAGCCGCGATCATGCCACTCACTCCAGCCTGGGCAACAGAGACCATAGTTTTAGTGGGGAGCGGGCAGGGGTGGGGCATTAATAGAGCAAGTGCTAACATGCTAACATAGAGTTGTGTACAAAGGTTTTTGGGGGCCTAAAGATGGGAGTAGTCAATTCAACCAGGGTGCTATTCTATTGCAATGCTGCTTTTCCTTTCAAGGGCCCAACTCCTGAAGAAGCACGAGTGACCACTTCAAACTTCTCAGTCCCCTTTTAAAAAGTCCTTCATGAAGCACCTCTTGATGTTTAAATGTCAGGGATATATCTTGTTAATCTTTGGTGCCTGCTCTGCCCTGCTGTTATTTCCTTCACACAAAAAGCTCCCTTCCTAGAACTTCCAGCCCTCAGAGTAGCTGCTCTTTGTTCCTCATTCCTTTGAAGGGGCCTGCTTACCTCTTTTTATGCAAATATAGAAAAGTACCTTGACTTATGCAAATGTTGAACATTAACACTTCTAGTGCCCAGGAGCAATGTTCCCTCAAATATTACACTGTTCAGGAGTAACTAACTATGAAGGTTAAGCGTACAGGAACAGTTTAATCTTGCGATCAAATAAAACTTACTCTAGTTAACATAGTACAGGTAATAACATACCTCATCATTATTGTGCTGCATTGTAATTAGTCAAGTAGAGAATGGTTTACCTAAGAGAATGCAATTCGTATTTATTTTATACGGTGGAAACAGATCTTTGTGGGTTTTCTCTTTTTGTTAGTTCTCCATTACCTATAATTATCTTTATTGTTGACAGGGGTGTTTTTTGAGACCATTATAATTTAATCTTTTTGGTTCACTGATAAGCATACACACAAATACTTTGACACACAGGTTAGAAAAACAAAACTCCAGCGTTTCTAGCTGCAGGGATTTCCTCTTTTCCTTTCTAGGGAGGCGTCTTTTCTGTGCATGGCTAGCCCATGCAGTATATGGTTGCTCTAGTTCCCTGCTGCATACTTTTCTCAGCTCCAGCTGTGCATTGGAATCATTTGGGGAGCTTTTACAAAAGCCCATGCTCACCTCACAGAGAACCTAATGAAATTGGTCTGGGGTGCATCTGCTATCAGTATTTCTTTTTTCTTTTTCTTTTTCGAAATGGAGGTCTTGCTATGTTGCCCAGGCTGGTCTCAAACCCCTGGGCTCAAGCAATCCTCCTGCCTGAGCCTCCTGAGTAGCTGAGATTATAGGTGGGAGCCACCACACACCGCATGGCATCAGCTTTTTTTTTTTTTTTTAAAGCTCCTCAGATGATTTTAATATTCAGCTATGGCTGAACTGCACTGCCATAAAGGGATAGAGGTACAGTGGTTTCTTGGTTATTTGTCCAGGAAAATGGACGTGGGTATCAGGGTGCTGTGGAGGGCAGAGAGGTCCTACAGACCTAGGATGTAGGATACAGAACATAGAGTCCCTACCTGGGAATCTGGGGAGATGGGGAATTGAAGCTTCATTGAGGCATTTCGGGGGACACTGGAGGCTGGATGGTCTGTCTCTTTGTCTAGACGTGATACTGTTACCGGGGGTCCTTGCTCACAGAGCTTCCAAGATGGTGGCAAGCTGCTTCCAAGATGGTGGCGGGCCACTTCCAAGATGGTGGCAAGTCTCGTGTTCTCTGACCTGGGGTTCTTGGCCTCACGGATTCCAAGGAATGGAATCTTGGGCCATGCAGTGAGTGTTATAGCTCTATTAGAAGCTGTGGGTCACAGAAGAGAACCGTGGAACCCAGTGACTAGTGTTCAGCTCGATTAGGATGAACCCAGGCACTTAGCCATGCAGGAACAATGGCAAGCCTTTAGCCCAATCGAGAGTGGCAATGGGCGCCTCGCTGGATCAGGAACACAGCGGACACCCTGCCAGATCCAGAAGAATGGAAGTCAGCGGTGGGTCTGCGGCGGCAAAACAGCAGTTGGTGGATGGCGAGCGAAAGCTCAGCTCGAGCCCTAACAAACACGGACGAGAAGAGTGCAGTTGCAAGATTTAATACAGTGAAAACAGAGCTCCCATTCAAGGGGAGGGGACCCAAAGGGGGTTGCCGGCTCGAATGCCTGGGTTTATATCCCGATCCTTGTCCCTCCTGCTGTGCTCTCAGGCAATAGATGATTGGCTATTTCCTTACCTCCTGGTTTTGCCTAATTAGCATTTTAGTGAGCTCTCTGATTGGTTGGGTGTGAGCTAAGTTGTAAGCCCTGTGTTTAAAGGTGGATGCGGTCACCTTCCCAGCTAGGCTTAGGGATTCTTAGTCAGCCTAGGAAATCCAGCTAGTCCTGTCTGTCAATACCACATCAAACATTCTTCAATAATTACTGCATCCCCTGGGAACAGGCTTGAAGTAGCTCTGGACAGCCCCTCCTCTCCACCTGGAGATCCATCCTGATCCTGCTTTTTGTAAAGACATCAAGAATTATATCACACATAGCTTCTGGTTGGGCTTGCTTTTGTAGCTTCTGGGCTGGGCTTGCTTTTGTTTTGTGTGTGTGTTTTTCTTGAGATAGGGTCTCACTTTGTCACCCAAGTTGGAGTGCAGTGGCTTAATTATGGCTCACGGCAGTCTTGACCTCCCAGGCTGAAGCAGTCCTCCCACCTTCACCTCCTGAGTAGCTGAGTCTATAGGCACACACCACCAAGCCCTGCTCATTTTTTTTTTTTTTTTTTTAGTTTTTGGTAGTGATGGGGTCTCACTATGTTGCCCAAACTAATCTCAAACTCCTGTGCTCAAGTGATTCCTCCCACCTCAGCCTCCCAAAGTGCTGGGATTACAAGCATAAGCTATCATGTCCAGCCTGGGTTTATCATTAAATAATATGTGATTGCAAGGGACAAACTAGAACTCCCTCTCCTATTCTCTCTCCCTGTATGTACTTTACACGTAGAATCTCAGAGCTTAAAATGAATCTCACATAATTCCTCTCATTTTTAGATGAGCTGTTGAAGCTGGTAGAAATTAAATGTGCTGCTTACTGTCACGCTAGTGTTATAAGTGTTAGAACTAGGGCTGGGCTTGGTGACTTATGCCTCCTGAGTAGCTGAGATCCCAGCACTTTGGGAGGCCGAGGCAGGTAGATCACGAGGTCAGGAGTTTGAGACCAGCCTGGCCAAAATAGTGAAACCCTATCTCTACTAAAAATACAAAAGTTAACTAGGCGTGGTGGCAGGCGCTTGTAATCTCAGCTACTCAGGAGGCTGAGGCAGGAGAATCACTTGAACTTGGGAGGCGGAGGTTGCAGTGAGCTGAGATCGCGCCACTGCACTCCAGCCTAGATGACAGAGCAAGACTCCCCCCAAAAAAAAAAAGGCTGGGCATGGTGGTTCACACCTGTAATCCTAGCACTTTGGGAGGCCAAGGCAAGTGGATCACCACGACCAGCCTGTTCAACATGGTGAAGCCCCATCTCTACTAAGAATACAAAAGTAGCTGGGTGGCATGTGCCTGTAATCCCAGCTACGGGAGGCTGAGGCAGGAGAATTGCTTGAACCTGGGTGGCAGAGGTTGCAGTGAGCCGATATCATGCCACTGCACTCCAACCTGGGGAGCAAAGTGAGACTCTGTCTCAAAAAAAAATAATAATAATAAAAATAAGATAAATAGGCTGGGTGCGGTGGCACATGCCTGTAATCCCAGGCCTTTGGGAGGCTGAGGCGGGTGGATCACCTGAGGTCAGGAGTTCGAGACCAGTCTGACCAACATGGTGAAACCCTGTCTCTACTGAAAATACAAAAATAAGCCTGGCGTGGTGGTGCGCACCGGTAATGCCAGCTACTTGGGAGGCTGAGGCAGGAGAATGTCTTGAACCCGGGAGGCAGCGGTTGCAGTGAATCGAGATCACGCTACTGCACTCCAGCCTGGATGACAAAGCGAGACTCCATCTCAAAAAGAATAAAAAATTTAAAAATATACTTTTTATAACTTTTATAACTCATTCAGATTCACACCTAGTAGGCTGAGAGATCTACCTAATATTTGTGGCCCATAATTGACTAAACATTTACAATGAGCTGGAGCATTGTCATTGAGCCAGTTGTTGGGTGGTATTATATTTTTTCTGTATCACAGAGTATTTCCCAATTGCTTCCAAATTTTTTCCTTATAAACCGAATGGACCATATGACCTTGTGAGATGAATTTTCAATGAACTTATGCTATCTGCTTGCTGATACCTGAAGTTTCTTTAAAGGAACCAGAGACTTTTATTCTGCAATGAGAAGGAAAAGCCTACAATGCAGATGCCTTGGAAATATAATCCATTTGAGACTCATTCAGTCATTCACAAGTTTTCATTAGTCAATGAATGAGTATAAAATTCATGCTAATAGCCATCACTTATTTAGTTTCTCCTGGGTACGTAGCCTAGATGCCTTGAATACATATCTCCAGCAATTCATACAAAAAGTTGAATGCCAGGATTATTTTCATTTTGCGGAGAAGGAAACCAAGCCTCTGAAAGGTCAAGTAACTTGCCCATGGTCCTATAGGCAGGAAGTGAAAAAGCTGAACATGGCACGGACCCTGTCATGAACTATTTAAAAAATATAGTCATTTATTCATCTTTGACCACCAAGACTGTATTGAATGTTTAATTCTGAAGACATTCTTTTAATGCATTGTATCTGACTTACCATTTTTTACTATATGATTTAACTACAAAATCCCAATACTAACTTTTATGCTTTGACCTGGTGGATTTCAAGTTTTGTTAATTATTTTGGGTCTAATTCCCAAAATGAAGGATTTACTTATAATAACCTGTTTGGCGTTAATATTTGTGTCCTTTGGTCATTTTATGGTAACTTGTAAAGGAGCTGGTCAGGTACAGTTGCTCACACCTGTAATCCCAGCACTTTGGGAGGCCGAAGCAGAGGACTGCTTGAGCCCATGAGTTTGAGACCACCCTGGGCAATATAGTGAGAACTCACCTCTACAAAAAATTTAAAAATTAGCTGAGTGTGCTGGCACATTCCTGTAGTCCCAGTTTCGAGGGAGGTTTAGGTGGGAGGATCACTTGAGCCTGGGAAGCGGAAGTGGCAGTGAGCTGAGATCGCGCCACTGCACTCCAGCCTGGGTGACAGAACAAAACCCTATCTCACACTATTTAAAAAAAAAAAAAAAAGGTTTTAATTTTATGTATTTTTTTGGGGGGGGGACAGAGTCTCTCTCTGTTGCCCAGGCTGGAGTGTACTGGAGAGATCTCGGCTCACTGCAGCCTCTACCTCCCAGGTTCAAGCGATTCTCGTGTCTCAGCCTCCTGAGTAGCTGGGATTACAGACATGCACCACCAAGCCTGGCTAATTTTTGTACTTTTAGTAGAGATGAGGTTTTACCATGTTGGCCATGCTGATCTCGAACTCCTGGCCACATGTGATCTGCCCACCTCAGCCTCCCAAAGTGCTGGGATTATAGGCCTCAGCCATCATGCCCAGTCTATTTTAAAAAAATATTTAAATAGAGATGGGGTCTCACTATGTATCTGACTTACTTGGTCACTATGTTGACCAGGCTGATCATGACTTCCTGGCCTCAAGCAGTCCTCCCATCTCAGCCTCCCAAAGTGCTGAGATTACAAGTGTGAGCCACTGCACCTGGCCAAAAAGAAGATTTATAAAGGAGTTAAATGGATTTTGATAAAGAATGTCAAAATATACCAGTGCCTAGAAAACCCTGTGTAAAATAATTAAGGAGGCAAATCGTGACATCTGAGAAAGTTTTTTAAATGGAGATATTCTCAGTGATTATCTTGAGTTTTATTTTTCATAGAAGATATAGTCTTAGAATGTTAGATCCCTGTTCTACAAGGATCCCTATCCTATATCTTCATTTCATTTAGAACATTGGTTCTTACCCCTATCAGCACCAATATTCCCTTTTTAAAAGAAATATTATCCAGTGCCCCTTACTGTCCTGAAATACAATTTATAGAAAATATAACCTGCCCACACACATAAACTTTTTTAAAAAAATGAATATAACCCCAACTGTTTTTAGTGGAATTTAATCAGCTTATTCTAAAATGTATAAAGTATAAAGATTAAAAGTAGCCAAGTTACCTATGAAGGAAAGAACGGATTGTAGGAAGGGGCACATGAGGGCTTCTGAGATGCTGGGTAGGAGTTCATTTTACAGTTAAGTTATTCCTTTATACTTTATCCATTTTTGTATATATTGGTTCTATCACAGAAAGGGTGTTTGAATAAATCAATATTATGTTCTAGCTGTACCATAAAGGAGAAATGAAAGGAAATAATTAGACTAGAAGGGTGAAGTGCTCCAGCAGAATCCAGAATGCTCCCCAGAATGATACTACCCCCCATGAAAACCCCTGATTTAGAAAATTAACTTTGTATGGAGATTTACAATTGCATTTGAAGGCACTGGCTTTTTGTTTAATGAATTGAAAAACTGTTTTTAATTAGTTATCCTAAATCCCTTATGCTTCATTCTGAACCTGTTATCAGTGAACTTAATGGAATCCAAGAGTAACTGATCATTACTTTCAGTCACAGACATGCATATTTTTTGCCAAGTTTTCTGCATTTCATATTTATACTCTCCATTTACTTTTCTTTCTTTGTTTCTTTTGCATTACTGATGTACCCTGTACTTGTCATTAATGAACTGAATTATTTCATTGATAATTTAACCTTGGTCAGAACTTCTAGTGTCTGCTAATGCCTTACTGTTTGTTGTCATCTCAAAATTCAGTGGAGTTGGCCTCTTGTCCATTTATCTGGTCATGGATGAAATGTTAGACATAGAGGATGATTATGACTAGCTATATTACTATGAACCACTAAAATCCGCTGCTCCATGTGCTTTTATCCTGAGGCCAGTATACAGAAGCCCATCTTTGAGATGGGCTGTCAGCAGCCTTAGACATGTATGTACAAAGGAAGACTGAAGTCAGGCTTAAGAATTATTAAATTATTGGTAGATAGAAATTTTGAAACCAAAACACATGTTCAAAAACAAATGAATAAAATAATCTTGTCTTCTAAATAATCTTGCCTCCTATTACTATTTTCTTTTTTGTTTGTTTGTTTGTGTTTTTGAGATGGAATCTTGCTCTGTCTCCCAGGCTGGAGTGCAGTGGTGCGATATTAGCTCACTGCAACCTCTGCTTCCTGGGTTCAAGTGATTCTTGTGTCTCAGCCTCCCTAATAGCTGGGATTACAGGCACCCGCCACCATGCCTGGCTAATTTTTTTTTATTTTTAGTGGAGATGGGGTTTCGCCATGTTGGCCAGGCTGGTCTTGAACCCCTGACCTCAAGTGATCCACCTTGGCCTCCCAAAGTGTTGAAATTACAGGCATGAGCCACTGTGCCCAGCCCTATAACTGTTTTCTAAAAGATTTTTATTATTAAATACCCTTTAAGACATCATAAAAGAAAATAAGGATCTTAAAAGCTTTAGACACTCATCACTGTTAACTTTTTTTTACTGTATTTGGCAGTTATAAAATGCATATGTTATAAAATGTATAGTTGTTTTAAAAGTTTGTGCTTTTTTCTTATGTAATTGTTTTATTATGTTATTCTAGGATGTTATTATTATTATTATTTGAGATGGAGTCTCACTCTGTTGCCAGGCTAGAGTGCAGTGGCGCGATCTCAGCTCACTGAAACCTCTGCCTCCCAGGTTCAAGTGATTCTCCTGCCTCAGCCTCCTGAGTAGCTGGGACTACAGGTGTGTGCCACCACGCCCAGCTAATTTTTGTATTTTTAGTAGAGACGGAGTTTCACCATGTTGGCCAGGATGGTCTTTATCTCTTGACCTTGTGATCCCCCCGCCTCAGCTTCCCAAAGTGCTGGGATTACATGTGTGAGCCACTGTGCCCGGCCTAGGATGTTATTTATTTATTTTTTTTAACTTTCTCCGTGTAGCCATCACAGGTACCAGTTTTAATGGCTGCATGATATTCCATTATTTTGAGAAATCCTACTGTTGGATATGGATTTAACAAGTGAGAAACATTCTCAAAGGTCCATGACCCAGGGATTTTATTGATGCACAAGTTTGAGTCACTGCTGGTATTACCCCATGTGTGCCAAATGCATTTCTCAGCTTGTGAGTATAGTTCCCTGCCCAGTATAAGCGTTTCAGTGCCACTCTGTTGTTTTCTACTGGTCGTTAATATGCACAATAACTCTTATAAAGTCATTAAAGAAAAATCTCTTCAGAGAGTTAGATAAGTTCCTGGATATCAGTCATCATAGTAATGATGCAGAATAGTGTTCATTTTAGTGGCAAAATTGGCATTATTAGTATTATAAATTGTTGTAGTCTTCTACTTACAGAATAATTAAAAGCTTAGAAAGATTAATTTTTTTTATTACTTATTTGTCAGGAAATGAGATGTCAGTGTTTTTTTCAGAATTTGTAGATTTATGAGTACCTTGGGATAAATCAGTTTTGACTATTTCAGGTCTAGTATCATTTATTTATATTCCCTTGTTGTTAACGCATTTAGTTTGTTGAAAGGAAGATTGCTTTGAATACCATAAAAAATGTTAAAATAGTTTCCGTTAGTATTTTCTTTGTTTTGTTTGGGATGGAGTTTCGCTCTTGTTGCCCAGGGTGGAGTGCAATGGCGCAATCTCGACTTACCGCAACCTCCATCTCCCGAGTTCAAGTGATTCTCCCGCCTTAGCCTCCTGAGTAGCTGGGATTACAGGCATGCACCGCCACAACCGGCTAATTTTGTATTTTTAGTAGAGATGGGGTTTCTCCATGTTGGTCAGGCTGGTCTTGAAATCACGACCTCAGGTGATCCGCCCGCCTCGGCCTCCCAAAGTGCTGGGATTACAGGCATGAGCCACTGTACCCAGCTCCCTTTAGTATTTTTAAGCGAGTATTTTAGAGTCTTCCTAAATTAGCATTTTCCCTTCTTTTATAAATAGATCATATTCTGATTCTTTTAATCACAATGTATTTTAAGTTTCAGGTCAAGTAAGAGATTGACAGGTCTCATAAATGAAATGTACAAATATTTTTTAATTATTAGCACTATTTTTTGTAACAGCTTTATTGAGATATAGTTTATATACCATACAACTCACTTGTTTAAAGTATATAATTCAATGATTTACAGTGCCACAGTAAATTTTAGAACATTTTCATTCCCTCACAAAGCAACCTAACAGGTTTAATATAATAGTGGCCCATGTCCTCTGAGCCACTATTTCAGTAGACCTTAAATAAAGAGACAGGGTCAACACCTAGAAAGGTTATAAAAGACATGCATTAAAATAGTAAACTATTAATAGCAGTATCCTAAATAAAGGTAAATCCTATACTGTAATTTCATCTATTTATTTTCCTTAAATACAAACACACAGCTATTTACTGATCTTTAGCCTGCCTGTCTTGCTATTTCGTTAGAATGGGTTTAGTGATCTTTAGCGTACCTTGCTTCACAACAGTGGTTATCATAGTTGTATCTTCTAGTCCATGCATTCCCTTTTTATTTATTTTTATTTTTGGAGACAGGGTCTCACTTGTCCAGGCTGGACTCAAACTCCTGGGCTTAAGCAATCCTCCTGCCTTAGCCTCCCAAATAGCTGCTGGGACTATAGGCATGCGCCACTGTGCACAGTTGCTATTCTAGTCCGTGCATTCTCATCCAAGGTGATATTGCCCCAAGGGAGTAAAAATTCATTCCTGAGGTCTAAAATAACTTATTCTTTTTATGTATAAAATACAGATATACATATAGTACACAAATGGATACACAGTATAGCTGTGGGACTAAAATTTCTTGAGGGGTAGGGAGCAGTTGGGGAAAAAATGTTTTGAAAAACTCCTTAGGGTGCTCATAATTAAAAACAGGTTGAACAATACTGCCGTAAGGAGAAAACTCATCACTTTAGAGGGACCTGAGAAATTTCAGGTTCTATTAGAAGATTTTCCTAAGGTTCTCCTATAGCAACCAGCAAACTCACTCACTCACTCATCTTGGTACACACACACATTCCCTTCTCCTCTCTGCATCCTTTTTTTCTCTTTGGTGGGGGAGGAGCAGAGTGGAAGTGGTAGAGATAAAGAGGAGAAATGGCTAGCATACACTTCAGTAGGTAAGTCTAGACTGTCTGATTTGTAAAAGGATAGCCTTACATACAATTGGGCCAATTTCTGCATCTGAGCCTTAACACATTTACATGGTAGTTGTGCAACCCTAAACATATTTATTCCTGTATTTAGCGTCAGAAAGAGTGATTTTGTGTAGTTTATTTCTCTTGGAAGGCTCATCTCATACCAACGCTTTTGTTTCATCAAGATCCTTTATATTTTTCCCTTAAATTTCTACTGCGGTTAAATCTGACTTTTTATGGGCCATAAGCAAGACATAAATGATAATAGAAAAAAGCATTCTTCAATTATAGGAGGCAAGAATTCTAGGGTACATTGTTCAGCTGCTTTCTTTCCCATGGTAGAAAGCTGATAAATGAATGACTTTTAAAAGGTGTGCCTTTTAAAAAATCTTCCCCTTTGGGAAAAAGTTAGCTGTGATGATTGGCTATCCAAAACAAAGACTGCTTCATATTATGGGAAAATGAAAGTCAACTAAAACTAATATTCATATACTTATTTATTTGAAAAATACCAGTTATGTGTCAATACTTTTTTTTTTCTCTCTCTCTCTCTCCTCGAGACAGGGTGTTGCTCTGTCACCTAGGCTGAAATGCAGTGGCACAATCAGGGCTCACT
This sequence comes from Pongo abelii, assembly GCF_028885655.2. Lineage (NCBI taxonomy): Eukaryota > Metazoa > Chordata > Mammalia > Primates > Hominidae > Pongo > Pongo abelii. The sequence continues at coordinate 38,665,305 of NC_071990.2, read as the reverse complement.
GCAGCCTCAACCTCCCAGGCTCCAGTGATCCTCCCACCTCAGCCCCCAAGTAGCTGGGACTATAGGCACGTGCCACCATGCCCAGCATATTTTTGTATTTTTTGTAGAGACGTGGTTTTGCTATGTTGCCCAGGCTAGTATCAAACTCGCAGACTCAAGTGATCCACTAGCCTCAGCCTCCCGAAGTTCTAGGATTACAGATGTGAGCCACTGCACTGACCTATGTGTCAACACTTTATTAAGTGCTAGGGCACAGAGGTGAATAAGACAAAGCCTTACCCTTTAGGAGATTACATTCTAGGCAAGGATATGGATTTAAAAACAGTTAACTGTTACATGCGAATTAGATAAGTGCAATATTAGAGCATGTCCCAGGCAATGTAAGAGTACAGAGGGGGACACCTGACACCTACAGGGCTAACTACAGCATTACTTCTTAGGAGCTGCCATTACAAGTAGAAGAGGTCAGCGTGGGCAGGGTAGCTCATGCCTATAATCCTGGTGCTTTGGGAGGCCAAGGATCCCTTGAGGCCAAAAGTTTGAGACCAGCCTGTGCAACATAGTGAGACCCTGTCTCCACACACAAAAAAATTAAAAAAATATAATTAGCCAGGTATAGTGGCATGTGCCTGTAGTCCTAGCTACTTGGGAGGCTGAGGTGCAGAGCACCTTGTTTGAGCCCAGCAGGAAAAGGTTACAGTGAACTGTGATTGCACCACTGCACTCCAGCCTGGGCAACAGGGCAAGACTCAGTCTCAAAACAAACAAACAAAAAAACAAAACAAAACCACGAGGTCCTTGGGCAAGGGATGGGACCTGCATGTCACACATAGAGCAATGTAGCTTCCAGATCTAGGGTAGACCAGTAATTTGGCACCCTTTCTGGAAATGTTGTTTAATAGTACTGAGGGCTAGAGAGGAGGACAAGGGCTGAGCCCTTTGGTGACTGTGCCCCAAATTGCAGAGCCTCCTCAGCCATGTTTTGTATTTAAATGCAGAGACTGAAAGATGTGAATAAGGTAAGTGTGACATTAGAGAGTGGCTCCAGGCAATGTAAGACTACAGAGGGGAGGCCAGGTGTGGTGGCTCATGCCTGTAATCCCAGCACTTTGGGAGGCTGAGGCAGGCAGATCAGGAGGTCAGGAGATCGAGACCATCCTGGCTAACACTGTGAAGCCCTGTCTCTACTTAAAAAAAAAAAAATTAGCTGGGCATGGTGGCGGGCGCCTGTAGTCCCAGCTACTCGGGAGGCTGAGGCAGGAGAATGGCGGGAACCCGGGAGATGGAGCTTGCAGTGAGCTGAGATCGCGCCACTGCACTCCAGCCTGGGTGACAGAGCAAGACTCCGTTTCAAAAAAAAAAAAAAAAAGGAGTACAGAGGGGGACACCTGACTCCTCCACAGGGCTGACTACAGCACTGCCTCTTAGAAGCTGCCCTTACAAATAAAGAGATTAGGGTAGGCAGGGTAGCTCACCCCTGTTATCCCAACTATCTACAACTCAACATCTATCTGTGCCACTGAAGAATCTCTTTGGGGCTTTCATTCCACCTTACCCTACGCTACCCACCTCCCAGTGGCTAATCAGAAGTGTTTTTCTCCAGTCTCGTAGAGTACTTGGTACTGTGGAATTCTGTTAAGTGTAATTTTCCTCTTTCTTTACATTTCTAGCAATGTATAGTGCCTTAGCAATGTTTTGATGCTACGTCTAGCCAATCTCTCTGGTTCTGGCCAACTTCTCTGGCTCTGATAGGACTTCATAGGCTCTGTTAGGGTGTTTGAACTTGATCCCGAGGTCAGTGAGGAGCCATTTAAAGAAATATGAGTGGGGCAGATTTTTTTTTTTTTTTTTTAAGGACTGCAGCCTGGGCAGCCTAGCAAGAATGGAGGATCAATGGATAGGAATGGAGATAGATGAGAGTGCCAAACTCAAGACAGAAACCAGTAGGAGGCTGTGATAGTCTAGATGAAATATTACCACGTTGCAATAACGGGGATGAAGAAGAAGAGGAATTGGATTTGAAAGTTATTTAGGTAATAACTGCTGCAATGCTTAGAGAGTAATTGAATAGAAGTAGAGGATAACTCTCCACCTTCTGCCTTGGGTGCTGTATTAGTTTCCTATTGCTGTTGTGACAAATTACCACAGACTTCGTGGCTTAAAACAACACAAAATAATTATCCTGGAGTTCTGAAAGTCAGAATTCCAAAATGGGTCTCACTGGGCTAAAATCAAGGTGTTATCAGGGCTGCATTCCTTTCTAGAGGCTCTAAGGGAGAAAGCATTTTCTTTGCTTTTCCAGATTCTAGAGGCTGCCCATGTTCCTTGACTCATGGCTCCCTTCCCTCTTCAAAGCTAGCAATCTCTGCCTTCCTCTTCCACTTTTAAAGGCCTTTGTGATGACATTGTTCCCACCCAGATAATCCAGGGTAAATAATCTCCCCATTTTAAAGTCAGCTGATTAGAAACTTTAATTCCATCTGCAAATTTAATTCTCTTTGCCATATAATCTAACATACTCACAGATTCTGGGGAGTAGGACATGGACATGTTTGGGGAGGGTCATTCTGCTACCTACGAAAGGTATGCCTTTGTAGGTAGCTAGGTCTATATTGATAATGATGCCATTTTCTACGTTAGAAAGGGAAAAAAAGCAACTTAGAGTGGGAACATTGAGATGATAACTTTTATTTTAGATGTTTAGGGTTTAAAGTACCTGTAGAACCTTTTACGGGAAGTGTCTAGTAGGCAATTTGAAAGTGTGGGTCTGGAGCTTAGTAATTATTAATTTGGGTGTCAGTAGCTTAAGGAGAGTGGCTAAAATCATGATATAGATGAGTTACCTAGGACACTAGGACAGGTATATAAAGTAAAAGGAGAAAGCAACGCACAACTCTTAAATAGTACCCATGTTTATGGGAAAGCATAAAGGGAGAGGACCATGCATAAAGGAGAAGGATACTGATGAAGAGCATAGGAGAGGCAGGAAGAAAAAAGGGAAGTGATATCACAGAAGAATGGGGTAGTCAGTCACATTAAGAGTGCATAGCAGTCAGCAGGGCTGAAAAATATCTGAACAGATCCCATGGAGTAGTGGGGGTGGAAGACCAGTGGCAGGCAGCATGCTGAGGGATAAGTAGGAAGAAAGAAAGTGGAGATTGATGTGAAGGAAAAAGAAAAAAGGAGAAAGGGCAGTAGCCAGAGGGAGAAAAGGGTCTTTTTGGTGGTTGTTTTTAAAAGATAATATATGGTTGGGGGAAAAATGATGAATTCAAATCATCAGGGCCTTGTGACATACATCCTTCATTATTCAGAGAATGAGTAAAATTTACTGGGAGAGCCACTATTAGCTATTATGTATGAGATGCCATGGAACACAAAAGACAGCTGTAAGAATGAGAGAATACCTTCTGGATGACCCCAGTAGTTATGGATGTCTTCCTATTCCAGATAGCAGGGAGAATATTACAACATATTATCAAGCAATCCACTTAAAATGAGCACCTTCACAAGCACAAGGTACTGAATAGCAATGATTTTGTTTTTGTAAATGGCGAATTTTGTCTGTTCAGTCTCTTTCAGTGATAGTCCGCAAACATGAAGATAAGGTAATAAATGTAACACCTAAACTTCTGTGAAACTTTTGGGTGTACTCTGAACTATGTTAAATGAGCATATAGCTGCATAATAGCTACAATAACAGCACTTGTCACTTTGTCTGGAAAGTGTATCTAGGTGCCAGGCATTGTGCAGAACACTTTACACATAACAAATCATTCAATCTTCACAAAAACCCCATCAATAGACACCTTATTACAACCATTTTATGGATTATTATTATTATTCTCATTTTATGGTTGGGAAACTTGAAGGTTACACAGTAGGTCAGTGAGACAGAAGGGCTGAACCAGGCATCAAAGTAATAGGTTTCTAATTAGAATATTGTTTAAAAAAAATAGTAGTTGTATGACCGTGGGCAAGTTCCAGCATAGGATGGGATACACTACCCTTTAAAAAAAGCATGAGGTCCTAGAATGCTTGTATAGGAAAATGACATGTAAAACAGAGATGTACCAGTCACATCACATTCTTAGAAAATGATGTCCCTTTTTGATCTCTGTATTTTGAAAGTGATGAGTAACTGGCTGGTCTAGAGAAGAGCAATCTAGATGATTAATTGGTTAAAAAATAAGCCTGCTGAGAAAAGATGTAAAACAGGCCTTACAAACTAGAGGTCTAAACAGTGGCATTTTTGTTTGGCCTATACAGTGTAAGGAAATAAAAATTGGATGCCAGCTCTTAAAAATTGGGAAATTTCTCTTAAAAATATCCAAATCACCAGCTGCTCTTGAAAAATAGGAAACTTTCTCAACATCAGATCCACAGCCCCCGCTGCCTCACTGCAGTGAGTATAAGCATATGTTCTCCAGTCTGTCCTCATCCAGCTCGCATGCCGCCCACGTGGACATTTCAGTTTGTCTTTCCTAGTTTAAGCCACGTTACTGAAGAGGAGTCTAAGTTTGGGAAAGAATACTTTTTAAAAGAGGGATGTTATTGTCCTCCCTAAGGGCATAGTTAAGAAAAAAGAAGGAAGGAAGGAGAGGAGGCAAGGATGGAGACGGAAGGACTAAGCTTAATTTGAATCAAAAGAAGAGTTTGGTAGGAAGAAATGATTTCCTAAGGGTTAGGTGGTTGGTAGCAGGGCCACACATTGAACAGTTCCAGTAAGTACCACTTTATATAGTCCACGTGCAACTACTCATCATACACAACTATACACAGTGGGCTAGACTGGGAATTTCTAAGGCAGTTTACAAAATTTCCAACTGTTTTTTTTGTTTGTTTGTTTGTTTGTTTTTTGAGACGGAGTTTTGCTTTGTCGCCCGGGCTGGAGTGCAGTGGCCTGATCTTGGCTCACTGCAACCTCCACCTCCTGGGTTCAGGCGATTCTCTGGCCTCGGCCTCCTGAGTAGCTTGGATTATAGGCACACGCCATCACACGCAGCTAATTTTTGTATTTTTAGTAGAGTCAGGGTTTTACCCTGTTGGCCAGGCTGGTCTCAAACTCCTGACCTCGTTTGATCCTCCCATCTTGGCCTCCCAAAGTGCTGGTATTACAGGTGCGAGCCACCGCACCTGGTCAGACTTTTTTTTTTTTTTTTTAATGTAGTCCAAATGGCTGCTGGCTCCTTTGTACACTGTTACATAGTCGTAAGACTTCAGCTGCTCCCTCAAATGTCCCCAGTTCCTACCCGCAGTGTATGAGAGGGCCTGTTTCCCTACACTCTTACCAACAGAGTATGTTTTTCAAACTTTGAGAGATCTAGTTGGTGAGAGCTTTTCATTTCTGTTACTGAGAAGGAAGTTGAGCATATGTTCGTGTGTTTTGGGGATGCTTGCCGATCTTTTCTGTGAACTCCACTTGGTTCTGTCTTCCAGTTTTCTACACGGGCTTTAGTTCTTTATTTTAGGAATTCTTTATATATTAGGAATATTAATCTCTCTGTGATAGAAGTTGCAGATATTTTTTCTCAGTTTGTTGTTTGTACTTTTGTGTTGCTTTTTTTTGTTTGTTTTTAGTGTGTAGAATTTTGTTTTTTATGTAGTCAGATTGACCAGTCTTTTTCCTTTTTGCATCTGGATGATGAGTCACATAGGAAATGTTTCTCTGCTTTCAGAATATAGAGGAATTGACCCATTTCAAAATTATTTTATTTTATATATATGTATGTGTACATATATATGTATGTGTGTGTGTATATGTGTGTGTATGTGTGTGTGTACACATATATATATACAGGCAGAGGCAGAGTCTTGCCCTGTTGCCCAAATGACACAATCTTGGCTCATTGTAACCTCTGCCTCCCGGGTTCTATCGATCTTCCCACTTCAGCCTCCTGAGTGGCTTGGATTACAGGTACACGCCACCATGTCTGGCTGACTTTTAATGTTTTTTATAGAGACGGGGTATTTCCATGTTGCCCAGGCTGGTCTCAAACTCCTCAGCTCAAGCAATCTGCCTGCCTCGGCCTCCCGAAGTGCTGGGATTACTGGTGTGAGTCACTACACCTGGCATTTTTTTTTATGCTTAATATTTTTTCATTTTTTATATTTAAGTCTTTGATTCATTTGGAATTTTTTCTCATGTACAGTATGAAGATGGATCTGATTTTTATTGTTTATTTGCTTTGGAACTAAAGCACATTGAGAAAGAATGTATCGATTTTATCTTTTTCCATATGGCTATCTGGTTAACCCAACAACACTTGTTAAAAAGTCCATCCCTGATTTGCGTTGTTGCCTCTATTAAATAATAACCATACAATTTCAAATGTAGTTTGGCTCTATATCTTGGGTTTTCTACTCCACACCACTGAGCAGTCAGTTCATGTGCCAATACTACATTATTTTATTTATAGTGGCTTTATAACATGTTTTAATATCTGCTCTTCTTTTTCAGGGTTTTCTTGGCTATTCTTGCATGATTGCTCTTCTAAATTAGCCTTATAATCAACTTATCTAATTTTGGTGGGGAATGGGTTATGGTATTTTTATTGAGATGTTATTAATTAGAATTAGAGAGTAGTGGCATCTTCTGATCTTTAGTCTTTCTCTCCAAGAACATAGCGTGCAAGTCTACTTTTATGCCATGTTCTTTTTTATGCATGTTGCCCCTGTTTGGGCCAGGTTGAGTTTGAAGAGTTGGTAAAGATATTCAAGTAGAACTACCTGGTCAGCAATCAGAATGTGGGACAGGAGGTCACAAGAGAGAGAGGTTAGGCTGGAGATACATGCTGGAGATACATGCAGGGAACCACTTTCATGAATAATATGTGAATTCATGACATGATATTTTCTTGTTTTTTAAAATTATTTTTTATAGAGACAGGGTCTCACTATGTTACCCAGGCTGGTCTTGAACTCCCAGGCTCAAGTGATCCTCCCACCTTAGCCTCCCAAAGTGTTGGGATTACAGGCATGAGCCACTGTACCCGGCCCTCATGACATGACATTGCACGTTGTTGCATTGTTAAGTTAGTCATTCAATATCATTCTCTAAGGAACTTCCTCACTGAAGATGTTTAATTCGTATGTGTTACATGACCAGGTAACATTTTCATGTTTTCTTATCAATGAAAGTTATTTTAGAGCTGTTCATTTAAAAAATCTTCCATAGCACAGTTCTTCAGTTTCATGGAATAAAAAATGCTAAGTTTTTGAGATTATTCCATTAGCATTATTTTTTATTCCTTTTTGTTTGTTTGTTTGTTTTGAGACAAGGTCTCACTTGGTTACCCAGGCTTGAGTGCAGTGGTGTGGTCACGGCTCACTGCAGCCCCAGCCTCCTGGGCTCAAGTGATCCTCCCCTCAGCCTCCCAAGTAACTGAGGCTACAGGTGCATGCTACCATGCCTGGCTAATTTTTAAACTTTTTGTAGATGTGGGGGTCTCACACAGTTGCCCAGGCTGGTCTCAAGTGTTTACTAGGCTCAAGTGATCCTCCCGCCTCAGCCTCCCAAAGTGCTGGGATTATAGGTGTGAGCCACCATGCCTGGACAACTAGATTTTTGCTTCTAATTCTAAGATATAAGAGATAGATGTTTTGGATTTTATCAACTATGTAAAAATATTCAAATAAAAACCCTTGATATTCTTTAAGTCATTAATTTCTTTGAGCAAGTGGAATGATTTTTTTTTTTTAATAAAAACTCATTGATGTGTTATAGCCCAGAAAATATAACGGTTTAGCTCTAGAAAATGATTACAGAATTGGGTTCATGCTAGGGAGATAACTGACTGAATGAATTAGTTCAAATTATGCCTTGTTTTTGGTTTTATACTCAGGAAATCACACACTTGTACAACCACCCATAAGGTCACATATTTTATTTATTTTATTATTATTTATTTATTTATTTATTTTTTGATACAGAGTCTCGCTCTGTTGCCCAGGCTGGAGTACAGTGGCATGATCTTGGCTCACTGCAACCTCTACCTCCCGGGTTCAAGAGATTCTCCTGCCTTAGCCTCCCGAGTAGCTGGAACTACAGGCACGTACTACCACACCTGGCTAATTTTTTGTATTTTTAGTAGAGACAGGGTTTCACTGTGTTAGCCAGGATGGTCTCAATCTCCTGACCTCGTGATCTGCCCACCTCGGCCTCCCAAAGTACTGGAATTACAGGCGTGAGCCACCGCGCTCAGCCAGATCACATATTTTAGAGATAGCCTTTTCAAGAAATTCTTAATCAGTAAACAGGAGTTTATGAACATCTGTTTTCCTGAATTTTAGAAATATAGATTAGAAATAAGTATTTAAAAAATAACTACAGGCTACTCTATCTTACATCTTTTCGCCCATGTCAAAACTAATGAACACTTATTAAGCCCTTATAGACTATCTCAGAAAAGTATACTGATTAAGCTTGCTTAAGGAATTAAGTTAATTCGCATTATGTTGTAGGCCACCAATTATTTCTCTTGGGTTTTGTTTTGTTTTGAGATGGAGTCTCTCTCTGTCACCCAGGCTGGAGTGCAGTGATGTGATGTCAGCTCACTGCAACCTCCACCTCCCTAGTTCAAGCGATTCTCCTGCCTCTGCCTCCTAAGTAGCTGGGATCACAGGCACCTGCCACCATGCCTGGCTAATTTTTGCATTTTTAGTGAAGACAGGGTTTCACCATATTGGCCTGGCTGGGCTCGAACTCCTGGCCTCAAGTGATCCACCTGCCTCAGCCTCCCAAAGTGCTGGGATGACAGGCATGAGTCACTGCTCCTGTCCACCAATTATTTCCCTTTGGTCTTTTTCTATAGCACTGGTACCTGAAGTAGTACCTAAGCATTAGAATTTCGTATCACTTTCCTTTGGATACTTCCTTTGGGCTCTATGTTTCCTGAGAATGGACTGAGTGAGGAAGGGATGGTAGAAATGCTACTGCTTTTAGCCTTAGTTTTTCGGACAAAGAGGGGTAAAGACAAAATTAATTTGGAAGTCTGTTGTTGGTAAGACTTAGGAAATAATAAAAGATGTTCCCTCTTTGCATACATTCTTTTTTTGTTGATTCTATACAGCAACTGTTTACTTTGGAGTATTTATAGTTTGTATGTTCAGTGGTTTTTCAGGGATTTTTCTTGTTAAGCCAACATGCAAATATAGTGACCCTAACAACTATATCTCATGATGTAAGGCTAAGGTGTCAATGTGGCAGTCTTGGAATTATTTCAACCCGAGCAAAGGAAAAACAAACATTGGTGGGTTCATCCCCTATCCAGATCACAAAGCTTTGGATTCTTTTTGGATTCTCTTCAATGTATTTAACCTTTGAGCATTAGAATAGTAGGCAAAGGAAGTAAGAGAATATGAGAACTGTTTTTTTGGTTTTGTTTGTTTTGTTTTGTTTAGAGACAGGGTCTTGCTCTGTTGCTGGAGTGCAGTGGCATGATTATAGCTCACTGCAGACTTGAACTCCTGGGCTCAGATGATCCTCCCACCTCAGCCTCCCAAGAAACTGGGACTGCAGGTGCATGCCGCTACACCTAACTAATTTTTCTATTTTCTTTTGAGATGGGGGTCTCACTGTGTTGCCCAGGCTGGTCTTGAACTCCTGGCCTCATGTGATCCTCCTGCCTCGGCCTCTCAAAGTGCTGAGATTACAGGCGTGAGCCACCACGCTTTGCCAGTGCCATGATTTTAAATCATGTCCTTCAAGTGTTAGTAAGTAAAGTGGCCTAATTTTAGGTTATGTATCAGCTGTTTCATTGGGATTCCTTTTTTAGGAAAAATAAATTATCTCCAAAAAGAAAGCAAAAACAGCTTTCCTTTGATCTGATTCAAGACCTCAATGGATTCAAGGTCCATTGAGGACCTTGAATGCAGGGATTCTTGAATTAATCTGGGTGGAAAGGCAAGCATGATGGATTTTGTTAGTCTTCTAATTGAATCCAGTTTTGATAATTATTTCCATTGCTACTTCAGGATTTACAATTGATCCTCTTTATAGTCATGAACTTAGGAAAACATTGTGAAAATACCCATGGAAGATGAAATAGTTTTTGGTTTTTGTTGAAAGCAGTCACTTAGCTGATTTTGTCTTTCCTATTTCCCCGCATTTAACTTTACCCAACTTAGCTCCCTTTTTCCAAGTTAGAACTGAAGTCTAGCACATTGAGAAAATGACTTTTATTAAATGCATGACTAGAATTCTTCAAAACCCCAGCCAGACTCTGCAAGGGGCTGCTGCAGGTTGCACACAGGAAGAACTGTGGCTGGTCTGCTTCTCGTCCTGATCTGGGCATAGCCAGGCTTGTACACAGGCATACTGGATAAGTAATTGGTCTTAAATATAACATTTCAAAGAACTAGAACTCAAAAGTGATTCTCTACTGAAAGAACTTCCTCTTTTATTGCTCTGAAATGATCTTTCAATTTGGGCTCATTCTGAAAGTTGCCATTTGAATTGGACTGGGAACAAAAGTTGGAATTTATTGAAAACAACGCATTGCTTAATCTCTGGCAATTTTATTTTATATGTGATCAACAGATGTGTTGCAAGTTGGATTCAAAAGGAAAATAAAAGTTTAAACAGTTAAAATGTGGTCATCAAATACTTTTCCAAACCTGTAGGAAAATAAAATTAAAATCTATTTGAGAAATACTCAGGTGCAACATAGATTTTTATTCTGCTTTCTTCTTGTTCACTCCCATTTCTGCCTCCTATTCTCCTTACAAAAGACAGCCAGGTAGTGGAAACAGAACAAGGAATTTGAACTCTGACTTCACTTCCAGACCTGGTTCTGCTACTTACCATGTGAATCCTTCTCAGACTGGTCATTGAGCTTCCTTGAGCATGGTGATAATCATAGCCAGGCATAGTGGCACTCGCTTATAGTCCCAGCTACTCAGGAGGCTGAGGCAGGAGGATTGCTAGAGCACAGGAGTTTGAGACCGCAGTGCACTGTGATCGTGTCTGTGAATAGGCACTGCACTCCAGCCTGGGCAGCAAAGCATGATCCCCATTAAAATATCATAATAATAAAGTACTTTGTCCTACCTTCCTCACCAAGGCGATTATTGATTTCAGATGACACGATACCTATAGAAATTTAATTTCCCCAATGTGATTCTTCTTATTAAGATTGCATATCCAGGACTAGTCTTTTAATCTTCTAACATTGTTTTTGAGAGTAAGAGTATCAGAAAATTATTTTTCCATTTCTTCTAGTACTACCACTGGGAATTGGGAATGCCAACTCCTTACTGTAAATGAAAATGTATTCCCTAATCTAAGAGGTCTTTTCCAAGTACCAATTCTGACAAGAAATTTAGTGGAATGGTAATGTATGTGTATTCCTATACAGTGTGATGTGGGGCTTGCTTAAACTTGCTGATAGTCGGTAGAATTTGGAGATTAAAAAAACACACACACACACAATCAATTCTCGGGCTTTAGATCAAAATTTCAACAGCACTTACAGCTTGGCAAGGAATTTTGCCTTTGGCCTATGCTGATGCTCCTTATGGTTACTCTTTTCTGAGACTCTAAAATGTTAGATTTGTGTAGGAGCCAATGATTTATAAGAAGGTGCTAGGTCCCTGTCCTACAGAGTTGTGAAGAATTTCTTTCCTTATCTTCCCTTGCCTTTTACCTAAGGACCTATGAATGTATGTTGGATCGAAGCTCAGGTTTTGGGTCGAGAGGCCTAAAGTTGAGCCCACTTGAATGGTAGCTTACCAATACATGTCTCTGCTGACGTCATAGCTCGTTAACATTCTCTCCACTGCTGTTGATCTCTGAAGCACCCACATTTCACTGCCCCTCCCCCAACATCTTCACAAAGCTTTTACTCCCCCAAAGACATTTTCAAAATTTTATTTGTAACTGTTGTGCACAGCTGACATGGGGAATTATTCTAGGTGCTGAATTGTTTATCACTAGAATATTTAGACCAACACTAGAAGATCTGCAATCAGTATGGAAACTCAAATAGGCTTTATGGCTACTTTCCTGAGTGCATTGACTTCTATTTATTTGGGAATATTTAGTATTAAAAAGTTATAGAACAAATATGGATAAAATAATTTGAAGGTTTTGCCATCACAAAACCATATATCATTTGCACTGAGAATGTAACACTAGCTGGGTGTTATTGTTTTTTTTTTTTTTTTAACAACAGAACCAATAAAATGATTAATATGTGTTTTTGCAGGAGCTTATTTCTCATTATAGCTTCAGTATTGGAGGAGAGATTAAATTTCTGAATATGAATCTGATTTTTCAGACTTCCAACTTCCTGTAAGTTTTTATGTGCTGATGCAGAGTTGCTGCTTTCAGGTCATAACAATTTGGCTTTTCTAGAAGCTATTCTTTTTCTAAGTGACTGGCAGGAATCATTACTCTCTATGGCAAGAAACCAGAAGTTGGCAGGAGCCCTACAATGACTGTCCGATTTTTTTTTTTTTAACTGTTTTGCCAGTTTCCAGATTTTCTTCCCTTGTCTTATAGGGTATCAGGTTCAAAGCGAGTGATACACATGTAGTCACAGACCTGCCCAGGCCAGGTATGAGGGGTCGGGCCCTTCCTCAGATAGATTGTCTATTTAGCATTCTGGATAGAAGCCAGAGATCATGGTACACTCCTAGAATTGCACAACTCAAAGCTACAACCATCAGGCAAGTTTTGTATTTGTTCCTGAAACTCTTACATTGTTACTTTGATTTCTTCTGATTGTTTAGAGGTATGAATCAGACAAGGATTGTTTCGTAACGATTGACAATAAGCACTGAAAGCCTCAGTGATGACAGTAATATTTCCTACCTCAGCCTTTTCCTAGTATGAATTTTACAGCACTGAAAAGGGCTAGGGCTCTAACCTGAAGAGATTTCTGAATTTGCCTCTTTTGTGACAGAATTAATTGAAGTAGAAAGTATTTCAAGTGGGGGCCACTCTGGAACTGAGCTCTACCTTTTTACCTGGAGTTAAACCATCCTAATTTTATCCTCTGCTGGCCAGGGTCAATTTGATAATAACAAGCCCAGAATGAGACACATCAGTTTATCCCTTATCTGCAGTAACAACTAGAAATGCTTTTGCTTGTTTGAACTTTGCCCTCCCTAGAATCTTGATATTTATTTTGGATTTGGTTTTTGGCAGAATGAGATCCCATGCATGCCAGGCAGGCTCAGGGATGAAGAGTTAGTAGTTTGGGGTTTTGTTTTTTTATTGACTTGCTCTGGGCGGAAGCTTTCAGTTTTCAAATGTGTGATTCTTCTATTGTCCTAGCTGTGCTGTCAGTAACGAATGCATCCTCTATTTTGGAACTGTGCCAGATAAGATGCGAATTTGTCTATTCTACTTCTTTATCAAGTAAGGTTACCTAACTGGATCTACTACTGTTTGAAGATATTAAAGACTCACAAAATCATGCTATGGTAAATGAAGAGTACTTGTTCTCTAAGTCTGCTGAGGAGAGAAAATGGGCTAGTGTGCTAAAGGAATGGATTCATATTAGCTGCTTATTTTGGAATTTTAAAAATTGAGATATAGTTAATATGCCATAAATTCACCATTTTAAGGTGTACAATTAAGTGGTCTTTAGTGTATTCAGAAGGTTGTGCATCCATCACCACTAACATTTTTTATCACCCTAAAAAGAAACCCTGTACCCATAAGCAGTCACTTCCCAATCCCTTCTCTCCCCATCCCCTGGCCACCACTAATCTGCTTTACGTCTTTATGGATTTGTGTATTCTGGACATTTCAAGTAAATGGAGTCATACAATATGTGGCCTTTTGTGTCTGGCTTCTTTTACTTCATATAATTTTCTCAAGGTTCATCTGTGTTATAGCATATATCAGTACTTCATTTCTATTTATGGCTGAATAACGTTCCATTGTATGAATGTACAGTATTTTACTTATCCATTCATCAGTTGATGGATATTTGGGCCATTTTAGTCTTTTGGCTGCTATGAATAATGCTGCTATACACATTTATGTACATGTTCTTGTATGGACATATGTTTTCAGATCCCTTGGGTATATAACTAGGAGTAGAATTGCTGGGTCATATGGAAATTCTGTCTTTAACTTTTTGAGGATCTGCCAGACTGTTTTCCATAGAAACTACCATTTTACATTCCCACTAGCAGTATGAAATTGTTCTAATTTCTCAACATCCTCATCAACACTCAGTGTCATTATCAGACATTTTTGATTATAGCCATCCTTGTGGGTATATCAGTTGTGGTTTTCGTTTGCATTTACCTGATGGCTAATAACATTGAGTGTCTTTTCATATGCTTATTGGGGATTTACAGGGTTTTTTTGGAAAATGTCTTATCCAGATTCTTTGTCCCTTTTTAAATTGAGTTGGTTTTTGTTTATGTGCCCATTGTTTAATTGGATTTTTTTAAATTGTTGAGTTTTAAGATATATATATGTATATAATACCAGACCGCTATCAGATATATGATTTAATTTTGTGGGGAAATATTGTCTCTCCTTTTGTGGGTTGTCTTTTTGCTTTCTTGATAATGTCCTTTGAAGCACAAAAGTTTTAAATTTTGATGAAGTCCAATATATTTTTTCTTTGGTTGCTTGTGATTTAGGTTTTCCTTTTCTTTTCTTGTCTTCTCCTCTCTTCTCTTCTCTTCTCTTTTCTTTTCTTTCCATCTTCTCCCCTCCCCTCTCTTTGGACAAGTTTTCACTCTATCACCCAGGCTGGAGTGCAGTAATAGCTCACTGCAGCCTCTGTGTCCCAGGCTTAAGCAATTCTCCCACCTTAACCAGCTGAGTAGCTGGGATGACAGGTGCACACCACTAAAGCCCAGCTAATTTTTTTTCCAATTTTAGTGGAGATAGAGTCTCACTATGGTGCCCACTCTGGTCTCGAACTCCTGAGCTCAAGCAATCCTCCCTCCTTGGCCTTCCAAAGTGCAGGTATTATAGGCATGAGCCACCAAGTCTGGCTGATTTGGGTTTCATTGCTAAGAAATTGTTGCCTAATCTAAGGTTATGATAATATACACCTCTATTGTCTTCTAAAAGTATTATAGTTTTGGCTCTTATGTTTAGGTCTTTGATCCATTTTTAGTTACTTTTTATATACGGTGTGAGGTAAGAGTCTAAATTCATTCTTTTGTATTAGACATCCAGTTGTCCCAGGCACATTTCCCCCTTTGAATTGTCTTGGCAGCCTTGTCAAAAATCAGTTGACCATAGATGTATGGATTTATTTCTGTACTCTCAATTTTATTCTTTTGGTTTATATGTCTACCCTTATGCCACTATCTTGATTACTGTGGTTTGTCATAAGTTTTAAAATCAGGAAATGTGATTCTTCTAACTCTTTTGGGGATGGGGGATTGTTTTGGCTATTCTGGGTTCTTTCCATATGAATTTTAGGATCAGGTTGTCAATTGCTACAAATAAGTGTGTTGGGATTTTGAAAAGGATTGCACTGAATCTATGGATCACTTTGAGAAGTATTGTCACCTTAACATATTAAATCTTTTAATCCATGAACACAGAATGTCTTTCCATTTATTTAGGACTTCTTTAATTTCTTTCAACAACATTTTATAGTTTTCAATGTACTAGTCTTGCATATTTGCTAAATATATTTCTAAATATTTTATTCTTTTTGATGCTATTGTAAATGAAATTGTTTTCTTAATTTTATTTTCATTTTTTCATTGTTCATTTATAGAAATACAATTGATTTTGTATATTGATTATATTAGCAATTTTAAAGAACATCTTCTGGTTATAATTTCAAGTATATTGGAACCAATATAGAAAGCCACTTGTAGTCTTCCTTAGGATTCTTTTAAAGAGTAGAGTATGTATAGTTAACATTTGTTGAACACTTATTAGGTGTCAGGCATTAAGCTGCTATGTATGTTACAATGAATTATTCCCATTTACTGCTAACTTTTGTCTTCATTTTACAATGAAGAATCCTTGCCCATAGTTCTACAATAAATCAGTGGCAGAGCTGGAACTTGAACCCAGGTCACTCACTCCAAAGCCTGTTTTCATAACCATTTGACTATACATACTGCCTTTTTGTGAATAATTCATAATAGCTCTATCCTGGAACCTAGACAATAGATTAAGCAACATGGAAATATTCTCCAGGTCTCTACTTCTTGTCTCTTTACCAGGGTTGATCATTTCACTTTTATACAACAATGATTCTGTTCCTCCTTTGGGAAATTTTAATTTCAAAGGATCCTTCAGCAAGACTATTTGAGCCATTATAGAGCCTGGAGGCAAACATAGTAAACAAAAGGTGTATAAATACTGTATTAGTCCATTTTCACACTGATATAAAGATACTACCTGAGACTGGATAATTTATAAAGGAAAGAGGTTTAACATTGATTCGCAGTTCTGCACAGCTGGGGAGGCCTCAGAAAACTTACAATCATGGCAGAAGGCAAAGGGGAAGCAAGGCACATTTTACATGGTGGCAGGAGAGAGAAGAAGATAAAGAGCAAGGAAGTGCCACACTTAAACCATCATCTCTCATGAGAACTCCCTCACTATCATGAGAACAGCATGGGGAAACAGTCCCCATGACCCAGTCACCTCCCACCAGGTCCCTCCCTTGACATGTGGGTATTACAATTCGAGATGATATTTGGGTGAGGACACAGAGCCAGACCATTGTGATAAATATTATGGAAGGAAAGAACAGGGTGCGATGACAGAGAGTAATATGATGTCCTGATCTGGAAAGAAGGTCAGGGAAGGAAACGACTCTTGAGCCATGACCTGGCCTGAAGTAATTAGCCTGGTTTAAAGTGGGGGAAGGAGCACTGTAGCAGAAGGAATAGGAGATGTTTATCTCATAGGATTATGGTGAAACTTAAATAAATAGTACACATGAGAATTCCTAACCTAGACCAGGCACAAAGTAAATTCTTTTAAAAAATTATTTTAAAATTGTTACAGTGAGCATGAATACTTTTGTAATCAGAAAGCCAAATAAACGTTTAAAAGTAGTTGATGCTCTGAGAGAGACTAAACTACCTTGGATTGTGTATTTGCTGAGACAAGAGGGAATCTGGGCTGGTATCCTAGGGAGTGATGATTGGAATGAATGAAAAAGGATAAGGGTGCAAAAGAACCTGAGAAGGATTGGTCAGAGAGGCGTTAGAAGAACCTAGGGAAGATGTTACAGAAGGCGGAGGGAAGAAGGCTTTTGGGCAGAAAGGGTGGTTAATCATGCTAGATACCTGTAAGGCTGTCAAATGGGGTAAAGACTGAAAAGAGGCCATGGGGTTTGGCCCTTAGAGGACATTGAGTGATTTTTCAGATTAGTTTCAGTAGAGCAAAGGAGAAAAGGAACAGATTGAGATCCTAAGCCTTTGAGAAAGTGGAAGGTGGGTATATGAATTATGGGTTCTAGAAGTTTGATAAGAAAGGGGAGATAAGAGGGGCTGATTACTTAAAACAGGTGTGTTGTTTAAGGATCTGGGCTGAGAGGAAGTGGCTAGCAGCGAGAGAGCAATTAAAGATACTACAGAGAAGAAATAGCTGATGGGACAGGTGGAAGAAGGAACTGGTGAAGGAAACAGGACCCGATGGGGTCAGGAACACAGGTACAGAGGTATGCTTTGGAAAGGAAGAGTGACAGGAAAGCCAAAAATAGTGAAAAGATCAGAACAAGGCCAGGCACAGTGGCTCACACGTGTAATCCCAGCACTTTGGGAGGCTGAGGCGGGCAGATCACCTGAGGTCAGAAGTTCAAGACCAGCATGACCAACATGGGGAAACCCTGTCTCTACTAAAAATACAAAAAAAATTAGCTGGGCATGGTGGCACATGCCCATAATCCCAGCTACTCTGCAGGCTGAGGCTGGAGAATCGCTTGAACCCAGGAGGCGGAGGTTGTGGTGAGCCGAGACTGCGCCGTTGCACTCCAGCCTGGGCAACAAGAGCGAAATTCTGTCTCAAAAAAAAACACAAAGAAAGAAAAGATCAGAACATAGTCAGATGGCTACTCCTAGCTGCAAAGGACTTTGGGAAATACAGCCTTTATTCTAGGCAGCTATGGGTTCAGCTTAAAAAAAAATCTAGGTTGTTTTACTTAGGAAAAATAGAATAGATGGATTCTTGGATAGGCAACTCACAGTCTCTGCCATAGATTACCAAACGCATCTAGGGCGGTTGGTGAACCTATACAGGGAATTTAAATTATTTATTAATTACCGGTAACCTCATTTTATTGACATTTTATTGACTCATTTTATTGACACAAAGTTTAAGTAAGCTTCCGCAATTCATACAATGAGTAGAAAACACAGCAGAAACAAAAGTCTTTATGCTCCCAAGTCCAGCATTCTTTCACTTGCACTGTTGCCTTTCATGTGATTATATGTGTATAGTATTTGTAGTTAATCTAGTAGACAATTTTAAGGTTTAGAGATTTACTTCCAGATATCCTAAATATTCTAAATCTGGGTAGTATTAGGTGCATTATATTAAAGTCTAGAAAGATTAAGAAATCAGTGGGATTTAGATGTAGTCCATTGAAAAGCTTTTTATAATGGATTTAATTTAGTTTTTGTTCAGAAACCCATTGGCTGTTGAGACACAGTCATTTCTCAGTGTTTTTACAAAGTGTTTGCAAATTCTTCTCACCATAGGACCTGCTATTATATCATAAGGACTGTGAACACTGGTGAAAGCTATTCCTGAACACCATTTATTTTAAAAACAAACCTTTTCCTGCTAAAAACAAATGTTTCTCTCTCTTAGTGTTATGAAATGTTTCATCTTAGAAAACCCATGATGGAATGAAAGTAGTGTGATGGCAAAAGGCTTTGAACTGAGGGCAGGGAGTGTATATCACAAGTCACTTCTTCTGGCCACAAATTAAATTAAATTAAATAATTACATGTTTAAATGGTATAAGAATAAATTAGGAAAAAATGCTAAGTGCTTTGATGAAATAAAGTTGAAATAAACAGATAATATTAAACTCTATTTCAGCCATTAGCTAATTTTCTACTCCTTTGTTGTCATAGCTAACTTCTTTGGGGGTTTCCTTCTTTTCTGGACCTGTGTGCCTGTGAAGGGAGGGTGAGTGGGCAATGGAATCATTAAGAGCCAATGAGCAGGTAGACAGAGGATGGTGAAAGGGCCTGGATGAGGCCACTGCAGAATAATCAGGCTGTGACTTGTATTGTTTCTTTTTAGTTTGGATGGTTCAATGACAGCCCTCAAGAGGGTATTTACTTCCTCCTTCCCATATATTTTGTCTGAATATGTGACATTGATTCCTTGGTGTGGCCTCATATTCCTAACATTCAGGCTTGCCAGGCACACAGTTATCTGAGTGTGAATGAGGGAAGGATTGGGACAGAGAAGAAAGAGAGACTTGTGAACCTGGCACAAGTACAATTTTATATTTCTCTCACTGATCTTTTAACCATAGACTGTTTAGGTTTAAAGGCCTAGAGAAGTCATTTAATATAGTGTTTTTAAAATTGTGCTTCGTGGAACCCAGTGATATGTCAGAACCAAGTAGGTGGGTCTCATTGTAGTTAGGAACATGTATCTTGATGAAAGTTGTAAAAATCGAATGAAGTCATGTCACTCCTCTACTAAAACTTCTCAGGGCTCCTCTTCACCTATGGCATAAAGTCCAAGATCCACAGCTTAAAATGCAGAGCCTTTCATGATCTGCCCACTTGGTGCCCATGCAGTTTCTCCTGCGCCATTCCTTCTAGTCTATTATATATTCCAATAGTATCGCACTCCTGCTCCTTCTATAAGCCTGTCAGGCTATTTATAACTCTCTGCATTTACACTTGACGTTTCTTCCACAAGAATGCTTTGTTTGTCCAGTATACTTCCTTACTCCCATCTCATTTATCCCCAAACTTAACTAACCCCTCAACCCTATCTCATCACTCACTATCTTGTGATGCTGCTTTATTTTCTGTATAACACCTATCACAATCTAGAATGATATTCTTAATGTGTTTGTTTGTGTCCTCCACTTTTCTCACTCTGCACACTGTTTCTTAGCAATTTCATGGGCTCACATGGCATCTGTTAATAACACGTCTTCATCTCCTGCCCAGTTCTCTCTCCTGTGCTTGTGGATAGCACGTTGAAATATGGCCACTGCATAGCTTCACTAGAGTGATGCACAGGCACCTGAAATTCACAACAGAATGCCTCAAGGTAATTAATCCTACCTTCCAACATGTTCTTCTTCTGAAGTTCTCATCTCAATGAGTTGCCCCATCCGCAAAGCTGGGCATCATCTTTCATTCCTCCCCTCTTTCACAGCCAGTCATTTCTATTTGGCAATGCTTTGTCCTGAAATTCTTTTCCAGTCTTCTTTTCTACATCTCCATTGCAATAACTAATTGCCCTTTTCTTGCTTAACTTGTGTACTGTCTTATTCTAGGTCCTCTAGAACAGTGCTGCCCAATGGAAATATTATATTATTTTAAATTTTCTAGTAGCTACGTTAAAAAAGATAAAAAGAAGCAAGTGAGATGGTGCAGTGGCTCACACCTGTAATCCTAGCACTTTGGGAGGCCAAGGCAGGCGAATCACTTGAGGCCAGGAGTTCAAGACCAGCCTGGCCAACATGGCCAAACCCTGTCTCTACTAAAAATACAAAAATTAGCCAGGTGAGGTGGTGCACACCTGCAATCCCTGCTACTTGGGAAGCTGAGGCACGAGAATCACTTGAACCCAGGAGGCAGAGGTTGCAATGAGCTGAGATTGTGCCAGTACACTCCAGCCTGGATGACAGAGTGAGACCTTGTCTCAAAAAAAAAAGAATCAGGTGAAATTAATAATGTATTTTATTTAATCAATATATTCAAAATATCAATTCAACATATAATCAACATAAAAGCGGCATGTTTAAAATTTTCTTTTAAATACTAGTCTTCAAAATCCAGTGTGTATTTTACACTTACAGCTCATCTTAATTTAGATTAACCACATTTCTACCTCTAAATAGGTAACTGTGGGCAGTGACTACTGCAGTAGGCATTAACAGCTGTAGGTTGTAGAGCCTGAAGCAAGAATTAAAGTGCTGATGTTTTTTTGGTAATTTCCAGCCCAAAGTGGCAAGGGTAAAGGATAAAGGAAAATCAAGGAGGGAAAAGTATGATATAGCACCTTACCTTGCTGGTCGTGGCAAGACACACAGCAGTTGTTCAGACATGGCTTCACCTTAATTTTCTGTTTCCCATTGACTTCGTCCAACCGCTTCGCAACTGTTCAGAAAGCAGTATGACATTTTATCCAAGTTCACAGGTAGAAGCGTGACTCAGTATATGTTAAAGAGAAAGTTGGTGGAGGTTGAGGGAATCTTAGAGACGTAGTAGGTTCACATTCAGTACACTAACTCAGCTTTTTGGTTTTGGTTTTATCTTTCTTCTGTTCAGTTCCCAAACAAGAACAATGTAGCCAGATATTCTTGCTAAATGTAGCTCTGACTGTCATTTTCCTCTTTTAAAACCTCCAGTGACTCCCACTGTTTTCATGATAAAGGCTAATATCATTTCATTAAAATTTTTACTTGATCTGGCCCTGTCTTTTTAGCTTCTTACCTCAGTCACCTTCCTCTCATCTTAAATGCTGTGTATATTAGTTATATATTGCTGTGTAACAGATCACCCCAAACATAGTGACTTAAAACAAGGCCAGGCGTGGTGGCTCACGCCTATAATCCCAACACTTTGGGAGGCTGAGGCGGGTGAATCACGAGGTCAGGAGATCGAGACCATCCTGGCTAACATGGTGAAAACCCGTCTCTACTAAAAATAAAAAAAATTAGCTAGGCTTGATGGCACATGCCTGTAATCCCAGCAACTCGGGAGGCTGAGGCAGGAGAATCACTTGAACCTGGGAGGCAGAGGTTGCAGTGAGCCGAGATCACACCACTGCACTCCAGCCTGGGCGACAGACCGAGACTCCGTCTCAAAAAGACAAAAAAAACAGTAAACATTTATTATCTCACGGTTTCTAGGGATTAGGAATTTGAGAGTAGTTTAGCTGAGTGGTTCTGGCTTGAGATCACTGTCTTAGTGTGTTCAGGCTGTTACTAACAAATACTATTGACTGGGTAGCTTATAAACAACAGAAATTTATTTCTCACAGTTCTGGAGGCTGAGAAGTCCAAGATCAAGGTGCCAACAATTTTGGAATCTGGTAAGGTACATTTACTCATTTATAGGTGGCGCTTTCTAGCAGTGGCCTCACATGACAGAAGGGACAAAGAAGCGTTCTCTGGCCTTTTTTTTTTTTTTGAGACAAGCTGGCACGATCATGGCTCATTGCAGCCTTGAACCTCCTGAGTTTAAGCAATCCTCCCACCTCAGCCTCCTGAGTAGCTGGGACTATGGGTGCAAACCAACATGCCCTGTTAATTAAAAAAATTTTGTTTTGTAGAAGCAGGGTCCCACTATGTTGTTCAGGCTGGTCTCTAACTTTGGGGCTCAAGTAATCCTCCCACCTCAACCTCCCAAAGTGTTAGGATTATGGGTGTGAACCACCACACCTGGCTCTCTGGCCTCTTTTATAAGGGAACTAATCTCATTCGTGAGGGCTCCTCACTCATGACCTAATCACCTCCCCAAAGCCCCCACCTCCTAATTCTGTCCGTTAGGGTTAGTATTTCAACATATGAACTTTGGGGGTGGGAAATAAATATTCAGATCATCACAGTCTCTTTTTTCTTTTTCTTTTCCTCTCTTTTTTTTGGTTATATCATCTGTCAGCTCATACCTACAACACAGTCTCTTATAGGATTAAAGTCAAGATGTCAGCCAAGGCTATAGTCATCTGAAGTTACGAATAGGATTGAGAGATTCATTTTTCAAGGTGGTCCATTTGCATGGTTGGCAAGTTGACACTGGCCATTAGCAGATTTTCCACATTTTCCTATATAGAGGGCTGCTCGAGTGTCTCTGCAGCGTGGTGGCTGCCATCCTCCAGAGAAAGTGATCCAAGAGAAAGCAAAGCAGAAGCTGCCATGTTTTTTGTTTGTTTGTTTTCCCTAGACTTGAAAAAAGTCAGGAAACAACAGGTGCTGGAGAGGATGTGGAGTAATAGGAACACTTTTACACTGTTGGTGGGACTGTAAACTAGTTCAACCCTTGTGGAAGTCAGTGTGGCCATTCCTCAGGGATCTAGAACTAGAAATACCATTTGACCCAGCCATCCCATTACTGGGTATACACCCAAAGGACTATAAATCATGCTGCTATAAAGACACATGCACACGTATGTTTATTGAGGCACTATTCACAATAGCAAAGACTTGGAACCAACCCAAATGTCCAACAATGATAGAGTGGATTAAGAAAATATGGCACATATACACCATGGAATACTATGCAGCCATAAAAAATGATGAGTTCATGTCCTTTGTAGGGACATGGATGAAGTTGGAAATCATCATTCTCAGTAAACTATCGCAAAAACAAAAAACCAAACACCGCATATTCTCACTCATAGGTGGGAATTGAACAATGAGAACACGTGGACACAGGAAGGGGAACATCACACTCTGGGGACTGTTGTGGGGTGGGGGAAGGGGGGAGGGATAGCTTTAGGAGATATACCTAATGCTAAATGATGAGTTAATGGGTACAGCACACCAGCATGGCACATGATACATATGTAACTAACCTGCATATTGTGCACATGTACCCTAAAACTTAAAGTATAATAATAATAAAATAAAAAAATAAAAATACATAATGTAGTGCTTTCATAATTAAAAAAAAAAAAGAAAGTCAGACATTGTCATTTTGGGACTGACCTTTGTAACCAATAGGATATTAGTATGAGAAGGTACCACATAAAGATATGAATAACAGAAAACAACCATTGGGTGCCATTTTGGAGGCTGGCTACCACTGTGTGATGCATCTGTAAAATTTCTTTTTAGCCCCTCTGGCATGCCCTGACTTGTCTCTGGATATTGCTACATATTGTTCTTTCTTACCACAAAAAACTTCTCCCTTCTGTTTCTCTTGTTTCTCTTACCCTTGGTTGTCTTTCTAACTTCTTTTTATCCCTCAAGTTCCAATCCAGATATGTCTTTCTGTGAGAAGCATTCTTTTTACCAGGACAGCCTCCACCCCATCACCACCATCAACACCAATGGCCTACTTATTCTATGCTATTAGGATGCCCTGCCTTTCTCCTTTCATAGTACTTACTACATTTTATTATAGTTGCCTGTTTCCTGGCCTGACTTCCCCACTAGACTCTTAAGTTCATGAGGGCAAGGACTACATCCTTCTGGTTTATTGTTATATCCTCAGAACCCAGCATAGTACTTGACAACACATCATAGGTTCTCAGTAAATAGTTGCTGGTTGGAAAAATGAAGGAAGGGATAGATGGGTGAGTGGGTGGATGGATGAATGACCAAACATCTTGTCTTTTCTACTAGACTCTGAACTCCTAGAGAACTGTGCCCTCATCTTTTCGTTTTTGTATCCCCAGGATATTACATAGTGCCCAAAAAGATAATAGGCCCCTATTAAATATCCCTTTCTCCTTTCTTCTCTTTCTCCCAATTCTTCTTAATAGAATGAAGATTTTGGGACACTCCACATCTCCATCTGTCTGTCATAAGTGGTAAATCTGATTATGTCAAAAATTCACCTTTTGGTTATTTTTATTGTCAAATATTGCAGACATTCCCCTGTAAGTCAACATTGTAATATAATTTCAGATAATTTGTATTTGTAATGAGAGGGTATAATAGCCCTAACAGCGTTCATTCAGGCTTTAGCAAGTACCTTGACCATGAAAGGTGTTTTGTGAATGATTGGTGAATAAATTCAACATATTGCTAAGTGCTTTTTATTGAGTAACTGTGTTGTGGCTAGTATAGGAAGTGAGAAGTTTTTCGTAGTTTTTTTTTTTTTTTTTTTTTTTAGTAGACCAAGGAATTACTTACTGGCATAGAAGTTGAATAAGTTCTTTCTGTTTCTGGATTTGAAATTTAAGAGAAAATTGACCTACTATTGCGGCTTCAGTTGTTTCTAAGGCCAGTTCTCTTCTGACTCTGCTAGCTTTGTGGAAAGGCAGCAAGCAAAAGGGAGACTTATCGACAACGTTGGCCCTGCCTCCTCCCCTCAGAATATGCAAAACCCAGAGTCAATTTGCAAGAACCTCTAGAATGAAAGCAATAGCCTTAAATATGGCTACATGTTCCTCTTATTCTTTTTATTCCCATTAAAAATCTTTGTCTTGGCTGGTCACAGTGGCTCACGCCTGTAATCCCAGCACTTTGGGAGGCTGAGGCAGACAGATCACCTGAGGTCAGGAGTTCAAGACCAGCCTAGCCAACATGGCGAAACCCTGTCTCTACTAAAAAATACAAAATTAGCTGTGCATGGTGGCACGCGCCTGTAATCCCAGCTACTCGGGAGCCTGAGGCAGGAGAATTGTTTGAACCTGAGAGGTGGAGGTTGCAGTAAGCCAAGATCATGCCACTGCACTCTAGCCTGGGCGATAGAACAAGACTCCATCTCAAAAAGAAAAAAAAATAAATAAAATTTTAAAAATCATTGCCTTATGTTATATTTTTCTTTATTTTCTTTATTTTTGTGCTTTATAAATTAACTATATTTTTTGGTGTTTTGTTTTGTTTTGTTTTCAGTTTCCCTCCTAGAGGTTCATTAAAAGGGCAAGGTCTTTGGAATTAATCAGACCTACATTCAGATTCTGACTGCCATTTCTTTCTTGCTACGTGTTGTTGGACAGGTTACTTTATATCTTTTTAGTATATATACTTTATACTCTTTTTAGTATGGCAAATGAGGATAAAATTAGCTCCTTCATAAAACTGTCATCAGGTTCAGTGGGATAGCTTATGTAAACTGCCTAACAAGGTCTTTGGTATAGTAGATGCTTAGTCAGGATTGGGTAGCACCCCCTTTTCCCCAGCTTAAAAAGGAGTTGCTGTGTCTCTGGTCATGTGATTGTTGCCCCGGGAATGAGGGATTCACTCATTCTAGCAGAGAGGCAGTTCCCTAAGCCATCTGACAAAACTCCTAGTCTATTCTCTTTCTTGAATCATTTCCCAGCTAACCAAGGTAACGCAGTCTGTTTTTCCTGTGATTTTTTTTTCCTCTTTTTTTAAAGCTTTCCCTTTTCTTCTTTGACTCTGTTTTTCTCTCTTTCTGTCTGATGATGATTGATATTTTTAGCCCTCCTTGCTTCCTCTTGCTGGTCTGTGCCATAGAATCTAGACTCTGGGAGGAGGACTCTCCTCTTGGAAGCCTTTGCTCCAGAAACTCAGAGCTGGGATTAGCCATTCTGGACTTGACTTGGTGTCTTGCCAGAAAGTGGTCTATTGCATGATGTGTCCACACTTTTTCCTCTATATGATCCAAAGAGACATCTGTCTGGGAAGAATGTGGTGGGGCCCACAAATAGACTGTCTGGGGTATCCAAATCTTGAGTTGTGTGGCCTGTTAAAACAGGTCTGTGTCAAAAGTGATGAATAGTTTTTGTGGATTTTGAGGAAGTTGCCAATCGATCAGCTACTGTTTAATGAGAGAGAGGCACTGTAAGAGGAGCAAAAGCCCAGCTGCCTGTTCAGGAGCCACCTGCCTTTTCTCTTTACTTCATTTTCTTGCTAATGAAGGAACCAATTGGTTTAGAGCGATCAATGCTGACCTATTAGGATCACACATTGTTTTGGCATTGCCAAGGCAATTAAATTCAGCAGGGTAAGGATTAGAGAGAGAATAGCTATAAAAAAAAAAAAAGAAAGAAAAACAAGCAAGTTTTTATTCAGAAACAACCACTCTGGTGTGTTTGAGGTATCAAAAAGATTAGTTAAAAGAGAATTAGTCATTACAGCATTTTCTTTCTTGGTAAAATAATCAGAAGATTTGTTGACATTAGTTCTTAGATGTAAGAAGATAGGAAGCTCTGCTTCACTGATCTGACTTCAGGTATGACCTTCATTATTGCCTTCTTTCCTATTTAAAGCTGTGACTCATCCAAAAAGCCTTCTCCAAGAGACTGTGTATCAGGTAATGGGTACTGTGACCTATATGTGCTAGATTTTCCAGAGCAGCTCTGATTTAAAATAGTCTGGCCCCTCATCATTCTATTAACAGATGATGTGATTAGGAAATTGTTAATCAAATCTATAACTTAAGACTTGATAAAGAGGATAGTATGTAAAACCTTTGAGAGTAAGATTCATGAGCTAATTATCTTGGCACACATTCTTCACCCGAATTCTGTTCCCCTCAGCCTGATGCCTTCCACTTAGATATTCAGTAAATATTTGAGTAAACTGACTGAATGAATGAATAAGACGTGAAGTCTTTAAAAATGGGTAAGATTTGAAGCTTTGATATTCCAGGATTAGGGAGACAGTAAGTATAAGCATATAAAAGCAGGAATGATAGAGTAAATTAGGGAGACCTAAGGCCTTTTCTAGAGTGGAAGGTATGTACTAAAGCAGGAGTTCCCAGACTTTTGGATTTCACAGACCAGTACAATTTCCAAAAGGAATTTTGCTAAGTAAAGATGTTGACTGTCACTGTTGTTCTATAACACCAAAATGTAGAGTGGATATAATTTTGGCAAAAAAGGACAGTTCTTTAAATTGCTTACGATTGTATTAAGGAAGTGACTAAAGCATCACCATCTACCTCTTTGTAATGAGAGTGGAGCCATGTATCAGTTTAAGCGGTGGTGACAATGTAGGTGATACTGTGCATGTTCCTTAGAGTTGTGTAATGTCCTGAATTTGGGGGTACTGTCTAGACATCCATGTCTGGTTGATCTTTGATCCTCCATTGATTTCCCATGCTTTTTGCTTGATTTCACCTATTAGTGTTCTTTTTTGTTGTTCATGAAGATTTCAGTATCTTGAACATTAGCTGTTATTGTTTCTTCAGAATGCTCTCTGGGGTTTATATTGGATAACTGCTTCTGAAATTGCTAGAGAACTTTATGCCAGGGATCTCACAACTTTTTTGGATCATGTACCCATTAGTAAAAAAATTTACACATGGGCTAGGTGAGGTAGCTCATGCCTGTAATCCCAGCACTTTGTGAGGCCAAGGTGGGTGGATCACTTGAGGTCAGGAGTTCGAGACCAGCCTGGCCAACATGGTGAAGCCTCGTCTCTACTGAAAATACAAAAATTAGCTGGGCATGGTGGCATGCGCCTATAATCCCAGCTACTTGGGAGGCTGAGGCAGGAGAATCACTTGAGCCCAGGAGGCAGAGGTTGCAGTGAGCTGATATCAGGCCACTGCACTCCAGCCTGGGCGACAGAGTGAGACTCCATTAAAAAAAAAAAATTACACATGAAGAAGTGATCAACATCATTAGTCATGAGGAAAATGCAAATCAAAGCTTGTGAGATACCACTTCAACCCAGGAGGATGGTTAGAATCAAAAAGTCTGATCCTTGTTGGCAAGGATATGGAGAAATTTAGAACCCTCATAAACTGCAGGTGAGAATGCAAAAATGGTACAGCTACTTTGGAAATAGTCTGACAGTTCCTCAAAATGTTAAATATAGAGTTACCACTTGACCCAGCAGTTCCACCTCTAGGTGTGTACTCGAGAAATGAAAACACATATCCACATAGAAACTCAACATGAATGTTTACAGCAACACTAGTCATAATAATAACCAAAAATGGAAACAATCCAAATGTCCACCAGTTGATGAATAGATAAATAAAATGTGGTATATCCATACAATGGAATATTATTTAGCCATTAAAATGAGTGAAGTACTGATACGTGCTACAATGTGGATAAACCTTGAAAGGATTACGCTAAGTGAAAGAAGTCAGTTAAAAAATATCACACATTATATGATTTCATTTATATGAAATCTCTGGAATAGGTAATCTATAGGGACAGGACATAAATTAATGGTTGCTTAGGTCTGAAAGAATGAGGAGGTGACAGCTAAAGGATACAGGTCTTTCTGAGGTAATTAAAATGTTCCAAATTGTGGTGATGGTTGTCCAACTCTGTAACTATACTATAAACCACTGAATTGTATACTTAAGTTGGTGAATTGTATAGTATATAAATTATATCTTACTAAAACTATTACAAAGAAGATTTTTGAGTGGGGTCCACTGACATATTTATTTATTTACAATTTATATACATGTACTCCTGAAGTAATATGTGCATTATAAAACATACAAAAATATACGCATTTTAAAAGTATACAATAGAAGTAGTGGTAAGATAGATTCTAGTATTTTCTTTTTATAACCAATGAATCAGAATCTTACAAACCCCTGGAGTGTACGCATCCCACTTTGGAAACCGTTCTCTTTGACCACATGATAGAGATTAGTCTGTGTGGAACAAGCCTTTGTAGGTAAGCTAGGTTTGCCAAGTCCAAAGAACCTGATGTATTGGTACTGTGAAAATCTTTGGGTGGCCTGTAATCCCAGCACTTTGGGAGGCAGAGGCAGGTGGATCACCTGAGGTCAGGAGTTCGAGACCAGCCTGGCCAACGTGGTGAAACCCCGTCTCTACTACAAATACAAAAATTAGCTGGACATGGTGGCAGGTGCCTGTGATCCCAGCTACTCAGGAGGATGAGGAAGTCTCAAAAAAAAGAAAGAAAATCTTTGGAAGTATCTCTACATCCCAAGGAGAATGAAAGCCTTCTGTGTTGTAGCCCAGCGCGCTCTGAGATATGTGACGGCACCAGCAGAGAGGTATTTTTAGTCACTTCATTATACCATCAGGAAGAAGTTTGAATGGCATATGATGACAATCAGTGATGGCCCTATAACCTCGTATTTCATAATTACCACTAGAATATATTCAATATGTATGTGGGACTCTACGGAGAGAGAAAGGAAAAAATTCTATTCCCAGCTGCATAACATAAAGCTGTATTTTTATTAATAGCTTTGACTGACAATATAAATCATAAATCACCAACATAAAGCTTAAGACACCAGAAGCCAGAGAGAAAATATAACCTGTAAAATGTACAATACTGGTATAGTTTAATATTCACAGTTCCCAGGATTTTAAAGCAATTGAATACCAAATTAAGACAGCTGATTTTTTTTATTCAATATTTTCTTTTTTCACGTAAGCTAGTCTTCTTGATCCTTTGTGCCATTTCTGTGTCATGTCAGCTGACAATAATCAATTTGGATATCTACACATTTGAGTAATTCATTCTTGAAAAAAGGTGGTAAAAAATTACAGCACATTTGTTGTAAAAATATTTGTATACCATGAAGTGACTGTAAAGCATAGTCAGTTGTGAATGAAAGTG